>NC_057810.1:349137346-349737346 GCF_018294505.1 Triticum aestivum | reverse complement strand
ATGGCCTCTAGCTGCACAATTTTACCCCTGCCTCCATTCTGCACATCGCAGGTTATGTCGCCCTTTGCGAGTTGTTTCTGGGTTGGAAGCTCATTTCGAGCTATGGAAGAGGCTGTTCTGCCTCGTCCCTTGCAATCAAGAGGGATCAATATTCCAAGTGGGCGGAGCCGAAATATGGCGCATCGCCGGGACCGAATACCTATCCGGCACTCCGAAAAAGACATTCAAAGATTGGGCTTCCGAGTGGTTTTATATAAAGGACGTCTCCCTTCCTGGCTCTATCCGAATGGGTCTTCCTGAGTTTACAAATGCTCCTTTTAAGAAGTGCCATAGCTGGCGTCCCCGGAGCCCAAAGGAGGAAGATAGCAGAGAGGTCCTTCAATTGATGGGCAGGATAAAAACGCTTGCCCAATCTGGATTGACAATAATCGAGGTTAGGTCAATATGCATAATGCGAGGGGTGCAGCCACTCCAGTATCGAGGGTGTCCCATGTGGCACTTCAACGGAGAAGACGATGCCACCCGCTGCGGTTGGAAAGGTTCGGACTCCGCCACCGCCCTAGCGAAAATACTGTCCGATTTATACAAAGGAGAAGAAGAGGAGTTCATCCGTATTAAGACACGGGATGGATTTTCTATGTACAATCCCCCTAGCTGGGTGAGTCGCTATCTCTTACTCAACTCTATTCATTCCCATAGTCTTTCATTACAATTTTTTACCTTGTTAGTCCATAACAAGAAATGTGGAAAGCTATGAGGGAGATCCACAGCCCGCCTCCACAGGTAGAGGACCACAACCGGGCCCTCAACCCCGGACTCGAAGAGGATCCGGACATATTTGTGGAGCTTGATGGCAGGGTGTTTTACCAGGCGAGCTGTGGCGGCACCTTGGTGGCTATCATTGCCGACTATCTCGACCTCCTCCCAGCATCACGTCTAAGTAAATAGGAGACTTATCTTCCGGAAAGGATTCACTCTTTCCACCTTACCCACCACACATATATTATGCTATAAAGGGAAGGCCACCGGCGCGCCATGCCAAACCCGCGGCGACTCACCAACAAGGGGCGCCCAAGCCGGGTAGGCTTCCAAAAAGGAAAGCGAGCAGAGACAGGGCCGAGCCGCCATCGAAGAGGTATGGTTTAAAACATGCTCCGTGATTGTCATCTTAAAATATAACAATGTCCGTTGTGTCTTGGCAGAAAGAACATCCGCCGGACTATATCCAGGGATCCTGCCCGTCACGCCTCTACCAGCCGGATTCCAAACCGGCCTTGAGGGTGGAGGCTAACGTGGGGACGACACTGGACGGTCCTCCTACAGAGGATTCGGATAGAATTTTCGCTACAAATTCCAAGGTGGAGAGCGCTATGAATCATCGGCGTCGACGGGCCGCACTCCGCGACCCTAGTTTTTCCGAAGAGGCTTTCAATGCCTTCAACTCGGGAGACGCGTACATCCGAGCTACTAAGATGGGCTTGCTAGATCCACAAACAAGTATTTAAAAGATATGCGGGTAAGCAAAAACTGATAATTATGTATATCAGTAGCCCCTGAGACTTGAAACAGTTGGTAAAACAGATTTAAGGATCATTGTATGAACATGTTCTTAAAGAGAAGAATACCCATTTGTCTCAAGAGCTGGAGAAGTGTCAAGCCTAGTTAAGGGCCGCAGCTGCTAAAATGGAGGAATCTAAGAAGGCCTCATCCGATAATATTTCTCTCGATCGAGAAAAAACGTAATTACGTGTACCATTTGGTGTTCGGTATGTTGCAGATCTAACAATAGATTCCACAGACAATCCTGGAGTGAATCCGGAGATCTTACAAGAGGATGAACACAGAGCTCAATGACAACTAGAGGCTGGCGAGTGTGTACTTACGTGGGTCAGGCGGGATAAAAATGATCTCCAGGACGCCAATACCCGACTGAGCGTAGAATTCAAAGATGTTCGTGCCCAGCTAGTTGACTCCGTGAAGGAGAATAGGAGGCTTCAATGCGGCATTTTTAGTATGTGCTCAAACGAACCTTTATATAGTTCGGCGAAGAAACGGGCTAACAGAGTTATGTCTGTAGGTATGCTGACTGGTCGTCTCGAAGAGGAGATGCCCGGATCCTCAGGCGATCTTTTGCAAGAGCTTTCGCAACTACACGAACAAGTTCGGCAGGTGATGCAGGGTGTCGCCAGGGCCTTGTGGCCATCTGCCTCCCTGCCAGGAAGCATGGGGGAGCTTGTTCAACTGCTCAAGGGAGCGCGGCGGCGTTTCCGACTATGGAAGATATCTGCCTGTCGACAAGGTGTGAGGGAAGCTTGGGCCATGGTAAAAACACGGTATACCAAGCTCGATCCGAATCACATGGCCCGGGTTAGACCTATAGGGTCAGATGGGAAGGAGATTCCCATTAGTCTGGTATATGACCAGGTAGGATTAGCCGCAAAGCATTCCCAACAGGATTGTAGGCTAGACAGCCTGTTGGATGGCATATAAGAAGAAGTATGTGAGTCTAAGTGACTATGTACTTCAATTGACATATTTGTCCCTAGCCAGATTGTAAATCATTTGTCACGGCGGACCTTTTCGCTTTAGCCTCCGGACCCGACAGTCCGGAGTGTTTCTGAATACCCACTCGGTTAAATGAACCGGGGTACGCATGGAAACAAAGCGTAGGGGTCATAATTGCTTGAACAGACAAGTACCCAACTAGCTATGTTATATTACATGGATAGTAAGAAACATCTTCCAGAGAGAATAGTTTTGTTAAGGGTTCCTTTTCCTGGGTACGCATGCATTAATGTGCATGTCCGAACTACGAGCAAAAACGCAGTATATGCAACATCTGGGGGTTTGTATTGTAATAGGTAAAAAACATCTTTAGTTCACCGACCGAATATTCCCTTAAGAACGCTAGCTTTCGGCTTCACCCAGTCTGAGGTACATGTCCGGAGTACCCAACAGTAACAACTGCAGAGGTGCTCCCCTTATGCCCTAGCCAAACTAACGGGAACGTAGGGCATAAACACAGGAGCCAGGCAACCCAGCTTGCCCAAAACTTAAGTCATATCGATGCATATAATGGTGAAGAAAAGGTACATATGGGAAAGGGACACATATGCAGTGGGCGTGATGCCCGGAAGATAATTATATTAAGCTTCTGTATAAGAAGCCCCCAATTATAATGCATGCACATACTTGAAGATTGGCGCATCAAGAGTGTACGTAGTCAAGTCACACTTAAAGCCTTAGAGCCATAAAAAGAAAGAGAGAGGATATAACTAAAAAGTAAAAAAGAGCGGAGGGAAGGAGACGAACAAAGATTTCGGTGCTAGGCGTAGAATCTTTGGAGTCTGGCTGCGTTCCATGGGTTCGGCTCGAGTCAATTATCTGATGCATCATGCAGGCGGTACGCTCCTCCGGTGAGAACTTTATCAATGATGAAGGGACCCTCCCACTTGGTCTTGAGCTTGTCCTTTCTCTTCTTCGGTAGGCGTAGAACGAGTTCGCCAATGTTATAAGTTTTGGCCCGTACTTCTCGGCTTTGATACCTGCGAGCCTGTTGCTGATAAAATGCGGAACGGGCTTTTGCGACGTCGCGCTCCTCCTCCAGGGCATCTGAACTGTCCTGCCGATCAAGCTCGGCTTCTCTCTCTTCATACATGTGCACTCGAGGTGAGTCATGAATAATATCGCAGGGCAATACCGCCTCTGCACCGTACACCATGAAGAAAGGTGTGTATCCGGTAGTGCGATTCGGCATGGTCCGCAGCCCCCATAATACAGAGTCAAGCTCCTCGACCCAATGCGTGTCTGATTCCTTCAGGGATCGCACTAGTCTGGATTTGATGCCGCTCATAATAAGACCGTTTACTCGTTCGACTTGCCCATTTGTTTGAGGGTGATAGACAGAGGCGTAATCGAGCTTAATGCCCATATTGCTGCACCAAGTTTTCACCTCGTTGGCTGTGAAATTGGAGCCATTATCGGTGATGATGATGTGGGGGACACCATAGCGGTGCACGACCCCTGATATGAAGTCTATCACTGGTCCGGATTCGGCCGTTTTAACTGGTTTGGCCTCTATCCATTTGGTGAATTTAGCCACCATGACCAACAGGTATTTTTTCTTATGGCTTCCTCCTTTAAGGGGTCCGACTATCAAGCCCCCAGACCGCAAAGGGCCAAGTTATAGGGATTGTTTGGAGAGCGGTGGGCAGCATATGACTTTGGTTGGCGAAGAGCTGGCAACCGACGCAATGTTGGACGAGGTCCTGGGCGTCTGCTCGGGCTGTCGGCCAGTAGAAACCTGCACGGAAGGCCTTGCTTACAAGGGCCCGTGCTGCAGCGTGGTGGCCGCCGAGTCCAGCGTGAATTTCGGCCAAGAGCTGCCGCCCTTCCTCTTCGAAGATACATCTTTGAAGTACTCCAGTAGCGCTTTTCTTATAAAGCTCTCCCTCATGGACCTTGTAGGCTTTAGAGCACCGCACAATGCAGCGTGCCTCATTTTGATCCTCGAGGAGTTCTTGCCTATTTAGGTAGGCTAAGAAGGGTTCGGTCCATGGGACGATGACGGCCATGATTAGATGGGCCGAAGGTGTTATTTCGGTGGCAGAGCCTCCGATTGTGTCAGTGTGTTTGGAATCTGGGGTTGTGGTCGGATCCGGACTAGTATTGCTGGTCTCCCCTTGCCACACCACGGATGGCTTGAATAGCCCTTCCAAGAAGATGTTAGGTGGGACGGGGTCGCGCTTAGCACCGATGCGAGCAAGGATATCCGCCGCTTGATTGTTTTCTCGAGCCACATGATGAAATTCAAGCCCCTCGAATCGAGCTGACATTTGGAGGACAGCATTATGATAAGCCACCATTTTTGGATCCTTGGCGTCGAAGTCTCCATTTATTTGAGATATTGCGAGGTTCAAATCCCCAGGCACTTCTAGGCGTTGGATGCCCATGGAGACAGCCATCCGAAGACCATGCAATAGAGCCTCATATTCGGCTGCATTGTTGGAGTCTGTGTATATTATTTGGAGTATGTATTGGACTGTATCTCCGGTGGGGGATGTCAAGACAACACCCGCTCCCAAACTAGTCAGCATTTTAGAGCCATCAAAGTGCATGATCCAATTGGAATATGCGCCGTACACTTTAGGGAGTTCAGCTTCTGTCCATTCGGCGACGAAGTCAGCCAGTACTTGCAATTTAATGGCTCGCCGTGGTTTATATGTAATGTAGAATGGGAGGAGCTCGATGGCCCACTTAGCAATCCGGCCCGTGGCATCGCGGTTATTTATTATATCGTTGAGTGGTACTTCGGAGGCCACCGTGATTGAACACTCTTGAAAGTAGTGTCGTAGTTTCTGGGATGCCATGAAGACCGCGTATGCTATCTTTTGATAATATGGGTACCTTGACTTCCATGGTGTGAGGACAGTGGATACGTAGTATACCGGCTTTTGAAGCCGGAACTTATGTCCGTCCTCCTCTCGTTCGACGACGAGCACTATGCTTACAACTTGGTATGTTGCAGATATAATAACATGGGTTCGCCAATGTTTGGTGCGGCCAGGATTGGGTTGCTATCCAGGAGGGCCTTTATTTCTTCCAGTCCGGCTGTCGCCGCATCCGTCCACTCAAAGTGTTCGGTGCGTCGAAGAAGGCGATAAAGATGTAGTGCCTTTTCTCCCAATCGGGAGATAAAGCGGCTTAGAGCAGCCACGCATCCAGTTAATTTCTGGATTTGTTTGAGGTCTGTTGGGGTAGCCAACTATGACAAAGCTCGGATTTTAGCCGGGTTTGCTTCAATTCCTTTGTTGGAAACGATGAAGCCCAACAGCTTTCTGGCGGGAACGCCGAAAACACATTTTTCCGGATTGAGCTTGATGTCATATGTTCGGAGGTTGTCGAACATGAGCCTCAGGTCGTCTACTAAAGATTCGATGTGTCTGGTCTTGATGACCACGTCGTCCACGTATGCCTCAACTATTTTGCCGATTTGTTTTTTCAGGCATGTCTGAATCATGCGTTGGTAGGTTGCACCGGCGTTTTTGAGCTCGAAAGGCATGGTGTTGAAACAGAAAGGGCCGTATGGGGTGATAAATCCCGTTGCGGCTTGATCGGACTCCGCCATTTTGATTTGATGGTATCCGGAGTATGCGTTGAGGAAGCACAATGAGTCTGTCCTGCGGTAGCATCGATGATTTGATCGATGCGGGGGAGGGGGAAGGTATCCTTGGGGCAAGCCTTATTGAGGTCCTTGAAATCGATAGATAGGCGCCAGGATTTATCCTTCTTTGGCACCATCACTAGGTTTGCTAGCCAGTCCGGGTGTTTTATTTCTCTGATGAATCCGGCCTTGAGTAACTTGGCTAGCTCCTCTCCCATAGCTTGTCGTTTAGGCTCTAAAAAGCGTCGTAGTGTCTGCTTGACCGGCTTGTATCCCTTCAATATGTTTAGGCTATGCTCGGCCAGCGTGCGTGGGATCCCTAGCATATCTGAAGGGTGCCAGGCGAAGATGTCCCAATTCTCGCATAAGAACGGATGCAGTGCAGCTTCGATTGTGGGGTTCAGTTGTGCCCCGATGGATGCTGTTTTTAGAGTCTGTTGGGTGGACCTGGAATTTGACTATTTCGTCCGCTGGTTTGAAAGAGGTGGACTTGGATCACTTGTCGAGTATCACGTCGTCCCTATCCACTGTGGAGCATAGCATAGTTAATTCTTCAGCCGTGAGGGCTTCAGATAATGCCTTAAGGGCTAGGGCGGTGGTTTTATTTTCGGTGCTGAGTGCTATGTCCGAATCACTGGCTAGAGTGATGATTCTGTTGGGCCCGGGCATCTTGAGCTTCATGTACCCATAATGGGGTATAGCTTGGAAGCTCGTGAATGCGTCCCGCCCTAAAAGGGCATGGTATCCACTACTGAACGGGGCCACTTGGAATACCACATCAAGTGTGATTTCTCCCGCACATTGTGCCTCCCGACTAGGGATAATTCCTCGGAAGGTCGTGCTGCTTTGCTCAACGCGGCTCTTGTCTATTTCCATTTTGTTGAGAGTTTCCTCGTAGATGAGGTTTAATCCACTACTGCCGTCCATGAGCACTTTAGTAAGCCGGAAGCCGTCAATAATTGTACTAAGGACCAAAGCGGCTGGTGCTCGGACTATTCAGAATTGAGGTTCATCACTGGCATTAAAGGTTATAGCCGTGTCATCCTAGGGATTTATTGCTGCAACGTGGCAAACTTTGGCGAGGCCACAGAGTGCTCTCTTGCACCTGTTATTTGAGGCAAAAGTCTCGAAGACTGTCAACACTATATTGTTGTTTTCTGCGGGATGATGCTCTGTGGTATTGTTAATGAGGAGATCCTCGCCGCTCTTGGGCACCTGCCGAAGTGTCCAACATGCTCAAGGCTGTGTGTTGGTACGGTATCCGGTGTGGTGTGAATTTTGCATGGCCTATTGATCCATCCCTCCAATATGGTTCCACGCCCTGTAGTGGGCTTTGGTTTCTTTGTGATTGGATCGGGTGACTTGCGAGAGTGCACCCTTTTGGTTCGGACGATAGGTTTAGTGAGAGCCGGAGGATCCCAGAATGTTGCCTGGGTTTTCCAGGTGCTTTCCATCGCACAATACTTCTGTACTATGGCCTCCAATTCAGCGAAGTGTGATATGTCATGGCGACTTATGGCGTTAAGGATTCCCTTATCCGTGCAACTTTGGCAAAAGAATGAGATTGCGTCTTCCTCGCGATAGTCCTTAACCTTGCTCATTACAAGGAGGAATCTGGCCCAAAAGTGATGTACTGTCTCTTGGGATTGTTGTCTGATGTGGGAAAGATTACTTGTATCTGGGTGGGTGGGTAGATCTAAGTCCGAACCCTGACCCGATCCGGGACCTAGAGGCTGGGGAGCTTCTGAACTTGGTAGTTCGGGTTCCGGGATGTCACCCAACTTTTCTGGCCCGCTACCCGATTCTAAATTCAGAGTTTGGGTCATGTCCTCCTGCAAGCGGGTATCCGGCTCAGAGAGCTCGGGAATCCAGACATAGTTCGTCCTCAAAATAGAGGAAGAGTTGCTGCATTGCTCTTCCACCACCGCTATTTGATGGGTGATCGACGGAGAGTTAATCTCTCTTTGATCGGGTTTAAGCCCAATCCGATCATAGTCCATAGCGACTCCCAAAGCGGTGATGCGATCCAGGAGCTCGTTCAAGGACGAAAGTTCCATTGGATCCATCCACTCGGCGTATTCCGAGCTGACATGGAGGTTGTTTTAGATGACCTGAGAAGTCATCGTCGGCACGACGGCCGAAAGGGCGGTCATGACGAAGCTGCCTAGTCGGAGGGTTTGGCCTAAGGCCAGGGCTCCCCCAGAGGAGATGTTGTCCTTGATAACAAGGCGGGCCATCAAACCTTTTTTCAACGTCACAGTGGAACTCTCAATGAAAGCACCAATGTCGGTGTCAAAACCGGCGGATCTCGGGTAGGGGGTCCCGAACTGTGCGTCTAAGGCTGATGGTAATAGGAGGCGGTACACGATGTTTACCCAGGTTCGGGCCTCTCTATGGAGGTAATACCCTACTTCCTGCTTGATTGATCTTGATGATAGAGTATTACAAGAGTTGATCTACCACAAGATCGTAGAGGCTAACCCTAGAAGCTAGCCTATGATTATGATTGTTGTTGTCCTACGGACTAAACCCTCATGTTTATATAGACACCGGAGGGGGCTAGGGTTACACAAATTCGGTTATAGAGAAGGGAATCTATATATCTGACGAAGGAGAGTCCCACCCGAACACGGGACGAAGTCTTCAATCTTGTATCTTCATAGTCCAACAGTCCGGCATAAGCATATAGTCCGGCTGTCCGAGGAAACCCTAGTCTAGGACTCCCTCAACCACGAACATCTGTTCGTCTGCCGCCAACATTAATGAAACTCGGCTGCCGACGAACCTACTCCGGCGCTAGCCGTCCATTCGTCTGTCGTGGCTCATTGCCATTCGCCTGCTATATTAACTTTAGCCCAGCTCCTAGCCATAGCCAATGACCCACATCCATTCTCCTCCGGTACCTTCCTTTTGTTGGCACCACTCGAACCATGGCCTCCTAGCGCTCCAAAGCTCTCTTGGACGTATAGTCGCAGGAGCAGACAAAGGACATCATCTCCTCTGTTCCGGATGTGCTCCAAAGCTCCCTTGGACGTACTGTCCCAAGAGCAGACGAAGGACATCGCCGGCTCCCCTTGGCCGCCCTTAACCGCCACAACCACGAAGCCAGCGGCGAGGAAGAGTAGTACATGGTAGGTCACTGCCCTGGTCCCAAGAAGGCCATCGCTCCTCCACTTAGTCGATGCCAAGCTTGGTGGGGTAAACATTGGCGGTCGATTAGCCTCTTGACGGCGACGTGGAGGCAGAAATCTTCATAACCATGTTCCCCGGAGGAGGAGGTTATCGAGGCAGAGCTGGACAAAGCCGAGGAGGATGAGGAGGAGGCAAAGGCAATAGCCGGAGCGTCATTTCTTGGGGCTCATGGCCGGACATGGTGGTCGGGCGCCGGTGGTCGTTTAGATTAGGTTTACAGTAGGTTTTAGTACGGTTTGTGTGAAATATGTAATGAATTTCGTCCAGTTTACACGAAAAGTTTGCGAAATGTAATGAATTTCATCCGGTTAATTTGAAATTTGGTTTGTTTGCACGAATTTCGTCCCGTTAGTTCATATAATTGTCGAAAGGTATGCGGGCAACATTGGATGGCATCATCTGGCATCGGTGTCCTCGGACAGATGCCAGTGTCAATTTGTGGGTCAGCACTGGAGATGCCCTAACTATCATGCTATAATCACTGACAGTGCTCCATTATTTCACAGGGAATAGTTATCCCTCGATCAAAATCAGATCCGCCGTGTTTCGCACTCCTCCCATGTAAGAGTGTAGATTATAGGATCAAAAGTATGACTAGAGGGGGGTGATTAGACTACTTAACCAAATAAAAAACCAGCTTTTTCCCAATTTGAAGTCTTGGCAGATTTTAGCAACTTAACACAAGTCAAGCAATCAACCTACACATGCAATTCTAAGAGTATAGCAGCGAAATGTAAACCATTGCCTATGAAGCTAAAAGAGGGAGCTTGGAGGGAGCAAACGCAATGTAGACACTGAGATTTTTGGCGTGATTCCGATAGGTGGTGCTATCATACATCCACGTTGATGGAGACTTCAACCCATGAAGGGTAACGGTTGCGCGAGTCCACGGAGGACTCCACCCACGAAGGGTCCACGAAGAAGCAACCTTGTCTATCACACCATGGCCATCGCCCATGAAGGACTTGCCTCACTTGGGTAGATCTTCACGAAGTAGGCGATCTCCTTGCCCTTACAAACTCCTTGGTTCAACTCCACAATCTTGATGGAGGCTCCCAAGTGACACCTAACCAATCTAGGAGACACCACTCTCCAAAAGGTAATAGATGGTGTGTTGATGATGAACTCCTATCTCTTGTGCTTCAAATGATAGTCTCCCCAACACTCAACTCTCTCACACAGATTTGGATATGGTGGATTCTTGTGGTTGGATTGGAATGCCTTGGTCTCAATACATGAGTAGGTGGTTATCTCTCAGAAAATGAGTAGTGGAAGTGTAGGCACGTTCTGATGGCTCTCTCTCTAATGGAGAAGGGGGTGGAGGGGTATATATAGCCTCCACACAAAATCTAATCATTACACACAATTTACCAAACTCGGTGGGACCGAATAGTGAAACTCAATGAGACCGACCTGGTTCAAAATGTGAACGTTAGGCTTTTCAGTGGAACCAACAATGTCAACTCGGTGAGACCGATGTGGTAGGGTTAGGGAAAAACCTCATCTCGGTGAGACCGATCACATGAACTCGGTGAGACCGATCACATGAACTCGGTGAGACCGATTTCAGTAATAAGCAAACAGAGACTTGGTCAGGCAAACTCAGCGGGACCGATCGCTCATTTCGGTGAGACCAAAATGTTACAAAAAGGAAATAAAGAGTTTGCACTCCGAACTTGGTGGGACCAATCGCTCATCTCGGTTAGACTGAAATGTTACGAAGGGAAACAGAGAGTTCGCAACCCCATCTCGGTGAGACCGAGATCCCTATCGGTGAGACCAAACTGATTAGGGTTTCTGGATATGGCTATGTCAAGTGAACTCGGTGGCGCTGGATAGATCAAATCGGTGGGGCCGAGTTTGACATTAGGTTTAGGACATATGTGGAAATGAGAAAGTGGTTGAGGGATTTTGGAGCATATCACTAAGCATTTTGAGCAAGCAAGACATTAAACAACACCTCATCCCCTTTTAATAGTATTGGCTTTTCCTATGGACTCAATGTGATCTTGGATCACTAAAATTAAGATGTAGAGTCTTGAGCTTTTGCCAATATGTGTCCTTAGCATTTTGAGGGGTCGACATCTCTAGTCCATGCCATACCAATCATTGAACTTTCTGAAACATTGATCTTGAAAGAATATCAGTTCAATGAGCTATATGTTGTTATGAATTACCAAAGCCACCCGGGGATTAGTTGCACCTTCAATCTCCCCTTTTTGGTAATTGATGACAACATATATATCAAAGCTTCAACAAATGATAATATAAATGAAGTACATCATCGCTTTGAGAAGTATGTGATAAGCAAGAGCTCCCCCTAAATTTGTGCATTATTTAAAATTTTCTTTTGAATGCAAATGCACAATCGATTAGGATCATGGGTTACTCTTCCATGTCACATACATCTTGGTGGAGCGCTCAAAATGATAGAATATGAAATATGCACTCATTACCAAGATAAGATATGAATGATCATACATGAGAGATAGAATATCATAATTCACGCACAAACATTAAAGTATGATATGATCAAACACATGATCATAGGAGTATCTTAAACACAAGCATAAATATTGTATCACCCAAACAAGCAAGCAAATAAAGTAGCAAGAGAGGCAAAAGAAGCAAAACACACACACACACTCAGCCTATGATCTATACACTTTCTCCCCATTTGGAAACAAGTTACCAAAAAGCTTGAAATGCATAGTGTTATGCGGCTCTCTAAGCACGATCTCCGGGAGCTTAGGAGTGCAAAGGTGGGGTGGAGAGGAGTCCTGCAACGAATGCATCCGAAGAGGTCTGAGGAGATGGTGGAGTTGCAACTGGAGGAGCAACCGAGGTTGTAGCTGCAGGTGCTGACACTTGAGGTCTGGGATCAGTAGCAACTGACACAACTGTGGACCTTGGTCCGCTTGGGACTTGCTAAAAAGCACCTGTTGTAGGTCCCTCATCTCTGTCTTCAAGCTCTTCTTGTATCTTCTCCATAGTTGATTGAATTTCTGTGACCTTCACATCTAAGGCATGAAATTTTTGTCTCGATAATCCTTTCAAGACTCTCTTGATTTTGAGTTAGGGTGGCCAATCCTTTATCAATCCTCAAAGTAGCCTGAATGAGATAACCAAGTTGATCTTGTTTGGACTTGAGAAATATCTGGGATGCCTCCTCAGCACTTGGTGTCTTGGCTGCCTTCTCTGCTTGTGCTTTCTCTTTCTTCTCCTGAGCCTCTACTGATGTAGGATCTGATGGATCCATGACAACCACATTGTCTTCAACTTCAGGCAATATGGGAAGATGCTCCTTGTCCAAAAGATACATGCCTTTGCCCATCTTGGAGTTGATGAGCATCTGAATGTGTGGAGCATATCCACATGATCTCTTTTGGTCTGTAGCAGTCCTTTTGATAGTCTCAACTATCAAGGACATCACCTTGAATTTCTCTGGCACATCAAACATATGTAGCAAATTTATTGAATGCCTTCTAATCATCTTGTCATCTCCACACTTGGGCAACAATGTGTGCCTGAGGATAGTGTTGATTGCTTGCAGCCCTGACAGCAGATAGTATACTAAGCCAAACTTGTGAGTATCTAGGGCAGCAATAGGAATCTCCTTATACATATGTTCCATGGAGTTGTGTCCTTTTCTTGGCTAGGCATACACATCAGTGTCATCCTCATGCTCTTTAGTGACATTGATAAGCTTAGCCCACTCAGAAACTGTAGACTAGTACCTTGTACCCTCAGTCATCCAAATTTTTTTACCATCTGGGTAAAAATGTGTTGTAGAGTAAAACTGCATCACCATCTCATCATTCCACTTGGTGAGTGATGTCTACTACACAACCTTCTTCTTGTAGACGTTGTTGGGCCTGCAAGTGCACAAGTTTGTAGGACAGTAGCAAATTTCCCTCAAGTGGATGACCTAAGGTTTATCAATCCGTAGGAGGCGTAGGATGAAGATGGTCTCTCTCAAGCAACCCTGCAACCAAATAACAGAGAGTCTCTTGTGTCCCCAACACACCCAATACAATGGCAAATTGTATAGGTGCACTAGTTCGGCGAAGAGATGGTGATACAAGTGCAATATGGATGGTAGATAAAGGTATTTGTAATCTGAAATAATAAAAACAGCAAGGTAACTAATGATAAAAGTGAGCGTAAACGGTATTGGAATGATAGGAAACAAGGCCTAGGGTTCATACTTTCACTAGTGCAAGTTCTCTCAACAATAATAACATAGATAGATCATATAACAAGCCCTCAACATGCAACAAAGAGTCACTCCGAAGCCACTAATAGCAGAGAACAAACGTAGAGATTATGGTAGGGTATGAAACCACCTCAAAGTTATTCTTTCGGATCGATCTATAAAAGAGTTCGTACTAGAATAACACCTTAAGACACAAATCAACCAAAACCCTATTGTCACCTAGATACTCCATTGTCACCTCAAGTATCCGTGGGCATGATTATATGATATGCATCACACAATCTCAGATTCATCCAACCAACATATAAGTACTTCAAATAGTGCCCCAAAGTTTCTATCGGAGAGTCAAGAACGTGTGCCAACCCCTATGCATAGGTTCCCAATGTCACGAAACCCGCAAGTTGATCACCAAAACATACATCAAGTGGCACATGATATCCCATTGTCACCACAGATAATCACGGCAAGACATACATCAAGTGTTCTCATAAAAGACTCAATCCGATAAGATAACTTCAAAGGGGAAACTCAATTCATCACAAGAGAGTAGAGGGGGAGAAACATCATAAGATCCTACTACAATAGCAAAGCTCGGGATACATCAAGATCGTGCCATAGAGGAACCCGAGAGAGAACACAAGAGAGAGAGATCAAACAAATGGCTACTGGTACATGCCCTCAGCCCCGATGGTGAACTACTCCCTCCTCGTCATGGATAGTGTCGGGATGATGAAGATGGCCACCGGTGACGGGATCCCCCTCCGGCAGGGTGCCGGAACAGGGTCCCGATTGGTTTTTGGTGGCTACAGAGGCTTGCGGTGGCAGAACTCCCGATCTATCTTCTATTCTAGAAGTTTTAGGGTACAAGAGTATATATGGCTGCAGGGGGTACATCGGAGGAGCTACGGGGGCCCCACGAGGTAGGGGGCGCGCCCGGGGGGGGGCGCCTCCACCCTCGTGGGCAGCCCGTATCTCCCCTGACATGCACTCCAAGTTCCCTGGGTTGCTTTCCTTCCAAAAATAACTTCTCTAGTTGATTTCGTTCCGTTTTGACTCCGTCTGATATTCCTTTTCCTCGAAACACTGAAATAGGCATAAAACAGCAAATCTGGGCTGGGCCTCCGGTTAATAGGTTAGTCCCAAAAATAATATAAAAGTGGATAATAAAGCCCAATATAGCCTAAAACAGTAGATAAAGTAGTATGGAGCAATCAAAAATTATAGATACGTTGGAGACGTATCAAGCATCCCCAAGCTTAATTCCTGCTCGTTCTCGAGTAGGTAAATGATAAAAAGGAAATTTTTGATGCGGAGTGATACTTTGGCATAATTTCAATGTAAATCTTCTTAATTGTGGTATGAATATTTAGATCCGAAAGATTCAAGACAAAAGTTCATATTGACATATAAATATTAATACTTCAAGCATACTAATCAAAGCAATCATGTCTTCTCAAAATAGCATGGCAAAAGAAAGTTCATCCCTACAAAATCATATAGTTAGGCCATGCTTCATTTTCGTCACACAAAGATGTTCCCAACTTCTATACCCCCGATGACAAGCCAAGCAATTGTTTCATACTTAAATAATCTCAAACTTTTTCAACCTTCACGCAATACATGAGCGCGAGCCATGGATATAGCAGTATGGGTGGAATAGAATATGATGATGGGGATTGTGTAGAGAAGACAAAAAAAGGAGGAAGTCTCACATTGACGAGGATAATCAACGGGCTATGGAGATGCCCATCAATTGATGTCAACATGAGGAGTAGGGATTGCCATGCAACGGATGCACTAGATCTATGAATGCTCAACAAAAGAAAACTAGTGGGTGTGCATCCAACTTGCTTGCTCATGAAGATCTAGGGCATTTGAGTAGGCCCATTGTAGGAATATACAAGCCAAGTTCTATAATGAAAAATTCCCACGAGTATAAAAAGACAACTTATGAGACTCACTACATGAAGAACAAGGTGCTACTTTGAAGCACAATATATAAGACTCACTACATGAAGAACAAGGTGCTACTTTGAAGCACAATATATGAGACTCACTACATGAAGAACAAGGTGCTACTTTGAAGCACAAGTGTGGAAAAAGAGATAGTAGCATTGCCCTTTTTATTTTTTTATTTTTTTGGGCCTTTCTCTTTTTTTGGCCTTTCTTCTTTTTTTCTTTTTTTTGTTTGGGCAATGCTCTAATAATGATGATCATCACACTTCTATTGATTACAACATAAGGATTAAAACTCGAAACTTAGAACAAGATATGACTCTATATGAATGCCTCCGGTGGTGTACCGGGATGGTGCAATGAATCAAGAGTGACATGTATGAAAAATAATGCATGGTGGCTTTGCCACAAATACGATGTCAACTACATGATCATGCAATGGCAATATGATAAAAGTAGTGTATGTCATGATGATGATGATAGAAGTTGCATGGCAATATATCTCGGAATGGCTATGGAAATGCCATGATAGGTAGGTATGGTGGCTGTTTTGAGGAAGATATAAGGAGGTTTATGTGTGATAGAGCATATCGTATCACGGGGTTTGGATGCACCGGCGAAGTTTGCACAAACTCTCAAGGTGAGAAAGGGCAATGCACGGTACCGAAGAGGCTAGCAAAGGCGGAAAGGTGAGAGTGCGTATAATCCATGGACTCAACATTAGTCTAAAGAACTCATATAGTTATTGCAAAAATTTAGAAGTCATCAAAAATCAAGTACTACACGCATGCTCCTAGGGGGATAGATTGGTAGGAAAAGACCATTGCTCGTCTCCGACCGCTACTCATAAGGATGCACAAGCCAGGTACACTTCATGTTTCAAATTTGTTACACAACTTTAACCATACGTGCATGCTACGGGACTTGCTAACTTCAACACAAGCATTTCTCAAATTCACAATTACTCAACTAGCACGACTTTGATATTATCACCTCCATATCTCAAAATAATTATCAAGCATCAAACTTATCTTAGTATTCAATTCACTCAAAAGAAAGTTTCACATATCTTGAATGCCAAGTATATTAACATTAAGCAAATTACCATGCTATTAACTACTCTCAAAATAATATAAGTGAAGCATGAGAGTTCATTAATTTCTTTAAAACAAATCCACCACTGTGCTCTAAAAGATCTAAGTGAAGTACTAGAGCAACAATTATCAAGCTCAAAAGATATAAGTGAAGCACTATGAGCAAATGACAAACTACTCCGAAAGATATAAGTGAAGATCAATGAGTAGTCTAATAATTATGCAACTATGTGAAGACTCTCCCATTTAATAATTTCATATATTCATACTTTATTCAAACAGCAAGAAAAGATAAAGAAAACTACATTGCAAGGATAGCACAAGTCATGTGAAGAAGCAAAAACTTAGGCTCAACCGATACTAACCGGTAGTTGTTGAAGAAGAAAGGTGGGATGCCTACCAGGGCATCCCCAAGCTTAGATGCTTGAGACTTCTTGAAATATTATCTTGGGGTGCCTTGGACATCCCTAAGCTTGAACTTTTGTGTCTCCTTAATTCCTCTCAATCATGGTTTCTCTTTTTATCAAAAGCTTCATTCACAACAAACTCAACAAGAACTCGTGAGATAGGTTAGTATAAACCAATGCAAAACCTTATCATTTTCTACTGTACCAAATCACTAAAATTATTATTCAACATTGAATACTAAATGCCTCTGCATATTTAATACTCCTATCTTCAAATAGAATCATTAAACAAGCAAACATATGCAAACAATGCAACCATAACAGCAATCTGCCAAAACAGTACAGTCTGTAAAGAATGCAAGAGTCATCATACTTCCCCGACTCCAAAAATTATGAACTAAAATTCCCACTGTAATAAATTTATCATAGCTCATTATGCAAAAGGATTCAACATTATACCACTCTCTGAATTTTCTAGGGAATTTTTGCAACATCGGTAAACTTTCTATTTTCAAACAGCAACATGTATACTAGCAAGATAAGCATGGCAAAGGCTATCCTTGACTTCTTTATTGAAACTAAAGATGCAAAAAATTATTCTAACTAACAGCAAACAAAAACTAACAAAAGGGAATGACGCTCCAAGCAAAACACATATCATGTGGTGAATAAAAATATAGCTCCAAGTAAATTACCGATGGAAGTGGACGAAAGAGGGCATGCCTTCCGGGGCATCCCCAAGCTTGGGCTCTTGGTTGTCCTTGAATATTACCTTGGGGTGCCTTGGGCATCCCCAAGATTAGGCTCTTGCCACTCCTTATTCCATAGTCCATCGAATCTTTACCCAAAACTTGAAAACTTCACAACACAAAACTTAACAGAAAACTCGTAAGCTCCGTTAGTATAAGAAAATAAAACCACCACTTAGGTACTGTAATGAACTCATTATAAATTCATAATGGTGTAATACCTACTGTATTCCAACTTATCTATGGTTCATACCCTCCGATACTACTCATAGATTCATCAAAATAAGCAAACAACACATAGAAAAAAGAATCTGTCAAAAACATAACAGTCTGTAGTAATCTATATCAAACGTATACTTCTGGACCTCCCAAAATCCTACCAAATTAGGAAGTCCTAACCAATTCGTGTAAAAATCCAGATCAAAAAGAATCAGATCATAAGCACGTTTCTGTGAATTAACAAAACTAATTTACTTGGTGCAAAAGTTTCTGATTTTCAGCAGGATCAACACGACTATCACCGTAAGCTATCCTAAAGGTCTTACTTGGCACTTTATTAAAACAAAAGCTATAAAACATGATTACTACAGTAGAATAATCATGTGTACACAAAAAAACAGTAAGGATAAATATTGGGTTGTCTCCCAACAAGCGCTTTTCTTTAATGCCTTTTCAAGCTAGGCATGATGATGACAATGATGCTCACATAAAAGATAAGGATTGAAACATAACGGGAGCATCATGAAGCATATGACTAGCACATTTAAGTCTAACCCACTTCCTATGCATAGGGATTTTGTGAGCAAACAACTTATGGGAACAATAATCAACTTGCATAGGAAGGTAAAACAAGCATAACTTCAAGATTTTAAGCACATAGAGAGGAAACTTGACATTATTGCAATTCCTACAAGCATATATTCCTCCCTCATAATAATTTTCAGTAGCATCATGAATGAATTCAACAATATAACCAGCACCTAAAGCATTCTTTTCATGATCTACTAGCATAGAAAATTTACTACTCTCCACATAAGCAAAATTCTTCTCATTCGGAATCGTGGGAGTATCATAAGAGACTTGAACACTAAAAATTGTTTCCACATTAAAAGAGTAATGTTAAGAGAAAGGGTAATCATAATCATGACAAGATTTGTAAATATAATCATCACTACTTTTTATAGCATAAGTTTCATCACAATAATCATCATAAGTAGCAACTTCGTTCTCATCATAATCGATTGAAACCTCTCCCAAGATAGTGGAATCACTAAATAAAGTTGACACTCTTCCAAATCCACTTTCATAAATATTATAGGATTCAACATCCTCCAATATTGTGGGATCATTACTTCCTAAATTTGACACTCTTCCAAACCCACTTTCATGAATATAATCATCATAGGTAGAAGGCATGCTATCATCATAACTACTTTGCATATCAAAACTTGAGAGGCTAAAAATATCATCATTATTAAACATAGCATCCCCAAGCTTGGGACAAACATTAATTGCAGCAAATATATTCTCAAATATGTCATCCTCATCAAACATAGCTTCCCCAAGCTTGGGCCTTTTCATATCATAAGCATAATCACTCTCATCATTAAAAATATTGATAGCACCAATGGTATAGAAATTATCATCATCAAAATGAGTAATAGGAGCAACATCATTTGGGAGGGATACCTTTCTACCTTTGTTGCTCCTTCTTTTCTTTTTCTTCTTCACATTATGTGTGGGTTCAACCTTCCTCTTTGAGCTTCTTATTGATGAGATTGGTTGAATAGAAATGTCACATCCCTAGCTTCTGGTAATGCACTAGGCTAGACCTCTTGTGAGCATCATGTTTTATTTCAAATGAAATTTGAATTGAGGAATTTTCAAAGCCTCAGAAACCTCTAAAAATAACCAACAATTAAATCTTCTCAAATGTGTCCAAGAAAATGTTCCTGTTATTCCATGGAAATATTGGTAAGAGGTAAAATTTAAACCAATATTTTTGGAGTCACAGAGATAATTATTTTGGTCATTTGAATTAATCCAATAACTATTTGCTTTGGATTTATATTTAATATATATTAAATATGACCCCAATAATTCTGGAAGTTTGTGAGTGGCTTTGTATATATTTTAGCAAGCCACATAAAAATCTACAGAATTTATTTAAATGATTTAGTTGCTAAACTAAATCAAAACAAACTACAGAAAATAAAAAACAGTAAATAAAAAAAGAGCAGAATACCTACCTGTTGCTCACCTGGTAGCCCAGCCGGCCCAGCTTCTGCGCGGCCCGTTACTGTGCAGCCCAGCTGCCAGTCATCTTCCTCCCCCTCGCCCCGAAGCAGCTGCGTGCTGGACGCACGCGCGCCGACGCCGGCCACCTCCTGCTTCGTGCTGGAGGCCTCCCCTTCGAGCCTATCCATGCGTGGAGACGCCACGCAGCCGCCCGGAGCCGTCCAGGCCTTCCTCTCTTCCCTGGAGCTCTCTCCCCTTCCCTGGCTCTCTCTCCCTCGCTGTTCCCCACCTCACCGGACCGCGCCGACGCTACCGACGAGCACCACCGCGGCTATCGCCTCCCCCTCGTCCTCTCGAGCGGTCCAGGAGCTCCGCCATGACCTGCTCTTCATCTTCGCTGAGACAAACGACGCCGGAGCGCCCCGCAGCACCGTCATCGTTGTTGCCTTCGTCCTCTGCACCGACAGCCGTCGTCGTCGATTCGCAGCAACCCGACCGCCCCCGACCTCGCTGACGACGCCATCGGACGCGCTGTGAGCACCCGCATCGTCTCCCCCTTCTTCCCTGGTCGCGCCCGCTCTCTACGCTGTAGCCCCGCCATGGCCGAACCTTCGCCGCTGCCGCACTCGTCGCCGGTGATGCTCCGGTGACCATTTGGTCCCGGGCATGTGCCCAACGCGCTCCCCGCATCGCGTAGAGCCTCCGTGGCACTTCGCCGCGCTTGTTTGCGCACCGCAGCCCCATCCCCACTTGCACCTGAGCTCCGGCAGCCGCCACGGTCGTCGCCGGCGACAACTCCGGCCACCCCAGCCTCCGCCACCAC
Organism: Triticum aestivum; assembly: GCF_018294505.1. Taxonomy (NCBI): domain Eukaryota; kingdom Viridiplantae; phylum Streptophyta; class Magnoliopsida; order Poales; family Poaceae; genus Triticum; species Triticum aestivum. The sequence continues at coordinate 349,716,508 of NC_057810.1, read as the reverse complement.
CACAGTTGGATGCGCCACTCCACCCTCTTCCCGTAGCTGCTCCCCGCGCATCAAATGGTGCCCTGTAGAGCATTTCCGAGCCGCCCCGCCGTCTCTGTCGTTGCCGGCGGCTATATGCCGGCGACCGCTGACCCGTTGACCGGCGTGGTTTGACCCCACTTCCCGGTTTGACTTCCCCCTCTCTCTCACTGACATGCGGGCCCCGCCCGGCTAACTAAGTTAGTTAGGGTTAATTTTAATTAGGTTAGTTAGTCTAGACACTGACACGCAGGGCCCACAGGTCAGTTTGACCTGGACGGCGCCCGTTGACCTGCTGAGGTCAGCATGAGGTCATGCTGACGCAATAATTCCTTTCTGGAATTAAAATAAATTAGGAAATGATTTATAATTCCAGAAAATTATATAAACTTCAATAAATCATAGAAAATTAACCGTAACTCCAAATTAAATAAATTATATATGAAAAATTATCAGAAAAATTCAAGGAATCCATCTGTACCATTTTCATGCATGTTTGAACAATGTTTGTCCTCTGTTTTGGACAAAAAATTTAAAGGGCATTTAAATAATCACATATGGAGTTTGAATTTGAATCTTGTATTCAAACCAACTTCATTTAATCTGTTGCTAGTTGCATTAGCTCAAAACACATTCATATTGCCATGTCATGATCATGCATCATATTGTGCATTGCATTGATTGTGTTCCCTTCTGTGTTGTCGGTATTTGTCCCCTCTCGATAGACGTGATACCGATGATGTGATCGTTGACACTGATGAAGACTCAATGTTATCTTCAGAAGTGCCAGGCAAGCAAAACCCCCTTGTTCATTCCGATAAAATCCCACTCTCTCGCTCCTGCTCTCTTTTACTGCATTAGGACAACATCGATTCATCTGTTACTTGCTGCGGTAGCTGAACCCCTTTATCCTCTGCATGACCTGTCATTCCACAATAATTAGATGAAACCCACTAGCATGAGTAGGAGTTGTTTGAGCCCTGTTGTGCCTACTCATTCATGCTTGTTTGTCATGCCTGCTACTGCTTAGAGTTGAGTCGGGTCTGATTCATCGGGGATGAATCAGAGGTGTGTGAACATGTCCTACTGTGTGTGAGCTAAGCGTGTGAACACGATTTGGTAAAGGTAGCGGTGAGAGGCCATGTAGGAGTACATGGTGGGTTGTCTCATTGCAGCCGTCCTCAGGAACTGAGTTCTGTGTTTGTGATCCATGATTCAGCTACTACCACGCATTGGGCCCGAAACCAATGGACCCTCTCGGCTTCTTGATCACCCTTGTCCTCTGTCCAGGAGTTGCAAGTAGTTTCTGGTGTTTGTAGTATGCTGGAGGCCGTGCGCAGCGCTGACCGTAGGGGTGGGCTGTGATGCGGTAGGCACGTGGCACGGTGTACCGGGCGCCCGTTTGGTGTCTCGGGAACCCTGTTCACATCGTTTGGGGCTGTGAGCGAAACTCCGGCCGGATCTCCTCATGGATGGAACCCGAATAGGCGATAAACCTGGACTAGAGACTTGAGTGTTTAGGTAGGCCGTGGCCGACACCCACGTTGGGCTTCCGCTTGAAGGTTGCCGAGTACATGTCGTGTAAACGGCGGTAAGTGGTGAGAGCGTGTGTGAAGAAGTACCCCCTGCAGGGTTAACCTAATCTATTCGAATAGCCGTGTCCGCGGAAAAGGACTTCTGGGTTGCTTATATCAGTTCATAGACAAGTGAAAGTGGATACTCTAAAATACGCAAGATAAGCGTGAGTGCTATGGATGGCGTTCTCGTAGGGAGACGGGAGCGGATCCATAGTGGTGTATTGATATGGTGAATATGTGGACTCGTGTGCGCCACCTCAAAAGTTACATTGCAGTCGTAGTTCAGGATAGCCACCGAGTCAAAGCTGGCTTGCTGCAGTTAAACCCCACCATCCCCTTTGTTGATAATGAAGCATATGTAGTTAGTTCTGATGTAAGTCTTGCTGGGTACATTTGTACTCACGTTTGCCTATTTTATGTTTTTGCAGAGAGACTTCGGTCTCACTAGTAGTTTCGCGTGGACTTCGACCTTTAGCTTGTTACCTCAGCTACGATCTTGTGCCTCGGCAGGATCTGGTAGTTAGTCAGGCTTCTCAGCCTTTTTCATTTATAGATGTCTGTACCCAGACATGATAGCTTCCGCTTGTGCTTTGACTTGTATGCTCTGAGTGTTGGGTCATAAGACCCATGTTTGTAATATCTCGCTCCTCGGAGCCTATTGATTAAATTACTTGAGTCATAGAGTCATGTTGTGATGCCATGTTGTGTTTGCACATATCGAGCATATTGTGTGTATGTTATTGAAATGCTTGGTATGTGTGGGATCTGACCATCTAGCTGTTTATCTTTAGTAGCCTCTCTTACCGGGAAATGTCTCCTAGTGTTTCCACTGAGCCATGGTAGCTTGCTACTGCTCCGGAACACTTAGGCTGGCCGGCATGTGTCCTTCTTCGTTCCTGTGTCTGTCCCTTCGGGGAAATGTCACGCTTTGAGTACCGGAGTCCTGTTAGCCCGCTGCAGCCCGGTTTACCGGAGTCCTGCTAGCCCAGTGCTACAGCCCGGACCCACTTGCTGATGACCGACACGTTCGAAGCTGGGTCATGGATGCCTGTCCCTGTAAGTCTGTGCCACTTTGGGTTTACGACTAGTCATGTCAGCCCGGGCTCTTTATCATATGGATGCTAGCGACACTATCATATACGTGAGCCAAAAGGCGCAAACGGTCCCGGGCAAAGGTAAGGCGACACCCGTGGGAACACCGTGCGTGAGGCCGCAAAGTGATATGAAGTGTTACCGGCTAGATCGATGTGACATCGAGTCGGGGTCCTGACAGCGTTTGCGCCAGTCGTCCTCCACCTCCCGCCAGGAGGCCAGAGGCGTGTGGCCGGCGCGTGCGCACCGCCGTGCCGCCACGGCACCTGCCTGCCTGTCCTCCCCCTCGACGCCTGGACGTCCGGAACGTCGCCACGCAGCTGCCCCGCACCGCTCTCACTCTCCCTCGCCCTCCTCCTCTCCCCCTGCTCTCTCTCCCTCTCACCCGAAGCACTGCCGCCGCCGCAGCTCGTCACCGACGCGCTCCCCGCCGTCCCCTCGCCCCTCCGTAGAGCCCCCGAGCTCCGCCGCGACCCCCTCTACCTCCTCGTCGAGCCAAGCAAGACGGGGCATCCCGTGGAGCCATCGCCGTCGCCATCCTCACCTCCGGCCGCCGTGGGTACTCGCCGTCGATTCGGGAGCTTCCGGGTATCCCCGACCTCGTCCTCGCGCTCGCTGGATCCACGGTGAGCTCCTCCACCGTTCCCCTCTCTTCTCCCTCCCGTTCCCGTGCCGTAGCGCCGCTTCCCACCACGGCCGAAGCCTCCCGCCGCCGTCCTTGTCGCCGTCGCCGTCTCGGCCCGCCTTCGCCCAAACCAAGCCTCCCTTCGCGCTCCTGGTGCCACGAGGGTGCCGCCGAGCCCCTCAGGTGGCCTCCCCGTGCCCCGCAGCCCGATCCCGCTCGCGCCCGAACTCCGGCCGCCGCCCCGAGCTTCGCTCCGGCGAGCTCCGGCCTCCCCCGCTGCTTCCACCTACCCTACCAGATGCGCGAGAGCCCGGGCTACGCCCCGGTGCTCTCAGACGCCGTCCCCGTGGCCTGTGGCGCGGACTCCGCCGCGTCCAGAGGTCGCCGTCGACGAGCCCCCGTCGCCTGAGCCCTGCCAGGTGGGGCCGGCCCGTCAGGTGATTAGCTTAGTGCTAATCACCGTTAACTAACCCCCCCTGACGCTGACCAGTGGGCCCGACCCCCCCCCTAACCTTTTAATTAACCCTGTTAACCCCAGTGTCACTGACGTGTGGGTCCCACACGTCAGGTTTGACCTGGACAGCCGCGTTGACCGCTGATGCAATGATGACGTCATGCTGACGCAATTATACATTTTCTGGAATTAAAATAATTCAGAAAATCCAGAAAATGATTTAATCTTCAAAAATTCATAGAAATTCAACCGTAGCTCAGATTGAAATAATTTATATATGAAAAATTATCAGAAAAATGCAATCTTTCCATCTGTACTAGTTTCATGCATGACAAACCAACCTATACATGCTGAATATGAGAAAACACATTATGGCATATATAAGAGACCTAATTTAGAAATGCATTTGAACCTTTGGTTCAAATGGACTTCAAACCAATTGAACACTAGTTGCATTAGCTCAACAGCATCACATCTACATGCCATGTTCATGCATCATATTGTTGCATATGATTGTGTATTGATTGCCGGCACCGTTCCTTCTCGATAGGTCCTGCTCCGGAGACGTTCCAGAGTACCTGTCTGTGAAGCAGTGCCTCCCTTGTTGAATTACCAGGCAAGCAACCCCCCTTGTTCATTTCGATAAAACCCTACTCTCTCGCTCCTGCTCTCAGTGATTGCATTAGGACAACAACGATTCATCTGCTACTTTGTGCTGCGGTAGTTGAACCCATTCCTCTGCATGACCTGTCATTGCCACAGTAAATAGTTGAAACCCACTAGCATGTGTAGGAGTTGATTGAAGCCACTGATGTGTTCCTACCATGCTATGCCTGCTATTGCTTAGAGTTGTGTCAGGTCTGATTCATTGGGAATGAATTGGAGTGTCACGATATGTTCTGATGCTGAGAGTGAAGTGTGTGAACACGATTTGGTAAAGGTAGCGGTGAGAGGCCATGTAGGAGTACATGGTGGGTTGTCTCGCTGGAACCGTCCTTAAGCACTGAGTTCTATGTATGTTGTCCAATGACTCGATACTACCACACATTGGGATCCTTAATTGACTCTCTCGGCTTATTAACCAACTTGATCTCTGTCCAGGAGTCGCAACTAGTTTCTGGTGTTTGTAGGTAGTGCTATTTTTCTACCAAGTGGCGCCCGGCAGGGTGGGCTTGGGACAGACTAGGCACACGTGGCACGGTGTACCGAGTGGCACCCGGTTGGTGGGCTCGGGAACCCTGCTCACATCGTTTGGGGCCGTGAGCGACACCCCGGCCGGATCTCCTTGCGGATGGAACCCGAATAGGCGATAAACCTGGACTAGAGTCTTGTGTGGTTAGTCAGGTCGTGGCCGACACCCTCGCCAGGCTTCCGCTTGAAGGTTGCCGAGATACATGACGTGTACATGGCGGTAAGTGGCGAGAGCGTGTGTGAAGAAGTACACCCCTGCAGGGTTAACATGATCTATTCGAATAGCCGGGTCCGCGGTTATGGACTTCTTGGATGCTTACATGGTACATAGACAACTTGAAGTGGATACTATAAAATGCTCAAGACAAGTGTGAGTGCTATGGATGGCCTTCTCGTAGGGAGACGGGAATGAATCCATAGTGGTGTATTGTGTGGTGATTAGTGGACTCGTGTACGTTGCCTCACCTCCAGAGTTTCTGGTAGTCGTAGAACAGGATAGCCACAGAGTCAAAGCTGGCTTGCTGCAACTAAACCCCACATTACCTCTTGATACAAATGCATGTATGATAGGATCTGATGTAAGTCTTGCTGAGTACCTTTGTACTCATGTTGCTTTATTTATGTTATTGCAGCGGAGACTTCGGTCTTACTAGTGTTCTCGTGGACTTCGACTAGTAGCTAGTACCTCAGCTGCGATCTTGATCGGATGTTGTAGATAGTCAGGCTTCCAGCCTTTTTCATTTATAGATGTCTGTACCCAGACATGTAATGCTTCCGCTTGTTGCTTGTATGCTCTGTATGACGGGTCTTGTGACCCCTGTTTGCAATAAATGCTATGATGGCTCTTCTGAGCCTTTATCTATATAATTGTTGAGTTATGCTGTGATGCCATGTTGTACAGCACATACTTGCATGTTATGTGTACGTGTAATGTGTAGTGCTATGTGTGGGATCTGACTATCTAGTTGTTTAGCTTTAGTAGCCTCTCTTACCGGGAAATGTCTCCTAGTGTTACCGCTGAGCCATGGTAGCTTGCTACTGCTCTGGAACACTTAGGCTGGCCGGCATGTGTCCTTCTTCGTTCCTGTGTCTGTCCCTTCGGGGAAATGTCACGCTTTGAGTACCGGAGTCCTGCTAGCCCAGTGCTACAGCCCGGACCCACTTGCTGATGACCGACACGTTCGAAGCTGGGTCATGGATGCCTGTCCCTGTAAGTCTGTGCCACTTTGGGTTTACGACTAGTCATGTCAGCCCGGGCTCCTTTTCATATGGATGCTAGCGACACTATCATATACGTGAGCCAAAAGGCGCAAACGGTCCCAGGAAAAGGTAAGACGACACCCGTGGGGATGCCGTGCGTGAGGCCGCAAAGTGATATGATGTGTTACCGGCTAGATCGATGTGACATCGAGTCGGGGTCCTGACAGCGTTGGTATCAGAGCAACAACATCATATGCCCTAGAAATAGCTCTGACAATTTTGGCAAGAGTTATATATCAAACCAAAATTTTGGGACATTTCTAAGGAATTATTGGGCTCTGATTTTAAATCAATATTTTATTTGAATTTGGAGTTATATTCATAATATATAATGAATATATTTTCAAATGACCTGAGATATTTTTATTATGTGTGGAGAAGTCCATTAGGTGACTTAAAAAATATCCAGGGAAGTTTAGGCACTGTTTTCAAATTCTGTTTGAATTAAAATTCAGTGCCAATTAAATAAAACAGAACAAAAATAGAAAACAGTAAAAAAGAGAGAGAGAGAGAGAAGCCCAGCTTACCTGGCCTCACCCGTGCAGTCCACCAGAACTGGCCCAGCTGGCCAGCCCATCTGGCCGGCCCAGCCCACCTCCTCCCCCTTGTCTTCTTCCTCCTTGCCAGGAGGACGAACAGAGGCGTGGCGCGCGCCCGAGAGGCCTCGGCCACCTCCTGCTTCCCCCTGGCCACCTCCTGCCTGGTTGCCTCCCTCCTCGACGCCCGGAGACGCCACGCCACCCCCTCGGACCCCTCTCACTCTTCCTCGAGGCCCCGCTCCTCTGCTCTTTCTCTCTCGCCCGAACCCGAACGCAGCCGTCGCCGCCGACGAGAACCACCGCGGCCACCGCCTTTCCCTCGCCTCTCCGACGCGCCCCCGAGCTCCGCCGTGACGTTCCCGTCCCTACCACAGAGCCACAAGACGCCGGACGCCCTGGAGCGCCGTCACCGACGCCATCTTCTTCCTCTGCACCGACGGCCGTCGTCGCTTGATTCGCCGGCCACAGAGCGTCCCCGGCCTCGCCCTCGCGCTCGTTGGACTCGCGGTGAGCCACTGAACCGTTCCCCTCTTCTTCCCATGCCGTTGGGCCGCTCTAGCCATTGCTTCCGCCGGACCCGAGAGCTCGCCGCCGCCGTGCCTCGTCACCACCGTGGCTGGAGCCGTTGCAGCTCGAAGCCGAGCACACCACCGCACTCAACACGTCTCCAGGAGCCCGTAGCCGCCACTAGCTTCCCCTCCCGTGCCCCCGAACGCCAACCACGACCTCGCCCGAGCTCCGGCCACCGCCTCGCTCGTCGCCGTTGCTGATTCCGGCCACCCCCGCACCTTCCGTTGGTCCCCCTAGATGCGCACGGGCGCGGGCTACCTCCTGGTGCCCTTGGCGCATCGATCCGATGCCCCTAGCGCAAGTCCGGCGTGCCCCGCCATGTCCTGTGGTCGCCGCCGGCTGGTCTCCGGTGACGCCGACGTGGCGCACTTACTTAGTCGCTAATGACCATGCTAAACACCCCCACAGACACTGACAGCGGGCCCCGTAGCGGGTCAAAGCCCGAGTCAACGCGGGATTAGCCCCTGTGCCACTGACGTGTGGATCCCACACGTCAGGTTTGACCCTGGACAGCCGCGTTGACCCGCTGACGTCGTGCTGACGTCATGCTGACGCAATAAGTATTTTCTGGATTTAATATTATTCAGGAAATTTCAGAAAATAGCTAAAACTTCAATAAATCATAGAAAATTAACCGTAACTCCAAATGAAATAAATTATATATGAAAAATTATCAGAAAAATTCAAGGAATCCATCTGTACCATTTTCATGCATGTTAGAACAACTTATAGCTGCTGTTTAGCACAAATCAATTAAAGGGCATTTAAATAATCACATATGGAGTTTGAATTTGAATCTTGTATTCAAACCAACTTCATTTAACTTGTTGCTAGATGCATTAGCCCAAAACACATTCATTTTGCTATGTCATGATCATGCATCATATTGTGCATTGCATTGATTGTGTTTCCTTCTGTGTTGCCAGTATTTGTCCCCTCTCGATAGACGTGATACCGAGGATGTGATCGTTGACACTGATGAAGACTCAATGTTATCTTCAGAAGTGCCAGGCAAGCAAAACCCCCTTGTTCATTCTGATAAAATCCCACTCTCTCGCTCCTGCTCTCTTTTACTGCATTAGGACAACAACGACATATTTGATACTTGCTGCGGTAGCTGAACCCCTTTATCCTTTGCATGACCTGTCATTGCCACAGTAAATAGATGAAACCCACTAGCATGAGTAGGAGTTGTTTGAGCCCTGATGTGCCTACTCATTTATGCTTGTTTGTCATGCCTGCTACTGCTTAGAGTTGAGTCAGGTCTGATTCATCGGGGATGAATCAGAGGCGTGTGAACATGTCCTACTGTGTGTGAGCTAAGTGTGTGAACACGATTTGGTAAAGGTAGCGGTGAGAGGCCATGTAGGAGTACATGGTGGGTTGTCTCATTGCAGCCGTCCTCAGGAACTGAGTTCTATGTTTGTGATCCATGATTCAGCTACTACCACGCATTGGGCCCGAAACCAATGGACCCTCTCGGCTTCTTGATCACCCTTGTCCTCTGTCCAGGAGTTGCAAGTAGTTTCTGGTGTTTGTAGTATGCTGGAGGCCGTGCGCAGCGCTGACCGTAGGGGTGGGCTGTGATGCGGTAGGCACGTGGCACGGTGTACCGGGCGCCCGTTTGGTGTCTCGGGAACCCTGTTCACATCGTTTGGGGCTGTGAGCGAAACTCCGGCCGGATCTCCTCATGGATGGAACCCGAATAGGCGATAAACCTGGACTAGAGACTTGAGTGTTTAGGTAGGCCGTGGCCGACACCCACGTTGGGCTTCCGCTTGAAGGTTGCCGAGTACATGTCGTGTAAACGGCGGTAAGTGGTGAGAGCGTGTGTGAAGAAGTACACCCCTGCAGGGTTAACATCATCTATTCGAATAGCCATGTCCACGGAAAAGGACTTCTGGGTTGCTTATATCAGTTCATAGACAAGTGAAAGTGGATACTTTAAAATGCGCAAGATAAGCGTGAGTGCTATGGATGGCGTTCTCGTAGGGAGATGGGAGCGGATCCATAGTGGTGTATTGATATGGTGAATATGTGGACTCGTGTGCGCCACCTCAAAAGAGTCGCTTGCAGTCGTAGTTTAGGATAGCCACCGAGTCAAAGCTGGCTTGCTGCAGTTAAACCCCACCATCCCCTTTGCTGATAATGATGCATATGTAGTTAGTTCTGATGTAAGTCTTGCTGGGTACATTTGTACTCACGTTTGCCTATTTTATGTTTTTGCAGAGAGACTTCGGTCTCGCTAGTAGTTCCGCGTGGACTTTGACGTTTAGCTTGTTACCTCAGCTACGATCTTGTGCCTCAGCAGGATTTGGTAGATAGTCAGGCTTCTCAGCCTTTTTCATTTATAGATGTCTGTACTCAGACATGATAGCTTCCGCTTGTGCTTGATTTGTATGCTCTGAATGTTGGGTCATGAGACCCATGATTGTAATATCTCGCTCCTCGGAGCCTATTGAATAAAGTACTTGAGTCGTAGAGTCATGTTGTGATGCCATGTTGTATTTGCACATATCGAGCATATTGTGTGTATGCTATTGAAATGCTTGGTATGTGTGGGATCTGACCACCTAGTTGTTTATCCTTAGTAGCCTCTCTTACCGGGAAATGTCTCCTAGTGTTTTCCACCGAGCCATGGTAGCTTGCTACTGCTCCGGAACACTTAGGCTGGCCGGCATGTGTCCTTCTTCGTTCCTGTGTCTGTCCCTTCGGGGAAATGTCACGCGATGAATACCGGAGTCCTGTTAGCCCGCTACAGCCCGGTTCACCGGAGTCCTGCTAGCCCAGTGCTACAGCCTGGATTCACTCGCTGATGACCGACACGTTCGATGCTGGGTCATGGATGCCTGTCCCTGTAAGTTTGTGCCACTTTGGGTTTACGACTAGCCATGTCAGCCCGGGTTCCTTATCATATGGATGCTAGCGACACTGTCATATACGTGTGCCAAAAGGCGCAAACGGTCCCGGGTAAAGGTAAGGCGGCACCCGTGGGAATACCGTGCGTGAGGCTGCAAAGTGATATGAAGTGTTACATGCTAGATCTATGTGGCATTGAGTCGGGGTCCTGACAGCGTTGGTATCAGAGCTTGACTGCCTGTAGGATTACCAAGCCAAACTGGTCGAAGTTGAGTCTAGAAATTCTTTAGTTATATAAGGGAATTGATTGTGGGATGGAACGTAAGGCTCTTTTTACTCCTTATACCTCATGGCCTTCTGATCTGAGTCATCATCTTCTCTTCTACGGGGATTAAGAACTAGGCTATCTCTTCTTTCTATCAGGATCACGTCTTACTAATCCGTAGACTTATAAGATTGTTGATTCAAGCCTCAGTTCAGTTCCTACTATCTTCTGTATGTTAACTGTTGATCTCGAAACCTTGATATTGTGCTTCTGAGTGGTTATGCCACCATTTTTGTGAATGTCTCAAATCTTTTCTGAGCATTTACAGCCGTTATGCTGTCCGAGTCATTCCAGGTTTCTAAATAGTCTGATGCATTTGCAAAATCCTTTTCCTCTGGTTTCGATGCTCCTTTATGCCAGCTCAATCACACTAATTGTTGAGTTGAGGTATTCTATTGCCTTGACATTATGTTGGAGTTACTATTATGGCCCTAGGTGTTTAGGGAGTCACCTAGTAATCTAGCAATGTTTTGTGATCCCAGTGTGATGATTTTGGCTTTTATTCTCGAAAGCATCCCGTGATGCCACTTAGTAGTAGGTATTCTACTCCTTGGGCTTTGAACCCGAGATTCACTCTACTTACCTCATGTTGATAGTGTTTGCTAGTTCCTTTAGGATATTAGTAACCTTTGCGATAGTCCTTGAAGTCCGTGGTATCTTCTTCTTCCAAATACCATGAACTACTTATGGCAGAAGTTCCTCGTTGAACTGAAATATCACAACAGGATTATTTTTGATGAGTTCTCCATTATATATTGTGGCTCTGCCAGTTCTACCTTTCTGCATGGGTTATCCGGAAGAAATATGTTGAACTTGGTTCGACATACTAATCTATGCATCCACAACTCAGAAAGTTATATGTTCCTTTGAGTTGTTCTCTTTAGTTGTTTCCGACCCTCGCCTATCAATTGATAGTCAAGAGTATGCGTGCATTCGTTTGTCGATGCCTATTACTCTTGTGGCCCGTCAAGCCATTCCGTCCTGAATGACTAGGAGAAACAAACTCCAGTACCTCATCCATATTTAGGATTGGGTCAAAGTAGTTGTGTTCCGCAGATCAAGTTACAATCCAGCTTCTGGTCTGCTCTACCCTGAAGTATTACCTTCTTTATGACAGGAATTTCATGAGAATTGCACCACCTTTTGTGAATTCTTGACATAGTGATACTTCTCGCCATCCTTTTTCATTCCTCGGTTCCGTGTTGATGCAACCGGAATACCGACAAATGAATTGTGATGTGTGAAATCAATACTCCTAGCAACCTCGTTGCTTGGTAGTTAAAGGATAATAATTTTATTCTTAGTATGTTGGTTATTGAATCACCATTCTAAGATTGATCGTGCTACCTAGTCCTTATTTCTTGGTGCACTCTTTGATTGATGAGTTAGGATTTGTCAAGTCCTCGCTCATTTGATCATATCATCTTGCCCTGAAAAGCAAGATTGTTCTCGAGCTTAGTAACATATCGGTGGTTCATGATTTTCCGAAGATCTTCTCGGAAGTACTACCAGGTTGTCACCTGACCGCTATGTTGAGCTCGTGATCAAGTTGGTTTATTGTAAACCACCCTTTCTCCAAGAATCCGTGTTGGATACTCCTGAGCTAGTTGGTTAAGCTAAACGACAACTTGGAGAGTTGGAAGATAAAAGCTTGCCTGACTTAGTTCGTTCCAAAGGGATATTCTTGTGTAGTGTGTGTTGAAAGAAGATGATATCTTCATCGATTGGTCCCTGTGATCAGTTGCTGGACCTATTGTCTTATCAATCCCTTGATTTGAGTGTGGGCTATCGTCAAATCAAATCAGTACCAACGATGCTCGTAATGTTGTCCTACTCGTGGTTGATCCCTCGAGCATACACCATTACATCTTTGGTCTGACCAATGCTATCACCGTGTTCACATGATGGTGGAAGTCCAGTGATATGGAAATTCCGATGAGTTGCTGTTGAGCCCATCAGTAGCATTTTGTCTCCCCCCATGAATCATGTTGAACATCAACCTAGTGTTGGAAACTTGTGTAAGCATTTCTTCGTGTTTCGTTCATGAAGCATATGTTTGGATGAAAGTGGTGACTTTCCCTAATTCATGTGCGTATGATGCAAGTTGCCGCCATGAATTCGAGGAAGATTGTTTTGTTTCCTTGGAATCATCCCAAATCAGTCATGCACACGTGCGAAGTATTCTGTGGTCTGGAGACTTGCAACCTTCATTCCATATGTGTCCCGAGCACACCAAGCCACTGATTGATTTGTTCAAGGAGAAGAAGTTCCTTCATAAGAACTAATCATATGACTTATGCAAGGACTTCGTTATCCACGGTGATGGTTCCCAACCAGAACTCGGTAGTGTTTTATTGTAAGACTACCACGTGGTCATGCTTGTCTGGGACAACGTGTTCACATGTTTGTAGCAGAACCAGCTCATGTTTTGGAGCTTACTATCGTAGTTCATTCCCCGAGAATCTCGCAACGTCATCTCGTCGATTTGTGTTGCAAACTTTCGTTTTTCTTCCTAGACTCGATGAGTCTGGAATATCCTGACACCAACCAGATCTGAATCTCAGGCAGATATGATGGTTGGAATATTTCCCAAGAATTATAATATTGGTCGCGCGATAACCGGTAAAGTGGATGTCGTGGCCAACACACCCAGCCGGAAGACCTGTTATTATAATATCTTGATTGATGAAGTTGGCCACCTCCCCATAGGGATTTCGTAGGATTTACCTCCGTAACTGTTCCTTATGGATTCTATTGCTCCCGAAGTCCGACCTTTTTACTTGATGTTCTAGATATCAAACCATATCTATGAATGGGTTACACTAGCACATCAAGGAGAACATTAGAAGCAGAGTGCTAAATGTCTCTCGGTCGATCATCCAGATTTTATTTCCTTGGCCCCGCCAAGGGTGAAATCTGAGGAGGTGTTATCTTCCTTTGCATCTGCATCCTCCATCACCATTCATCATGGTAGTAAGTTGTGTTACCGGACCCTTGACACGGATGTTGGTAAAACCTTGATGATTATGGAATTGCTCAAGTTCTTGAGAGCACGCGCAAGTGCTAGGTTTGATCGTCGGCATTAACTGTATAGCGCTCTCAGTTTCCTCGGCAATGCTATGACCCTTTCAAACAGTGAATTCACCCTCTATTGTTGGGTTCTTCCCCAGTTACCAGAATCATTCCCAGCATTTGCATCTTGTTCCCAGCTTGCACCGTCAATGTGCCATTCTACCATGGGTCTCTTCCATTTCCGGTGGTAAGCAAGTTCATCCATTACGTTGTCTTCAACAAGGTAATCCACATCATCCAAGTCCAAGTATGCCATTCTACCGACCCCGCCAAACGATCGCTTGAGAATTGCCTTAGGCTGGTATAAAGGTTTTCAATGATCTCTGAATCAAAGGTAATCCTTTTTGCCACTTAAGGAAATAATCTACGAATCACCCTCCTCCAGGATGTTTCGTCGTGGTATCATAGCAACTCAACTCCTCGCTACGTGGACAATCGTTTTTTCTTAAGTGTGGAATTGTTGTCTACCTAGTGAACCTTCGTCATCCGTTTCTTTCCACCCCTCTTGAAGAGTATCTCGTGTCTCAACCGAGAGATGGTTCTATGTCTCATTCCGTGAGTTAATCCTGAGTTGTTCGATCTTCGAGGAGATCGACCCTTCTAGAGTCTCCTTCTTCTCTCCATGTCATGTTGGCAGGATTTCTCAGAGCAAGACGACAAGACAAAGATGGTGTTCAACTCAACGTTCATTTGAAGTGCAACCTGGATCGTGAAGATTGTACTAGTTTGCATTTCCCCTTCATCCTACCCTACGCTTGAATCTCGAGACGAGATTCTTGTTAAGTGGGGGTGAGTTGTCACATCCCTAGCTTCTGGTAATGCACTAGGCTAGACCTCTTGTGAGCATCATGTTTTATTTCAAATGAAATTTGAATTGAGGAATTTTCAAAGCCTCAGAAACCTCTAAAAATAACCAACAATTAAATCTTCTCAAATGTGTCCAAGAAAATGTTCCTGTTATTCCATGGAAATATTGGTAAGAGGTAAAATTTAAACCAATATTTTTGGAGTCACAGAGATAATTATTTTGGTCATTTGAATTAATCCAATAACTATTTGCTTTGGATTTATATTTAATATATATTAAATATGACCCCAATAATTCTGGAAGTTTGTGAGTGGCTTTGTATATATTTTAGCAAGCCACATAAAAATCTACAGAATTTATTTAAATGATTTAGTTGCTAAACTAAATCAAAACAAACTACAGAAAATAAAAAACAGTAAATAAAAAAAGAGCAGAAGACCTACCTGTTGCTCACCTGGTAGCCCAGCCGGCCCAGCTTCTGCGCGGCCCGTTACTGTGCAGCCCAGCTGCCAGTCATCTTCCTCCCCCTCGCCCCGAAGCAGCTGCGTGCTGGACGCACGCGCGCCGACGCCGGCCACCTCCTGCTTCGTGCTGGAGGCCTCCCCTTCGAGCCTATCCATGCGTGGAGACGCCACGCAGCCGCCCGGAGCCGTCCAGGCCTTCCTCTCTTCCCTGGAGCTCTCTCCCCTTCCCTGGCTCTCTCTCCCTCGCTGTTCCCCACCTCACCGGACCGCGCCGACGCTACCGACGAGCACCACCGCGGCTATTGCCTCCCCCTTGTCCTCTCGAGCGGTCCAGGAGCTCCGCCATGACCTGCTCTTCATCTTCGCTGAGACAAACGACGCCGGAGCGCCCCGCAGCACCGTCATCGTTGTTGCCTTCGTCCTCTGCACCGACAGCCGTCGTCGTCGATTCGCAGCAACCCGACCGCCCCCGACCTCGCCGACGACGCCATCGGACGCGCTGTGAGCACCCGCATCGTCTCCCTCTTCTTCCCTGGTCGCGCCCGCTCTCTACGCTGTAGCCCCGCCATGGCCGAACCTTCACCGCCGCCGCACTCGTCGCCGGTGATGCTCCGGTGACCATTTGGTCTCGGGCATGCGCCCAACGCGCTCCCCGCATCGCGTAGAGCCTCCGTGGCACTTCGCCGCGCTTGTTTGCGCACCGCAGCCCCATCCCCACTTGCACCCGAGCTCCGGCAGCCGCCACGGTCGTCGCCGGCGACAACTCCGGCCACCCCAGCCTCCGCCACCGCCACAGTTGGATGCGCCACTCCACCCTCTTCCCGTAGCTGCTCCCCGCGCATCAAATGGTGCCCTGTAGAGCATTTCCGAGCCGCCCCGCCGTCTCTGTCGTCGCCGGCGGCTATATGCCGGCGACCGCTGACCCGTTGACCGGCGTGGTTTGACCCCACTACCCGGTTTGATTTCCCCCTCTCTCTCACTGACATGCGGGCCCCGCCCGGCTAACTAAGTTAGTTAGGGTTAATTTTAATTAGGTTAGTTAGTCTAGACACTGACACGCAGGGCCCACAGGTCAGTTTGACCTGGACGGCGCCCGTTGACCTGTTGAGGTCAGCATGAGGTCATGCTGACGCAATAATTCCTTTCTGGAATTAAAATAAATTAGGAAATGATTTATAATTCCAGAAAATTATATAAACTTCAATAAATCATAGAAAATTAACCGTAACTCCAAATTAAATAAATTATATATGAAAAATTATCAGAAAAATTCAAGGAATCCATCTGTACCATTTTCATGCATGTTTGAACAATGTTTGTCCTGCTGTTTGGACAAAACATTTAAAGGGCATTTAAATAATCACATATGGAGTTTGAATTTGAATCTTGTATTCAAACCAACTTCATTTAATCTGTTGCTAGTTGCATTAGCTCAAAACACATTCATATTGCCATGTCATGATCATGCATCATATTGTGCATTGCATTGATTGTGTTCCCTTCTGTGTTGCCGGTATTTGTCCCCTCTCGATAGACGTGATACCGATGATGTGATCGTTGACACTGATGAAGACTCAATGTTATCTTCAGAAGTGCCAGGCAAGCAAAACCCCCTTGTTCATTTTGATAAAATCCCACTCTCTCACTCCTGCTCTCTTTTACTGCATTAGGACAACATCGATTCATCTGTTACTTGCTGCGGTAGCTGAACCCCTTTATCCTCTGCATGACCTGTCATTCCACAGTAATAGATGCAACCCACTAGCATGAGTAGGAGTTGTTTGAGCCCTGTTGTGCCTACTCATTCATGCTTGTTTGTCATGCCTGCTACTGCTTAGAGTTGAGTCAGGTCTGATTCATCGGGGATGAATCAGAGGTGTGTGAACATGTCCTACTGTGTGTGAGCTAAGCGTGTGAACACGATTTGGTAAAGGTAGCGGTGAGAGGCCATGTAGGAGTACATGGTGGGTTGTCTCATTGCAGCCGTCCTCAGGAACTGAGTTCTGTGTTTGTGATCCATGATTCAGCTACTACCACGCATTGGGCCCGAAACCAATGGACCCTCTTGGCTTCTTGATCACCCTTGTCCTCTGTCCAGGAGTTGCAAGTAGTTTCTGGTGTTTGTAGTATGCTGGAGGCCGTGCGCAGCGCTGACCGTAGGGGTGGGCTGTGATGCGGTAGGCACGTGGCACGGTGTACCGGGCGCCCGTTTGGTGTCTCGGGAACCCTGTTCACATCGTTTGGGGCTGTGAGCGAAACTCCGGCCGGATCTCCTCATGGATGGAACCCGAATAGGCGATAAACCTGGACTAGAGACTTGAGTGTTTAGGTAGGCCGTGGCCGACACCCACGTTGGGCTTCCGCTTGAAGGTTGCCGAGTACATGTCGTGTAAACGGCGGTAAGTGGTGAGAGCGTGTGTGAAGAAGTACACCCCTGCAGGGTTAACATCATCTATTCGAATAGCCGTGTCCACGGAAAATGACTTCTGGGTTGCTTATATCAGTTCATAGACAAGTGAAAGTGGATACTTTAAAATGCGCAAGATAAGCGTGAGTGCTATGGATGGCGTTCTCGTAGGGAGATGGGAGCGGATCCATAGTGGTGTATTGATATGGTGAATATGTGGACTCGTGTGCGCCACCTCAAAAGAGTCGCTTGCAGTCGTAGTTTAGGATAGCCACCGAGTCAAAGCTGGCTTGCTGCAGTTAAATCCCACCATCCCCTTTGCTGATAATGATGCATATGTAGTTAGTTCTGATGTAAGTCTTGCTGGGTACATTTGTACTCACGTTTGCCTATTTTATGTTTTTGCAGGGAGACTTCGGTCTCGCTAGTAGTTCCGCGCGGACTTCGACGTTTAGCTTGTTACCTCAGCTACGATCTTGTGCCTCGGCAGGATTTGGTAGATAGTCAGGCTTCTCAGCCTTTTTCATTTATAGATGTCTGTACTCAGACATGATAGCTTCCGCTTGTGCTTGATTTGTATGCTCTGAATGTTGGGTCATGAGACCCATGATTGTAATATCTCGCTCCTCGGAGCCTATTGAATAAAGTACTTGAGTCGTAGAGTCATGTTGTGATGCCATGTTGTATTTGCACATATCGAGCATATTGTGTGTATGCTATTGAAATGCTTGGTATGTGTGGGATCTGACCACCTAGTTGTTTATCCTTAGTAGCCTCTCTTACCGGGAAATGTCTCCTAGTGTTTTCCACCGAGCCATGGTAGCTTGCTACTGCTCCGGAACACTTAGGCTGGCCGGCATGTGTCCTTCTTCGTTCCTGTGTCTGTCCCTTCGGGGAAATGTCACGCGATGAATACCGGAGTCCTGTTAGCCCGCTACAGCCCGGTTCACCGGAGTCCTGCTAGCCCAGTGCTACAGCCTGGATTCACTCGCTGATGACCGACACGTTCGATGCTGGGTCATGGATGCCTGTCCCTGTAAGTTTGTGCCACTTTGGGTTTACGACTAGCCATGCCAGCCCGGGCTCCTTATCATATGGATGCTAGCGACACTGTCATATACGTGTGCCAAAAGGCGCAAACGGTCCCGGGTAAAGGTAAGGCGACACCCGTGGGAATACCGTGCGTGAGGCCGCAAAGTGATGTGAAGTGTTACATGCTAGATCTATGTGGCATTGAGTCGGGGTCCTGACAAGAAAGCTCCTCCTCGTTACCTGATTCATCATAAGAAATAATAGGAGGATATTGGGAAGTCTCTTCCCTTTCGTTAGCATTCTCTTCATCTTATATTTGTTTTCTTTTCTTTATGTAATTGGAAATATAAGGATTTTCAATGCAATTCACCGCACAATACATATAAATCTCCTCTAGATCAAAATCAAGAAATCTATCAAGATTAAATTTTGGAATATTCTTAGTTATAGGTTTCATTTCTTGATAACCCAAAAGAAGGCTAAGCTCTTTATGATGCTCAAGGGTAATCAAATTATCACAATATTTGGAAACGACTTGATCATGAAACAAATAGCATTGGAGCTTTAAATGACCATGTTCATTGCAAAGTTCACAAGGGGCGCGAAAAATATTAAATCTTTCAGCACATTCATCTAGCTCTTCTTGAAACAATATGGTTTCTAAGTACTTATGCCTCTTGCAATAAATATCTTCTCTATTTGGTGTGTTCATGCAAACATGCACTCCACAAAAGTTGACATGCTCATAAGAGATATTTTCATCATAACTAGTGCAATCATCATTAGCATCATGGATATTCAAAGAATTTGTAATAACAACATTGCAATCATGCTCATCATTCAAAGATTTAGTGCCAAACAATTTAGAGATTTCTTCTTCTAGCACTTGAGCACAATTATCCTTTCCGTCATACTCATGAAAGATATTAAAAAGGTGAAGCGTATGAGACAAACTTAACTCCATTTTTTTGTAGTATTCTTTTATAGACTAACTAGTGCTAAAACAAGAAACAAAAAGATTCGATTGCAAGATCTAAAGATATACTTTCAAGCACTCACCTCCCCGGCAACAGCGCAAGAAAAGAGCTTAGTTGACGGGGTGTGAGTGAGTGCCCTTTACCTAGCCTCCCCGGCAACGGCGCCAGAAAAGAGCTTGATGTCTACTACACAACCTTCTTCTTGTAGACGTTGTTGGGCCTGCAAGTGCACAGGTTTGTAGGATAGTAGCAAATTTCCCTCAAGTGGATGACCTAAGGTTTATCAATCCGTAGGAGGCATAGGATGAAGATGATCTCTCTCAAGCAACCCTGCAACCAATACAATGGCAAATTGTATAGGTGCACTAGTTCGGCGAAGAGATGGTGATACAAGTGCAATATGGATGGTAGATAAAGGTATTTGTAATCTGAAATAATAAAAACAGCAAGGTAAATAATGATAAAAGTGAGCGTAAACGGTATTGCAATGATAGGAAACAAGGCCTAGGGTTCATACTTTCACTAGTGCAAGTTCTCTCAACAATAATAACATAGATAGATCATATAACAGGCCCTCAACATGCAACAAAGAGTCACTCCGAAGCCACTAATAGCGGAGAACAAACGTAGAGATTATGGTAGGGTACGAAACCACCTCAAAGTTATTCTTTCGGATCAATCTATAAAAGAGTTCGTACTAGAATAACACCTTAAGACACAAATCAACCAAAACCCTAATGTCACCTAGATACTCCATTGTCACCTCAAGTATCCATGGGCATGATTATACGATATGCATCACACAATCTCAGATTCATCCAACCAACATAAAAGTACTTCAAAGAGTGCCCCAAAGTTTCTATCGAAGAGTCAAGAACGTGTGCCAACCCCTATGCATAGGTTCCCAATGTCACGAAACCCGCAAGTTGATCACCAAAACATACATCAAGTGGCACATGATATCCCATTGTCACCACAGATAATCACGGCAAGACATACATCAAGTGTTCTCATAAAAGACTCAATCCGATAAGATAACTTCAAAGGGGAAACTCAATTCATCACAAGAGAGTAGAGGGGGAGAAACATCATAAGATCCTACTACAATAGCAAAGCTCGGGATACATCAAGATCGTGCCATAGAGGAACACGAGAGAGAACACAAGAGAGAGAGATCAAACACATGGCTACTGGTACATGCCCTCAGCCCCGATGGTGAACTACTCCCTCCTCGTCATGGATAGTGTCGGGATGATGAAGATGGCCACCGGTGATGGGATCCCCCTCCGGCAGGGTGCCGGAACAGGGTCCCGATTGGTTTTTGGTGGCTACAGAGGCTTGCGGCGGCGGAACTCCCGATCTATCTTCTACAGAGGCTTCTTCTTCTTCTACTTCAGGCACTGGGGCCTTGTTCTTATCAGCAACTGGTATGTTCCTAGTTGATCTCTTGGGTGATGTAGGCTTAGAAGCTTGAGCAGCAGCAACAGCCTTGGGAGGCAGTCTTGGGCTTTGATGGAGCAACCCCTGACTTGATTGCATCCCCCATCAACTTCTGAGTTTTGGCAGGAGGTGCATCTTGTTATTCTTCCTCCTCATCCGAGTCACTAACCATAGATGGTCTGCCAATCACTCTGGCCATGGTCTTCTTGACCCTTTCCTTCCTCTTCTTGCCCTCACCAACCTCTTTTGGTTCAAGTGTGAACTCAATGGTTTCCTGTGTTGAGGCTCTGGTTTTGGACATTGGAATCCCCCTGGCAGGTGCCGTCTTCTTCATACCTGGCTTTCTGGTTGCAGCAGTGCCAAACTCTTTCTTAACAACCTTTTTCTTGGAAGTGACTTCCTCATCAACCATGAAATCTTCACCCTCTGAGTCAGATGTTCTCTTCTTCCTCTGCCTAGTTGCAGCCTTAGGCATGTTGCTAGGAGTACTTCTACTCCCATCATCATAGCTGTCAGAGGGACTAGTGCCCTCACTCAAGTGAACCTGTTCCTCAGAATTGTTTTGGCTGTCACTGTTTTCAGACATGGTTGAAAGATGAAAGCTGACCCTATGAATAGATATAGTTGAGACAGAGTGGATGAGCATCACAAAGTGCAGAGATTTTGCAAAACAAATGAGCCAAAAACATAGTTTTATTTTTCTACAGAAGTCATTTCGAAGCTACCGATTTGTTGAACACGGTGACACCGAAGCAATATTGGAGTCTAAACTGGTGATACCGGTCAGACCGAGACATAGTTCGGTGACTCTGAGATTGCTAGGGTTTCACTGAGAATTGAACTCGGTCACACCGATTTGTACGTTTCGATCAAACCAAAAATCACAAGTGCAATGGCCTGGGACAAATCAGTGAGACCGATTTCTACAACTTGGTCGGTCTGAGATGAGTTCGGTGGAAACCTAACCCTAAGTTTTCGAATCAAAACTAATCTAAAAGAGTTTTTGATTGGATAGAAGTATTTCAAACGTGGTAAGATTCATGGCATTGACCTAAGTGTGGGAAGCAGAGGTAAGGATTGCACACAGGGGTCAAGTTCATACCCTAACTCGACGGTGAACTCGCTATGGCGACAACGGCGGCGAAGATTCTGTTGACGACGGCGGAGACCAGCAGCAGGAGGTCGCTGGCGACAGAGGAGACGATCCAGAGACCTCGAGTTGGCAGAGCTGGACAAGCGTGGGCGAAGGGTTTCAGAGAAATTTCCAAAATTCGACCCGTGGGTATGTATATCCGGACCCTGTCGGTGTGACCGAGTTGAGCAACTCGGTGGCACTGAGTTGCAGAATCGCAAGCGGTTACTGCAACTCGGTGAGACAGAAATGTTCAAATCGGTTGCACTGAGATTAAACCTAGATCAACTCAATGAACTTGGTATGACTGACAGGAATGAATCGGTCAGACCGAAATACATCAAGAGGTTTTGGAAGTTTAAGTCTATGACGAATCAGTGGCTCCGAGTGCTCCTCACCCAGAGGGTTCGAATCTGACTTGATCAAACTTTGTGATCTAGCATGAATAGAGTTTGAGACGAAAAGCATAGATAGCTAGAAGGAGTACTTAGGCATTCTTGTCCATCCATTTGGCAAAAGAGAAGACTAAACAATCAAAGCAACAAATGGATGTCCTCGAATGAAGAAAATTATGCAACCAACATGCTCACACAATTAAGATAGCAAATGAAATATATGGCAAATCATGCACAAACACTCTAGCATCTACCAAGCAGTTTGCGGTTACTAGGTCATCTATATATGAGTATATTGACTTAGGAGTCAAATGAGAACATTTGATCATAGGTTATACTCATCATTTAAGCACAAGTGGGGTTACCACTTTTACATAAAGCACTATTGTGTTCACACCATTAGAGTTGCTTTAGCTCAACTCTTGGAGCAAAGCTCCCCCTAGATGTGATATCCCCTTTTAGAGGGATGAACTAACTTTAGGTTTTGTCGATGATGACTTCATGTAGATGTTGAAGATGTGGATGCTCAAAGTGAAGGAAATATGCCCTAGAGGCAATAATAAAGTTATTATTTATTTCCTCATATCATGATAAATGTTTATTATTCATGCTAGAATTGTATTAACCAGAAACATGATACATGTGTGAATACATAGACAAACATAAAGTCACTAGTATGCCTCTACTTGACTAGCTCATTAATCAAAGATGGTTATGTTTCCTAAACCATAGACATGTGTTGTCATTTGATTAATGGGATCACATCATTAGGATAATGATGTGATTGACATGACCCATTCCGTTAGCCTAGCACTTGATCGTTTAGTATATTGCTATTGCTTTCTTCATGACTTATACAAAGTTCCTACAACTATGAGATTGTGCAACTCCCGTTTATCGAAAGAACACTTTGTGTGCTACCAAACGTCACAACGTAACTGGGTGATTATAAAGGTGCTCTACAGGTGTTTCCGAAGGTACATGTTGAGTTGGCATAATTCGAGATTAGGTTTTGTCACTCCGACTGTCGGAGAGGTATCTCTGGGCCCTCTCGGTAATCCTCATCACCTAAGCCTTGCAAGCATTGTAACTAATGAGTTAGTTATAAGATGATGTGTTACAGAACGAGTAAAGAGACTTGCCGGTAACGAGATTGAACTAGGTATTGGATACCGACGATCAAATCTCGGGCAAGTAACATACCGATGACAAAGGGAACAACGTATGTTGTTATGCGGTTTGACCGATAAAGATCTTCGTAGGATATGTAGGAACCAATATGGGCATCCAGGTCCCGCTATTGGTTATTGACCGAGAATGGTTCTAGGTCATGTCTACATAGTTCTCGAACCCGTAGGGTCCACACGCTTAACGTTACGATGACGGTTTTATTATGAGTTTATAAGTTCTGATGTACCGAAGTTTGTTCGGAGTCCCGGATGTGATCACGGACATGACGAGGAGTCTCGAAATGGTCGAGACATAAAGATTGATATATTGGACGACTATATTCGAACACCGGAAGTGTTCCGGGTGATTTCGGAGAAAACCGGAGTGCCGGGGGGGTTACCGGAACCCCCCCCCCCCCGGGAGAGTATTGGGCCTTATGGGCCTTAGGGGAAAGGAGAGAGGGGCGGCCAGCATGGGCCGCGCGCCCCCTCCCCCCTCTGGTCCAAGGAAATGTTCATGTTGCTCTCTGAAAATATTGGTCAGAGGTAAAATTCAAACAAATATTTTAGGAGCTCATGGATATTTAATTTTGGCCATTTGGATTAATGCGATAATTATTTGCTTTGGATATATATTGTTATATATATAAAATATGGTCCAAAAATTATGCCATTTATAAAGGAGCTCTCGAATAATACCACTAGCTTCTATAAAAATTGGCATAAGAAAATAAATTGATTTAGTATTATTACTAAATCAAAACATATGTCAGAAAAATAGAAAAGAGAACAGAAATAAAAAGGGATACTTACCTGGGCCTCCTCCCTGTGCCGCCTAGCAGCAGCCAGCGCCGGCCCAGCCCACTGGCCCCTCCTCTGTCGTCTTCGTCCTCGACAGGGGGATGGGCGCGTGCCCGACGCGCGCGCGCTCCGCCGCGCCACGCCACCTCCCTCTCTGCTTGCCTGGCGCCTCCTCGTCGCCCTGGAACGCCCCGGACGTCGCCGCCCCCCCCCCCCCGTACCCTCTCACTCTCTCTCGTTCCTTCCCCCTCCTCTGCTCTCTCTCTCGCACGCAGCCGAGCGGAGCTCATCGCCGCCGTCCACCGTAGCCGTAGCCACAGCCTCCCCTTCGCCTCTCCGACACGCGCACGAGCTCCGCCACGACTCCCTCGTCCTCTCCGTCAAGCCACAAGACGCCGGACGCCCCGTGGAGCCGTCGCCGTCGCCTTCATCACCTCCGGCCGCCGCAGATCGCCATTGTCGTCGATTCGCCGCACGCAGGACGTCCCCGAGCACACTGGCCTGCTCTGCGAGTCCGCCGTGAGCCCCTCTTCCTTTCCCCTCACCTCTCTCTCTCGCGCGTGCCCTGTAGCCGCTGCCCCGCGAGCGCCCGAAGCCGCCGTCCGCCATGGCCGGCGAGCTCCGTGCCCCCGAGCACCTCCGCCTCACGTAGTAGCTCCGAGGTGCTCCTGCTGCCTCGTAGCTACCGCCTGTGCTCTTCGTTCGCTCGAACGCGAGCTGCAGCCCCACGCCCGCGCTATCCCGAACTCCGGCCGCCGCCGAAGTCGATGATGCGCTTGACTCAGGCCACGCCTCACCCTCCCCCTGCCACCGTTGGATGCGCACGAGCCCCAGCTCCTCGTAGATGGGCTCGGCCATCGATTTGATCGCCGGAGCCGCCGTTCCGATCAGCGCCGCCGCGTCTGTGCTCTCGCCAGCGTTGAACTCCGGTGAGATGACGTGGCCCGCCATTAGCAGCTAACAGCCCGCTTAGTTAACCCCCTGACACTGACGTGTGGACCCCACACGTCAGGTTTGACCCCAGTCAGCCACAGTTGACTGCTGACGTCGTGCTGACGTCATGCTGACGCAATTATTTATTTTCTGGAATTAAAATAAATCAGGAAATTCCAGAAAATGATTTAAACTTCAAAAATTCATATCAATTCAACCGTAGCTCAGATTGTAAATAATTTATATATGAAAAATTATCAGAAAAATGTAATCTATCCATCTGTACTAGTTTCATGCATGACAAACCAATTTATACATGCTGAATATGAGAAAACACATTACGGCATATTAAGAGACTTATTTTAGAGTTGCATTTGAGCTTTTGGTTCAAATGGACTTCAAACCAAATGATTACTAGTTGCATTAGCTCAAACAACATCACATCTACATGCCATGTTCATGCATCATGTTGTTGCATATGTTTGTGATTGATTGCCGACACTGTTCCTTCTCGATAGGTCCTGCTCCGGAGACGTTCCCGAGTACCTGTCTGTGAAGCAGTGCCTTCCTTGTTGATCTACCAGGCAAGCAAACCCCCCCTTGTTCATTCCGATAAAATCCTACTCTCTCGCTCCTGCTCTCAGTTATTGCATTAGGACAACAACGATTCATCTGCTACTTTGTGCTGCGGTAGTTGAACCCATTCCTCTGCATGGCCTGTCATTGCCACAGTAAATAGTTGAAACCCACTAGCATGTGTAGGAGTTGATTGAGCCATGTTGTGTTCCTACCATGCTATGCCTGCTATTGCTTAGAGTTGTGTCAGGTCTGGTTCATTGGGATGAATTGGAGTGTTACGATATGTTCTGATGCTGAGAGTGAAGTGTGTGAACACGATTTGGTAAAGGTAGCGGTGAGAGGCCATGTAGGAGTACATGGTGGGTTGTCTCACTGGAACCGTCCTTAAGCACTGAGTTCTATGTATGTTGTCCAATGACTCGATACTACCACACATTGGGCTCCGGGCGCTCCAAGCCCTCTCGACTTATTAACCAACTTGATCTCTGTCCAGGAGTCGCAACTAGTTTCTGGTGTTTGTAGGCAGTGTTAGTAGTCTACCAAGTGGCACCCGGCCAGGTGGGCTTGGGACAGACTAGGCACAAGTGGCACGGTGTACCAAGCGTAGATCCATCCGGCGAGGTGGGCTTGGGAACCCTGCACACATCGTTTGGGGCCGTGAGTGAAACCCCGGCCGGATCTCCTTGCGGATGGAACCCGAATAGGCGATAAACCTGGACTAGAGTCTTGTGTGGTTAGTCAGGTCGTGGCCGACACCCTCGCCAGGCTTCCGCTTGAAGGTTGCCGAGATACATGACGTGTACATGGCGGTAAGTGGCGAGAGCGTGTGTGAAGAAGTACACCCCTGCAGGGTTAACATGATCTATTCGAATAGCCGGGTCCGCGGTTATGGACTTCTTGGATGCTTACATGGTACATAGACAACTTGAAGGGTATACTCTAAAAAGCTCAAGACAAGTGTGAGTGCTATGGATGGCCTTCTCGTAGGGAGACGGGGATGAATCCATAGTAGTGTATTGTGTGGTGATTAGTGGACTCGTGTGCGCCATATCACCTTAAAGAAGTTCTGGTAGTCGTAGAACAGGATAGCCACTGAGTCAAAGCTGGCTTGCTGCAACTAAACTCCACATTACTCTCTTGATACAAATGCATGTATGATAGGATCTGATGTAAGTCTTGCTGAGTACCTTTGTACTCATGTTGCTTTATTTATGTTTTTGCAGCGGAGACTTCGGTCTTACTAGTGTTCTCATGGACTTCGACTAGTAGCTTGTACCTCAGCTACGATCTTGATCGGACGTTGTAGATAGTCAGGCTTTCAGCCTTTTTCATTTATAGATGTCTGTACTCAGACATGTAATGCTTCCGTTTGTTGCTTGATTGCTCTGAATGTTGGGTCATGTGACCCCTGTTTGTAATAAATGCTATGATGGCTCTTTGAGCCTTATCTATATGAGTTGTTGAGTTATGCTGTGATGCCATGTTGTACAGCACATACTTGCATGTTATGCGTACGTGTAATGTGTATTGCTATGTGTGGGATCTGACTATCTAGTTGTTTATCCTTAGTAGTCTCTCTTACCGGGAAATGTCTCCTAGTGTTTCCTCTGAGCCCTGGTAGCTTGCTACTGCTCCGGAACACTTAGGCTGGCCGGCATGTGTCCTTCTTCGTTCATGTGCCTGTCCCTTCGGGGAAATGTCACGCGATGAATACCGGAGTCCTGTTAGCCCGCTACAGCCCGATTCACCGGAGTCCTGTTCGCCCAGTGCTACAGCCTGGATTCACTCGCTGATGACTGACACGTTCGATGCTGGGTCATGGATGCCTGTCCCTGTAAGTTAGTGCCACTTTGGGTTTACGACTAGCCATGTCAGCCCGGGCTCCTTGTCATATGGATGCTAGCGACACTGTCATATACGTGTGCCAAAAGACGCAAACGGTCCCGGGCAAAGGTAAGGCGACACCCGTGGGGATACCGTGCGTGAGGCCGCAAAGTGATATGAGGTGTTACATGCTAGATCGATGTGGCATTGAGTCGGGGTCCTGACAGCCTTGGTATCAGAGCCTGACTGCCTGTAGGATTACCAAGCCAAACTGGTCGAAGTTGAGTCTAGAAATTCTTTAGTTATGTAAGGGAATTGATTGTGGGAAGGAACGTAAGGCTCCTTTTACTCCTTTACCTCATGGCCTTCTGATCTGAGTCGTCCTATCTTTCCTACGGGGTTAAGGAACTAGGCTTTCTCCCTCGTCTATCAGGATCACGTGTTACTACTCCGTAGTTCCATAGGATTGGTTGATCAGAGTCATACCCCAGTTTTGAGTATTTCCGGTGTAGTCTGTTTAGTATGATCTCAGAACCTTGAGTAATGCTGATGAGTATGTTACCACCCCATTTTTAGCAGGATGTCTCATTCTGAGCATTTTACTGCCGTTATGCTGCCGGAATTTCCCTAGGAGTTCGAGTGATACCAATTCCTTGTCCTACATTCTACAGTCTATAGTTAATGTTGATTCCGTCCCTGGTTTCGTTTCTCAGGATGTCATCAAGTTCTATTGTTCGTAGCCAGAACCATGGAGATGGTAGGGATGAGGATCCTCCCGACCAGCCTTCGCTGGCAGAGTTCATGTTAGAAATGGAGAGGAGCAAGCGTGAGTCCAACCGCTTGTTGGCACGTATCGAGGAGAATACCGCACATCGGTTCAAAGGGTCTGCAACCATTCATGACTTCATTCGCTTGCACCCACCCACCTTTCATCATTCCATCGAGCCACTCGATGCAGATGACTGGCTCCGTAGCATCACTCATAAGCTGCGTTCCGCGAACGTAGCTGAAGATGACAAGGTCACTTATGCCACATACCACCTGGAAGGTCCTGCTAGTCTTTGGTGGCAGAACTATGAGGCTATGCTTCCAGCTGACCAGACTCCCACCTGGAGGGATTTCGTTGAGGCTTTTCGCGAGCATCACATTCCTGTAGCCCTCATCGATCGCAAGAGAGAAGAGTTCTGTAGTTTCACCCAGGGTAAGATGGCTGTTGATGCTTACAGTAGAGAGTTTGAGAACCTTGCCCGTTATGCCACAGAAGAGGTGTCCACGGACGCCAAGAAGCAGGCTAGGTTCCGGAAGGGTCTCAACCCCAAGTTGCGTCGTGATCTCCACCTGCATCATTGTGATACATTCCAAGCCCTTGTGAACAAAGCCACTAATGCAGAGACAGCTCAGCTCACTTACGAGGAGTCTCGTAAGCACACCCGGGATTTGGGATCTTCCTCCGGTTCTAGCTCTCAGAAGCGCCGGATTTGGGTTCCAAACTCCGCTCTTCCTTCCGGATATGTACCGAGGCCATCTTATGTGGCACCTCATCCAGTTCAGCAGTATGCTCCACCCAGGCCTATTGGTGGACTGCCTTCCAATGCAGGTCCACATCCTACCTCCAAGATTTGTTACAAGTGCGGAGAGCCAGGCCACATTGCCCGTATTTGCACTCAGACCAGAGTTGCTCCACCCCAGCCCGAGAAGTCTATTGGCCATGGTAAGCCATCACGCAAGATGATCAGTGCCAAGTCAGCTCCCACTGAACATGGACGTGTGCATCACGTCTCAGCTAAAGACGCTCATGATGATCCAGATGTCGTTCTTGGTACACTCCTTGTTAACTGTCATCCAGCATCGGTTCTGTTCGATACTGGAGCGTCTCATTCCTTCATTTCTGAAAGCTATGCCCGCTTGCACGACATGTCATTTTGTGATATGCCCTCCCCACTACTTATTCAAACTCCTGGATCCAAATGGCAAACTTCTAGGATAAGTTATGGCAATGAAATCCATGTTGACAGACTTGTATTCCTTGCTTCCTTGATATCTCTCAAGTCTTCGGATATTAACATTATCTTGGGTATGGACTGGATGACAGCTCATCATGCCAAGATTGATTGTTTCACCAGATCTGTTCAGCTTACACATCCATCTAGCAAGATAGTCAATGTCTTCACCAGAGTTGCTAAGCATCAGCTCTATTCTCTTAATGCCAGCCCTCTTCCAGACCTTGAAGATATCCCGGTAGTCCGTGACTTTCCGGATGTCTTTCCAGAGGAACTGCCAGGTGTTCCGCCTGACAGAGATGTAGAGTTCGTCATAGATCTTATCCCAGGAACTGCTCCAATCTCTAGGAGACCCTACAAGATGGCACCCTTAGAACTAGCCGAGCTTAAGAAACAACTTGATGAGTCCTTGCAAAAGGGTTTCATCCGTCCCAGTTCTTCTCCTTGGGCTTGCC
Source organism: Triticum aestivum (assembly GCF_018294505.1). Lineage (NCBI taxonomy): Eukaryota > Viridiplantae > Streptophyta > Magnoliopsida > Poales > Poaceae > Triticum > Triticum aestivum. Next base: position 349,686,510 of record NC_057810.1, on the reverse strand, counting down.
CCGTCCTCTTCGTCAAGAAGAAGGATGGTACGGACCGGATGGTTGTAGATTATCGTCCCGTTAATTTGGTCACGATAAAGAACAAATATCCGCTCCCCAGGATCAACGATCTGTATGATCAGCTCGCTGGATCCTCAGTCTTTTCCAAGATGGATTTGAGGTTAGGTTACCACCAAATCAAAATCCGAAATGGGGACATCCCCAAGACGGCCTTTGTCACTCGTTATGGCCAGTACGAGTACACCGTCATGTCCTTTGGCCTAACCAATGCTCCAGCTACTTTCTCCCGCTTGATGAACTCGATCTTCATGGAGTACTTAGATAAGTTCGTCGTGGTTTACCTCGATGATATTCTTATTTACTCGAAGAACGAGGAAGAGCATGCCGAACATCTTAGACTTGTGTTAAAAAAACTCAGAGAGCACCGTCTTTACGCCAAGTTCTCCAAGTGTGAATTTTGGTTGCCAGAAGTGACCTATCTAGGCCACGTGATCTCTGGTAAGGGCATTGCTGTCAATCCCGAGAGAGTTAAGGCCGTTCTTGATTGGACTCCACCTGAAACAGTCAAACAAGTTAGGAGTTTCCTTGGTCTAGCCAGCTATTGTCGCCGTTTTGTTGAAAACTTCTCCAAAGTAGCCAAACCCCTCATGGAACTTCTCAAGAAAGATAAAAGGTTTGAGTGGTCCCCACAGTGTGAATACAGTTTTCAGGAACTGAAAAGGCGCCTGACTTCTGCTCCCATACTTGTGCCACCGGATTTCACTAAAGACTTTACTATCTACTGCGACGCCTCACGACAGGGACTAGGTTGCATTCTTATGCAGGATCGTCATGTGATTGCCTATGCATCTCAACAGTTGCATCCACATGAGGAGAATTATCCTACACATGATCTAGAGCTTGCAGCCGTAGTCTATGCACTCAAGACCTGGCGACATTACCTTCTTGGTAAACGTTGCGAGATCTACACCGATCACCAGAGTCTCAAGTATATCTTCACCCAACCGGATCTGAACCTTAGGCAAAGATGTTGGTTGGAGTTGATCACAGATTATGATCTAGGGATTACCTACACCCCAGGCAAAGCCAATGTCATGGCTGATGCTCTAAGCCGTAAATCCTATTGCAACAATCTCATGTTGCAGCAAGGTCAACCACTTCTCCATGAGGAATTCTGTAAGCTTAATCTTCACATTGCTCCTCACGGATTCCTTTCTACCTTGGTGGCGAAACCTGATCTTGAAGATCGGATTGTCGCTGCTCAAAAGCAAGACACAGGAATTTCTCGGATCAAGAGAAACATTAAGAAGGGAGTTGGTGGATGTTTCTCTATGGATGATCGTGGTGTTGTTTTCTTTGAGAATCGCTTGGTGGTTCCCAAGAATCAACATCTGCGACAATTGATTCTTAAGGAGGCGCATGAATCTCCTCTCACGATTCATCCCGGTAGTACTAAGATGTATCAGGACCTACGCCAGAGGTTCTGGTGGACTAGGATGAAGAGAGAGATTACTCAGTTCATTGCTAACTGTGATGTTTGTCGTCGCGTTAAGGCAGAGCACCAGAGACCTGCTGGCACCCTTCAGCCTTTAGCTATTCCTGAATGGAAATGGGATAAAGTTGGTATGGACTTCATCACCGGCTTTCCCAGGACCAAGAGAGGGAATAACGCTATCTTCGTAGTCGTTGATCGTCTTTCCAAAGTGGCTCACTTCCTTCCTGTTCGAGAGAGTATCACTGCTAGTCAGCTTGCTGACTTATACATTTCTCGAATAGTGTCACTTCATGGTGTTCCACTAGAGATCAATTCAGACTGTGGCAGTCTTTTCACTTCTCTGGGAGAGTTTCCAAACTGCCATGGGAACCCATCTTTCCTTCAGTACCGCTTTCCACCCTCAGCCGAGTGGTCAGGTGGAACGGGTCAACCAAATTCTCGAAGACATGCTCAGAGCTTGCGTTATCTCATTCGGTATGGATTGGGAGAAATGTCTTCCTTTTGCCGAGTTTGCTTATAATAATAGCTATCAATCCAGTCTCAAGAAAGCTCCTTTTGAGGTTCTCTATGGACGAAGATGTCGAACACCTTTGAACTGGTCAGAAACCGGTGAAAGACAATTCTTTGGACCGGACGTGATCCAGGAGGCAGAAGAGCAAGTTCGCATCATTCGTGAGAACTTGAAAACAGCCCAGTCTCGTCAAAAGAGTCAGTATGATCGTCATCATAAGGATATGACTTATGAAGTTGGCGAAAAAGCTTACCTTCGGGTTACTCCTTTGAAGGGTACCCATCGCTTCGGTATCAAGGGCAAGTTGGCTCCTCGTTACATTGGTCCTTTTTGCATTCTCGCTAAATGAGGAGAGGTTGCCTACCAGTTGGAACTACCCCCACATCTTTCTCGAGTTCATGATGTCTTCCACGTCTCTCAACTCAGGCGTTGCTTCTCGGATCCCATCCGCGGAGTGGACCACGAAACGCTTGATCTCCAAGATAACCTCACATACCGAGAGTACCCGGTTCGCATTCTTGATCAAGCAGAGCGTGTTACCCGACGTCAGAACATCAAGTTTCTCAAAGTTCAGTGGTCTCACCATTCCGAGAGAGAAGCTACTTGGGAGCGAGAAGATCGTCTTCGACTGGAGTACCCCGCTTTCTTTCTGTCGACCCCTGAATCTCGGGACGAGATTCTTTCAAGTGGGGGCGAGTTGTCACATCCCTAGTCTGGTAAGACCTAGACTAGCTAGTCATTTGTGCATCATGTTTAAATTCCATTTAATTTTGAAATGAGGATTTGTGAAACCCTCAGAATCATTTTTGGAAATGACCCAAATAAAAATTGTTCCAAAAAGGTCCAAGGAAATGTTCATGTTGCTCTCTGAAAATATTGGTCAGAGGTAAAATTCAAACAAATATTTTAGGAGCTCATGGATATTTAATTTTGGCCATTTGGATTAATCCGATAATTATTTGCTTTGGATATATATTGTTATATATATATAATATGGTCCAAAAATTATGCCATTTATAAAGGAGCTCTCGAATAATACCACTAGCTTCTATAAAAATTGGCATAAGAAAATAAATTGATTTAGTATTATTACTAAATCAAAACATATGTCAGAAAAATAGAAAAGAGAACAGAAATAAAAAGGGATACTTACCTGGGCCTCCTCCCTGTGCCGCCTAGCAGCAGCCAGCGCCGGCCCAGCCCACTGGCCCCTCCTCTGTCGTCTTCGTCCTCGACAGGGGGATGGGCGCGTGCCCGACGCGAGCGCGCTCCGCCGCGCCACGCCACCTCCCTCTCTGCTTGCCTGGCGCCTCCTCGTCGCCCTGGAACGCCCCGGACGTCGCCACGCCCCCCCCCCCCGTACCCTCTCACTCTCTCTCGTTCCTTCCCCCCTCCTCTACTCTCTCTCCCGCGCGCAGCCGAGCGGAGCTCATTGCCGCCGTCCATCGTAGGCGTAGCCACAGCCTCCCCTTCGCCTCTCCGACACGCGCACGAGCTCCGCCACGACTCCCTCGTCCTCTCCGTCAAGCCACAAGACGCCGGACGCCCCGTGGAGCCGTCGCCGTTGCCTTCATCACCTCCGGCCGCCGCAGATCGCCATCGTCGTTGATTCGCCGCACGCAGGACGTCCCCGAGCACACTGGCCTGCTCTACGAGTCCGCCGTGAGCCCCTCTTCCTTTCCCCTCACCTCTCTCTCTCGCGCGTGCCCTGTAGCCGCTGCCCCGCGAGCGCCCGTCCGCCATGGCCGGCGAGCTCCGTGCCCCCGAGCACCTCCGCCTCGCGTAGTAGCTCTGACGTGCTCCTGCTGCCTCGTAGCTACCGCTGGTGCTCTCCGTTCGCTCGAACGCGAGCTGCAGCCCCAGCCCGCGTTATCCCGAACTCCGGCCGCCGCCGAAGTCGACGCTGCGCTCGACTCAGGCCACGCCTCACCCTCCCCCTGCCACCGTTGGATGCGCACGAGCCCCAGCTCCTCGTAGATGGGCTCGGCCATCGATTTGATCGCCGGAGCCGCCGTTCCGATCAGCGCCGCCGCGTCTGTGCTCTCGCCGGCGTTGAACTCTGGTGAGATGACGTGGCCCGCCATTAGCAGCTAACAGCCCGCTTAGTTAACCCCCTAACACTGACGTGTGGACCCCACACGTCAGGTTTGACCCCAGTCAGCCGCAGTTGACTGCTGACGTCGTGCTGACGTCATGCTGACGCAATTATTTATTTTCTGGAATTAAAATAAATCAGGAAATTCCAGAAAATGATTTAAACTTCAAAAATTCATATCAATTCAACCGTAGCTCAGATTGAAATAATTTATATATGAAAAATTATCAGAAAAATGTAATCTATCCATATGTACTAGTTTCATGCATGACAAACCAACTTATACATGCTGAATATGAGAAAACACATTACGGCATATTAAGAGACTTATTTTAGAGTTGCATTTGAGCTTTTGGTTCAAATGGACTTCAAACCAAATGATTACTAGTTGCATTAGCTCAAACGACATCACATCTACATGCCATGTTCATGCATCCTGTTGTTGCATATGTTTGTGATTGATTGCCGACACTGTTCCTTCTCAATAGGTCCTGCTCCGGAGACATTCCCGAGTACCTGTCTGTGAAGCAGTGCCTTCCTTGTTGATCTACCAGGCAAGCAAATCCCCCCTTGTTCATTCCGATAAAATCCTACTCTCTCGCTCCTGCTCTCAGTTATTGCATTAGGACAACAACGATTCATCTGCTACTTTGTGTTGCGGTAGTTGAACCCATTCCTCTGCATGACCTGTCATTGCCACAGTAAATAGTTGAAACCCACTAGCATGTGTAGGAGTTGATTGAGCCATGTTGTGTTCCTACCATGCTATGCCTGCTATTGCTTAGAGTTGTGTCAGGTCTGGTTCATTGGGATGAATTGGAGTGTTACAATATGTTCTGATGCTGAGAGTGAAGTGTGTGAACACGATTTGGTAAAGGTAGCGGTGAGAGGCCATGTAGGAGTACATGGTGGGTTGTCTCACTGGAACCGTCCTTAAGCACTGAGTTCTATGTATGTTGTCCAATGACTCGATACTACCACACATTGGGCTCCGGGCGCTCCAAGCCCTCTCGACTTATTAACCAACTTGATCTCTGTCCAGGAGTCGCAACTAGTTTCTGGTGTTTGTAGGCAGTGTTAGTAGTCTACCAAGTGGCACCTGGCCAGGTGGGCTTGGGACAGACTAGGCACAAGTGGCACGGTGTACCAAGCGTAGATCCATCCGGCGAGGTGGGCTTGGGAACCCTGCACGCATCGTTTGGGGCCGTGAGTGAAACCCCGGCCGGATCTCCTTGCGGATGGAACCCGAATAGGCGATAAACCTGGACTAGAGTCTTGTGTGGTTAGTCAGGTCGTGGCCGACACCCTCGCCAGGCTTCCGCTTGAAGGTTGCCGAGATACATGACGTGTACATGGCGGTAAGTGGCGAGAGCGTGTGTGAAGAAGTACACCCCTGCAGGGTTAACATGATCTATTCGAATAGCCGGGTCCGCGGTTATGGACTTCTTGGATGCTTACATGGTACATAGACAACTTGAAGGGTATACTCTAAAAAGCTCAAGACAAGTGTGAGTGCTATGGATGGCCTTCTCGTAGGGAGACGGGGATGAATCCATAGTAGTGTATTGTGTGGTGATTAGTGGACTCGTGTGCGCCATATCACCTTAAAGAAGTTCTGGTAGTCGTAGAACAGGATAGCCACTGAGTCAAAGCTGGCTTGCTGCAACTAAACTCCACATTACTCTCTTGATACAAATGCATGTATGATAGGATCTGATGTAAGTCTTGCTGAGTACCTTTGTACTCATGTTGCTTTATTTATGTTTTTGCAGCGGAGACTTCGGTCTTACTAGTGTTCTCATGGACTTCGACTAGTAGCTTGTACCTCAGCTACGATCTTGATCGGACGTTGTAGATAGTCAGGCTTTCAGCCTTTTTCATTTATAGATGTGTGTACTCAGACATGTAATGCTTCCGTTTGTTGCTTGATTGCTCTGAATGTTGGGTCATGTGACCCCTATTTGTAATAAATGCTATGATGGCTCTTTGAGCCTTATCTATATGAGTTGTTGAGTTATGCTGTGATGCCATGTTGTACAGCACATACTTGCATGTTATGCGTACGTGTAATGTGTATTGCTATGTGTGGGATCTGACTATCTAGTTGTTTATCCTTAGTAGTCTCTCTTACCGGGAAATGTCTCCTAGTGTTTCCTCTGAGCCCTGGTAGCTTGCTACTGCTCCGGAACACTTAGGTTGGCCGGCATGTGTCCTTCTTCGTTCCTGTGCCTGTCCCTTCGGGGAAATGTCACGCGATGAATACCGGAGTCCTGTTAGCCCGCTACAGCCCAGTTCACCGGAGTCCTGTTAGCCTAGTGCTACAGCCTGGATTCACTCGCTGATGACCGGCACGTTCGATGCTGGGTCATGGATGCCTATCCCTGTAAGTTAGTGCCACTTTGGGTTTACGACTAGCCATGTCAGCCCGGGCTCCTTGTCATATGGATGCTAGCGACACTGTCATATACGTGTGCCAAAAGACGCAAACGGTCCCGGGCAAACGTAAGGCGACACCCGTGGGGATACCATGCGTGAGGCCGCAAAGTGATATGAGGTGTTACATGCCAGATCGATGTGGCATTGAGTCGGGGTCCTGACAGAGTCCTACTCCTACTAGGAGGAGGATTCCTCCTCCCTAGGTGCGCCCAAGGGGCCGGCCGGCCTCCCCCCTTGCTCCTTTATATACGGGGGTAGGGGGCACCCCAAAGACACACAAGTTGATCTTCGGATCGTTCCTTAGCCGTGTGCGGTGCCCCCCTCCACCATATTCCACCTCGGTCATATCATCGCGGAGTTTAGGAGAAGCCCTGCGCCGGTAGAGCATCATCATCGTCACCACACTATCGTGCTGACGGAACTCATCCCCGAAGCTTTGCTGGATCGGAGCCCGGGGATCGTCATCGAGCTGAACGTGTGCTGAACTCGGAGGTGCTGTACGTTTGGTGCTTGGATCGGTCGAATCGTGAAGACGTACGACTACATCAACCGCGTTGTCATAACGCTTCCGCTTACGGTTTACGAGGGTACGTGGACTACAATCTCCCCTCTCGTTGCTATGCCATCACCATGATCTTGCGTGTGCGTAGGAAAATTTTGAAATTACTACGTTCCCCAACAGTGGCATCCAAGCCTAGGTTTTTGTCACAGCCCTAGGTTGTTGTTGTAAATAGTTGCATCTTCATCCAGGCATCATATTTAAATTTCTGAAACATGAGTTGAGGATTGTTGGAAGCCTCAAAACCCTAAATAAAAGAGGGGCAAAGAACCCTGGAAAATGCATTCAATGTTTTCAAAATGGCCTTAAATAATGTTGGTTATATTTTGGCAAGGGTTTTGCACCAAACCAAAAATAATGAACATTTTGAGGAATATTTTGAGCACTGAATTTAAATCATTACTTTATTTGCATTTGGAACTATATTCATAATTTGTTAGAATATAATTTCAAATACCCCTGAAATATTTTATAAGCTTTTGGAAAAGTCCATCTAGCAATATAAAATATTCATAGGAGCTTTGGCATTGTTTGAATTATTATTTTTAATTCAAAACAGTGGCAAAAGATTAAATAAAAACAAAACAGAAGAAAAAAATAAAAAAGAGCAAGGCCACCTGGGCCACTTACCTGCTTACCTGCCCGGCCCAGCTCCCCCAGCGGCCCAGCCCACCTGGCCCCCTTCTCCTGTCTTCTTCCCGTGCCAGCGCACGAAGCAGCTGCGTGCTGGACGCACGCGCGCCGACGCCGGCCACCTCCTGCTTCGTCGTGGCAGCCTCCCCGACTTCCTCGCGACGCCACGGAGACGTCCCCGACCCCTCTCTCACTTCTCCCTCGCTCTCTGGACCTCCCTCCCCCTCGCTCCTCTGTTTCCCCTCCCACGACCGAGCGGAGCTCGCCGTCATCGTCGCCGTACCCATGGCCACCGGCCACCCCTAGCCTCGCCGATGCACCCAGGAGCTCCGCCTCGACCCCCTCTTCCTCCCCACCGATCCACAGCCCTCCGGAAGCCCTGCATCGCCGCCATCGCTGTCGTCTTCTACCTCGGACCCGCCGGCCATCTTCGTCAAATTCGCCGGCTCCGGACCGTCCCCGACCTCGCCGAGCGTCCCCTCGTCATCGCCGTGAGTCACTGACCCTCTCCCCTAACTCAGCATGCTCCCCTCCGTGCCGTAGCACCGTTCCCCATGAGCACCGAAGCCACCGTCCGCCATTGCTGCTGCACGCATAGCCTCCGTGCTCCCCTGGCCTCACTGAGCTGCTCTTAGTGCTCCCCATGTCTAGCAGGTGCTGCCCAGCCTCTCCATTTGCTCACTGATGCACCGTAGCGACGCGCCCGAGCACCACCGAACACCATCGCCGCCAAAGCTCGTCGCCGGCATGAGTTCCGGCGACCCCACGACCTCCCACTCGGTCCTCTGGATGCGCGGGAGCAAGGGCCATCCCCCGGTGCCCTCAGCGTGCCAAACTGACGCCTCTAGCGCAAGTCCGGCGTGCCCCGCCGTGTTCTGTGGTCACCGGCGACTCATCGCCGGCGTATCTGACGTGGCGTCGTCATTAGCGCTAATGACCCCACTAACTAACCCCCCAGAGCCACTGACAGCCGGGCCCCACGGCCTAACTAACCGGCTAACTAAAATAGATTAAGTTTAATCTAATTGCAGTGGCCCCACGCGTCGGCGTTGACCTCGCTGACGTGGCCTTTGACCGGCCCCACATGTCTGTGACTCCAGCCAGCACTGTGTCACTGACGTGTGGCCCCCACATGTCAGGTTTGACCCGAGCCAGCCCAGTTGACTGCTGACGTCACAGTGACGTGGTGCTGACGCCATAATTCATTTTATGGAATTATTCTAATTCTAAATATTCAGGAAATTTCAGAGAATGCCCTAAATTTCAATAAATCATAGAAAATTAACCGTAACTCCAAATTAAATAATTTATATATGAAAAATTATCAGAAAAATTCAAGGAATCCATCTGTACCATTTTCATGCATGTTAGAACAACTTATAGCTGCTGTTTAGCACAAATCAATTAAAGGGCATTTATTTAATCACATATGGAGTTTGAATTTGAATTTTACATTCAAACCAACTTCATTTAATCTGTTGCTAGTTGCATTAGCCCAAAACACATTCATTTTGCCATGTCATGATCATGCATCATATTGTGCATTGCATTGATTGTGTTCCTTTCTGTGTTGCCGGTATTTGTCCCCTCTCGACAGATGCGATACCGATGATGTGATCGTTGACACTGATGAAGACTCAATGTTATCTTCAGAAGTGCCAGGCAAGCAAAACCCCCTTGTTCATTCCGATACAATCCCACTCTCTCGCTCCTGCTCTCTTTTACTGCATTAGGACAACACCGATTCAACTGTTACATGCTGCGGTAGCTGAACCCCTTTATCCTTTGCATGACCTGTCATTGCCACAGTAAATAGATGAAACCCACTAGCATGAGTAGGAGTTGTTTGAGCCCTGTTGTGCCTACTCATTCATGTTTGTTTGTCATGCCTGCTACTGCTTAGAGTTGAGTCAGGTCTGATTCATCGGGGATGAATTAGAGGTGTGTGAACATGTCCTACTGTCTGTGAGCTAAGTATGTGAACACGATTTGGTAAAGGTGTCGGTGAGAGGCCATGTAGGAGTACATGGTTGGTTGTCTCATTGAAGCCGTTCTTAGGAACTGAGTTCTGTGTTTGTGATCCATGATTCAGCTACTACCATGCATTGGGCCCTGAAATATGACCCCGCTCGACTTCTTATTCACCCTAGTCCTCTGTCCAGGAGTTGCAAGTAGTTTCTGGTGTTTGTAGCTTATTGGAGGCCGTGGACAGCGCTGACCGTGGGGGTGGGCTGTGATGCGGTAGGTATGTGGCACGGTGTACCGGATGCCCGTTTGGTATCTCGGGAACCCTGTTCACATCGTTTGGGGCTGTGAGCGAAACTCCGGCCGGATCTCCTCATGGATGGAACCCGAATAGGCGATAAACCTGGACTAGAGACTTGAGTGTTTAGGTAGGTCGTGGTCTACACCCACGTCGGCTTTCGCTTGAAGTCTGCCGAGCACATGTCGTGTGCAGACGCTAAGTGGTGGAAACATGTATGAAGAAGTACACCCCTGCAGGGTTAACATCATCTATTCGAATAGCCGTGTCCGCGGAAAAGGACTTCTGGGTTGCTTATATCAGTTCATAGACAAGTGAAAGTGGATACTCTAAAATACGCAAGATAAGCGTGAGTGCTATGGATGGCGTTCTCGTAGGGAGACGGGAGCGGATCCATAGTGGTGTATTGATATGGTGAATATGTGGACTCGTGTGCGCCACCTCCAAAGAGTTACATTGCAGTCATAGTTTAGGATAGCCACCGAGTCAAAGCTGGCTTGCTGCAGTTAAACCCCACCATCCCTTTGTTGATAATGATGCATATGTAGATAGTTCTGATGTAAGTCTTGCTGGGTACATTTGTACTCACGTTTGCCTATTTTATGTTTTTGCAGAGAGACTTCGGTCTCACTAGTAGTTCCACGTGGACTTCGACGTTTAGCTTGTTACCTCAGCTACGATCTTGTGCCCTCGGCAGGATCTGATAGATAGTCAGGCTTTCAAGCCTTTTCCATTTATAGATGTCCGTACTCAGACATGATAGCTTCCGTTTGTGCTTTGATTTGTATGCTCTGATTGTTGGGTCATGAGACCCATATTTGTAATATCTCGCTCCTCGGAGCCTATTGAATAAATTACTTGAGTCGTAGAGTCATGTTGTGATGCCATGTTGTATTTGCACATATCGAGCATATTGTGTGTATGTTATTGAAATGCTTGGTATGTGTGGGATCTGACCATCTAGTTGTTTATCTTTAGTAGCCTCTCTTACGGGGAAATGTCTCCTAGTGTTTCACTGAGCCATGGTAGCTTGCTACTGCTCCGGAACACTTAGGCTGGCCGGCATGTGTCCTTCTTCGTTCCTGTGTCTGTCCCTTCGGGGAAATGTCACGCGATGAATACCGGAGTCCTGTTAGCCCGCTACAGCCCGGTTCACCGGAGTCCTGCTAGCCCAGTGCTACAGCCTGGATTCACTCGCTGTTGACCGACACGTTCGATGCTGGGTCATGGATGCCTGTCCCTGTAAGTCTGTGCCACTTTGGGTTTACGACTAGCCATGTCAGCCCGGGCTCCTTATCATATGGATGCTAGCGACACTGTCATATACGTGTGCCAAAAGGCGCAAACGGTCCCGGGCAGAGGTAAGGCGACACCCGTGGGAATACCGTGCGTGAGGCCGCAAAGTGATATGAGGTGTTACATGCTAGATCGATGTGGCATTGAGTCGGGGTCCTAACAGCGTTGGTATCAGAGCTTGACTGCCTGTAGGATTACCAAGCCAAACTGGTCGAAGTTGAGTCTAGAAATTCTTTAGTTATATAAGGGAATTGATTGTGGGATGGAACGTAAGGCTCTTTTTACTCCTTATACCTCATGCCCTTCTGATCTGAGTCATCTTATCTTTCCTACGGGGTTAAGAAACTAGGCTTTCTCTTCTTTCTATCAGGATCACGTATTACTAGTCCGTAGACTTATAAGGTTGTTCGATTTAAGCTTGAGTCCAGTTCCTACTACTTCCGTATGTTAATTGTTGATCTCGAAACCTTGATATTGTGCCTCTGAGTGGTTATGCCACCATTTTTGTGAATGTCTCAAATCTTTTCTGAGCATTTACAGCCATTACGCTGTCCGAGTCATCCCAGGTTTCTAAACAGTCTGATGCATTTGCAAAATCTTTTTCCTCTGGTTTCGATGCTCCTTTATGCCAGCTCAATCACACTAATTGTTGAGTTGAGGTATTCTATTGCCTTGACATTATGTTGGAGTTACTATTATGGCCCTAGGTGTTTAGGGGATCATCTAATAATTTAGCCATGATTTGTGTTCCCAGTGTGATGATTCTGGCCATCATTCTCGAAAGCATCCCGTGATGCTACTTAGTAATAGGTATTCTACTCCTTGGGCTTTGAACCCGAGATTCACTCTACTACTTCATGTTGATAGTAATTGCTAGTGCCTTTAGGATATTAGTAACCTTTGTGATAGTCCTTGAAGTCCGTGGTATCTTCTTCTTCCAAATACCATGAACTACTTATGGCAGAAGTTCCTCGTTGAACTGAAATATCACAACAGGATTATTTTTGATGAGTTCTCCATTATATATTGTGGCTCTGCCAGTTCTACCTTTCCGCATGGATTGCCCGGAAGAAATATGTTGAATTCGTTCGACATGCCAAACCATGCATCCACAACTCAGAAAATCGTGTGTTCCTTTGAGTTGTCCCTCTTTAGTTGTCTACTGACCTTCGTCTATCAATTGATAGTCAAGAGTATGCGTGCGCTCGTTTATCAATGCCTATTACTCTTGTGGTCCGTCAAGCCATTCTATCGCAGAATGACTAGGAGAAACAAACTCCAGTACCTCATCCATATCTAGGATTGGGTCAAAGTAGTTGTATTCCGCAGATCAAATGCCAATCCAGCTTTTGGTTCTGTTCTACCTTGGAGTATTACCATCTTTATATCGGGATTGTTATAGGAATTGCACACCATCTTATGAACTCTTGGTACAGTGATACTTCTTGCCATCATTAGTCATTCCTCGGTCTTCGTGTTGATGCAACCGGAATACCGACAAATGAATTGTGATGTGTGAAATCAATACGCCTAGCAACCTCGTTGCTGGGTAGTTAAAGGACAATAACTTCATTCTTAGTGTGTTGGTTATTGAATCATCATTTTAAGATTGATCGTGCTACCTAGTCCATTCTCCTGGTTCACTCCTCGATCGATGAGTTAGGATTATTTCAAATCCTTGCTCTATTGATCATATCGTCTTGCCCTGAAAAGCAAGATTGTTCTCGAGCTTAGTAACATACCGGTGGTTCATGATTTTCCGAATATCTTCTCGGAAGTATTACCAGGTTGTCACCTGACTGCTATGTTGAGCTCGTGATCAAGTCGGGTTCTTGTGAACCACCCTTTCTCCAAGAATCTGTGATGGATATCCCGGAGCTAGTTGGTTAAGCTAGACAACAACTTGGAGAGTTGGAAGATAAAAGCTTGTCTGACTTAGTTCATGTTAAGGGATATCTTTCTGTGTATGTGTGTGTGTTGAAGAAAGATGATATCTTCATTAATTGGTCCTTGTGATCAGTTGTTGGACCTATTGTCTTACCCCATCTATAATTTGAGTATGGGCTATCATCCAATCAGACCAGAACCAACGATATTCGTAATGTTGTCTTACTCGTGGTTGATCCCTCGAGCATACACCATTATATCTTTTGGGTCTGACCAATGCTAACACTTGTTCTCTTAACTATGGAATTCCTTTTAAAGGGAAACCCGGAAGAATTGTTGTTGAGCCCATTGACAACATCCTTATCTCCTCCATGATTTTGTTGAATATTAAGCTAGTGTTGGAAACTTTTGAAAGCATTTCTTCATGCTAACTCATGAAGTATTTGTTTGATGAAAGGAGTGACTTCCTCTTATACACGTGCATTTGGTGAAAGTTGCCGCCGTGGATTTGAGAAAGTTAGTTTTGCTTCCTCTGGAATCATCCCAAGTCAGTCATGCATACGTGCGAAGTATTCTGTGGTCTGGAGACTTGCAACCTTCATTCCATATGTGTTCCGAGCACACCAAGCCACTGATTGAGTTGTTCAAAGATAAAGGAGTCTGTCCAAGGTGAACTCTTTGGACTTCCACGCGTGGAGACTTCGATGTCATTAATGATGGTTCCCCACCTGAACTCGGTAGTGTTTTATTATAAGACTACCACGTGGTCATGTTGTCTGGGACAGCGTGTTCACATGTTTGTAGCAGAACCAGCTCATGTTTTGGAGCTTACTATCGTAGTTCATTCCCCGAGAATCTCGCAGCGTTGTCTCGTCGAATTGTGTTGCAAACTTTCATTTTTCTTCCTAGACTCGATGAGTCTGGAATATCCTGACACCAACCAGATCTGAATCTCAGGCAGATATGATGGTTTGGAACATTTCCCAAGAACTATAATATCGGTCCCTCGAAAACCGGTAAAGTGGATGTCGTGGCCAACACACCCAGCCGGAAGACCTGTTATTATAATATCTTGATTGAGGAAGTTGGCCACCTCCCCTAAGGATTTCGTAGGATTTACTCCCTAGTTGCCCTATGATTTCTGTGTTCCCGAAGTCCGACCTTTACTTGATGCTCTAGATACCAGACCATTTCTATGAATGGGTTACACTAGCACATCAAGGAGAACATTAGAAGCGGAGTGCTAAATGTCTCTCGGTCGGTCATCCAGATTTTGTTTCTTTGGCCTCGCCAAGGTGAAATCTAAGAAGGTGTTATCTTCCTTTGCATCGGCATCTTCCACCGGTATTCATCATGGTAGTAAGTTGTGTTGCCAGAATCCTTGACACGGATATTGGTAAAACCTTGATGATTATGGAAATGCTCAAGTTCTTGAGAGCATGCACAAGCGCTACGTGTTACCATCGGCTCTAACTGGATTCCTCTCAGTTTTCTCGGCAATGCTATGACCTTTTCAAACAGTGAATTAACTCTCTATTGTTGGGTTCTTCCCCAGTTACCAGAATCATTCCCAGCATTTGCATTTTGTTCCCAGCTTGCACCGCCAATGTGCCATTCTACCATGGGTCTCTTCCATTTCCGGTGATAAGCAAAATCATCCATTACGTTGTCTTCAACAAGGTAATCCACATCATCCAAGTTGAGTATGCCATCCTACCGAACCCCTCTAAATGATCGATTATGATTTGCCTTAAGCTGGTATAAAGAGTTTCAATGATCTCTGAATCAAAGGTAATTCTTTTGCCACTTAAGGGGATATTTCTACGAGTCACCTTCCCTAAGGTGCATCGTTATGGTATCATGGCAATCCAACTCCTCGCTACGTTGACAACCGTTCACCACCTTCTTAGGTGTGGAATCGTTGTCTACCTAGTGAACCTTCGTCATCTGTTCCACTCCATTCCTCTAGGGGTGTGCTTCGTGTCTCAGCTCGAGAGATGTTGTTATGTCTCATTCCGTGGGTTAATCCTGAGTTGTTCGACCTTTGAGAAGAACAATTCTTTAGGGTCTTTCCTTTCCTCTCGTTGTCATGTTAGTTGGAGTTCTCAGAGCAAGACTTCGAGACAAAGATGGTGATCGAATCAACGTTTCTATGAAGTGCAACCTGGATCGTGAAGATTGTACTAGTTGCGTTCCCCCTTCACCTTACCCTACGCTTGAATCTCAGGACGAGATTTTTGTTTAGTGGGGGTGAGTTGTCACAGCCCTAGGTTGTTGTTGTAAATAGTTGCATCTTCATCCAGGCATCATATTTAAATTTCTGAAACATGAGTTGAGGATTGTTGGAAGCCTCAAAACCCTAAATAAAAGAGGGGCAAAGAACCCTGGAAAATGCATTCAATGTTTTCAAAATGGCCTTAAATAATGTTGGTTATATTTTGGCAAGGGTTTTGCACCAAACCAAAAATAATGAACATTTTGAGGAATATTTTGAGCACTGAATTTAAATCATTATTTTATTTGCATTTGGAACTATATTCATAATTTGTTAGAATATAATTTCAAATACCCCTGAAATATTTTATAAGCTTTTGGAAAAGTCCATCTAGCAATATAAAATATTCAGAGGAGCTTTGGCATTGTTTGAATTATTATTTTTAATTCAAAACAGTGGCAAAAGATTAAATAAAAACAAAACAGAAGAAAAAAAATAAAAAAGAGCAAGGCCACCTGGGCCACTTACCTGCTTACCTGCCCGGCCCAGCTCCCCCAGCGGCCCAGCCCACCTGGCCCCCTTCTCCTGTCTTCTTCCCGTGCCAGCGCACGAAGCAGCTGCGTGCTGGACGCACGCGCGCCGACGCCGGCCACCTCCTGCTTCGCCGTGGCAGCCTCCCCGACTTCCTCGCGACGCCACGGAGACGTCCCCGACCCCTCTCTCACTTCTCCCTCGCTCTCTGGACCTCCCTCCCCCTCGCTCCTCTGTTTCCCCTCCCGCGACCGAGCGGAGCTCGCCGTCATCGTCGCCGTACCCATGGCCACCGGCCACCCCTAGCCTCGCCGATGCACCCAGGAGCTCCGCCTCGACCCCCTCTTCCTCCCCACCGATCCACAGCCCTCCGGAAGCCCTGCATCGCCGCCATCGCCGTCGTCTTCTACCTCGGACCCGCCGGCCATCTTCGTCAAATTCGCCGGCTCCGGACCGTCCCCGACCTCGCCGAGCGTCCCCTCGTCATCGCCGTGAGTCACTGACCCTCTCCCCTAACTCAGCATGCTCCCCTCCGTGCCGTAGCGCCGTTCCCCACGAGCACCGAAGCCACCGTCCGCCATTGCTGCTGCACGCATAGCCTCCGTGCTCCCCTGGCCTCACTGAGCTGCTCTTAGTGCTCCCCATGTCTAGCAGGTGCTGCCCAGCCTCTCCATTTGCTCACCGATGCACCGTAGCGACGCGCCCGAGCACCACCGAACACCATCGCCGCCAAAGCTCGTCGCCGGCATGAGTTCCGGCGACCCCACGACCTCCCACTCGGTCCTCTGGATGCGCGGGAGCAAGGGCCATCCCCCGGTGCCCTCAGCGTGCCAAACTGACGCCTCTAGCGCAAGTCCGGCGTGCCCCGCCGTGTTCTGTGGTCACCGGCGACTCATCGCCGGCGTATCTGACGTGGCGTCGTCATTAGCGCTAATGACCCCACTAACTAACCCCCCAGAGCCACTGACAGCCGGGCCCCACGGCCTAACTAACCGGCTAACTAAAATAGATTAAGTTTAATCTAATTGCAGTGGCCCCACGCGTCGGCGTTGACCTCGCTGACGTGGCCTTTGACCGGCCCCACATGTCTGTGACTCCAGCCAGCACTGTGTCACTGACGTGTGGCCCCCACACGTCAGGTTTGACCCGAGCCAGCCCAGTTGACTGCTGACATCACAGTGACGTGGTGCTGACGCCATAATTCATTTTATGGAATTATTCTAATTCTAAATATTCAGGAAATTTCAGAGAATGCCCTAAATTTCAATAAATCATAGAAAATTAACCGTAACTCCAAATTAAATAATTTATATATGAAAAATTATCAGAAAAATTCAAGGAATCCATCTGTACCATTTTCATGCATGTTAGAACAACTTATAGCTGCTGTTTAGCACAAATCAATTAAAGGGCATTTATTTAATCACATATGGAGTTTGAATTTGAATTTTACATTCAAACCAACTTCATTTAATCTGTTGCTAGTTGCATTAGCCCAAAACACATTCATTTTGCCATGTCATGATCATGCATCATATTGTGCATTGCATTGATTGTGTTCCTTTCTGTGTTGCCGGTATTTGTCCCCTCTCGATAGACGCGATACCGATGATGTGATCGTTGACACTGATGAAGACTCAATGTTATCTTCAGAAGTGCCAGGCAAGCAAAACCCCCTTGTTCATTCCGATACAATCCCACTCTCTCGCTCCTGCTCTCTTTTACTGCATTAGGACAACACCGATTCAACTGTTACATGCTGCGGTAGCTGAACCCCTTTATCCTTTGCATGACCTGTCATTGCCACAGTAAATAGATGAAACCCACTAGCATGAGTAGGAGTTGTTTGAGCCCTGTTGTGCCTACTCATTCATGTTTGTTTGTCATGCCTGCTACTGCTTAGAGTTGAGTCAGGTCTGATTCATCGGGGATGAATTAGAGGTGTGTGAACATGTCCTACTGTGTGTGAGCTAAGTATGTGAACACGATTTGGTAAAGGTGTCGGTGAGAGGCCATGTAGGAGTACATGGTGGGTTGTCTCATTGAAGCCGTCCTTAGGAACTGAGTTCTGTGTTTGTGATCCATGATTCAGCTACTACCATGCATTGGGCCCTGAAATATGACCCCGCTCGACTTCTTATTCACCCTAGTCCTCTGTCCAGGAGTTGCAAGTAGTTTCTGGTGTTTGTAGCTTACTGGAGGCCGTGGACAGCGCTGACCGTAGGGGTGGGCTGTGATGCGGTAGGTACGTGGCACGGTGTACCGGATGCCCGTTTGGTATCTCGGGAACCCTGTTCACATCGTTTGGGGCTGTGAGCGAAACTCCGGCCGGATCTCCTCATGGATGGAACCCGAATAGGCGATAAACCTGGACTAGAGACTTGAGTGTTTAGGTAGGTCGTGGTCTACACCCACGTCGGCTTTCGCTTGAAGTCTGCCGAGCACATGTCGTGTGCAGACGCTAAGTGGTGGAAACATGTATGAAGAAGTACACCCCTGCAGGGTTAACATCATCTATTCGAATAGCCGTGTCCGCGGAAAAGGACTTCTGGGTTGCTTATATCAGTTCATAGACAAGTGAAAGTGGATACTCTAAAATACGCAAGATAAGCGTGAGTGCTATGGATGGCGTTCTCGTAGGGAGACGGGAGCGGATCCATAGTGGTGTATTGATATGGTGAATATGTGGACTCGTGTGCGCCACCTCCAAAGAGTTACATTGCAGTCGTAGTTTAGGATAGCCACCGAGTCAAAGCTGGCTTGCTGCAGTTAAACCCCACCATCCCTTTGTTGATAATGATGCATATGTAGATAGTTCTGATGTAAGTCTTGCTGGGTACATTTGTACTCACGTTTGCCTATTTTATGTTTTTGCAGAGAGACTTCGGTCTCACTAGTAGTTCCACGTGGACTTCGACGTTTAGCTTGTTACCTCAGCTACGATCTTGTGCCCTCGGCAGGATCTGATAGATAGTCAGGCTTTCAAGCCTTTTTCATTTATAGATGTCTGTACTCAGACATGATAGCTTCCGTTTGTGCTTTGATTTGTATGCTCTGATTGTTGGGTCATGAGACCCATATTTGTAATATCTCGCTCCTCGGAGCCTATTGAATAAATTACTTGAGTCGTAGAGTCATGTTGTGATGCCATGTTGTATTTGCACATATCGAGCATATTGTGTGTATGTTATTGAAATGCTTGGTATGTGTGGGATCTGACCATCTAGTTGTTTATCTTTAGTAGCCTCTCTTACGGGGAAATGTCTCCTAGTGTTTCACTGAGCCATGGTAGCTTGCTACTGCTCCGGAACACTTAGGCTGGCCGGCATGTGTCCTTCTTCGTTCCTGTGTCTGTCCCTTCGGGGAAATGTCACGCGATGAATACCGGAGTCCTGTTAGCCCGCTACAGCCCGGTTCACCGGAGTCCTGCTAGCCCAGTGCTACAGCCTGGATTCACTCGCTGTTGACCGACACGTTCGATGCTGGGTCATGGATGCCTGTCCCTGTAAGTCTGTGCCACTTTGGGTTTACGACTAGCCATGTCAGCCCGGGCTCCTTATCATATGGATGCTAGCGACACTGTCATATACGTGTGCCAAAAGGCGCAAACGGTCCCGGGCAGAGGTAAGGCGACACCCGTGGGAATACCGTGCGTGAGGCCGCAAAGTGATATGAGGTGTTACATGCTAGATCGATGTGGCATTGAGTCGGGGTCCTGACAGTTTTATGCGTTGATGTTATATGCACGAGTAGAACACAAGTGAGTTGTGGGCGATACAAGTCATACTGCTTACCAGCATGTCATACTTTGGTTCGGCGGTATTGTGAGATGAAGCGGCCCGGACCGACATTACGCGTACGCTTACGCGAGACTGGTTTCACCGTTACGAGCACTCGTGCTTAAAGGTGGCTGGCGGGTGTCTGTCTCTCTCACTTTAGCTGAATCGAGTGTGGCTACGCCCGGTCCTTGCGAAGGTTAAAAC
Source organism: Triticum aestivum (assembly GCF_018294505.1). Taxonomy (NCBI): domain Eukaryota; kingdom Viridiplantae; phylum Streptophyta; class Magnoliopsida; order Poales; family Poaceae; genus Triticum; species Triticum aestivum. Next base: position 349,666,606 of record NC_057810.1, on the reverse strand, counting down.
AACACCAACTTGACAAACTATCGTTGTGGTTTTTTGATGCGTAGGTAAGAACGGTTCTTGCTAAGCCCGTAGCAGCCACGTAAAATTTGCAACAACAAAGTAGAGGACATCTAACTTGTTTTTGCAGGGCATGTTGTGATGTGATATGGTCAAGACGTGATGCTATATTTTATAGTATGAGATGATCATGTTTTGTAACCGAAGTTATCGGCAACTGGCAGGAGCCATATGGTTGTCGCTTTATTGTATGAAATGCAAATGCCCTGTAATTGCTTTACTTTATCACTAAGCGACAGCGATAGTCATAGAAGCAATAGATGGCGTAACGACAACGATGCTACGATGGAGATCAAGGTGTCGCGCCGGTGACGATGGTGATCACGATGGTGCTTCGGAGATGGAGATCACAAGCACAAGATGATGATGGCCATATCATATCACTTATATTGATTGCATGTGATGTTTATCCTTTATGCATCTTATCTTGCTTTGATTGACGGTAGCATTTTAAGATGATCTCTCACTAAAATTATCAAGAAGTGTTCTCCCTGAGTATGCACCGTTGCCAAAGTTCATCGTGCCCAGACACCACGTGATGATCGGGTGTGATAAGCTCTACGTCCATCTACAACGGGTGCAAGACAGTTTTGCACACGCGGAATACTCAGGTTAAACTTGACGAGCCTAGCATATGCAGATATGGCCTCGGAACACGGAGACCGAAAGGTCGAGCGTGAATCATATAGTAGATATGATCAACATAGTGATGTTCACCATTGAAAACTACTCCATCTCACGTGATGATCAGTTATGGTTTAGTTGATTTGGATCACGTGATCACTTAGATGACTAGAGAGATGTCTGTCTAAGTGGGAGTTCTTAAGTAATATGATTAATTGAACTTAAATTTATCATGAACTTAGTACCTGATAGTATTTCGCTTGTCTATGTTTGTTTATAGATAGATGGCTCGTGCTGTTGTTCCATTGAATTTTAATGCGTTCCTTGAGAAAGCAAATTTGAAAGATGATGGTAGCAATTACACGGACTGGGTCCGTAACCTGAGGATTATCCTCATTGCTGCACAGAAAAGTTACGTCCTGGAAGCACCGCTGGGTGCCAGGCCTGCTGCTGATGCAACTGACGACGTTAAGAACGTTTGGCAGAGCAAAGCTGATGACTACTCTATAGTTCAGTGTGCCATGCTTTACGGCTTAGAAACCGGGTCTTCAACGACGTTTTGAACGTCATGGAGCATATGAGATGTTCCAGGAGTTGAAGTTAATATTTCAAGCAAATGCCCGGATTGAGAGATATGAAGTCTCCAATAAGTTCTATAGCTGCAAGATGGAGGAGAATAGTTCTGTTAGTGAGCATATACTCAAAATGTCTGGGTATAATAATCACTTGATTCAACTGGGAGTTAATCTTCCGGATGATAGCGTCATCGACAGAATTCTCCAATCACTGCCACCAAGCTACAAGAGCTTTGTGATGAACTATAATATGCAAGGGGTGAACAAGACTATTCCCGAGCTCTTCGCAATGCTAAAAGCTGCGGAGGTAGAAATCAAGAAGGAGTATCAAGTGTTGATGGTCAACAAGACCACTAGTTTCAAGAAAAAGGGCAAAGGGAAGAAGAAGAAGGGGAACTTCAAGAAGAACAGTAAGCAAGTTGCTGCTCAAGAGAAGAAACCCAAGTCTGGACCTAAGCCTGAAACTGAGTGCTTCTACTGCAAGCAGACTGGTCACTGGAAGCGGAACTGCCCCAAGCATTTGGCGGATAAGAAGGATGGCAAAGTGAACAAAGGTATATGTGATATACATGTTATTGATGTGTACCTAACTAGAGCTCGTAGTAGCACCTGGGTATTTGATACTGGTTCTGTTGCTAATATTTGCAACTCGAAACAGGGACTACGAAATAAGCGAGCACTAGCCAAGGACGAGGTGACGATGCGCGTGGGAAACGGTTCCAAAGTCGATGTGATCGCGGTCGGCACGCTACCTCTACATCTACCTTCGGGATCAGTTTTAGACCTAAATAATTGTTATTTGGTGCCAGCGTTGAGCATGAACATTATATCTGGATCTTGTTTGATGCGAGACGGTTATTCATTTAAATCAGAGAATAATGGTTGTTCTATTTATATGAGTAATATCTTTTATGGTCATGCACCCTTCAAGAGTGGTCTATTTTTATTAAATCTCGATAGTAGTGATACACATATTCATAGTGTTGAAACCAAAAGATGAAGAGTTGATAACGATAGTGCAACTTATTTGTGGCACTGCCGTTTGGGTCATATCGGTGTAAAGCGCATGAAGAAACTCCATACTGATGGACTTTTGGAATCACTTGATTATGAATCACTTGGTACTTGCGAACCGTGCCTTATGGGCAAGATGACTAAAACGCCGTTCTCCGGAACTATGGAGCGAGCAACTGATTTGTTGGAAATCATACATACTGATGTTTGTGGCCCAATGAATGTTGAGGCTCGCGGCGGGTATTGTTATTTTCTCACCTTCACAGATGATTTGAGCAGATATGGGTATATCTACTTGATGAAACACAAGTCTGAAACATTTGAAAAGTTCAAAGAATTTCAGAGTGAAGTGGAAAATCATCGTAACAAGAAAATAAAGTTTCTACGATCTGATCGTGGAGGAGAGTATTTGAGTTATGAGTTTGGCCTACACTTGAAACAATGTGGAATAGTTTCGCAACTCACGCCACCTGGAACACCACAACGAAATGGTGTGTCCGAACGTCGTAATCGTACTTTACTTGATATGGTGTGATCTATGATGTCTCTTACTGATTTACCGCTATTGTTTTGGGGTTATGCTTTAGAGACGGACGCATTCACGTTAAATAGGGCACCATCAAAATCCGTTGAGACAACGCCTTATGAACTGTGGTTTGGCAAGAAACCAAAGTTGTCGTTTCTTAAAGTTTGGGGCCGCGATGCTTATGTGAAGAAACTTCAGCCAGATAAGCTCGAACCTAAATCGGAGAAATGTGTCTTCATAGGATACCCAAAAGAGACTGTTGGGTACACCTTCTATCACAGATCCGAAGGCAAGACATTCGTTGCTAAGAATGGATCCTTTCTAGAGAAGGAGTTTCTTTCGAAAGAAGTGAGTGGGAGGAAAGTAGAACTTGATGAGATAACTGTATCTACTCCCTTATTGGAAAGTAGTTCATCACGAGAACCGGTTCCTGTGACAACTACACCAATTAGTGAGGAAGCTAATGATAATGATCATGAAACTTCAGATCAAGTTTCTACTGAACCTCGTAGGTCTACCAGAGTAAGATCCGCACTAGAGTGGTACGGTAATCCTATTCTGGAAGTCATGTTACTTGACCATGATGAACCTACGAACTATGAGGAAGCGATGATGAGCCCAGATTCCGCAAAATGGCTAGAAGCCATGAAATCTGAGATGGGATCCATGTATGAAAACAAAGTATGGACTTTGGTTGACTTGCCCGATGATCGGCAAGCCATTGAGGATAAATGGATCTTTAAGAAGAAGACTGACGCTGATGGTAATATAACTATCTATAAAGCTCGACTTGTTGCAAAAGGTTTTCGACAAGTTCAAGGGGTTGACTACGATGAGACTTTCTCACCCGTAGCGATGCTTAAGTCCGTCCGAATCATGTTAGCTATTGCTGCATTTCATGATTATGAAATTTGGCAAATGGATGTCAAGACTGCATTCTTGAATGGATTTCTAGAAGAAGAGTTGTATATGATGCAGCCGGAAGGTTTTGTTGATCCAAAAGGTGCTGACAAAGTGTGCAAGCTCCAGCGTTCCATTTATGGACTGGTGCAAGCATCTCGGAGTTGGAATAAACGCTTTGATAGTGTGATCAAATCATATGGTTTTATACAGACTTTTGGAGAAGCCTGTATTTACAAGAAAGTGAGTGGGAGCTCTGTAGCATTTCTAATTTTATATGTAGATGACATATTATTAATTGGAAATGATATAGAATTTCTGGATAGCATAAAAGAATACTTGAATAAAAGTTTTTCAATGAAAGACCTCGGTAAAGCTGCTTACATATTGGGCATCAAGATCTATAGAGATAGATCAAGACGCTTAATAGGACTTTCACAAAGCACATACCTTGACAAAATTTTGAAAAAGTTCAAAATGGATCAGGCAAAGAAAGGATTCTTGCCTGTGCTACAAGGTGTGAAGTTGAGTCAAACTCAATGCCCGACCACAGCAGAAGATAGAGAGAAAATGAAAAATGTTCCCTATGCTTCAGCCATAGGCTCTATCATGTATGCAATGTTGTGTACCAGACCTGACGTATGCTTAGCAATAAGCTTGGCAGGAAGGTACCAAAGTAATCCAGGAGTGGATCACTAGACAGCGGTCAAGAACATCCTGAAATACCTGAAAAGGACTAAGGATATGTTTCTCGTATATGGAGGTGACAAAGAGCTAGTCGTAAATAGTTACGTCGATGCAAGCTTTGACACTGATCCGGGCGATTCTAAATCGCAAACCGGATACGTGTTTTTATTAAATGGTGGAGCTGTAAGTTGGTGCAGTTCTAAACAAAGCGTCATAGCGGGATCTACATGTGAAGTAGAGTACATAGCTGCTTCGGAAGCAGCAAATGAAGGAGTCTGGATGAAGGAGTTCATTTCCGATCTAGGTGTCATACCTAGTGCATCGGGACCAATGAAGATCTTCTGTGACAATACTGGTGCAATTGCCTTGGCAAAGGAATCCAGATTTCACAAGAGGACCAAGCACATCAAGAGACGCTTCAATTCCATTCGGGACCAAGTCCAAGTGGGAGACATAGAGATTTGCAAGATACATACGGATCTGAATGTTGCAGACCCGTTGACTAAGCCTCTCTCACGAGCAAAACATGATCAGCACCAAGACTCCATGGGTGTTAGAATCATTACTATGTAATCTAGATTATTGACTCTAGTGCAAGTGGGATACTAAAGGAAATATGCCCTAGAGGCAATAATAAAGTTATTATTTATTTCCTCATATCATGAAAATGTTTATTATTCATGCTAGAATTGTATTAACCGGAAACATGATACATGTGTGAATACATAGACAAACATAAAGTCACTAGTATGCCTCTACTTGACTAGCTCATTAATCAAAGATGGTTATGTTTCCTAAACCATAGACATGTGTTGTCATTTGATTAATGGGATCACATCATTAGGATAATGATGTGATTGACATGACCCATTCCGTTAGCCTAGCACTTGATCGTTTAGTATATTGTTATTGCTTTCTTCATGACTTATACAAAGTTCCTGCAACTATGAGATTGTGCAACTCCCGTTTACCGGAAGAACACTTTGTGTGCTACCAAACGTCACAACGTAACTGGGTGATTATAAAGGTGATCTACAGGTGTTTCCGAAGGTACATGTTGAGTTGGCATAATTCGAGATTAGGTTTTGTCACTCCGGTTGTCGGAGAGGTATCTCCGGGCCCTCTCGGTAATACTCATCACCTAAGCCTTGCAAGCATTATAACTAATGAGTTAGTTATAAGATGATGTGTTACAGAACGAGTAAAGAGACTTGCCGGTAACGAGATTGAACTAGGTATTGGATACCGACGATCAAATCTCGGGCAAGTAACATACCGATGACAAAGGGAACAACGTATGTTGTTATGCGGTTTGACCGATAAAGATCTTCGTAGAATATGTAGGAACCAATATGGGCATCCAGGTCCCACTATTGGTTATTGACCGAGAATGGTTCTAGGTCATGTCTACATAGTTCTCGAACCCGTAGGGTCCGCACGCTTAACGTTATGATGACAATTTTATTATGAGTTTATAAGTTTTGTGGAATCGAAGTTTGTTCGGAGTCCCGGATGTGATCACGGACATGACGAGGAGTCTCGAAATGGTCGAGACATAAAGATTGATATATTGGACGACTATATTCGGACACCGGAAGTGTTCCGGGTGACTTCGGAGAAAACCGGAGTGCCGGGGGGGTTACCGGAACCCCCCCCCCCCCCGGGAGAGTATTGGGCCTTATGGGCCTTAGGGGAAAGGAGAGAGGGGCGGCCAGCATGGGCCGCGTGCCCCCTCCCCCCTCTGGTCCGAATTGGACTAGGAGGGGGGGCGGCGCCCCCCCTTTCCTTCCCCCTCTCCCCCTTCCTTCACCCTCCTAGTAGGAGTAGGAAAGGAGGAGTCCTACTCCTACTAGGAGGAGGATTCCTCCTCCCTAGGTGCGCCCAAGGGGCCGGCTGGCCTCCTCCCCTTGCTCCTTTATATACGGGGGCAGGGAGGCACCCCAAAGACACACAAGTTGATCTACGGATCGTTCCTTAGCCGTGTGCGGTGCCCCCCTCCACCATATTCCACCTCGGTCATATCGTCGCGGAGTTTAGGCGAAGCCCTGCGCCGGTAGAGCATCATCATCGTCACCACGCCGTCGTGCTGACGGAACTCATCCCCGAAGCTTTGCTGGATCGGAGCCCGGGGATTGTCATCGAGCTGAACGTGTGCTGAACTCGGAGGTGCCGTACGTTCGGTGCTTGGATCGGTCGAATCGTGAAGACGTACGACTACATCAACGCGTTGCCATAACGCTTCCGCTTATGGTCTACGAGGGTACATGGACTACACTCTCCCCTCTCGTTGCTATGCCATCACCATGATCTTGCGTGTGCGTAGGAAAATTTTGAAATTACTACGATCCCCAACACAAAGTTGATGTATACATCATTTGGAGCAATCCATTGGAGTGAGTTGCACTTTCAGTACCTACATGGGTTAGTCCCACAAGGAACAAACAAGGATATCTATAGACATAGAGTGAAGTACACACAAGATGATGTCCATGAAAGCATTAGGTTACCTTTTCCCTTGACTTACTAACAAGAGGGTTTGTGACTCCTTGAACTAGTGCAAGATGTGGAAGTTTGTCGCACTTGTCCTTGCCAAAATGAATAGGAGTGAAGTATGTTGGTGGAGTCACCCTCAAGAATTCTCTATTTCTTCTTCTTGGGGATCCACATCATCTTGATAGGAATCATTAGGGTTGTAGATGTTCTTGATGAAGTAGAACTTCAGGTAGACTTGGGAACCCACTTGACCAAGGCCTTTGGAGCTTGTTCAAATGCATCAATCTCTTCTCGAAGCTTGTCCTTGCCTTTTAGCTTATGGTCTTGTGGTGGAAGATATCTTGAGCTTGTGTCCCCTTGAAGGAAGTAGGATCATACTTCTCTTGTTGAGGAACAAAATTCGTCTTGGGGTATTGATCTTCTTCCCACTCAACTCCATTGGCATTGAACTTTCGTTCAAAACCAACACCTTGATTCTTTCGGTGTCTTCCTTGCTTGTGTACAATTTCCTCAAATTGCTTACTTCCGGCAAGGCTCTTGTAAACACCTTTCTCTATAATTCCCTTCAATAATCTATTTTCTTGCTCAAGTGTAACTTGGCTAGGAGAATCTTTAGTGGAATCAAGAGAACTACTAGAAGCAACAATATTGGATTTAGCATGATTATTGTTACTACTAGAAGAAGAATCTTTCTTACTCTTGTTGCTAGATTTTACTTGTGGCATGTAAGTAGACAAGAGTAAATGCTTGGCAATGTAAGAAGAACTTTTCTTCCGAAGATCATCATTGATAGCTTTTAAGAACCCATGTCTTGCTCTAGGTTGAGCTTCTCGAAGCGTAGCTTCTCATGAGTTTTTAAAATTTACTTGATGATCTTCTAGAGTAGTTTCATGAGCTAACTTAATAGTGTTTAGTTCTTTAGTTAGATGATCAATCTCCTTCTTGTCATTGTCATTCGTTTCATCTTGATTAGCATGATTAATAGCAATTTCATCATAGTTTTCATCACTAGCATTGTCAACAAGTAACTCATCATCACCTAGCAAATCATCTTCATCACTATTGAAATCAATATACTCAGGGTGTGATACTTTGAGGACTTTAGCCATGAAGCATCTTCCAATTCCTTCATTTGGTGAGTCAAATATATCATAGGAGTTGGTTGACACAAGTGCAAGACCGGAAACACCTTCATCTTGAGTATATTCGGAGTTGGAGTGATAACTTCTCTCAGAGTGGTGGTCGGAGTCAGAACCGGATACCCATTCACCAACATGAGCTTGATGTATTCGTTTTGTGTAGCTTCTTGATGACTTGTCCTTCCTTTCTGAGTCATTGCTTCCGCGAGAGGTTCTTTGTTCATAACGATCATCTCTGCTCCTTCTCTCTCTTGGAGGTGATTCTTCTCTTCCACTTCTTCTTTTAGGTGAGTCTTCTCTTCTTTTGTAGGGAGCCGTACACTCAATGGAATAGTGTCCGGGTCTTCCACAATTGTAGCAATTACATTCACTACTAGAAGATCTTTTGTCATGGTAGGATCTTGACTTGGAGCTTCTCTCTTTGCATCTACTCTTGTAGAATTTGATGAAGTTCTTCACCATTAAGCTCAATTCCTCATTGAAGAATTGTTTTTCACTTGATGTGGCAGGAGCATCACATGAGGCTTTATAAGCACCACTAGACTTGTTGTGAAGCTCTTCTTTATCCTTGAGTGACATGTCATGAGCAACAATTCTTCCAATGACTTCCATTGGCTTGAGATCTTTGTAATTAGGCATCATTTGGATCAATGTGCACACAGTATCATATTTTCCATCCAAGGCTCTTAGGATCTTCTTGATGATGAATCTGTCAGTCATCTCTTCACTTCCTAAGCCGACAATCTCATTTGTGATGAGAGAAAGCCTAGAGTACATTTCAGCGACACCTTCACCATCCTTCATTTTGAACTTGTCAAGTTGGCTTTGAAGAACATCTAACTTGGATTCCTTGACAGACTCGGTACCTTCATGCATATCAGTCAAAGTATCCCAAATTTCCTTTGCATTCTCAAGACGGCTGATTTTGTTGTACTCTTTGGGGCACAATCCATTGAAGAGGAAATCACAAGCTTGAGCATTGTATTGTAGCATTTTCAACTCTTCTGCAGTTGTTTCACGATTTGGTTCTTTCCCATCGAAGAATTCACCTTGCAAACCAATACACACAATAGCCCAAACGACGGGGTTATGTCCAAGAATATGCATTTTCATCTTATGCTTCCAACTAGCAAAATTAGTACCATCAAAGTAAGGACCTTTACGGTGGTAATTTCCCTCGCTAGACGCCATACTCTCCTAGGTTGTGAAACCAAGCCTATGATCACCAAAGCTATGGAAATCAAGGCGAATGGAGACCAAAGCTCTGATACCACTTGTAGGATCGAAAATATGTCTAGAGGGGGGTGATTAGACTACTTGACCAAATAAAAAACTAGCCTTTTCCCAATTTTAAGTCTTGGTAGATTTTAGCAACTTAACACAAGTCAAGCAATCAACCTACACATGCAATTCTAAGAATGTAGCAGCGGAATGCAAATCATTGCATATGAAGGTAAAAGGGAGGAGCTTGGAGGGAGCAAACGCAATGTAGACACGGAGATTTTTGGCGTGGTTCCGATAGGTGGTGCTATCATACATCCACGTTGATGGAGACTTCAACTCATGAAGGGTAATGGTTGTGCAAGTCCATGGAGGGCTCCACCCATGAAGGGTCCACGAAGAAGCAACCTTGTCTATCCCACCATTGCCATCGCCCACGAAGGACTTGCCTCATTTGGGTAGATCTTCACAAAGTAGGCGATCTCCTTGCCCTTACAAACTCCTTGGTTCAACTGCACAATCTTGACGGAGGCTCCCAAGTGACACCTAACCAATCTAGGAGACACCACTCTCCAAAAGGTAATAGATGGTGTGTTGATGATGAACTCCTTGCTCTTGTGCTTCAAATGATAGTCTCCCAACACTCAACTCTCTCACACAGATTTGGATATGGTGGAAAGATGATTTGAGTGGAAAGCAACTTGGGGAAGGGTAGAGATCAAGATTCTTGTGGTTGGATTGGAATGTCTTGGTCTCAACACATGAGTAGGTGGTTCTCTCTCAGGAAATGAGTAGTGGAAGTGTAGGCACGTTCTGACGGTTCTCTCTCTAATGGAGAAGGGGGTGGAGGGGTATATACAACCTCCACACAAAATCGAACCGTTACACACAATTTATCAAACTTGGTGGGACCGAATAGTGAAACTCGGTGAGACCGACCTGGTTCAAAATGTGAACGTTAGGCTTTTCGGTGGGACTTGTAGTGTCAACTCGGTGAGATCGATGCGCCTCATCTCGGTGAGACCGATCACATGAACTCGGTGAGACCGACTTCAGTAATAAGCAAACAGAGACTTGGTCAAGCAAACTTGGTGGGACCGATCGCTCATTTCGGTGAGACCGAAACATTACGAAAAGGAAACAGAGAGTTTGCACTATGAACTCGGTGGGACCGATCATCTCTATTAGACCGAAATGTTACGAAGGGAAATAGAGAGTTTGCAATCCCATCTCAGTGAGACCGAGATCCCTATCGGTGAGACCAAACTGATTAGGGTTTCTGGATATGTCTATGTCAAGTGAACTCGATGGTGCCGTATAGATCAAATCGGTGGGGCCGAGTTTGAATTTAGGTTTAGGACATATGTGGAAATGAGAAAGTGGTTGAGGGATTTTGGAGCATATTACTAAGCATTTTGAGCAAGCAAGCCATTAAGCAACACCTCATCCCCTTTTAATAGTATTGGCTTTTCCTATGGACTCAATGTGATCTTGGATCACTAAAATTAAGATGTAGAGTCTTGAGCTTTTGCCAAAATGTGTGCTTAGCATTTTGAGGGGTCCACATCTCTAGTCCCTGCCATACCAATCATTGAAGTTTCTGAAACATTTATCTTGAAAGAATATTAGTTCAATGAGCTATATGTTGTTATGAATTACCAAAACCACCCGGGGATTAGTTGCACTTTCATAGACGCTTGCTTACATAAAAATGGAGCAAGTGGACGGCACTATAGCATGTCATACCACTCAAACTAGCCCGCCTAACGCGCGGGAAAGCCCCACCCTCGTTATTTTGTTCTAGATTCTATCGATCGATTGCACAAAAATGTTACGCTTTGCAAGTTCAAAAGGAAAAGGCGGCACACTTAAAGCATGCATGTCACGTTCGTGTCGGACCCCCGACAGTCCGGCTCGCACGCCGCTCACCAGAGGGGACACATGTTGTCTTGCATTTTCACTGACATGTGGGACTACAATTGAATAAACCATCGATAGCCGAAATCTAATCGCTCGGCGAGCGTCGGCTGAGAAGAGAGAGATGGGGGAGGGAGAAGAGATCGCCCGCCCGCCGCGCACAGACTCCAAGAAATATGGTGATAATGTGAGGTGGGCCATGCGGGAGTCTGGACCACTTCCAAGCCCGCTTCTGACTGCCCTGGCCCACCAGAATACCCCTCCCCCGTCCCTCGCGCGCTCCCCCTCAAACGCCAGCTGCCCACATTCATAGCAAGTAGTAGTACAATACTGGGCTATAATCCCACTTATGTGGAGGAGAGAGAGAGAGGCATTGACAAAGTCAGGGAGTGGGCTCTGCCAGAGCCCGTCTCTACATGTGCTCCTAGGTATAAAGAAACCAATTCTAAAAAAAAGAGGTATAAAAAAACAATTGTGTCTAAAAAAAGAAGGTAAAAACATCTGAGAGGAAATAGATAGAGAGAAAGTGAGAAAAAGTTGTAACCTTATAGCCAACCTTATAGTCAACACTATGGTACATGAGGAAGGAGGGAGTTGTGCCCATGCCAAGTTCAATGGGCTGCCGTGTTTCACACTCCTCCGTCATAACAGTGGAGACAATAGCTTTCATAAAAAATAAACAATTAATACTCGTTGCTCGTCTTCGATATCAAAAAGTATACTTTCATTCGCCCACATGTGGGACGTCGACCATCCTAGTCCACCTGCCATGTAGAAAATTATCCCGGTCCACTCCGGTCGTAGCGCAGGGCCAACCTTTCCCACTATAAGTTGGTCGGACGAAGGAACCATCATGACTTCATTGAATTTCGCTTCTTCAAGAAAACTTACTGTACCCGCAATACTGCTACCACACGCGAAGACTAGACGAGAAGGGTCTGGCGTACCGCAAAACAAAGGAAACAAACTTGTGTTCGAGCTCCTACGATCGAAACGGGGTGCTGTTGATCAGGAGGGGTGTGGTGTACCGCAAAATAGAGGAAACTGACTTCTCTTCGACCTCTTATGGTCGAAACGGCGGTCCTGCTCATCAGGAGGGGTGTGGCGTACCGCAAAATGGGACTCCATGGGTTACTGTTCATCCATCGTCTACTGCCTCACTCCAGCCTCCACGGGCTACTGTTCATCCACCATCGACCTCCTCCAGCCTCCACCTACGACTGTTCATCCATGACGTCTCCCTCCTGCCTCCACCAGCTACTGTTCATCCATGGGGTGTTGTTCATCCAGCCTCCACCGACTACTGTCGAACTACCCCTCCACGGGCTACTATTCATCCAGCCCTCCACCGGCTACTGTTCAACCAACCCTCCATGGGGTCTTGTGATTGGTTCTACGGTAGGGCTCGTCGACTCAAATTAAAATTTCCTACGCGCAGAACAAGAAAGAACATGCTACGGAGATGGATCACAGATCGTTACCACTAGACGCGCAGTGTCGTACAGCGGAAGTAGAGTTGAGGCAGCACGTTCCCGGAGTCGCCTCGCGTTCCCGGAGTCGTCTCCTCCTTGCCGGTCTCCCACATAGCCGATTGGATCCCACGAACAGGTTCGCTGGAGCGCAAGTGCACCGCCTCTAATGGTATCCACGCGTGTAGGAGGAACGTCGTGCGGCGGACTGCTAGGTCCGATCACACAACCGGGGCGAGTGGAGATGTCTATTCGCAACAAAAGCAAACCCTAGTGACAGTGCCGAAGCGATCAACCGCATGAGTGTGCTGCACCTCCACTTTATATAGGCGTCCGTCACGGGCTCAACACTTGGGCCTCCCACGTACCGTAAAGCCCAAAGTCTACTCGGTCGCGTTCCAAGTCCAGCTCGGATCACATCCGACCAGTGTCCTCCGAACCGAACTCGTAGGTTCCTTCCCTTAGGCGTGTGACCCCTTAGGTTCAAGTTGGCTTGGTCACAGTTCGTATCACCTCCGACCTGTATGGTTGGTAGCAACCTCTAGCAAGGCGTGCCAACCACCAAGAAGACTATGAAGCTGGTTAGGCGAACCTGTACAACGTGTCACACTTCTGTTCCCTTTGCCTCACGATATATGTTATCGGGCTCAAGGCGAGACTGTCATCCTTGTGCTAGACCGACCTCTTTCTTGTTCCAGTGATACCGACCACAAATTGGATTATCTCATAATCCTTGTCGCATGGCCATGCTTATCCTGGTCGGATCACACAAGGGGCCTAGAGTATATCTCTCCTCATCGGAGGGGCAAATCCCATCTTGCTTGACCATGTCCCGCAGCATGGGACTGGACAAACCCGAAACCTACCTCTGTAACTACCATGTCACGAAGTAGCGTTTGGTCGGCCCAAAGCAAGTCTATCACCATCCCGAGTACATGCGTTAGCTCAGATCTTAGGACATAGAATGTATGTTGTGCTAGAGACTCATAGATGACATAACGCTGCGTCTCATAGTTGGGTCTGTCCGACTCGGGCCTTATCACGACTCGGATTCGACTACGTCGAATCTGACCAGATCCTTCCGAGTCCACATTATCTGGTTAGCATCCAATGCTCCATGGCTAGTGAGACCAAGCCATTGACCATGTCATATGCTAGTTTAGTCGGTTGCGCGTCCACATAGCCCTTTCGACTAGGAACCTTTTAGGACAGTCATCATACAATGCATATTCCCACAAACAAGTCGCATACTTGCTAACATCATTGATAATGTCCAAGGACTATCTTTATTCATAAACACATAGGAAATATCATCATACATGATTGCCTCTAGGACATATCTCCAATAGTCTCCCACTTGCACTAGGGTCAATCAAATAGACATCGAATGCCCATAGCTCTAATGTACCCCTCATGCTTGGGTTGTGGAAGCGGCTTAGTCAACGGATCTGTAACATTTGCATCTGTGTGAATTTTGCATAACTATACGTCACCATTCTTTATGATCTTTCGTATCAGGTGATATTTCCGATCTATGTGTCTGACCTTGTGGTGATTCCTCGTGTGGCACCCCGATCCGCATGGAGCAGGGGCCTTCGCACGTCAGCCCAGGATTACGCCTGACGCATGACAGGTCCATGATACAGCATTCCAGGTACAAGATATTCATCAAATACATGTGTATAAGATTACATCATTGATGAATACAATCTTCTGGCGTAGCCCTAAGGCTATTTACATGGCAGCGGAAGTCCATATAAATGGCGGCGGAAGTCTTGGTTTGACAGCGTCTCATCTAGGCTGGGCTCCACAACTCACAGGATTGGCACGATTATAGCCTAGCACGACGGATCAAGCGAACAATTTGGGCACGACCTACAAAACTGGCATGCCACGCCAGGTCAGTACATTGAATGTACTTGCAAGACAACCAAATACATAGTGTCCAAACAAACAGACGACAAAGCAAGAACCAAGCGTATGAAACAACCTACCTCATAACAGAAACTAAGCATGGCAGTGGCATATCAAACTTACTTCTAACCTAGCTACCGCAAAACATAGCATGGCATTTCAATCATAACATGGCATACCAATGCATGGCATAAATTCAGTCAAGATATGACATGGCATCATGAAACTATGCTGAAAATAAACTACCAGTCATATCCGATGCAAACTTAACATTTTACTCTATGCAAAATAATAACTAACTACTCATGTAATGCAAGCAGAAATGTGCACCGAGTCCCTCAGACTCCCTTACTAGGGGGTTTCCTCGCAACCAAGCGATGATCACTCACGGATCACCAACGGAACCACACTTGGTTCAACTGTCACCGAGACCTCGTCTCGTGATCATACCAACTCATCATCGTGATTACTCACGACTGTCTCATAGTCCAATTCATCACATTCTTCATCAACTTAGTTTTTAGGTTTACCCTCCATTTCTATCGAGACCTGATTACTCACAAACTTTTGCCCATGACCGAGGATGCGGCTATCGATAGATTGATTACACTCTGCAGAGGTAGCACACTTTACCCACACTACGGAATCCTGGCCTCGCATTCCCATACGTACGGACCCGGTGTTCCGACAAAACTGAACTACTGCCATGGCACTCTCCCGGCCACTCCGACCAACACCCCTTATGGGTTCAATCCTGGGTGGGCCCGTACCCACCAAAGGTACCAACGGCCACCGTCGTGGCAAAACGGTCCCAAATGGGGACATGAGCTCAAAACCAAACCCGGGCACACAAGGCATATGCCGACCTACCTGATCAGGGTAGCGCCCGCGCATAACCTTCCCTCGCGGGAGGCACCGGCGAGTGGCATGACAATAGGCCCAGCTAGGACCTTCCCATTAGGTAAGCATGGTTGCACTGGTGAAAGCTCGATTGGAGTGGTACTATGATATCCCAGCGATGACGGAGGAGGTTTGTTATTAAGTCATATTACTAACTTCTCCATCATCAATAATCATGCAAACATTATTAACATGAATGCAACAACTAACATGCAGCATACCGATGCAGTAGCGAAACACCAAGCATTTCAAATGACCGAGATATCATGCGAAACATGGCAATACTAAGTACTAGTAAACTTAGTAGTGCAACAGAACTATCATAACAGCGATACTACTAATATGAAACTAAATGGAGGCCTGATATTATCATTAACAACGTTAAACTAGCTTGGCAACTTATTTAATGAAAACTCAAGCATGCAAGACAGCTAACAAAACTATTTAGCACGACTGAAATAATAGCAGACGAAACAGACAAGAAACTACTGCAACTAAGCACACACGCGAGGTGCAAGCAAAGTCAACATGCAAGTTCGGGGCTCATGACAAGAGGTTGGCTTGCCTGGGGGTCGAGGATTACTCCGGAAAAAGTGCGAAACGATCGCGGAAAGATTTGTCGAAAACAGTTCTCTCTTGGAGGGGGCTGTTTATGGGCAAGGGCAAAGTGGTCATTTTTACTGTGTGGAAACATAATGAAAATGATACCAACGGAAAGATTTCGGCGAGACGAAGACGTGAGCGTTGGTTTCACCTTAATCGGAGTTACGGTTGTCAAGATGCGAAGGGTTGAAGTTCAGGGACCTATCGGTGATTTTTTTTCAGCAAACAGGCCCGTGGAGGAAAAACTGAACGCGCCTTTGGGCCGAATACGTTTTCCGCATGGGGAAACGCTTTTTAACCCGAAGTGCCCAAGGAATATGTTTTCCGACCTGGAAAACGTATACAATATGAATACGTTTCCAGAGCAGGGAAACGGCTTCAGGGTGGGCACGTCCACTTATCCGACGTGGCCAGCGGGGCCACGCCCTCCTCTTGCCGATAGGTGGGTCCCGCAGGGTGGGCCCCATCTGGCCTGGCTTCTTCTTCCTCTAGCGCGTACGCGCGCCTTGCCGAGGGAGGTAGCCGCCCCGACGGCGCTCGCCGGTGACTCCGGGCACCGTTCGCGACGCCCGACCTATCCACGAGCTCGGGAGCGAGAGGCGCATACCGTGGTGGTGTCCGTTGCCGGCGAGGAGCACCGGAGAAGGAGCAGTAGGGATCGCGGCGGAGGTGGTCTTCGGACTCCGGTGAACTGGGGGCTCCGGTGGGGGAACTGGGTTGGCGAGGCTACGGGAAGGTGCGCCGGACCTCGGGGGACGCATAGGTGGTGGTGGAACGCCGAGGGGGCACGGCATTGCCGGGATCGAGCGAAGCACGAAACGGCGGCCATGGCGACGGGGATGGGTCAGAGAGCTCCTCGAGCTCGCTAGAGGTTCGGGGGGGCCTTGTGGACTGCGAGGGGCTCAGGGGCTTGCTTAAATAGCCGCGGGGAAGAGCTCTAGAGGGAGGGGACGAGGCGACACGCGGCACGGCTACGTGCCCGCGCGCGAGCGACGCGCATGCGCGGCCAAAGGCCACGGGAAGCGACGGGAACACGACGAGGGGGATGCGGACGACGCGCAGGGGCTCACGGAGATGAGGGGCACTTGCGGACGAGGGGAGGAAGCACACGGGCAGGAACTGTGCGGCAACGACGACGGCTCAATGGGGAAGCAAACGAAGGGGGAAACGTGCCAAGGTGCACAGCGACGATGAGACTGAGCTGTCTGACCAGCTTGGACGAGCCAAAGCGAGCCGAAGCAGCTCCACTGTGGCCAACAGTGCGCAGACCACCGATTTGGCTGGCACTGCCCGTGGTCACCACCGACAATGCATGCTCCGGTCGTCTACTTGGTGCCAAATGATGTCTAAAGCGTAGTCTTCCAAAGCTAATTAAGAAGGAGGTGATGGCACGAGCAAAGGTGTAGAGCACAGAGGGAACCAGGCTCGACAAGTTTGCTGTTGCAAACTTGGCCACATCCTAGAGACTAAACCAGAGAGGTTAAGTAGCAAAATGGATGTCTAGGAGGTTTAGGGTAGCAAGGACTACGGTCCTGGGAAGTTGGAGGGGATTAGGACAAAGATTTAGCATAGTTGCAGTGCAATAGCCAAATCTAGTCTAGAAGACAAATGATGAAGAAGCACTCACTAGGTGTGTTGGATGGAGCTACCACTTGGCAATTCCTCATGATTTGGTCATATGTAGATACTGCAAAAAGATCATATCAAATGGACTTGCCAAATTGGTACTGGTTTCACAAGCATCACTTTTGACCAGAAACTTGAGAAAATTCTAGGAAAATATTGGCTACATGAAATGAGCCAAACTCTTGGGTAGGTGGATTTTATGGATAGGAGAAGGCTTGGAATTGTTTTGAGCTATATTGGAGCAAGATAAAATATACTTGCTGCACAAACTGAAAATTTGGACAGAAAACAAGAATTGCTCCTGTGCTCACATAGATCAATGAAATGAGCTGAATATGTGTGAAGGATAATGATTTGAGATACTTGAGAGCATGGCAAAGTTCCATCCCATTTGGAAACTCTATAAAAGTACTTCCTTCACAAAGTTGCATTCTGGTCAGAAACTTTGAAAAATTACACAAGGATCTAGGATGAAGGGATTGAGCTCATATTTGGTATACATGGTTTATTTATCAAGGTAAATCACCCTGCCAAATTTCAGCTCAAAACGAATTAGGAATAAAGCACTTCCTTTGCAAAATTTCAGAGAAGACAAAAACTTGCACTGGATCATGTGCCCAATTTTTGATCTGTGGAACATGAGATCAGGATGGAACTAGTGATTTTATATCAAGGACAAGCTCCAAAATTTATGTGATAATTTTATCTGCTATAAAAATAATAGTTCCTTTGGAAAATGGCAGAAATGCAATATTGGCATTAAATAGGAAAAGGCAATTTTCCATACTTAATTATGGCCAATATCTTTGCCAGAGCTTGGATTAGACATAAATATCAACTCCACCAATTCTCATGAATTTAGTAGAGGACTAGATATGCCTTAGGATTTTATTCCTCGGAAAGGATGGCAAAGTTTCATCCCATTTGGAAACTCTATGAAGGTACTTCCTTCACAAAGTTGCATTCTGGTCAGAAACTTTGAAAAATTGCACAAGGAGCTAGGATGAAGGGATTGAGCTCATCTTTGGTATCCATGGTTGATTTATCAAGGTAAATCACCCCTGCCAAATTTCAGCTCAAAACGAATTAGGAATAAAGCACTTCCTTTGCAAAATTTCAGAGAAGACAGAAACTTGCATTGGATCATGTGCCTATTTTTTGATCTATGGAACATGAGATAAGGATGGAACTAGTGATTATATATCAAGGACAAGCTCCAAAATTTATGTGAGAATTTTATCTGCTATAAAAATAATAGTTCCTTTGGAAAATGGCAGAAATGCAATATTGGCATTAAATAAGAAAAGGCAATTTTCCATATTTAATTATGGCCAATATCTTTGCCAGAGCTTGGATTAGACATAAATATCAACTCCACCAATTCTCATGAATTTAGAAGAGGACTAGATATGCCTTAGGATTTTATTCCTCAGAGAGGCAAGAAAAGGAATAAATCATAATTCAAAAATATTGCATGGGACATAGCAATATTTTTGCATATCCAAGGATTAGGAGGATAGGAGGGTCTGAGGGAACAGATGGGATGATCAACAGATCAAGGAAAATAATGGCTCCTTTGTAATCACAAAGGCCACATTCAAATTCCAAAAGGGTTTGAGAGGATTTGAGTTGATGCAGAAGAGGGCCTGCCCACTGAAAAAGACATGAGCAAGTTTTGAAAGGTTGGTAATGACAAAATTTCTCAAAGTCGTCCAGCAAACTCAGGAGAAATTTTGGAAAATGAGTGCCAGGAAGGAATAACAACACAAAAATTGATAACCCAATTTTGGGGTTGTTACAAACCTTCCCCCCTTAAAAGAATCTCGTCCTCGAGATTCCTAGGGTTACAGCACAATCGAAAAGATCAATTTTAAGCCTTTGGTCATATTCGAACGATTTGGGGCACCGATAATTGGTATACCTACGGAGAGATATGGGCAAACACGGTTATATCCACGGCTAGGGGCACTCGAGATCAGACTCCCGAAAAATGCCAGATGCACCCCAATGAATAGTGGTTTCACCTGCTGACACATGGGTCCAGGGCCCACTGGCAGCCTCCTTCTTCTACCTTTGGCTAACTGCTTCTTCGGTGCTGCTGCTTCGCGTGCGGCTGGGCGCAACGCGCATCTAGACCCTAGGACGATGAGGACCCTAGTGACGTAGTGCGCGGCGTGCACGGCGCCGATGCAGCAAGCACTCACGTCGCGGGCCAACACCTTGTCAGCACTGCTCGCGGATTCACCTCTTGGATGCCGGTGATCCTTGCTCCTCACTTGAGTTGAAGCTGCCTCCGCTCCCTGCCGTCATACGGATTGATTTACTTTATCTTGACATACGCTACGCATATATTTGCTAGAGATATCAATCGAAATTGGAGCTTTCTGAAAATAGAAATCGATATATCCATGGTATTGAATGGACAAGAGCGACGAGCGGTTTTCCTAGACCTCTCTCATCATACACCGGAGTTGGGATATAGAAACGCCAGCGGGGCTCTCCACCTACGCACAAACACAATGCCGCTATACTACCTATTCGGTTTGGATGAGATCGAGCCGAGCTCCTTTGACGAGGCGGTGTTCCTGGTGGCGCTGCATTGGTTCCTTGCTGCGCTGCTGGGCACGCTGATTGGCTCGTCGATCCTCCTGCTAACAATCATCAGGTACGAGCGAGCTCGAGGCAACGCGCGGCCAGCTTCGGTGGCTCGAGGTGCAGAAGAAGATGTGCATGGGGTGGTCCTCCGCCACGCTTGATCCTTCACCGCTTTGCGCCAGCGGAGTAATCGCGTGCTGCGGTGGAGAGGGTGGCAACTTGTCACGCAAGGCAGAGGCGAGGGTGGTTGTGCGGTCCAGATACAGGTGAAGTGGCTGTGCCAGCTCAGGAATCACGCTAGGGTACGGGAAAAATTTCGTGGACAGCTCCACAAAAAAATAGGTGTCGAGGTAGAATCGAGGTTGAAATTTGTATAGGGGAGTTGTACTAGATCAAGTGAAATAAACTGACAGTGTTTCTCCGGAAACACAATCGGAGCTAACACAAAATAATTAGTGACGAGAAATGGCCAGATGGAAATGCCTCTTCGAGGCTCTGGGTTTGGAAAATCTGGCACACGGGGTGTGCACGGATAGAGAGGGATATGTGACTTTGCATTCCCCCGCGTACTGCCCTAAGTGTATTCGTGGGTGAACCGGGTATGCGTGCAGTATGCAGTATAATCTAAACTAGCAAACAGACAGATGCAATAAACACGCAATGAAAAACACATCAGAGAAATCATCCTAAGGTGTTTTAATACTAGTGGGTATATGTAATCCTGGTATACATATACCTACACCAGCACGCATTTTTATTAGAGACTCGCGACGAGTCAATGTTGTTTTTAGTGTATGTCTCGTACTGATTAAAATCTTGTTAGCACACATTGCCAACCCTGTCAAACATCTCTTTTTGACGAAGAGGCAAACAAAAACAAGCACGAAAACAAACATAGAACCCAGCATACGGATTACAACAGTTCTAGCATACAACAAAGCACGAATGCTCTACGCGCTAAACGAAACTACTCACTCCGGGATACATAGTTCTATCCTCATATCAAGGATGAACAGGCTGACTGACTACTCGCAGAATCATCCCACTGCGTGACTGAGGTCATGCAGAGGCTGGCCTTGTTGGGGCTCTCCTGGAGGACGGAGACTGAGCCAATCTCCATCTTCATCGTCCGACATCACTATGGGTTGGGGTTCGACTACTGGAGGTGTGGCTAAAATTGATCCAAGCAAATGCAATCTTCTGGCATAGCCCTAAGCTATTTACGTGGCAGCGGAAGTCCATATAAATGGCGACGAAAGTCTTGGTTTGGCAGCGTCTCATCTAGGCTGGGCTCCACAACTCACAGGACTGGCAAGATTACGGCCTAGCATGACGGATCAAGCGAACAATTTGGGCACGACTTACAAAACTGGCATGACATGCCAGGTTAATACATTGAATGTACTTGCAATACAACCAAATACATAGTGTCCAAACAAACAGATGACAAAGCAAGAACGAAGCGTATGAAACAACCTACCTCATAGCAGAAACTAAGCATGGCAATGGCATATCAAAGTTACTTCTAACCTGGCTACCGGAAATATAGCATGGCATTTCAATCATAACATTGCATACCAACGCATGGCATAAATTCAGTCAAAACATGACATGGCATCATGAAACTATGCTGAAAATAAACTACCAGTCATATCCGATGCAAACTTAACATTTTACTCTATGCAATATAATAACTTACTACTCATGTAATGCAAGCAGAAATGTGCACCGAGTCCCTCGGACTCCCTTACCAGGGGGTTGCCTCGCAATCAAGCGATGATCACTCATGGATCACCAATGGAACCACACTTGGTTCAATTGTCACCAAGACCTCGTCTCGTGATCATACCAACTCATCATCGTGATTACTCATGACTATCTCATAGTCCAATTCATCATATTCTTCATCAACTTAGTTATTTAGGTTTACCCTCCATTTCTACCGAGACCTGGTAGTGTGACCTACTACGAACTTTTGCCCATGACCGAGGACGCGGCTATCGATAGATTGAATACACTCTGCAGAGGTAGCGCACTTTACCCACACTACGGAACCCTGGCCTCGCACTCCCATACGTACGGACCCGGTGTTCTGACAAGACCGAACTACTGCCAAGACACTCTCCCGGCCACTCCGACCAACACCCCTTATGGGTTCAGTCTTGGGTGGGCCTGTACCTACCAAAGGTACCAACGGCCACCATCATGGCAAAACGGTCCCAAGCGGGGACATAAGCTCAAAACCAAACCCGGGCACACAAGGAATATGCCGTCCTACCTGATCAGGGTAGCTCCCGCGCATAACCTTCCCTCGCGGGAGGCACCGGCGTGAGGCATGACAATAGACCCAGCTAGGACCTTCCCATTAGGTAAGCGTGGTTGCACTGGTGAAAGCTCGATTGGAGTGGCACTATGATATCCCAGTGATGACGGAGGAGGTTTGTTATTAAGTCATATTATTAACTTCTCCATCATCAATCATCATGCAAACATTATTAACATGAATGCAACAACTAACATGCAGCATACCGATGCAGTAGCAAAACACCAAGCATTTCAAATGACCGAGATATCATGCGAAACATGGCAATACTAAGTACTAGTAAACTTAGCAGTGCAACAGAACTATCATAACATTGATACTACTAATATGAAACTAAACGGAGGCCTGATATTATCAGTAACAACGTTAAACTAGCATGGCAACTTATTTAATGAAAACTCAAGCATGCAAGACAGCTAACAAAACTATTTAGCATGACTGAAATAATAGCAGACGAAACAGACAAGAAACTACTGCAACTAAGCACACACGCGAGGTGCAAGCAAAGTCAACATGCAAGTTATGGGCTCATGATAAGAGGTTGGCTTGCCTGGGGGTCAAGGATTACTCCGGAAAAAGTGCGGAACGATCGCGGAAAGATTTTTCGGAAACAGTTCTCTCTCGGATGGGGCTGTTTACGGGCAAGGGCAAAGTGGTCATTTTCACTGTGTGGAAACATAATGAAAATGATACCAACGCAAAGAGTTTGACGAGATGAAGACGCGAGCGTCGGTTTTACCTTAATCGGATTTACGGTTGTCGAGATATGAAGGGTTAAAGTTCAAGGACCTATCGGTGAATTGTTTTCAGCAAACAGGCCCGTGGAGGAAAAACTGTGTTAGGAATAAAATTAATTAGGATTAATTGTAATTAGAACCATCATTAGACGGTTGTGTGTGTCCACCGCCTCTCCTCTTCCGTGCGGACGCATGTGCCCGTACGGACATGTCTCTTTGTAATTACCGCCTTAATTGGCGACTGTTGAGAGGGTATATATACCCCAATCATCATCAATGAAATTCAGAGATTCATTCTCAATCAGTTTACTTTAACACGTTATCAGCACGCTCGTAACTGAGAGTGATTTGGCCGCAGAGAAGAAAGCGAAGGGGAAACAGCGGTGAGGCGGCTCTCTCGCATCTGGAGGCAGAGACACAGCCGACGCGTGGCTCTCTGGCAACAGAGTCCTCGGGCGCGTGTCAATGTCAGACCATGGACGCCCCGGCGAGGCCACTCTCAAGCGCGGTGCTCGCGCCCGCAGTACCCATCAGCGTCGAGCGGCGACCGCTCTTCTGGTGCGGCGCCCTACAGCAGAACGGCAAGGGGATCAGAAGAAAACATACAAGATCCCTGTGACACATCTCGTACAAAACGACAATAATGCAAAGACCAACTCTGCATCATACATCAATCAGGTGATTCAATTCCAATTTCGTTACACTAACCTCTAGGGCATCGTTTTTAATGCCGTCCAAAGCAAACTTCGGCAGCGACCCATGGCCCGGACGACGTTTCCCTCGGCTAGGCTCCTCGTGGAGTGGCGACATCCTTCAGCCCGGCTGCTCCCGGTGCTGCACCCCGAGGCGGCCGTGGACCACGGCCCCGGCATGGCGGAGGATGCACTCCAGGCCTGCATCTTTTTCGATGAGGCGGCCAGGCGCGTAACGCACAACGGCGGCAGTGGCCAATGGCCAGTGCCCGGCATGGCAACGCCCGGCAGCAAACACGGTGTCTCGCGGCTCCGCGGCGGCGGCCATAGGCCGGCGTGCGGCAGCGCGGTCCTCAGCCCGGGCAGAGGCAGCCCACGAGGCGCAAAACGCGGCGGTGCAACCATCGGTCTGCCCGCACTGCACAGCGGCAGCAGTTACCATGGCCACGACGCTCGCACGGGATAAGAAATTGGGTTGGGATCTTATCTTCTTTGGAATTTATTCAATTCAACCCTGTACTTAGAGATAAACATATCTTGCCCCTGCAGTTTCAGATCCAGTAAGACTTAACTGGGATTTACTAAACCGCACGTTTTAGTACCCAGATTTCTGAAATTGTCATTCAGTCTCTAACACTTGCGGTTGCAGTTTTAAGTCTACAGACTTTGTTTGGTCTGCATTTTAATCTATGTACTTGCTGTAAAGCATATTAAAAAGTTGTAATGTGTTCAATCTTCTTGCCTCATGCAATCTCTATAACACGTAACTGTGTACAACAACTCTATTTTGGCAATTGAAATATATTTTTCTTGCAAATGTTGATGTAAACTCATACTACAAAATTATAGTATGAGACTATCTTCAAAATTTATTTGTGAGTCACAAGGTATTGGTGGCATCTACTGCATCATTTGCAGATTATCCACCAATATTGCAAGGTCTACATCTTGTCACTTTAACAAGATTACTACCTTCAAAGTGCTATTCCAAATATTCATATTAGATGTGACTATCTCAAGATATCATAAGGTAATACTGGCATCTACTGCAAATTTTGCAGACTATCCACTATTACTGCAAGGTCTACATCGTGTCACTTTGACAGATGACTACCTTCAAAGTGATTTCATATATTTAGTATAACATAAGGTAATAGAATTATGAACATCTACTGACAAAAGTCAGACTATGTTTTCTATTACTGCGAGATCTACACCACATCCGGTGACTATCTTCAAAGTGTTATCCTATATAAATTGAGGTCTACACATATGAGTGTATAGCATCAGCTATCGTAAAAATTTGCTCCTCTGAAGCAATTGTTGTTGTTCACTAAAAAAGATATTTACTCTCATAGTAAAAAGTATCCAAGCATGAACACTACATGCTAAAATAACATATATTTTTCATGAATATCAGTTAATTAAGCCTCACTTTGCTTGAATAAGTCATAGAATATTACGCAAGTATTGCTATATCCCGATAATTACCTTCTATTACATAAGTAAAATACATGCCAGTGAAGCCTATGTCACTATTTCTAATTATAGTGTCGTCCATCCATCAAGATGGATACCATAATTTATAGCAAGTGTCTCAAACATTGTTGCAATGTCCACATCACATTGTGGTTATACTTTCATCGTGACTAACCAATGTCAAACATGCAAAGTCTATACGTTTTGGCAGTGACTCTAAAGTCACACACTTCCTCAAGAATGAAGTCCAAAATATTAACAATGATTTCATCACATGTGTTGCATTGAAGGATACACCTAGATTCACCAAGGATTACCTTGGCCATGATTGTTCTCAAACAAATCATTTTCATTGCTTACATTTTCAAATGCACTAAATTCATAATTAGGTGGGTGAATTTATTTTAAGATGATTCATGACATCAGTCATTGTATCCACCTGTCGCATTGTTGCCACTATAACTCCACCGCCAGGATAATATGTCATGGCTATTATCTTATAGCTAAGTATGTAGATATGCATTTTATATGTCACAAACTTCACTTAGTTCTCAAGCTAAGTACATTATGGCTGAATATTTCTTCACTTCAAATATTTCCCTTAAGAGAATGAGCACATCGCGGATGACCACCATTCAGTTTTCAAGACCTCAAGTCTATTTCACAATTTTATCACTTAATCAACTTCAAGTTGAGATCTCGTGATCAAATATTTTCCTATATACAGATCCAGTTGAAAAGCCCTTAATTCACCTTTACATTCTCTTAAGATGGTACTACCATTTTTATGATCAAGAAACATGGAATTTTTTAAAATCATCAGATTCACCCAACGGGTGCTATACCATAATTTAAAATTCTTGCTGGTACCGAAAATACTATGCAAGTTGGTGGTCACAAGATAGAACCATGAGGAATTCGAAGTAAAGTGGAGGCTAATAGACAACAAAGACAGAATTATCTATTAATAGGAATCGATCCTTTTCAAATGATCAAAAGACAACTCTCAAGTTTGTTAGATGCATGATTATATAAATATTGTTCCTATGATTACCAAACCCTCAAACGTATGGTCGAACCATAATAATTTTTATTTATTAAAAGGCCAATAAGTTCAATGGGATAAATTTGAAAATTTACAAATAACAACCAAATTCTGGTAAAGGATTGTTCTTAGAATCTTCATGAGAAGGAGGACCAAAATCTAGTGTAGAAAATGGAGGATGAAAACATTTGCACTCAATAATATTGGAGACCTCAGGTAATCTCCTAATTATCCCAACATATTATTAGCCTATACTTGTACTACTACGTGTAGTAAAATGTCCAATATCATATCCCTTGGATACAATATTAGATAAATTTGAATGTGTGTTTCAATTCATACTCAATATTTTTGCGTACACTATGATTTTCTAAGTATTAATAAATTAAATATTAGGCTCGATAGCCTTAACCATCCTGGTTTGGGGATAATTAGAAAATTATTGACAATTCTGTTGGTCACAACTTATCAAGTTACACATTTTCCCAAATCATCAAATTTTATGTGCACCGCATGTGACATAGGGGAAATTAGTTTTAAGGCACTCTCACCTTAAAAATTCTAAGCAAGCCACTTATTCTTCCTTGAACACATTCAAAAGATATATGTGGATTGCTTAACCATTATCTGGGGTAATTTAGATAACTTATGGTACTCATATACACATTCATAAATTGTTTAAGTGTGTTTCTAATCACACACAACCATGATCTTACCCGATAAATTGCTTAATTATCAAAGTTGGAGCAAAATTCTCCTGAACAAAGGAAACCCATTCGAATGGACAATGTCGTTGAACTCATTTCATGAGACTTTTATGATTGCATTCAGTACTCTATGTACATACCCATAATGGTTTAGTTAAATTTATTATCAAAGATAGTCAAATGAATTACATGACCACTTTTAAAGAATTGTAAATTTACCAGCCTCTTGCTGGACACATACGGCCTTACACACCGAAAGTATGATCTAAATCATACCAACTGCATATCATACTACTTAACCCCCTTGTAGTAACTACGTGGAAATCAACAAAGTATTTCCTATCTGCAATAATTCGGTTACATATCGATATCACCACTCCAGCATACATCAATGGGCACTCACAGAAAATTAGGGATCTATTTGAGGAATAACAATTTATCCGTCAATCAAAATTATTCATAGCCCGTATGCCGATTGCATCAGCAATAAGGATATTTTCCGGCATTAGGGGGAGATAAGTACCACAAAGAATGCCGAGAAATAAATTATAAATGTTATTGACATTCAATCCTTATATCCACGTACTCAAAGAATCTGAACTATAAGTTTAGAGAATCATATATATGCAACACATTGCAAATTTGCCACATACATTTACTGATGACAAGGTGTCACTAAATTCTATATTCCTGCAGTAAAGTGTCAGAAAGAGTGGAGGTACCTGATAAACCACTCTTCTCCTCAAATGAGAGCAAGAGGGGGAGAATGTCTGACAACACGAGATATAACTTCTCATATGCTTCCGCGGAAACAGAGGAAATCAATTCCTCAACCAGTAAATGTAATTCAACATCAAGTTGAAAGACACCTCACTGGATGCTCATCATCCAAAGCCTGGCATAAATGTGCACAAATGTTTTGGTGCCGGGACATCAAAACACCTTGCCTCCATTTGTTGTAGGAAATCACACGGAGTTAAAAAGGAATAAATATATTGTCCACAAACTTCAATGATTCCATCAGAATCATATAAACTAAAGACTACATTTGTCGACATATATTTCTTCTCAAATTGCTAAACCTTTTGGGCCCGAACCAAAATCCATGGTAGAGTGCCTCTTGCACTCATATTGGTTCACATAAAAGGAAGTAAGTAATAAAGAATAGCACTCGCTCTACAAATGAGTAGTATTTACCGCAGTAATGCCTACTCCTCATAAGTATCTTCCATATGGAATACTAAGAACTTCTCATTCATAGACAAAGTTAATGAGGTGGTGAGAAAGCGAGGCTTGTAGCAAAAGGGTTCACGCAGAGACCCGACATCGATTATGATGTAACATACCCTCTTGGTATGAGTGGAATTATGTTTCGATACTAAATATCATTGGCAATAAAAATAATAACAATATCCATGCAGTTGATGGATGAAGTGGCTACATACTCATATGAGTCTCTCATTTCAGAAATCTCTATTCAAGTCCATGAAGGGCTTATACTTCCGAATCCAAAAGAAAATCGCAACAATTTTTGTGTAAAACTTCATAAGTCACTCTATGACTTGAAATAGTCGGAAATCATATGGTACTACCGACTAAATGAGTTCCTTCTTCAAAAGGATTGCTAGAATAATGATGATTATTTACATGTTTAATAAAGGAATCTCAAATTTGATTTCCTTTTATCACCTCAGTGTATATTGATGACCTCATCATCAATGTCTATACAAGACCTAAACATACGCATAATCATCTCAAGACGGGAAATTTGGATTCAACCAAATTTAGCTTAAGCTTACAACTTGAGCATTCTCTCAAGAATACAAATCAGTCTACATATATCCAAGACATATATGAGAAGTTCAATGTGGATATATCAAACCAATAAAAGACATGTAATATGGTCATAATACCCCTGATAGGGTACAAATCCATTCATACCTAGGGGTGATAATGAAGTGATATAAGGACCTGAAGTTCTATCTCACTAATGTCAAAGCACTCATATAATTGCAAAACTACGTCAGGCCTGACACTAAATTTGCTATCTTTGTTCAGAGTGCAACCCACAACAAAAGGTATATGGCCGATATAAGAAATATTAGCTTATATCTCAAGCTCACAATAAAGCTTGGATATTTCCACCAGGAAATACAAGATATGACCATGATATGATATAATGATATTGGCTCTTTCTTTGATCCCAACAGTGCCATATCAATGACTGAATTTGCGGGAATAGCCTTCATATGGAAGTCATATAAATGACCATTAATGGCTATTTCTAGTTATCATTTTGACATAATTGCTTTATCCAAAAGCATTGCAAAATATGCATGGCTTAGCAGAATGATTAACCACATTCAAAATCATGTGGTTGAGATTCATCAGAATCACATAACTTGATTTATCAAGACGCTACCACTTGTGTTACTCAATACCTAAAGGTTATATGAAGAGCAATATCATAAAGCACATTGCTCGAAAATTACTTATCCTCACAAATTATAGAAAGTGAGGAAACAATATGCAAACAACATACTTTGAAAATCCTACAGATTATTAATAAAGTCACGATCATATCAATGGAATTTGTATGACACATCCTTCAAGTTTGCAAAGTTTAGGGGGAGTCATCTTACAAACTATAACCTGTAATCATCAGATTACATATATTGTACTCTTTTTTTCCCTTCATGAGTTTTTCCCTAATGGTTTCTCATAAAAGGTTTTTAACGAGACAAAATAACACAAGTGTCCATATATGCCATATTATTTTCTCCTTATGTTTTTCCCACTGGGTTTTAAAGGAGTTTTCAATGGCATATCATATCACACTCTTTTTCCTTATGAGTTTTCTCTCATAGTTTCTCATATTGGTTTTTAATGAGGCAATATCTTCTCAAAGATCATATGTCATACTTTCTATTTTCCCTACCGGGTTTTCTAAAGTAAGTACTCAAGACACATTGATTGTTCTCTAAACTCATCGATGAGTTTTCTCCTTCTTTTAAGATTTTTCTCATATGAGTTATCAAGAGACAATAATCATTATGTTGCATCATTTTCTCCTTATTATTTTTCCCACTGGGTTTAAAGGAGTTTTAGCAACATATCTACACTATTCTCCTCACATTTTCCCACAGGGTTTTTGAAGGAGACTTTAAAGACTATGCAATGGATTTCTCAAGATGAATACTGTATATACAAGGAGCCTACAAAGATGATGCAAGGAGCAGGCGTTGTACAAGGGGGAGTGTTAGGAATAAAATTAATTAGGATTAATTGTAATTAGAACCGTCATTAGACGGTTGTGTGTGTCCACCGCCTCTCCTCTTCCGTGCGGACGCATGTGCCCGTACGGACATGTCTCTTTGTAATTACCGCCTTAATTGGCGACTGTTGAGAGGGTATGTATACCCCAATCATCATCAATGAAATTCAGAGATTCACTCTCAATCAGTTTACTTTAACAAACTAAACGCGCCTTTGAGCTGAATACGTTTTCCGCACAGGGAAACACATTTTGAGCCGAAGTGCCCAGGAAATATGTTTTCTTACTTGGAAAGCGTATTCATGATGAATA
Source organism: Triticum aestivum (assembly GCF_018294505.1). NCBI lineage: Eukaryota > Viridiplantae > Streptophyta > Magnoliopsida > Poales > Poaceae > Triticum > Triticum aestivum. Next base: position 349,635,777 of record NC_057810.1, on the reverse strand, counting down.
CGTTTCAGAGCAGGGAAACGGCTTCAGGGCGGGCACGTCCACTTATCCGACGTGGCCAGCGGGGCCACGCCCTCTCTCGCCGACAGGTGGCCAGCGGGGCCACGCCCTCTCTTCTTCCTCCAGCGCGTACGCGCGCCTAGCCGAGGGAGGCAGCCGCCCCGACGGCGCTCGCCGGCGACTCCGGGCACCGTTCGCGACGCCCGACCTATCCACGAGCTCAGGAGCGAGAGGCGCATCCTGTGGTGGTGTCCGTTGCCGGCGAGGAGCACGGGAGAAGGAGCAGCAGGGATCGCGGCGGAGGTGGTCTTCGGACTCCGGCAAACAGGGGGCTCCGGTGGGGGAACTGGGTGGGCAAGGCTACGGGGAGGTGCGCCGGACCTCGGGAAACACATAGGTGGTGGTGGAACGGCGAGGGGGCACGGCATTGCCGGGATCGAGCGAAGCCCGAAACGGCGACCATGGCGATGGAGAGGGGTCAGAGAGCTCCTCGAGCTCGAGATAGAAGTTCGGGGGGCGGGGGGGGGGGGGGGGCTCGTGGACTGCGAGGGGCTCGGGGGCTTGCTTAAATAGCCGCAGGGAAGAGATCTAGAGGGAGGGGACGAGGCGACACGCGACACGGCTATGTGCCCGCGCGCCAGCGATGCGCATGCACGGCCAAAGGCCACGGGAAGCAACGGGAACGCGACGAGGGGGATGCGGATGACGCGCAGGGGCTCACGGAGACGAGGGGCGCTTGCGGACGAGGGGAGGAAGCAGACAGGAGCGAGGAAGGTGATGGTGCACACAGACAGGAACTGTGCAGCGATGATGACGGCTCAATGGGGAAGCAAACGAAGGGGCAAGCGGGCTAAGGGGCACAGTGACGATGAGGCTGAGCTGACTGACAAGCTTGGAGGAGCCAGAGCTAGCCGAAGCAGCTCCACTGTGGGCAACAGTGTGCAGACCACCGATTTGGCTGGCACTGCCTGTGGTCACCACCGCCAATGCATGCTCTGGTCGTCTACTTGGTGCCAGTTGATGTCTACAGCGTAGTCCTTCCAAAGCTAATTAAGAAGGAGGTGATGTCACGAGCAAAGGTGTAGAGCACAGAGGGAACCAGGCTCGACAAGTTTGCTGTTGCAAACTTGGCCACATCCTAGAGACTAAACCAGACAGGTTAAGTGGAAAACATGATGTCTAGGAGGTTTAGGGTAGCAAGGACTAGGGTCCTGACAAGTTTGAGGGGATTATGACAAAGATTTAGCATAGTTGCAGTGCAATAGCCAAATCTGGTCCAGAAAACAAATGATGAAGAATCCCTCACTAGGAGTGTTGGATGGAGCTACCACTTGGCAATTCCTCATGATTTGATCATATGTAGATGCTGCAAAAATATCATACCAAATGGACTTGCCAAATTGGTACTTGTTTCACAAGCATCACTTTTGACCAGAAACTTGAGAAACTTCTAGGAAAATATTGGCTACATGAAATGATCCAAACTCTTGGGTAGGTGTGTTTTATGGATAGGAGAAGGCTTGGAATTATTTTCAGCCATAATGGAGCAAGATAAAATATACTTGGTTAACAAACTGAAAATTTGGACAGAAAACAAGAATTGCTCCTGTGCTCACATAGGTCAATGAAATGAGCTGAATTTTGGTGGAGGATAATGATTTGGGATACTTTAGAGGATGGCAAAGTTTCATCCCATTTGGAAACTCTATGAAGGTACTTCCTTCACAAAGTTGCATTCTGGTCAGAAACTTTGAAAAATTGCACAAGGAGCTAGGATGAAGGGATTTAGCTCATACTTGGTATCCATGGGTGATTTATCAAGGTAAAATCACCCTGCCAAATTGCATCTCAAAGCGAGTTAGGAATAAAGCACTTCCTTTGCAAAATTTCAGAGAAGACAGAAACTTGCATTGTATCATGTGCCCAATTTTTGATCTGTGGAACATGAGATAAGGATGGAACTAGTGATTATATATCAAGGACAAGCTCCACAATTTATGTGTGAATTCTATCTGCTATAAAAATAATAGTTCCTTTGGAAAATGGCAGAAATGCAATCTTGGCATTAAATAGGAAAAGGCAATTTTCCATATTTAATTATGGCCAATATCTTTGCCAGAGCTTGGATTAGACATAAATATCAACTCCACCAATTCTCATGAATTTAGGAGAGGACTAGATATGCCTTAGAATTTTATTCCTCAGAAAGGCAAGAAAAGGAATAAATCATAATTCAAAAATATTGCATGGGACTTAGCAATATTTTTGCATATCCAAGGATTAGGAGGATAGGAGGGTCTGAGGGAACAGATGGGATGATCAACAGATCAAGGAAAATGATGGCTCCTTTGTAATCACAAAGGCCACATTCAAATTCCAAAAATTGGAATTAGGGTTTGAGAGGATTTGAGCTGATGCAGAAGAGGGCTTGCACACTGAAAAAGACATAAGCAAGTTTTTAAAGGTTGGAAATGACAAAATTTCTCAGAGTCATCCAGCAAACTCAGGAGAAAATTTGGAAAATGAGTGCCAGGAAGGAATAACAGCACAAAAATTGATAACCCAATTTTGGGGCTGTTACACCTCGGCTCCTTGGCTTGTGCGATGGCACCAGAATTATCACAATAAAGGTCCAACGGTTTTACCGAGGCTGGGAAAATACCTAGATCATCCAGAAAATGCCGAATCCAAACACCTTCCTTTGCAGCTTCACAAGCCGCAATGTATTCGACTTCTATGGTAGAATCGGCTACCGTATCTTGCTTGGAACTTATCTAGCTCACTGCTCCTCCGTTCATGATGTACACGAATCCAGACTGTGATCCACAATCATCTATGTCGGTTTGAAAACTAGCATCGGCGTAACCCCTTACGACGAGCTCTTCCTCACCTCCATAAACTAGGAACATCTCTTTAGTCCTTTTCAGGTACTTCAAAATAGTCTTTACCGCTGCCCAGTGACTCTCACCTGGGTTGGCCTGGTATCTACTTGTTAGGCTTATTTCAAAAGCAACATCAGGCCTTGTACATATCATGACATACATGATGGATCCGATTGCCGAGGCATACGGAATCCTACTCATCCTGCTTCGCTCATCAGATGTCGAAGGACTCTGAGTCTTGCTTAGCCCTATTCCATGTGAGAGTGGCAAGAACCCTTTCTTCGTCTCACTCATGTTGAACCGCTTCAACACTTTATCTATGTACGTTCTCTGGCTTAAGCCGAGCAGCCTCCTCGATCTATCTCTATAGATCCTGATGCCTAAAATGTAAACTGCTTCACCGAGGTCCTTCATTGAAAACTTGCCATTCAATGATTCCTTGATCGAATTCAGCATCGAAACATCATTTCCGATCAGTAGTATGTCATCCACATACAAGATCAAAAACACTATCAAGATCCCACTTAACTTCTTGTATAAACAAGCATCCTCTTCGCTTTTGATGAAACCGAACCAGTGATGACCTCATGAAAATGAATATTCCAGCTCCGAGATGCTTGCCTCAACCCATAAATGCATCTCTTGAGCTTGCATACCTTACTAGCACTAGTCGGATCGACAAAACCCTCGGGCTATATCATATACGCGTCCTCAGTTAAATTTCCGTGAAGGAAAGTCGTCTTGACATCCATCTACCATATCTTGTAATCAAAATATGCAGCTATAGCTAGTACAGTCCTCACCGACTGTAGCATCACTACCGACGAGTAAGTCTCTTCGTAGTCAATTTATTGAACTTGTCCATAACCCTTAGCGACAAGCCAAGCTTTGTGGATATGAACATTTCCATCCACATCAGTTTTATTCTTAAAGACCCATTTGCAACCAATGGAAGTTACGCCAGGCGGCGGATCAACCAAGTCCCAGACTTGATTATCATCCATGGACTTTAACTCGGATCTCATGGACTCTAGCCATGCCTCGGAATTTGGGCTCACCATCACTTTCGCAGACGTGGCCGACTCATCGCTTTCTAGCAATAATACATCATGCACACTGCGCAATCTTCCTGACCTCCGTGGTTCTGGTGCCGCTTCCACTACGGGTTCCCTGATAGACTCCAGTATGATCTCCACCAGCCGAGCCGTCCCTAAGTGGTCCTCGAATTTCTTCGAGTCGGACCGTCCTCCCACTGGCCTCCTGTGACGCCCGGATAATCATGCTACAGTAATCTCACGTTAATGGTGCCACGTCACCTATGTCACTGTAGTTAACCTCGGGTTAATTCGAAACCGCTTCAAAATTCAAACTCAAATTATTGTCAACAATAAAAGTTTTCAAAAGTTGAAACAAAAATGTTCGGTGGGTGCCGGATATTACAAGGGTAATTATAATAAAGCAAACACATTTTTATAAAATGCCTAAATGATTTAAAATGAAATAAAATAAAAAATAAAATAAATAAAAGAAAAGAAATTACAAAAAAAACAAATAAAAGAGAGACCCCCCCGGGGGCCAACCGGCCTAGCTGGCCACTCCTGCCGGCCCAGTTGAACTGGCCCACCCCGACCTACACCTACCCCGCGACCGAACCCTAGAGCCCGTCGCCCCCACTTCCCCCCTCTCGTTACCCCACTCCTCCCCGAAATATCTCCCTCCCCCATCTCTCCCGATTGGATCAGGAGGGGGAACAAACCGCCGACGCCGATGCCCCAATCCCGTCGGCCCTGAGCTGCCACGCCGTTGCCAGACCTCATCGCCGCCTCACCGTCCTCCTCCTCGCCTCCTCGTCCCTCTCCTCGCCGGAACGTCGTCCCCGTCACCCCCCTCGACCCTGTCGCCCTCGACGGCCATCACCACCATCCCGACGCCGTCGTCGGAGCCACCACTCCGTCCCCATCGCCGGAGCATGCCGCCGTCGAGCCCTCCCCGAGCTCTCTCTCGGACACCTGCAAGGCCCAGTGAGCCATCACCCCTCCCTTTCTCCTCTGCCCTCTCATAGTGTCTCTCCCATCGCCACTCACCATTTGAACGTACCCCTACCGTGGTCACCCCGCGCTGGCCGCGCCCAGCGTGCGCGCCAGGCCACGCGACCCGCGCGCCCGTGCCACGCCAGTTCCACCCGCCGTAGCCGCTCACGTGGCTACTCCCCTGTTCGCCCCGACCTCGCCTTCCTTCTCCGTGCGCCGCTCCGGCCATTCCTGCCTCCTCTGCACACGGTTCGTGGCCACCCCGCCGGCCGTCGTGGCCATCTGCGCCCGCCTCGACGCGCCGCCTCCTGCTTCGGTTCCACATCTCCGCTGCTTCTGTTGGACGGCGCCGTGGGAGCCGGCGGCCATGCCGATGGCCTCGCCCGATCCCCAGCGCCTGGGCTCGCCCCAGTCGGGTGCGCCCCTGTAGGCCACGCCCGCTGCACCCACTTGGGTGCACGCCCGCACGCCCATAACCGCTAAGGCCTCTCGGCCACTGCCAAACGGGGCCTAGCCCCTGGAACGTTTTAGTAAAAAAAAAGAAGAATAAAAAGAATAAAAAAATGTTAGGATTAATTAATTAATTAATTAATTAGTTAATGAGTTAATTAAGTTAATTAATCATGTTTAACTAATCTAACTAATATAAATTAGCCTAATGACTTAGTTAGTCTAATTAACCCGGTTTAGTTGATCTGAGTCTATGACCAGTGGGACCCACACGTCAGCCACCAAGTCAACACCTCTGTTGACTGCTGACGTCATGCTGATGTCATGATGATGTCAGCAAACACTGTTCTGGATAATGTTGTATTAAAATAATTAAATAAATTCTAAAAATGATTAATTTTTTTAAAATTAATATAAAATAAACCGTAGCTCGGATGGAAAAACTTTGTACATGAAAGTTGCTCAGAACGATGAGACGATTCCGGATATGCAGCCTGTTCGTTCGCCACACATCCCTAGCATAGCATACTCACAACTTTTCCCCTCCGATTCATTTGACCGAAAACGCGAGACACCGGGGATACTTTCCCAGATGTTTCCCCCTTTCGCCGGTATCACCTACTACCGTGTTAGGGCACACCTAGCGCCGCGCTTTGTCGTGTCATGCATCATCATGCATTTGTTTGCATTATATTTATTGTTTCTTCCCCCCTCTTTTCTCCGGTAGACTACGAGACCGATGCCGCTGCTGCCCAGTTCGACTACGGAGTTGACGACCCCTCTCTCTTGCCAGAGCAACCAGGCAAGCCCCCCCCCTTGATCACCAGATATCGCCTATTCTCCTCTATACTGCTTGCATTAGAGTAGTGTAGCATGTTACTGCTTTCCGTTAATCCTATTCTGATGCATAGCCTGACATTGTTGCTACATCTGTTGATACCTTACCTGCAATCCTAAATACTTAGTATAGGATGCTAGTTTATCATCATTGGCCCTACATTCTTGTCAGTCTGCCTTGCTATACTATTGGGCCGTGATCACTCGGGAGGTGATCACGGGTATATACTATACATACATACATACTATACAGATGGTGACTAAAGTCGGGTCAGCTCGATGAGTACCCGCAAGTGATTTTGATGAGGAGGCTGAAAGGACAGGTGGCTCCATCCCGGTAGAGGTGGGCCTGGGTTCCCGACGGCCCCCGACTGTTACTTTGTGGCGGAGCGACAGGGCAGGTTGAGACCACCTAGGAGACAGGTGGGCCTGGCCCTGTTCGGCGTTCGCAGATACTTAACACGCTTAACGAGATCTTGGTATTTGATCTAAGTCTGGCTACTGGCCTATATGCACTAACCAACTACGCGGGAACAGTTATGGGCACTCGACGTCGTGGTATCAGCCGAAGCCTTCTTGACGTCAGCGACGGAGCTACGCACGCCGGATTGGACCGCGTAACGTGACTTCCTTTGTAATGGAGGTTGCTAGGTCTGCTTCCGGCCGCCCTCGCAACGTGCGGGTGTGCAATGGGCAATGGGCCCAGACCCCTGCGCGCATAGGATTTAGACCGGCGGGCTGACCTCTCTGTTGTGCCTAGGTGGGGCTGCGACGTGTTGATCTTCCGAGGCCGGGCATGACCTAAGAAAGTGTGTTCGGCCAAATGGGATCGAGCGTGTTGGGTTATGTGGTGCACCCCTGCAGGGAAGTTAATCTATTCGAATAGCCGTGATCTTCGATAATAGGACGACTTGGAGTTGTACCTTGACCTTATGACAACTAGAACCAGATACTTAATAAAACACACCCTTCCAAGTGCCAGATACAACCCGGTGATCACTCTCTAACAGGGCGACGAGGAGAGGATCGCCGGGTAGGATTATGCTATGCGATGCTACTTGGAGGACTTCAATCTACTCTCTTCTACATGCTGCAAGACGGAGGCTGCCAGAAGCATAGTCTTCGACAAGATTAGCTATCCCCCTCTTATTCTGGCATTCTACAGTTCAGTCCACTGATATGGCCCTTTACACATATACCCATGCATATGTAGTGTAGTTCCTTGCTTGTGACTACTTTGGATGAGTACTCACGGTTGCTTTCTCCCCCCTTTTCCCCCTTTCCTTTCTTTCTGGTTGTCGCAACCAGATGCTGGAGTCCAGGAGCCAAACGCCACCGTCGATGATGACTACTACACTGGAGGTGCCTACTACTACGTGCAGCCCGCTGACGACGACCAGGAGTAGTTAGGAGGATCCCAGGCAGGAGGCCTGCGCCTCTTTCGATCTGTATCCCAGTTTGTGCTAGCCTTCTTAAGGCAAACTTGTTTAACTTATGTCTGTACTCAGATATTGTTGCTTCCGCTGACTCGTCTATGATCGAGCACTTGTATTTGAGCCCTCGAGGCCCCTGGCTTTTATTATGATGCTTGTATGACTTATTTATGTTTTAGAGTTGTGTTGTGATATCTTCCCGTGAGTCCCTGATCTTGATCGTACACATTTGCGTGCATAATTAGTGTACGATTGAATCGGGGGCGTCACAAGTTGGTATCAGAGCCGACTGCCTGTAGGAATCCCCCTTTCCAACACCTTGGCCAAAGTCGAGTCTAGTCATTGAAAAAGTTTTTACAAACATGGCTGTGCGGATTACGGGCTCACGTCGCCATTGAGTGGTATTAGGGTCTTTTACTCCTCGATCTGTACTCTGGGAATCTGATCTCTCTTCTATTCGGGTTAAACGATTTTTTTACGAACTCTGACTCTAGGTTCTCGATAGTACTTTCTCCCGGAGAGCCCCTCACTCCTGATGATCGTTTGCTACACCTGAAGATTCCGAAGATACTCGCTGAAGTTCTCTCGAGACTTTATGCCCACTTCTTTTGCAATTCCCTACCACCGATAAATCCTTATGGATAACTTATTACCCTTGCCATTCTTACATTCATCCGTAGCTGCTCTTGTTATTACAAGATGCATCGAATTGTTCTTCGACTTTTAAGAATCTTTTGAGCCATTGCATTGCAGATCTTTGCCACATGAATACCCCCTATGGATAATTTCTCGCACTTACCGAGTATCCGCCCATCCCTAGTTGTTTGTGTGTTTCACTAAGTTCTTCAAAATAATATTTGAACTTCCGAAAATCCTGAGTAGCCTATTGCTCTTGAAATTCTTGCTTGCTTGCATTATGGTTAATCCCATAAGTCTAGTAATCTTATTGGCATCCTTTGTCACTATCATTTTAAGTCCGTTGATTCTATATGTGTGCGAATGCATGCAATCATCAGTTGATCTAGATAAATTACCTTTCCGGCTTAGACGTCTTTCGCACATGAGCTAGTTCTCGGCCAATCAGATTGCCATCGGTTGTACCCCTAAGTCTATTCAACTTATCCATCCTTGATCAGAGCATTTGCTCCTGATCCCTTGATTTGAAAATCATAATTCCTTTGCTAATTAAACGTTGAATTATTCAGATGTTCTATAAACCGATGCATTGCATTCTTTCTTCCTCTGATTGGGTATCCATACTCACATCAGCTCCATTGTGGATCGCCTTATCCACTATTGGATTATTATCCGACAATGTCCTTCATAATTAATCACCTTGTGAGTTCTTTCTCTGATACATAATGCCTTTGGTAAATGGTATCCTCTCCTTTTGTCAACCATGCGCTGCTTTCGAGCTGGTGATATTTACTCTTGAAGCTTGTGGTATATGTTCCTAAGAAGCCCCGATGGGTTGAACCAATGCCTTCCCTAATATGTGCAAACCCGAAAGATTTCACGGGTCATACTTATTTGGAATTGCACCAGGTAAAACTTTCCACAACTAATGTCATTTTCGAAATACGAGAGGTCAATGTAAGGTTATGCATTGAGGAAGTGGGAGTCGACCTTGAACCTTTGTGTTCATGCCCATGGAAACAATGTAGATCGTGTCATTAAAGCTTCTCTTCAAATAAATATTTCCTTGGTATAAGTTTATCTTATATCTGGGATCTAGCATTTTGCAATTGTTGTTCCGGCCATGTTCTCCTTTAAATACCATTTCTCGGACAAGTTGAAGTACTTGTCTTCTGCAGATCCTTGCACCTGTCCAACCTTTACTTTGATCTACCATCGAGTATTACACTCTGGTATCTCGAAAATATCATGGAACTGCATAACCTTTTGTGAGTTCTTCATCAACTGTTATTTCTCACCGATTCCAATTTTCCTAGGTTCCGGGTTGTCGTCAACCGAGAACACCGATATGTGAACTGAGTCTGCACTACGGTTCAATAGCTCTAAGTAATCTTTGTTGCTTATGAGTTTAATAATCCTTCAAGTCATTCCTAGCTTGATCGGCTATATCCTTATCGTGCAATTTTTTAACTGTGCTACCTGGTCCTTATTTCCGGAGCACCACTTTCGACGATGAGCTAAGCTTACGTCGAATTTCCTCGTCATATCATTTCGCCTTGAACAGCAAGCTTGATTTTGAGTTTGTGTCGTACTCGTGGTTCCAAAAACCTTTCGCTTCATCAGTCCTTTGACTTGATGTCATTGCCGATCGATTACACCTTCGTGAAATCTCTCAACAATTGTGTCATGATCATCATCAACATTTTGAGCTCTTCAGAATATCGATTGAATTCTTGATGAGAAATACCACCCTTGCCCCTCTATGATCTGTGTTATCATCGACAACATTATTGCCTCCCCTCCGACACAAACTTGATCATGTTATGGAGCTTCTTGCTATCCAGCTTATGTTATGTTCTACCTTGAAGTATTACTGTTCCTTATGTCAAGGATGTTGCAAGGATGACTCCACCTCTTAAGAATTCTCGGTATTGTGATGCCTCTCGCCATCACCCTTCTTTTGGTCCCCGTGTTGCTTCTAACCGGAATACCAATAAGTGAAATCTGCCGTGAGACTTCAGTATTATTCTTAGCAACCTTATTGTTTTCGAGTTAATGGACAATAATTCCAACTTAGTGTGCTGGTTATCGAATCACCATTCTAACTTTGATCATGCTACCTAAACCCATATTTCAGGTGGACCTTTCAACCAATGTTTAACTGAGTATGTTTTTCCTCGAGCATACCTGTTTATATCATTTGATCTGACAAATGTTATCTCCTTGTTCACATAAGTGTGGAAATCCATCTTTTGAAAATCTCAATGAATTGTCGCTGAGTCAATCAGCCACCTCCTCACCTCTCCTTGAATTAATGGTGAACTCTTGTTTCGGAACTCGCTCCCACTGTTCAATTCCCGAGAATCTTACAATGTCATCTCGACAATTTGGTTGCACCTTTCTTCTCAGGCATCCTGAGTTTGCGATATCCCGACGCCAATCGGATCTGGATCTCGATCAGATATAATGGTTGTAACATATTTCCAAGAATTATAACATTGGTCTTTATATGACCCGGTAAGATGATGTCATGCCTAGCACACCTGGTCGGAGGACCTATTGTTATAGTTTCCTTTTTGGCAAGGTTAGTCATTCTTCCATGAGCAAATTGTAAGACTTATTCTACAGGTTGTTCCTGATGGATCCTTCGTGTATCCTGAGTCTGACCTTTGCTTGAAGACAATGTCAATGCTATCTCGAAGCGTGTCTCTGGTACTCCGATTTTACAATAAGCACATTTGTAGCACCATGCAGAATGTTTGTTGATCAACTATCCAAACACCGTTGTTTGGGTAATGTCATGAAATTCCTCTCCCCTTACCTAAATGGTTTTCTACTTCATATCCTACCATTGATATCATGCTCTGCTTGCCCTTGGAAAGGATATACCCCTGAAATATGTGTTTAAAAACATTTTCCTTTGAGTTGTTCTGTTTAATCTGTTGATCACATTTCCTTTCCATTGTTTTGTTTAACCTTTCTGTGATCGGTATGACATAAGCAGTAATACCTCCCTGCTTATGTAAAAACCATGGTGTACAACCTTGTCAGTAAGACCGTGTTACTATTGTTGATGACATTTTGGTAAACCACCGATGGACGAGAACTTTGCCTATTGGTCCGCCTCGTTTCAACGCGCAGGAAAATGGTTCTCTTCATCCCTCGCCCTTGGTACCAACGATGCAGTCAACATAACTGATAGGCTATCCCCTGACATGCCTTGCTTACATGATCGTGCAAGACGTCATTGCCCTTCCTACTTTTAACCCACATGGTGGGCCCATAACCCACAGTTTCACATGATCGAAACCTGACTCACCTGTACAATCCTATTTCTAATGGTTATTCCCCATGCTTGGCTTTGTATTTAACTCACGGGCTACCTTCCTAGTGCTCTATTCTGGTACCAGACGCTATACTTACTCTCGCTGCTTTGAACCCCTTTCTCACTCTGGTTCGGACTTCGAGCAACTATCTATCTGTTTGGAACCCCTTATTGTACCTTCGAACCTCACTCTCAATGTGTTTTATTTGTTCAACTCGAGAGGTACTCATATACTCATTCATGGGTTAATCCCAGATTATTACCCTTATAGCATTCTGTCGTTGCCGATCTGCCCCGTTACCTATTCGTAAGTACGATGAAGATCCCGAAGAAAGGATGTCGACTTCATCATGATGACCGGAAGCAAAGGAATGAAGACATCAATGTATTGGACCGGTCTCTTCGAGAAGAGAAAGCCGGAATGAGAAGACCCGCTAGATTAGTTACCAAACCTTCCCCCCTTTCACTACCTCTTAAATCTCGGGACGAGATTTCTTGTAGTGGAGGAGAATTGTGACGCCCGGATAATCATGCTACAGTAATCTCACGTTAATGGTGCCACGTCACCTCTGTCACTGTAGTTAACCTCGGGTTAATTCGAAACCGCTTCAAAATTCAAACTCAAATTAATGTCAACAATAAAAGTTTTCAAAAGTTGAAACAAAAATGTTCGATGGGTGCCGGATATTACAAGGGTAATTATAATAAAGCACACACATTTTTATAAAATGCCTAAATGATTTAAAATGAAATAAAACAGAAAAGAAAATAAATAAAAGAAAAGAAATTACAAAAAAAAACAAATAAAAGAGAGACCCCCCCCCGGGGCCAACCGGCCCAGCTGGCCACTCCTGCCGGCCCAGTTGAACTGGTCCACCCCGACCTACACCTACCCCGCGACCGAACCCTAGAGCCCGTCGCCCCCACTTCCCCCCTCTCATTACCCCACTCCTCCCCGAAATATCTCCCTCCCCCATCTCTCCCGATTGGATCGGGAGGGGGAACAAACCGCCGACGCCGATGCCCCGACCCTGTCGCCCCGGAGCTGCCACGCCGTTGCCGGACCTTGTCGCCGCCTCACCGTCCTCCTCCTCGCCTCCTCGTCCCTCTCCTTGCCGGAACGTCGTCCCCGTCACCCCTCTCGACCCTGTCGCCCTCGACGGCCATCACCACCATCTCGACGCCATCGCCGGAGCCACCGCGCCGTTCCCATCGCTGGAGCATGCCGCCGTCGAGCCCTCCCCGAGCTCACTCTCGCACACCTGCAGGGCCCAGTGAGCCACCACCCCTCCCTTTGTCCTCTGCCCTCTCATAGTGTCTCTCCCATCGCCGCTCACCGTTTGAATGTACCCCTACCGTGGTCACCCCGTGCTGGCCGCGCCCAGCGTGCGCGCCCGGCCACGCGACCCGCGCGCCCGTGCCACGCCAGTTCCACCCGCCATAGCCGCTCACGTTGCTACTCCCCTGTTCGTCCCGACCTCGCCTTCCCTCTCCGTGCGCCGCTCCGGCCATTCCCGCCTCCTCTGCACACGGTTCGCGGCCACCCCGCCGGCCGTCGTGGCCATCTCCGCCCGCCTCGACGCGCCGCCTCCTGCTTCGGTTCCACATCTCCGCTGCTTCTGCTGGACGGCGCCGTGGGAGCTGGCGGCCGTGCCGATGGCCTCGCCCGATCCCCAGCGCCTGGGCTCGCCCTAGTCGGGTGCGCCCTTGTAGGCCACGCCCGCAGCGCCCACTCGGGTGCACGCCCGCACGCCCGTAACCGCTAAGGCCTCTGTGCCACTGCCAAACGGGGCCCAGCCCATGGAACGTTTTAGTAAAAAAAGAAGAATAAAAAGAATAAAAAATGTAAGGATTAATTAATTAGTTAATGAGTTAATTAAGTTAATTAATCATGTTTAACTAATCTAACTAATATAAATTAGCCTAATCACTTAGTTAGTCTAATTAACCCGGTTTAGTTGATCTGAGTCTATGAGCAGTGGGACCCACACGTCAGCCACCAAGTCAACACCTCTGTTGACTGCTGACGTCATGTTGATGTCATGATGATGTCAGCAAACACTGTTCTGGATAATGTTGTATTAAAATAATTAAATAAATTCTAAAAATGATTAAATCTTTTAAAATTAATATAAAACAAACCGTAGCTCGGATGGAAAAACTTTGTACATGAAAGTTGCTCAGAACGATGAGATGATTCCGGATACGCAGCCTGTTCGTCCGCCACACATCCCTAGCATAGCATACTCGCAACTTTTTCCCTCCGATTCATTTGACCGAAAACGCGAGACACCGGGGATACTTTCCCGGATGTTTCCCCCTTTCGCCGGTATCACCTACTACCGCATTAGGGCACACCTAGCACCGCGCTTTGTCGTGTCATGCATCGTCATGCATTTGTTTGTATTATATTTATTGTTTCTTCCCCCCCTCTTTTCTCCGGTTGACTACGAGACCGATGTCGCTGCTGCCTAGTTCGACTACGGAGTTGACGACCCCTCTCTCTTGCCAGAGCAACCAGGCAAGCCCCCCCCCCTTGATCACTATCGCCTATTCTCCTCTGTACTGCTTGCATTAGAGTAGTGTAGCATGTTACTGCTTTCCGTTAATCCTATTCTGATGCATAGCCTGACATTGTTGCTACATCTGTTGATACCTTACCTACAATCCTAAATACTTAGTATAGGATGCTAGTTTATCATCATTGGCCCTACATTCTTGTTAGTCTGCCTTGCTATACTATTGGGCCGTGATCACTTGGGAGGTGATCACGGGTATATACTATACATACATACATACTATACAGATGGTGACTAAAGTTGGGTCAGCTTGATGAGTACCCGCAAGTGATTCTGATGAGGGGGCTGAAAGGACAGGTGGCTCCATCCCGGTAGAGGTGGGCCTGGGTTCCCGACGGCCCCCGACTGTTACTTTGTGGCGGAGCGACAGGGCAGGTTGAGACCACCTAGGAGACAGGTGGGCCTGGCCTTGTTCGGCGTTCGCGGATACTTAACACGCTTAACGAGATCTTGGTATTTGATCTGAGTCTGGCCACTGGCCTATACGCACTAACCAACTACGTGGGAACAGTTATGGGCACTCGACGTCGTGGTATCAGCCGAAGCCTTCTTGACGTCAGCGATGGAGCGGCGCGCGCTAGATTGGATTGCGTAACGTGACTTCCTTTGTAATGGAGGTTGCTAGGTCTGCTTCTGGCCGCCCTCGCAACGTGCAGGTGTGCAATGGGCGATGGGCCCAGACCCCTGCGCGCATAGGATTTAGACCGGCGGGCTGACCTCTCTGTTGTGCCTAGGTGGGGCTGCGGCGTGTTGATCTTCCGAGGCCGGGCATGACCCAGGAAAGTGTGTCCGGCCAAATGGGATCGAGCGTGTTGGGTTATGTGGTGCACCCCTGCAGGGAAGTTAATCTATTCGAATACCCGTGATCTTCGGTAACAGGACGACTTGGAGTTGTACCTTGACCTTATGACAACTAGAACCGGATACTTAATAAAACACACCCTTCCAAGTGCCAGATACAACCCGGTGATCACTCTCTAACAGGGCGACAAGGAGGGGATCGCCGGGTAGGATTATGCTATGCGATGCTACTTGGAGGACTTCAATCTACTCTCTTCTACATGCTGCAAGACGGAGGCTGCCAGAAGCATAGTCTTCGACAGGATTAGCTATCCCTCTCTTATTCTGGCATTCTGCAGTTCAGTCCACTGATATGGCCCTTTACACATATACCCATGCATATGTAGTGTAGTTCCTTGCTTGCGAGTACTTTGGATGAGTACTCACGGTTGCTTTCTCCCCCCTTTTCCCCCTTTCATTTCTTTCTGGTTGTCGCAACCAGATGCTGGAGTCTAGGAGCCAGACGCCACCGTCGATGACGACTACTACACTGGAGGTGCCTACTACTACGTGCATCCCGCTGACGACGACCATGAGTAGTTAGGAGGATCCCAGGCAGGAGGCCTGCGCCTCTTTCGATCTGTATCCCAGTTTGTGCTAGCCTTCTCAAGGCAAACTTGTTTAACTTATGTCTGTACTCAGATATTGTTGCTTCCGCTGACTCGTCTATGATCGAGCACTTGTATTCGAGCCCTCGAGGCCCCTGGCTTGTATTATGATGCTTGTATGACTTATTTATGTTTTAGAGTTGTGTTGTGATATCTTCCCGTGAGTCCCTGATCTTGATCGTACACATTTGCGTGCATGATTAGTGTACGATTGAATCGGGGGCGTCACACCTCCCGATTGAGAAACTCTTTCTCAAGGAAAACCCCGTTCTGAGCAACAAACACTTTGTTCTTGCCCGGTTGTAGAAGCTATGTCCCAAGGTTTCGCTCGGATATCCCACGAATATGCACTTATCCGACTTGGTTGTAAGCTTGTCTGACATAAGTCGCTTGACAAATGCTTCACAATCCCAAGTCTTTAGAAAAGACAAACTGGGGCTCTTCCCGGTCCACATCTCATGTGGTGTCTTGTCTACGGATTTTGATGGTACCCTGTTAAGTGTGAAAGCTGCAGTTTCTAGAGCGTATCCCTAGAATGACAAGGGTAAATCCTATTTGCTCATCATTGACTGAACCATGTCCAACAAGGTCCTATTCCTCCGTTCTGACACGCCGTTTATGTGTGGCGTACCCGGGGGTGTGAGCTGAGGTACTATACCTCGGCTTTTCAGATGATCATCAAACTCCTGGCTCATGTACTCACCTCCTCGATCTGATCATAGAAGCTTTATAGTCTTGCCGAGCTCATTCTCAACCTTGTTCTGAAACTCTTTGAACTTTTCAAAAGTTTCCGACTTGTGCCTCATCAAATAGATATATCCATATCTACTCAAGTCGTCGGTAAAAGTCATGAACTACTGATAGCCACCTCTGGCAGTTGTGCTCATTGTACCACACACATCACTATGTATATGTTCCGACAGCTTGGACGCCCTCTCGCAACTCTTTTGAAAGGAGACTTAGTCATCTTGCCTAGCAAGCATGATTCACATGTCTCGAACGACTCAAAGTTGGATGAAGTTAGGAGCCCATCATCATGGAGCTTCTTCATGCGTTTCAGACTAATGTGTCCAAGCCGGCAATGCCAGAAGTATGTCAGATTTATCTCATTAGGCTTATGCCTCTTGACATTCACGTTATAGACCGGTTCCTATTCCAGATTCAATATAAATAACCCATCAACAATGGGTGCATAGCCGTGGAACATACCATTCAAATAGAACAAACAACCATTGTCCTTTAAATTGAATTCATAACCCCGACTCATCAAACATGAGGCAGAAATAATGTTCCGACTAAGTGCAGGAATGTAATAACAATTATTCAATTCCAAAATAAATCCAGAAGGAAGCTGGAGCTGCATCGTGCCGACCTCCAACGCAACACTCTTGCTTTGTTGCTGACCCTGATGTCAATCTCCCCTTGTGCCACACGCCTAGTTCTTACCATCCCCTGCATCGAGTTGCAAATATGAACAACCGATCCGGTATCAAATACCCAAGAGCTACTAGGTATGTCAGCAAGGTAAATGTCTATAACATATGCAACGAGTGTACCTTTGTCCGAAGAAGCATTTCCGTCCTTCTTGCCATGCTTTGCAAGCCACTTGCTACAGTTCCTCTCCTAGTGACCGGTCTCCTTGCAGTGATAGCAAACGGTCTTCGAGTCCAGTCCAGACTTTGGCGCAGCGGCGGAGGTTACCGTCTCCGTGCCCTTTGCCTTAGCCTTTTTCTTGGACCAACTCTTCTTGAACTTAGCCGATTTCTGCACCATCAACACTTGATGCGTGACTTTCTTAATATCCTGCTCTGCCACTTTGAGCATCCCATGCAATTCAGTAAGCATCTTATCCATGCCATGCATATGATAGTTCGAGATGAACGTCCCATAGCTGGGTGGAAGAGAACCCAGAACTGCATTAGTAGCCAGCTCATCCAAGAGCGGGAAGCCCAACCGATCCAAAGCTTGCACATATCCGATCATCTTGATCACATGCAGGCTCAGTGGATCACCTTCCTTTAGCTTACAATCCATCAAGGATCGCCAGACGTTGAACCTTCCGGTCCTAGCCTGCACCTGAAACATGCTCTTGAGACTATCGATCATATCAAAAGCCCCAACATCTTCGAAATGCTGCAGCAAATCAGGCTCCATACAAGCCAGCATGAGGCAGCTAATCTCGTTTGATTCATCAATGAGTTTCTGGTAGGCATTCCTGGTTGTGGTATTAGCATTATCGGCAGGTTCCTCTGGAAGTAGATCCTCTAGAACATGTTCCTTTTTATCATGCCTGAGAACAATTCTCATATTTCTATACCAGGTGGTAAAGTTTGTTCCATTCAGTTTATCCTTTTCCAGAATTGATTTCAATGCAAAGTTGGGTTGAGCAGGTGGTGCCATTGATCTACAACAGAAATTATGCAATCGCTAAGCAATGTGTTTATGTAGAGTAATTCAAGCCTAAATAGAAATACTCCCACTAAAGTCAGCATCCCTCCGCAAACTTTTAGTGATTCAGGATCCGACTAGCGCATGCGACTAGTGAGCTTTAGCATCACTGCTAGCCAACATACCTATCCGGTAAGCAACTCCTTGCTAATCGTATCTCTATATGACTCCTGTCGGCTGGGAAGGTATCTCATACCCCGGCTCCCAACCTTCTTTGCCACAAGGCCCAAAACCGTTTTGATAGCCTTGTCAAGTTAACCTGATGCAGTGCATGTCCGTGTCTGACACGAACCCTTCAGTTTAAGGACACCCAGCAACACCCCAATTTTATGAGCCCACTACTAGACGTACTTGACGTGCAAAGGTGCAACATCGGGGATGGCAATTCGCTTGATATTCATGAGGGATCATTCTACCATTCTAACATGCATCGAAACAAAGAAGCATAACAATCACAAATAAACACATATTTTGAAATAGTATGGCTCCTTCATGGATGTTCTTCCAGGTCAGCTCCGACTCCGATGAACATCTAGGAACTCCATCTTGTTTGTCATGCCAGGACGCCAACCCACCAACCTGATCTCTATTATCCAACTACTACAACTAGTAATGAATTTTACATAGAGTCACAAGTCGACACATAGGTCGTTGTACATTATATTGACATCACTTTGGCTCCTGCGGGTTGACAAACATGACACGCAGGCCATGTATAATTTACACACATGCATCACATACACATGAGCTATACTATTCACATCAAACCCTGCAAAATAAAGTTATGCATACAATCACATCCTACCAGTTTGAGTGATCGTGTACAAAATACAAGGCGCTACGCACACGACAGTCGGTTTGAAGGGACAGCGCCCCTCGCGGGTGCGGGCAGCGCCCGACGTTTTCGGAAGGGGCAGCGCCCGAGTTTTCTGATCTGACCGATCTTATCGATCATCACGAATCCGATTCGGATTTATGTTTCATTGTTAACCCCGATGGCGGATGACTGGTAGGGGTAGATCGTGTCACGACCTCATCATTCCCGATTGACAGAAAACATATCCTCAATGATCCTCATGTGCAGTTGATCACATCAACCGTGCAGATAGCCGATCTTATAAACAACAACAGATCTCATCTGCCGCCTCCACATATCTAATATGCATACGATCAGAATTCAAATCCTATTGCAGAGGCTCTGATACCACTGATGGATTCTACGGTAGGGTGCGTCGACTGCAAATTAAAATTTCCTACGCGCAGAACAACCAAGAACATGCTAAGGGAGATGGATCACAGATCGTTACCTCTAGACGAACATTGCCGTGCAGTGGAAGTAGAGTTGAGGTAGCACGTACCCAGAGTCGCCTCGCGTTCCCGGAGTCGTCTTCTCCTTGCCGGTCTCCCACGTAGCCGATCGGATCCTGCGAATAGGTTCGCCGGAGCGGCGCAAGTGCACCGCCTCTAACGGTATTCGTGCATGCAGGAGGAATGTCGTGCGGCGGACTGCTAGGTCCGATCACACAACCGGGGCGAGTGGATGTGTCTATTTGCAACACATGCAAACCCTAGTGACAGCGCTGAAGCAATCAATCACATGAGTGTGCCGCACCTCCACTTTATATAGGCGTCTGTCACGGGCTCAACACTTGGGCCTCGCACGTACCCTAAAGCCCAAAGTCTACTCGGTCGCGTTCCAAGTCCAGCTCGGATCACATCCGACCAGTGTTCTCCGAACCAACCTCGTAGGTTCCTTCCCTTAAGCACGCGACCCCTTAGGATCAAGTCGGCTTGGTCATAGTTCGGATCACCTCCGACCTGCACTATTGGTAGCGGCCTCTAGCAAGGCGAGCCGACCACCAAACAGACTATGAAGCTAGTTAGGCGAACCTGTACAACGTGTCACACTTCTGTTCCCTTTGCCTCACGATATATGTTGTCGGGCTCAAGGCGAGGCTAACATCCTTGTGCTAGCCCGACCTCTTTCCCGTTCCAGTGATGCTGACCACAAACTGGATTATCTCATAATCCTTGTCGCATGGCCATGCTTATCCTGGTCGGATCACACGAGGGGCCCAGAGTATATCTCTCCTCATCGGAGGGGCAAATCCCATCTTGCTCGACCATGTCTCGCAGCATGGGACTGGACAAACCCGAAACCTACCTTTGTAACTACCCAGTCATGGAGTAGAGTTCGGTCGGCTCAAAGCAAGTCTGTCACCATCCCGAGTACATGCGTCAGCTCAGGTCTTAGGACATAGAACGTATGTTGTACTAGCGACTCACAGATGACATATTGCTGCATATCATAGTTGAGTCTGTCCGACTCAGACCTTATCTCGACTCGGATTCGACTACCTCGAATCCGACTAGATCCTTCCGAGTCCACATTATCCGGTTAGCATCCAATGCTCCATGGCTAGTGAGACCAAGCCATCGACCGTGTCATATGCTAGTCTAGTCAGCTGCACGTCCACACAACCCTTTCAACTAGGAACCTTTTAGGACAGTCATCATACAATGCATAGTCCCACAAACATGTCACGTACTTGCTGATACACATCATTGATAATGTCCAAGGACTATCTTTATTCATAGACACATAGGAAATATCATCATACATGATTGCCACTAGGGCATATCTCCAACATCTTGTTCATCCACCCCCAACCGGCTCGATCGGGGTCCTGTTCATCCAGCGACAACAGCCTCTACACACTAGGGGTCTTGTTCATCCAACCCCACCTCGAACTGTTCATCCAACCCCCAACAAAGCTCACTGTTCATCAAGAGGCAGCAGGTTCAATCGACTTCAGTTAGAAGCAGTAGCGAAGGAATCGCTCGACCGGGTTCAACTAACAGCAAGGGATTGATCAGGGTTCAGTAACATAGCTAGTGCAATCGCTCGGTTTAGTAGGTGACCGCCTCACTCGGGTTTAGTTAGAGTGCAATGCCTCGCACACACACGTGTACGTGTACGAGAGCAATGTGCAAACCTCCATGCATCGCTCGGCCCCGACCACCCACCGTAACCGGGAACTCCCGAAATTTTCCTCGCCCTTGTTTCTACCATGATTTTTTCTGTCATGGACGGCCCAAAGAATGTCATGCAGGTGCGTCTCAGGCCTGCCCAGGACAAAAAGCCCATTTTCTGTCATGATTTTTTGTCATAGAAGTAGGAGCCCACCGCATCTATGATGATACCAGGTTTTGTCATAATTATCGTCATAGAAGTGTCATAAGTATGACAAATTGTTTTTCGTTCGACCCAAAATGTAACGGTTGTGTCTTTTTTTGTAGTACTTGCCGCTGACCGTTGGCTTTTCATCGCCGCCGCCTTCGTCATCGTCATTGCTGTTATCGTCGTCCTCCTCCTCATTCTACCATTCCTCCTCCTTATCATCGTCGTCCTCTTCTTCATCCTCCGACGGCTCCTCGTCTGCCTGGTTGTCGTTTGACGACTCCGGAGGCGGCGTCCCTTCCATGATCTGGATATAATCGAGGTCTGGGATCGGTGCCAGACTCATGGAAGACGAGCTGGATGATTCCGATGTTGACCTATCATGGGGCGCCAGACTGTTGGCTGAACTGTCGTCCTTGCTGTCGCTTGACATGCCTGCAGTCGTATAAAAACCGCTAGAAAGCGAGACTGTAGAGTGTGTGCAAGTATGTAGCATGGCCTGCCGGGGACGATGAAGATGGTGGACACTTAAGCGGGGTATGTAGAGAAGAGGAAATGCCAATTGAAGCGGGGGTTGACGTATTATCTAACTGCTGATATAATCAACCGCAATTATTTGCACCCAGTCGCTCCAAATTCCCGGGGTTGCACTGTTCCTAATGTGATAATTAATTATGCACACACGTTGGAGCGTCCAAATATGAGACAAGCATTTTTCATAGTACTTCTACTCCCTCCGTACCGGCGACCTAGGTGGGGCAAAACGAGATAACTTGATGATTACTATTTGGTAATCAATACCATTGCGTGCAGAGAATTGACCATTGCATGCATGTTATGCGAAGTAGTATGAAGTCATTGAATGCATACTAGCCGCATGACTCCTAGTAGCTGATTTCTTTTTTCAGGACAAAACCAAGGAATGAGTTTTGGGATTATGCACTAGTACCGGTATGAACGGAGTAGGACAATTGGCAAGCAATACACTGAGCTCTTCTTATTGATGAAGCCAGTAATAATCAAACTACAAATGAAAAGAAAAGAGACAAAAGAAAATATCTGCACAAATCTTCACGTAACATCAATGGCATAGGACCTAGATGTGCATTACTTAGAGCACATCTATATGTGCTTTAACAATACTGTCAAACAAAACCCATAATCATCATTGCAAACAGCGCATAGAACATGGCTAATGCGACAACCACAACTACACATGCTAGTTACTTCTTGTCTCTTGCTTTCATCTGTTGCCTGTGATTGATTCTTTCTCGCTTCATCATACTGATTGTACATTCTAGATCAACCAGTTTATTCTTCATATTTATGTTATCTTCTGTGAGCTTGGTGATAACACTCCGAGCCCTGCCATGCCATTCTTCATGCAACCAGTTAACAAAGGCACAAGCCTCATATCCCTGCTAATGTTAAATAGTATTCAGGATGATCGGTGGCATTAACTCAGGTAAAATGATGAACTTAGCACTAACCTCTAAGGGGCAACTGAGAAACCGCCTGCCAATGTCAAATCCCTCTGTGCACACACGTCGAGCGGGAGTGTGCCCATGCACACAACTAAACTTTTGGTACTTCTCGGTGGCGCAAAACTCGGAGTCGAACTGGTGTTGCAGGAGTCTGGAGTCATGCTCCGGATCTGGCGGCAGATCGCTTTGCTGGTGGGGGTCATTCAGGATGGATTCAGCAAGGAGCTACTTTGGACATGCTAAAAAAGATCGGGATAGATTGGAACCTGACAGAACGATTTGGATTTGTAGTACACCTGCCTTCTGATGAGCTTAGGAAAGTGCTCGGTGGCGCTGCCGAGAGCAGCGATACGAGCAGGAGCAGCTGCACCGAAACCATCTGCACCACTCACCCGCATTCCCCCAATGTCAGCGCCACGAGAGGGAATTTGGAGGGTATCTATGGATTTGGGAAATGGGGAAACTGTGGGGACGTTTGTGTTCGGTATTACAACTTCACACACGATTTCCACACAAAACCGTGTGCGAAGACATCGTAGGTGAGACACCGTTGCCGTTACATAACCGTATGTGATGTACTACCATGTACATATAGTTGAGTTATAGTGATACCATGTAAACAACCACTCTGCAGATAGAGATGGCAGCGGCTAGGCAGCGGCTACCGGATAAGAGGTCAATCCTCGGTCGGTGGGCGGTGGCGGCATCTTTGGAGGTCAATCCTTGGTCTGCGGCATGAGATAGGAGGATCTCAACCATAGAGGTTGGCGGCAGCGTGATTGGAGCACATCCATCACGGCCGATGGCGGGATAGTGGAGGTCGTACTTCAGGTGGCAGCCGCACAAAGCTTTGCTCCTCGACCCTCCTGTCTCAGCGTGTCCTTGCATCGCGCTTCTCTGCCTGCTGGGTGGAGGTTTCCGCGCGGCTAATTAATTAAGGTATTCTTTTCGTGAGTGGCTTAATTAAGGTATTCAATTCCTAAGGGTAGTGTTGTAGTACTCTGCGTGTAAATTGACTAGCCATTAATTTTTGTCATTGCACGTCTGGATAACAATATGGAGCGCACTCAATAATTATGAAAATAAAACCTTGTGATTTATGACGCATCTTTGGGCATCAGTTAACCTGTGTATTAATGTTGTTTTTTTGTTTTTAATTACCATTCATGTGGTGCAGATGGAACGATCTCAATGGATGAAGAATCGGAGAACCAATGATTTTATCAGTGGCATGACAAAGTTCATGAATTTTGTTGAAAGTACAAAGAGGAGAATTGGTGGTGCGGATTACATCCTGCGTCCATGTATTCATTGTGCAAATACAGTCACGTGAAGTTGGGGATGTCCCGTGGCACTTACTCTCTCGGGGATTCATGGATGGATATACACGTTGGACCAGACACGGTGAAGAGCAGGTCATGGATGAATATACCCAGGGCTGCGAGATGCCCAACCACGGCCAGTGTCACATCTCACATGGATGTTGAATCTAACATCGGGGCAGAGGCGTCAAGCTACCAATGGAACACCGGAAAGCCGAAACACCCACTGGAAAACCAAGACATCAACGTAGATGACGATGATCTTGATATGCCAGATTTTGCTGCTATGATTGCATATGTCAAGGGCCCAAAAAAGGATATGATTTGGTACATGGATCTGCCAACCATTAATACAGACTCCAAGAAAGAATTGTATCCAGGTTGCAAAAAGAAATATTCCGAGTTGAGTGCCACCATTAATGCGGACTCCAAGAAAGAATTGTATCCAGGTTGCAAAAAGAGATATTCCAAGTTAATGCGCTTCTCAGATTTAAAGCGGCAAACGGTCTATCAAACAAGGTGTCGGGGAAAATATACGAGGGTATATGTTTTCCTCTGACTCGTGCATGGACAAGCCAAGATCGAGCCCATATGTACAAGAAACCAAGAGATTCGAGGGACCAAAAAGCATATCAGAGGGACCAAGACCAAGCCAGGGAAGCAAGATATCGTCAACAGAAAGGCCTCCTTTGCTGGGTAGGCGAGCCCGGCAAGGGACGAGGCCACACCCAGAAAAATACGACCAAGGCGTCCCGACAGGGCTTGCCGGGACTTGCAGATGCTAAATCACCTCACCAACCACTCCACCACGACTCACGTCATCAATCAGTGCGGTTTCAAGCCGCCGAGTGATTAAGTGGCAGCCGTTCGCCACATTGCAGCCTCTCCCTACAGGAAAAACCCACATATGACACTCGTCTTGCGATGTGTCAAACAAGCAGGAGTGGAGATGGCAAGATAGCCCAGCAAGCCTTGCCAGGCAACCAACAACGTGACGTTGAGCGGTGATTTAAATGTGTACTGTCAGCCCACAGAGTTAGGTATGATAGCACTGTTTGCTATCGTATCAATGCATAATGACTACTTTGCCATTGTGGTGACCCCTTGATCTATAAAAGGAGGCCCATGGCAACCGTAAACGAGGTTAGAATGTTGGATAACTCACATCCCCATACGTACGTAGTCGCTGCCGCCCTGAGGCAACCCTTGCCGGGCGAGTGTACTATGCTCCACCACCACATTTCCACCATCAATCCACCAAAAGCAGGAGTACAGTTTTACGCCTCGCGGCGTTGCAAACCTAGGTAAAAATGCCCGCGTGATCTCTGCTGTGCTGCCTCACTCTCGTATACTCTTTGTGCAACGCAACCCCCCCTGCCGAACTAGCAAGGGGCCTCCTGGTCCCATAGGTGGCCGTAGTTTCCTGCGACATCTTTGGCACGCCAGGTAGGGGGATCTCTTGCGCAAACCTGAAGACATGAGCAGCGCATCACTTTCATCGCCATCTACGTCTTTGATGACGCCATCGACCATGGCGCCCACGAAGATGCAGAAGCAAAGCGGGGCCATCCCTGCGCCACCTTGTTGGTCTTCGTGCCTGGCCGTAGCTACAGCCACAACGAAGATCTCCACTGGTGGCAAGAGACCAGTCCCGGTGGCCCGCATGGTGTACCCACCATTCGGGCGCTGTTCAGAGAAAGGGCACGAAGCATGCGGGTGCAAGCTCCCTCCTCCCCATCCCTTCCTTCCATCAGCAGTCAAGTCACTTTAGCCCCGGCGTCGTCAATGTCGACTATTACCGCGTGATGCTCGGTCCAGTATTTCCCCTATTTTGGGTAATCCTGAGCAAGGCGCTGGTATGAGTCCGTCGGTAGATACCCCATCAAGTGTACTTCGGCAAGGCTTCTTGCATCGGCATGACCCATGCATCAGCAACTGTCGGACTGACTCGAAAGGAGGGAAGAAAAAGGGAGGAGGACCAGAGAAGCCAGACTTCTGCTCCTCCAGGTGCCGTGGGCGCACCTGACGCGCGCGACCCGGCAGAGGAGAAAGAAGCTCAGAACGAAAGCTAAGTTTACATTATCACTTCTTGTTTGATACATTTGAGAATTTTGCGGACATTTTTCCCTTAACTCTAGTGAGCGTTCGTATTGTGAAAACCCTCGTGTTATGGAACCTTGGTTAGTTTCTTTGGTCGCACCGTCGACCTGTCCAGAGCCATGCTCGCGGGATGAGATGCTGCATCGAGAACTACCTGGAAAAAACCTGTCGGGACGCATCCACGCCAAGATGACTGATAAGGGCCAGACCCTTACGACAATCACGACAATATGATACCGGCAGGCATCCAAACCATACATAGGGATCGATCATACGAACGCAAACATACAGGGCTCAAAGGGATAAACACGCATGTAAAATTCTGCTAGGAATATCGGTTTTGCGCAAACACCAGAGATAGAATGACTAAACACAAAACGAACTTCATGTTTTATTACAGGATGACATAAGAATGACGGCAACCCGTCACTTGGTCTGGCGGCCAGACAAAGCAGCTTTGAGTTGAAGGACCCTGGCGGCTAGGGGGGCGGCTTTCTCCTTAGCAGCGTGACATTGGCACCTGCTCGTGGCTTCCTGAATCCATCATCAAGGTCGAAGTCTAGGTGACGGCAAGCAATGTTGCTCAGAACCATGAAGAGGGCACCACGGGTAAGTTTCCTGGACTTGGCCGCGAAGCGCTCGGCCCTCCCTTCTTCATGCGCCTCAGCTTCTGTATCAGCTCGTTAAAGCAGACTCCCAACTTGGCGCTTGGGACCTCATGCTGGCTGAGCAAAAAAGTTGGGCCATCCATACCCATCGCCACTCCTGGGCAGTGAGGCGTTTGGCGACCTCAATCAAGCTCCTGTTCCGAAGGTTGACCTGCTCAAATTGATTCTCTAGTTTGGCTTCTGCATCTTTCCGGAGGTGCCTAGCAGTTTCCAGATCCTTGCACGGCAGCTGTTGACGGGATTCAGAGGACTCTGCCACACTCTCCAAGGACATAATCTTGGCCTTCATGTCAGCAATGGCGTTGTTGGCGGTATCGAGGTTCTGGGCCTTGGAGGAGAGTTGCGGCTACACGTTGGACAAGAGAGCCTCCGCCTTTCGTGCTTCCTCCTTGAGAGCTTCCAACTCCTTGGCGTTCCCGACAAGATCTTCCGCCAGCTTAGACACATGCTGGTCAAGATCAGTCTTAGCAGTGGACGCGGTAGCCAGGTCATCTGTGAGCTTCTTCAGTTGGGCAGCAGAGTCAGCGGCAACAGCGTCCAGGGCTGCTTCGTTCTTGTCCTCCAAATCCTTAGTGCACTGGTGAACAAGAGCCTCCAGATCATCATCTTTGGCGTGAAGAGTGGCTTCGAGCTCCTCCTCTCAGAGGGAGATCTCTTGCTCTCTGGCGTCCAAGGATGCCTTGTAGTCTGCCAAGCGCGGCTCGCGGGCTATGACATCCACCCGTGTCATCAGGAGTACCTCTTGCTGCCTCACGAGCACCTTGAATTGCTTGTCATACCACTCACGCAACTCCATGCCTTTATCCTTCAGCTTCTGGTTCATCCTGTCGACGGACTCACGCTGCTACTTGAGCGCCTGCCATTTTTGGTTGTGCTGGGCCTGCATCTCCCTCACGCCTGTCGCCATGGACTCCAAGAAGGACAAGTCCATTGCGATGGTAGTCGAGTCATCGGCCTCCCAGCTTCTTGGTACAACAACGCCAAGAGGTGTTGAAGTTCTTCACCGAGCTCAGCGCTCGTCGGCAAGGATGGGACGGAGGTTCCAGTCCAAGACGGAGACAACGCCATGGCTAGAGTGTTGGAGGGAGGTGGCAGAATGCTTGTAGTGACCTCACGAGAAGGGAGTGGATCCATGGTCTGGAGGGGAATTTTCACCTCGACCACCACCCCCTCTCCCTGGATCTCCTTCGAGGGATGCTCCATTATCGCCAAGGAATCTTGGGCATCCCCGGTGGCGAGGCCCTGTCCCTCTGTGGTAGCAATCTCAATGACCTCTTCTACGACAGCCTTGCCTATGTTGACTGCCACCTCCAGTGGTTCTGACTCTTCAGCTTGGTGGCCTACAGGCGAGAAGAACAGAGGATAACAAGGAAGCAGAAGATTGAAATAATGAAGAAATCAGAAGAGGTAAAAAAAAGAAGAAAGAGAGAAGAAGGAGAAAGGCATAAGTGGAGTACCTAGAGAAGCCTGCCAGGTGGGGTCCCCGGTTTCCCTGGAAGTACCCGTTGCTGGGCTCTGCACTTCATCTTTTACCGTGGCAGCCCAGGCAGCACTTAGTGCGGTCTCCCCCACGAAAGGCTCTACCGGGGGGGTCCTCAATTCGGTCGGCAGAAGAGACGTGCCCCCTAGAAGAGGCTTGTCTTGCGTCAGCCCGCCACCGCTGCCGGGAGGAAGAACCCAGTCCTCACTTCCGGGTCGGGGGCTAGACTGGGGGCTCGGCTCAAGCTCTCCCACATCGCCCTCCGCTAAGACCGGGATCCCGACGATCTCTAACGACCCGAGGCGTCGAGGCATCTTTCAGGAGCGGTAGATGAGGGCCTCCGTGTCCTCCTCCTCTCCCTTGGGGATGACAGCAAAATATGAGGTTAGCCAACAAGGATAATCAAGCAGATCGGAGCTGTTTATGAAGAGAAGAGTCTTCCTTATTCTTCTTCAATAAGCAAAGAGTCCAAGTTGAACTCCACGGGAGGTGAGGGCTCGCTTTTCCTCTTCGAGGGCGGAGGGGCCAAGATCTCCGACAGCTTCGATGCCCGGTGCAGTGCCAGGGGATCAGGTGAGACGAGCTCAGCGAGGAGCTTGAACCGGAGTAGGGGCTGGACTCTGCCTCCATGTCCGCCGGTCGCTTGGCGGAGGAGGCCTTGGTCTGAGCAAGACAAGGAGATTGGCGGCACGCCACCTCAGCCTTGGTGGCTTTGCTGGTGGTCTTCTTCACTCTCTTGGTGCCCAGGTTGGAGGCTGCCGCCCCTCGGGCAGCGGTGCGCGTGCGGGTGCGCTGCTCGGGGTTGGGCTCGGGGGCTTGCGGCCCAGCCGCGAGCCACTCCCCAAACTCTGCCACCTCGCTAACCTCCTCCTCCTCCTCCTGAAGCTCTGTTGCTGCCGTGGCTAGGGCATATAGCCCGGCAAAGTTGTCCCTGACAAGCTCTTCCCCCGCAGCTCCTTCCGTGGTTTGCGCCTCGCTGCCTCCCTGGGAAGAATTCCCATCCTCAGCCTTCCCCTTGCCCTTTCCAGCCTATCCTGCCTTCCTCATCTCCATGAGGTGGGCGGCCTTGTCCTCCTCGACCCTCTCCAAAATATATGCCACCTCCACCGAGGAGGTGCGTTTATACATTCTGGTTTCAGTCCTGGTGGCCCTCTCCACCAAGGTGTTCGACCACTCGAGCTCTTCGTCCAGGGTGGGTAGCTACCAAGTGCTCACTACCCCTTCGGCGTTGTAGTCCGACATCTATTTCAATATCTGGTCTCGGGCAGAATTGATGTTCAGAGGGATGACGGTTGCCGGGAGCTTGAACAACTCGAAGCAACCAAATAGATGGTCGCACAACCATCCATGGCCATAAACTGATAAGTTGTTGGCCAACCCTGGGAGTAGCCTCATACTATCCACAGCATCACCATACAACCTTGCGGGTCTGTACCTTTCCCCCAACGGCGAGATGCGGTGGAGAAGAAAGTATGCCCCCACATGCTCGATGGTTAACCCGGCAGTCCTCAAACGGGTGATCCTATTAATTGTCGGGTGCATCCTATCCTCAGTAAGGCCTTTTGCGCTCCAATCCTTGCCGTGCTCGACACATTTCTTCCGGTCTTTACAAAACTCGAAGGCTTCCTTATCCTAGATCCAACACCAATCTCCTCTCGATTCGTCCCACCTCTCGCGTTGGTACCCAGGGAGGTAATCCTAGATCTTCCTCGCCACGCGTGGCGTCTAGCTAATGGTTCCGAAGTGATTAACTTTGCTCTCCACACGCAGGACGAAGTAATGCAGAAACAGATCCACATTGGGCCTAAGTCCGATGAAATTCTCGCACAAATGCGCGAAGATGGCCATAGTCGCCATTGCATTTGGCGTGAAATCAAGGAGGTGGAACCCATAGATATTCATGATTGCCTCAAAGAACTCGGAGAAGGGGGGGACAAAGGCCGGTTATGAAGTAAGCATAGAAGAATAGATAAGAATCCAGCGGATCCTCCTTACCCGCCACATAAACTACAGTCGCTCCATGCGCTTTTTCAATGGGCCTCCCCCACAGATACCCGTACCTTGCTTGAAGGACTGGGCCGCTCAAGTTCGACGGGATGAAGACGACATCTTCACTCCGCTTCTTGTTCAGCTTTGCCCCTCTCCTGCTTCCCTCGGCGGCAGCCTCCTTCGCCGAGGCCATCTGTTTTATCTTCTTCGTGGGTTTCTTCCCCATTCCGGCGGCAGCGATGCGGAAGGGAGAGGGATTTGATGGGAAGGGCGGAGGCGGAAGGGAGAGATGAGGAACTGTCGCTTGGTGCGAAGGAAGAAGATGGGAAAGCGGGGCAGGAGACAGGTGAGTCGTGCTGCTTCGTTTTTCCTTGCTCTTAAGAGGGAAAAGCGGAACGGGGCCGCGGCGCTTTAGAAAGTTACCGTTTCACCTTAACTGCAACAGTCCCATGACCCCACGACATGCAGTAAATACGCAAACTGGACGTTGGATTGACTAGTCATCATGGCAAACCAGTGCTACCTCTTGAGCTTGCGTTGGTTTTTCCCTTGAAGAGGAAAGGGTGATGCAGCAAAGTAGAGTAAGTATTTTCCTCAGTTTGAGAACCAAGGTATCAATCCAGTAGGAGATAACGCACAAGTCACCGAATACCTGCACAAACAATCAACAAACTTGCACGCGACGCGATAAAGGGGTTGTCAATCCCTTCAAGGTTACTTGCAAAAGTGAGATATGATAGAGATAGATAAATGGTAAAATAAATATTTCTGGTATTTTTGGTTTATAGGTCGGAAAGTAAAATATTGCAAAATAGTAGACCAGAAACTAGTATGATTTAAAATAGAACTTGTATGATGGAAAAGAGACCCGGGGGCCATAGGTTTCACTAGTGGCTTCTCTCATGATAGCAAATAATACAGTGGGTGAACAAACTACTACCGAGCAATTGATAGAAGAGCGCATAGTTATGACGATATCTAAGGCAACGATCATGAACATAGGCATCACGTCCGTGTCAAGTAGACTGAAACGATTTTGCATCTACTACTATTACTCCACACATCGACTGACTCCTGCCTGCATCTAGAGTATTAAGTTGATAAAGAATAGAGTAACACATTAAGTAAGATGACATGATGTAGAGGAATTAACTCAAGCAATATGATGAAAACCCCATCTTTTTATCCTCGATGGCAACAATACAGTACGTGCCTTTCTGCCCCTACTGTCACTGGGAAAGGACACCGCAAGATTGAACCCAAAGCTAAGCACTTCTCCCATTGCAATAAAAACCAATCTAGCAGGCCAAACTAAACCGACAATTCGAACAAACTTGCAAAAATATCAAATCATGCATAAAATAATTTAGAGAAGACTCAAATAATATTCATAGATAATCTGATCATAAATCCACAATTCATCGGATCTTGGCAAACACAATGCGAAAGAGTGTTAAATCAAATAGATCTCCAAGAACATCAAGGAGAACATGGTATTGAGAATGAAAGAGAGAGAAGAAGCCATCTAGCTACTAGCTATGGACCCGTAGGTATGTGGTAAACTACTCATGCTTCATCGGAAGGGAACTGGTGTTGATGTAGAAGCCCTCCGTGATCGTATCCCCCTCCGACAGGACGCCGAAAAACGCCCCTAGATGGGATATCAGGGGTACATAAGGTTGCGGCAGTGGAAAAGAGTTTTCGTGCCCCCTGATGGTTTTGGGGTATAAGAGTATATATGGGCTAAAGAATTGGGTCAGGAGAGCTCTGAGGGGCCCACGAGGTAGGGGGTGCACCCTACCCCTTGGGCGTGCCCTCCATCCCCGTGCCTGCCTTGTTGCATCTCCGACTTCATCTCCAAGTCTCCTGGTTTGCTTCTGGTCCAAGAAAGATCATCGCGAAAGTTTCATTCCGTTTGGACTTCGTTTGGTATTCCTTTTCTGAGAAACTCTAAAACACACAAAAAACAGCAACTGGCACTGGGTTCTAGGTTAATAGGTTAGTCCCGAAAATAATATAGAATAGCATATAAATGCATATAAAACATCCAAAATATATAATATAATACCATGGAACAATAACAAATTATAGATACGTTGGAGACGTATCAAGCATCCCCAAGCTTAATTCCCCCTCGTCCTCGAGTAGGTAAATGATAAAAACAGAATTTTTGATGTGGAATGCTACCTAACATATTTATCCATGTAATTCTCTTTATTGTGGCATGAATGTTCATATCTGAAAGATTCAAAACAAAAGTTTAATATTGACATAAAAACAATAATACTTCAAGCATACTAACAAGGCAATTATGTCTTCTCAAAATAACATGGCTAAAGAAAGCTTATCCCTACAAAATCATATAGTCTGGCTATGCTCCATCTTCATCACACAAAATACTCAAATCATGCACAGCCCCGATGACAAGTCAAGCAATTGTTTCATACTTTGATGTTCTCAAACCTTTTCAACTTTCACGCAATACATGAGCGTGAGCCATGGACATAGCACTATGGTGGAAGAGAATATGGTGGTTGTGGAGAAGACAAAAAGACGGAGATAGTCTCATATCAACTAGGCGTATCAACGGGCTATGGAGATGACCATCAATAGATATCAATGTGAGTGATTAGGGATTGCCATGCAACGGATGCACTAGAGCTATAAGTGTATGAAAGCTCAAAAAGAAACTAAGTGGGTGTGCATCCAACTTGCTTGCTCATGAAGACCTAGGGCATTTTAGGAAGCCCATCATTGGAATACACAAGCCAAGTTCTATAATGAAAAATTCCACTAGTATATGAAAGTGATAGAAATAAGAGACTCTCTATCATGAAGATCATGGTGCTACTTTGAAGCACAAGTGTGGAAAAAGGATAGTAACATTGCCCCTTCTCTCTTCTTCTCTCATTTTTTTCTTTTTTTCTCTTTTTTTTTCTTTTATTTTTTTTCTTTGGCTTCTTTGGCCTCCCTTTTTTTCTCTTTTTTTCTCACACGGGACAATGCTCTAATAATGATGATCATCACACTTCTATTTACTTACAACTCGATAAATTACACCTCGATGATTAGAACAAAATATGACTCTATGTGAATGCCTCCGGCGGTGTACCAGGATGCGCAATGAATCAAGAGTGACATGTATGAAAGAATTATGAAAGGTGGCTTTGCCACAAATACTATGTCAACTACATGATCATGCAAAGCAATATGATAATGATGAAGCGTGTCATGATAAATGGAATGGTGGAAAGTTGCATGACAATATATCTCGGAATGGCTATGGAAATGCCACAATAGGTATGTATGGTGGCTATTTTGAGGAAGGTATATGGTGGGTGTATGGTACCGGCGAAAGTTGTGCGACACAAGAGAGGCTGGCAATGGTGAAAGGGTGAGAGTGCGTATAATCCATGGACTCAACATTAGTCAAAAAGAACTCACATACTTATTGCAAAAATCTACTAGTCATTGAACGAAGTACTACGCGCATGCTTCTAGGGGGATAGATTGGTAGGAAAATACCATCGCTCGTCCCCAACCGCCACTCATAAGGAAGATAATCAATAAATACTTCATGCTCCAACTTCGTTACATAATGGTTCAACATACATGCATGCTACGAGACTCACAAACCTCAACACAAGTATTTCTCAAATTCACAATTACTCCACTAGCATGACTCTAATATCACCATCTTCATATCTCAAAACAATCATAAAGAATCAAACTTCACCTAGTATTCAATGCACTTTATATGAAAGTTTTTATTATATCCCTCTTGGATGTGTATCATATTAGGAACAAATTTATAACCGAAGCAAATTACCATGCTATTATAAAAGACTCTCAAAATAATATAAGTGAAGCATGAGACTTCATAAATTTCTATAAAATAAATCCACCGCCTTGCTCTGAAAAGATATAAGTGATGCACTAGAGCAATATTGCCTAGCTCAAAAGATATAAGTGAAGAACATGGAGTATTCTAATAAATCACGATTCATGCGTGTCTCTCCCAAAAGGTGTGTACAACAAGGATGATTATGGAAAACTAAAAAGAAAAGACTCAAATCATACAAGACGCTCCAAGCAAAACACATACATGTGGTGAATAAAAATATAGCCTCAAGTAAAGTTACCGATAGAGGAAGACGAAAGAGGGGATGCCTTCCGGGGCATCCCCAAGCTTAGGACTTTGGTTGTCCTTGAATATTACCTTGGGGTGCCTTGGGCATCCCCAATCTTAGGCTCTTGCAACTCCATATTCCATAGTCTATCAAATCCTTACCCAAAACTTGAAAACTTCACAACACAAAACTCAACAGAAAATAAATCACCACATTAAGGTACTATTGCAAACTCATTCTTTATTTATATTGGTGTAATATCTACTATATTCCAACTATTCCATGGTTCATACCCTTCGATACTACCCATAGATTCATCAAAATAAGCAAACAACACGCAGAAAATAGAATCTGTCAAAAACAGAAGTGTGTAGCAATCTGTAACTCTCCAATACTTCTGTAACTCCAAAAATTCTTAAAAATTAGGATGAGCTGAGAAATTTGTGTACTAATCCAGATCAAAAAGAATCATATCAAAATCACGTTTCTGCGAATTTTGTAAATTATGTTCCTGGGCGCAAAAGTTTCTGATTTTTAGCCGGATCAACACAACTATCACCGTAAACTATCCTAAAGGTTTAACTTGGCAGAAACACTAATTAAAACATAAAACCACATCTAACCAGAGGCTAGATGAATTATTTA
Organism: Triticum aestivum; assembly: GCF_018294505.1. NCBI lineage: Eukaryota > Viridiplantae > Streptophyta > Magnoliopsida > Poales > Poaceae > Triticum > Triticum aestivum. The sequence continues at coordinate 349,600,713 of NC_057810.1, read as the reverse complement.
TTACTAAACAAGAACAAAACGTGAAGAACAAAAATAAAATTGTGTTGCCTCCCAACAAGCGCTATTGTTTAACGCCCTTAGCTAGGCATAAAAATGCGAATAGATCCAAGTATTGTCATCTTTGGTATGCAATCCATAAGTGGCTATAATAATAGATTCATATGGAAATTTAATTTTCTTCCTGGGAAAGTGTTCCATGCCATTCCTTGACGGAGATTGGAATCTAATGTTTCCTTCTTTCATATCAATAATTGCGCCAATCATTCTAAGGAAAGGTCTACCAAGAATAACAGGACATGTAGGATCGCAATCTATATCAAGAACAATGCAATCTATGGGCACATAATTCCTATTTGCAACAATAAGAACATCATTAATCCTTCCCATAGCTTTCTTAATAGTGGAATCCGCAAGGTGCAAATTTAAAGAACAATCAACGAATTCACGGAAACCTAACACATCACACAAGAACAATGAAATCTATGGGAACATAATTCCTATTTGCAACAATAAGAACATCATTAATCCTTCCCATAGCTTTCTTAATAGTGGAATCCGCAAGGTGCAAATTTAAAGAACAATCAACGAATTCATGGAAACCTAACACATCACACAAAGCTTTCGGAATCATGGAAACACTAGCACCCAAATCACACAAAGCATGGCACTCATAATCCTTAAACTTAATATTAATATTAGGTTCCCACTCATCATAAAGTTTTCTAGGGAAGAAACTTTTAAGAAACTTTTAATTCAAGCTTTTCTTCAAAACATTGCATCATAGCATCAACAATATGTTTAGTAAAACCTTTGTTTTGGTTATAAGCCCGAGGAGAATTCAACACATGTTGAAACAAGGAAATACAATCTATTAAAGAACAATTATCATAATTAAATTCCTTGAAATCCAAAAGAGTGGGTTCATTGCTACTTAAAGTCTTGACCTCTCCAATCCCGCTCTTATCAATTTTTGCATCTAGATCTAAAGTTGACTCATCTCCAGTCCCATCTTTATCAAGATTAATATTGGAAAAAAAAGATTCAATAGGAGTCACATAAATCACTTTTAAATCTTCATCATTATTATCATGAAATCTAGAAGAACACATTTTTACAAACCAATCTTTTTTAGCACGCATCTTAGTAGTTCTTTATTTGCACTCATCAATGGAAATTCTCATGGCTTTGAGAGACTCATTTATATCATGCTTAGGTGGAATAGATCTAAGTTTCGAAGAATCAACATCAAGAGAAATTCTATCCACGTTCCTAGCCAAATCATAAATCTTGAGAAATTTTTCTTCAATCAAAGTATTAAAATTCTTTTGCAAACTCATAAATTCTTTAACACTATTTACAAAATCAGAGGGCATCTTATTAAAATTTCCGTAAGAATTGTTGTAGGAATTAACATAATTATTAGACGAATTACTAGGAAACGTCCTAGGATTAAAATTGCCTCTATAAGCGTTATTACCAAAATTGTTCCTACAACAAAATTCACATCCATAGATTCATTATTATTCTCAATCAAAGTGGACAAAGGAATATCATTAGGATAAGAATAAGCACTCTTATTAGCAAATAATTTCATAAGTTCATCCATCTTTCCACTCAAAACATTAATCTCTTCAATCGCCTGTACCTTTTTACTAGTGGATCTTTCGGTGTGCCATTGAGAATAATTAACGATGATATTATCTAGGACCTTAGTAGCCTCTCCTAAAGTAATTTCCATAGAAGTGCCCCCCACGGCTGAATCTAAAAGATTTCTAGAAGCAAAATTCAATTCGACATAAAAGTTTTGTATAATCATCCACAAATTCAAACCATGTGTAGGGCAATTTCGTATCATCAATTCCATCCTCTCCCAAGATTGTGCAACATGCTCATGATCAAGTTGCTTAAAATTCATAATATCGTTCCTAAGGGAGATGATCTTAGCGGGAGCAAAATACTTAGAGATGAAAGCATCTTTACACTTATTCCACGAATCAATACTATTTTTAGGCAAAGCTGTAAACCAAGTTTTAGCACGATCTCTAAGCGAAAACGGGAATAGCTTAAATTTAACAATATCATTATCCACATCTTTCTTATTTTGCATATCACACAAATCAACAAAATTGTTTAGATGGTGAGGGAGTCCTGAACTAGGGGGTGTCCGGATAGCCGGACTATCATCATCGGCCGGACTCCAAGACTATGAAGATACAAGATTGAAGACTTCGTCCCATGTCCGGATGGGACTTTCCTTGGCGTGGAAGGCAAGCTTGGCAATACGGATGTGTAGATCTCCTACCATTGTAACCGACTCTGTGTAACCCTAGCCCTCTCCGGTGTCTATATAAACCGGAGGGTTTTAGTCCATAGGACGAACAACAATCATACCATAGGCTAGCTTCTAGGGTTTAGCCTCCTTGATCTCGTGGTAGATCCACTCTTGTACTACCCATATCATCAATATCAATCAAGCAGGAGTAGGGTTTTACCTCCATCGAAAGGGCCCGAACCTGGGTAAAAACATCATGTCCCTTGTCCCCTGTTACCATCCGCCTAGACGCACAGTTCGGGACCCCCTACCCGAGATCCGCCGGTTTTGACACCGACATTGGTGCTTTCATTGAGAGTTCCTCTGTGTCGTCACCGATAGGCTTGATGGCTCCTTCGATCATCAACAACGATGCGGTCCAGGGTGTGACTTTTCTCCCCGGACAGATCTTCGTATTCGGCGGCTTTGCACTGCGGTGTCACATCCCTAGTTCTGGCCTAACCTATGCTTGCTTCCATGTGTGCATCATGTTTAAAGTTCATGAAATTTGAAATGGGGATGACCAAGCCCTAGCACCAAAGCAATGCAAATAGGTTCAACTTCAAAATATTTTCAAAGAACCCAAATTGGTTTGCAAAAATGTTCATGATTAATGGAAAAGGGTGAAAACCATTTCCAGAGATGATGGATATTTTTCCAAGACATTTTTGGATTTTTGAGTAAACCATATTGTATTTGAATTGGGGCATTTAAATACTGTTAATATTTTTAAATGCTCCAACAATTCTGAAAATAGTTGAGGGCCTCTGTGATAATTTAGTTAGTGCCCACAATTATTTTCAGGATTTATTAAAATGATTTGGTATTATTACTAAATCAAAACAAATAGCAAAAAAATAGAAAACAGAAATTAAATTAGAGGAGAGAGAGAAACCTACCTGGCCCAGCTCCTCCAGCCACTTACCTGGCGCCACCAACCGGCCCAGCACGGCCTAGCCCACCGCTGCTTCCCCCCTGTCGTCTTCCTCCCTCGCCAGAAGGACAGAGGCGAGGCGTGGGGCGCGCCCGAGAGCCCTCGGCCACCTCCTGCCTGGTTGCCTCCCTCCTCGATGCGCCTGGAGACGCCACGACACCCTGGCCTCTCTCTCACTCTCCCTGGAACCCCTCGCGCTCTCCCTCGCTCCTCCCCCTCCTCTGCTCTCTCTCCCTCACGCGCCCGAGCGGAGCCCGTCGCCGCCGCTTGCTGCTGCCGCGGCCACCGCCTCCCCCTCGCTTCTCTGACCAGCCCACGAGCTCCGCCTAGAACCCGAGCACCTCTCCGCCGACCCACGCAAGGCCGGAGGACCCAAAGACGACGCCGCGATCCTTCTTCCCCGTCCATGGCCGTCGGATGCGGCCGCCCGATTCGTCGTCCACAGGGCCTCCCTGAGCTCGCCGTCTTCTTCAACCGACTCCCCGTGAGCTCCTCTTCCTCCTCCCCCTTCCCGTTCTCGCTCTCGAGCACCACAGCAACAGCACCGAGCTCGGCCGCACCCGCCGCCGCCACCGCACATCGCCGTCGTGGCCACAGCCACGTTGGATCGATCCTGAGCACGTCATCGTCTCCGCCGCACTCGCACGAGCCCGTAGCAGTCCTGACGCGCCTTGCCGTGCCCCCTAGCATCGGAGCCGACCTCGCCCGAACTCCGGCGACCGCCAAGGCCATCGCCGGCGACAACTCCGGCCACCCCAGGCCCAGCTGCCACCACCACCCGATGCGGACGTGCATCTGCATCACGTAGATGCCCTCCGCCGGCCGTTTGGTCGCCGGAGACACAAACCCGAGGCTCGCCACCGCGGCTGGCCTCGCCGGCGTCAAGCCGCCGGTGGGTTTGACCCCACTGACTCGGGATTTGACCCTGTTTGACTTCCCCAGGGTCACTGACAGGTGGGCCCGGCCCCTGCTAACTTTTGGTTAAACTAATAACTAATTTTAGTTAAGCCACTGACTCACTGACATGCGGGCCCGGCCTGACTAATTAAACTAGGTTAGGTTTAAGTTATATTAGGATTAGCCATAGTCACTGACCAGTGGGCCCCACTGGTCAGGTTTGACCCGGACCAGCCCCTGTTGACCTGCTGACGTCATGCCAACGTCATGCTGACGCAGTAAATGTTTTCTGGATTTATTTTTATTCAGAAAATTCCAGAAAATTGTATAAACTTCTAAAATTCATAGAAATTCAACCGTAACTCCAAATTAAATAATTTATATATGAAAAATGATCAGAAAAATCCAATCTATCCATCTGTACAATTTTCATGCATGTTAGAACAACTTATAGCTGCTGTTTAGCACAAATAAATTAAATGGCATTTAAACTCTCACATATGGAGTTTGAATTTGAACCTAGTGTTCAAACCAGCCCCATTTAACCTGTTGCTAGATGCATTAGCCCAAAACACATTCATATTGCCATGTCATTATCATGCATCATATTGTTGCATCGCATTGATTGTGTTCTTTCTTGTTTGCCGGAACTTGCCCCCTCTCGATAGACGTGGTTCCGACGATGAGTTCGATGACACCGATAAAGAGCTATACTATCTTCAGAAGTGCCAGGCAAGCAAAACCCCCTTGTTCATTCCGATACAATCCCACTCTCTCGCTCCTGCTCTCTTTTACTGCATTAGGACAACAACGACATATTTGTTACATGCTGCGGTAGTTGAACCCCTTTATCCTCTGCATGACCTGTCATTGCCACAGTAAATAGATGAAACCCACTAGCATGAGTAGGAGTTGTTTGAGCCCTAATGTGCCTACTCATTCATGCTTGTTTGTCATGCCTGCTACTGCTTAGAGTTGAGTCAGGTCTGATTCATCGGGGATGAATCAGAGGCGTGTGAACATGTCCTACTGTGTGTGAGCTAAGTGTGTGAACACGATTTGGTAAAGGTAGCGATGAGAGGCCATGTAGGAGTACATGGTGGGTTGTCTCATTGCAGCCGTCCTCAGGAACTGAGTTCTGTGTTTGTGATCCATGATTCAGCTACTACCATACATTGGGCCCTGAAATATGACCCCGCTCGACTTCTTATTCACCCAAGTCCTCTGTCCAAGAGTTGCAAGTAGTTTCTTGTGTTTGTAGTATGCTGGAGGCCGTGCACAGCGCTGACCGGAGGGGTGGGCTGTGATGCGGTAGGCACATGGCCGGGTATAACGGGCGCCCGTTTGGTGTCACGGAACCCTGTTCACATCGTTTGGGGCTATGAGCGAAACTCCGGCCGGATCTCCTCATGGATGGAACCCGAATAGGCGATAAACCTGGACTTGAGACTTGAGTGTTTAGGTAGGTCGTGGTCTACACCCACGTCGGCTTTCGCTTGAAGTCTGCCGAGCACATGTCGTGTGCAGACGCTAAGTGGTGGAAACATGTATGAAGAAGTACACCCCTGCAGGGTTAACATCATCTATTTGAATAGCCGTGTCCGCGGTAAAGGACTTCTGCGTTGCTTATATCAGTTCATAGACAAGTGAAAGTGGATACTCTAAAATACGCAAGATAAGCGTGAGTGCTATGGATGGCGTTCTCGTAGGGAGACGGGAGCAGATCCATAGTGGTGTATTGGTTGGTGAATATGTGGACTCGTGTGCGCCACCTCAAAAGAGTTACTTGCAGTCGTAGTTTAGGATAGCCACCGAGTCAAAGCTGGCTTGCTGCAGTTAAACCCCACCATCCCCTTTGTTGATAATGATGCATATGTAGTTAGTTCTGATGTAAGTCTTGCTGGGTACATTTGTACTCACGTTGCTTAATTTATGTTTTTGCAGAGAGACTTCAGTCTCACTAGTAGTTCCACGTGGACTTCGACGTTTAGCTTGTTACCTCAGCTACGATCTTGTGCCCTCGGCAGGATCTGGTAGATAGTCAGGCTTCTCAGCCTCTTTCATTTGTAGATGTCTGTACTCAGACATATTAGCTTCCGCTTGTGTTTTGATCTGTATGCTCTGAATGTTGGGTCATGAGACTCATGTTTGTAATATCTCGCTCCTCGGAGCCTATTGAATAAATACTTGAGTCGTAGAGTCATGTTGTGATGCCATGTTGTGTTTGCACATATCAAGCATATTGTGTGTATGTTATTGAAATGCTTGGTATGTGTGGGATCTGACTATCTAGTTGTTTATCTTTAGTAGCCTCTCTTAGCGGGAAATGTCTCCTAGTGTTTCCACCGAGCCATGGTAGCTTGCTACTGCTCCGGAACATTTAGGCTGGCCGGCATGTGTCCTTCTTCGTTCCTGTGTCTGTCCCTTCGGGGAAATGTCACGCGATGAATACCGGAGTCCTGTTAGCCCGCTACAGCCCGGTTCACCGGAGTCCTGCTAGCCCAGTGCTACAGCCTGGATTCACTCGCTGATGACCGACACATTCAACGCTGGGTCATGGATGCCTGTCCCTGTAAGTTTGTGCCACTTTGGGTTTACGACTAGCCATGTCAGCCCGGGCTCCTTATCATATGGATGCTAGCGACGCTATCATATACGTGTGCCAAAAGGCGCAAACGGTCCCGGGCAAAGGTAAGGCGACACTCGTGGGAATACCGTGCGTGAGGCCGCAAAGTGATATGAGGTGTTACATGCTAGATCGATGTGGCATTGAGTCGGGGTCCTGACAGCTTTGGTATCAGAGCTTGACTGCCTGTAGGATTACCAAGCCAACTGGTCGAAGTTGAGTCTAGAAATTCTTTAGTTATATAAGGGAATTGATTGTGGGATGGAACGTAAGGCTCTTTTTACTCCTTATACCTTATGCCCTTCTGATCTGAGTCATCTTATCTTTCCTATGGGGATTAAGAGCTAGGCTATCTCTTCTTTCTATCAGGATCACGTGTTACTAATCCGTAGACTTATAAGATTGTTGGATTTAAGCTTGAGTTCAGTTTCTACTACTTCCGTACGTTAACTGTTGATCTCGAAACCTTGATATTGTGCTTCTGAGTGGTTATGCCACCATTTTTGTGAATGTCTCAAGGCTTTTCTGAGCATTTACAGCCGTTACGCTGTCCGAGTCATCCCAGGTTTCCAAAGAGTCTGATGCATTTGCAAAATCCTTTTCCTCTGGTTTCAATGTCTTTTTAGGCCAGGTTAATCACACAAATTGTTGAGTTGAGGTACTCTACTGCCTCGACCTTTATGTTGGAGTTATTATTACGACCCTAGGTGTCTCAGGGGATCATCTAGTAGTTTAGCCATGTTTTGTGTTTCCAGTGTGATGATTCTGGCCATTATTCTCGAAAGCATCTCGTGATGCCACTTAGTAGTAGGTATTCTATTCCTGGGTTTTCAAACCAAGATTCACCCTACTTACTTCATGTTGATAGTGTTGCTAGTTCCTTTAGATTATTAGTAACCTTTGCGATAGTCCTTGAAGTCTGTGGTATCTTCTTCTTCCAAATACCATGAACTACTTATGGCAGAAGTTCCTCGTTGAACTGAACGATCACAACCAGAGTGCTCTTGATGAGTTCTCTATTATATATTGTGGCTCTGCCAGTTCTACTTTTCTGCATGGGTTATCCGGAAGAAATATGTTGAACTTCGTTCGACATGCTAAACCATGCATCCACAACTCAGAAAATCGTATGTTCCTTTGAGTTGTCTCTCTTCAGTCGTATTCTGACCTTCGTCTATCAATTGATAGTCAAGAGTATGCGTGCGTTCGTTTATCGATGCCTATTACTCTTGTGGTCCGTCAAGCCATTCTATCGCGGAATGACTAGGAGAAACAAACTCCAGAACCTGACCCATATCCAGGGTTGGGTCAAAGAAGTTGTGCTCCGCAGATCAAATTGCTAATCCAGCTTTTGTTTTGTTCTACCTTGGAGTATTACCATCTTTCATATCGGGATTATTATAGGAACTGCACACCATCCTATGAATTCTTGGTGCAGTGATACTTCTCTCCATCATTGTTCATTTCTCGGTTCCTGTGTTATTGTAGCCGGAATGCCGACAAGTGAATCGTGGTGTGTGAAACCAATACTCCTAGCAACCTTGTTGATTGGTAGTTAAATGGACAACAACCTCATTCTTAGCATGCTGATTATTGAGTCATCATTCTAAGATTGATCGTGCTACCTAGTCCTTATTTCTGGTGCACCCTCTGATCAATGAGTTAGGATTGTGTCAATACCTTGCTCTGTTGATCATATCGTCTTGCCCTGAAAAGCAAGGTCGTTCTCGAGCTTAATACCATATTGGTGGTTCGTGATTTTCCGAAGATCTTCTCGGAAGTATTACCAGGTTGTCACCTGACCGCTATGTTGAGCTCGTGATCAAGTTGGTTTCTTGTGAACCACCCTCTCTCCAAGATCGGTGTTAGATATCCCTGAGCTAGTTGGTTAAGCTAGACAACAACTTGGAGAGTTGGAAGATAAAAGCTTGCCTGACTTAGTTCGTTCCAAAGGGATATTCTTGTGTAGTGTGTGTTGAAGAAAGATGATATCCTCATCGATTGGTCCCTGTGATCAGTTGCTGGACCTATTGTCTCATCAATCCTTTGATTTGAGTGTGGGCTATCGTCAAATCAAATCAGTACCAACGGTGTTCGTAATGTTGTTTTACTCGTGGTTTTTCCTCGAGCATACACCATTATATTCTTTGGGTCTGACCAATACTATCACCTTGTTCACATAGTTATGGAATTCCATCTCCATGGGAATCTGGATGAATTGTTGTTGAGCCCATCGACAACATCCTTGTCTCCTCCATGATTTTGTTGAACATTAAGCTAGTGTTGGAAACTTTTGGAAGCATTTCTTCATGCTAGCTCATGAAGCATATGTCGGATGTAAGAAGTGACTTTCTCTCATTCATGTGCATTTGATATAAGTTGCCGCCGTGAATTCGAGGAAGTTTGTTTTTGCTCCTCTAGAATCATCCCAAGTCAGTCATGCATGTGCGAAGTATTCTATGGTCTGAAAGACTGATCATCTTCATTCCATATGTATCCCCTAGCACACCAAGCCACTGATTGATTTGTTCAAGGAAAGGAAGTTCCTTCTTAAGAGCATGCCTTATGCAAGGACTTCAATATCCTCGATTATGGTTCCCCAACTGAACTCGGTAGTGTTTTATTGTAAGACTACCATGTGATAATGTTTTGTCTAGGACAACGTGTTCACATGTTTGTAGCAGAACCAGCTCATGATTTGGAGCTTGCTATCGTAGTTCATTCCCTGAGAATCTCGCAACGTCATCTCGTCGATTTGTGTTGCAAACTTTCATTTTTCCTTCTAGACTTGATGAGGCTGGAATATTATGTTACTAACCAGATCCGAATCTCAGGCAGATATGATGGTTGGAACCTTTCCAAGATCTATGATGTAGGTCCCGACAAGGTTGATGTTCTGGCCGACACACCTAGTCGGAAGATCTATCATTGTAGTATCTTAATTGAGCAAATCGACCATCTTCTCCATGAGGATTTCGAGTGACTTATTAGAAGTTGTTCCTTATGGATTTTTGTGTTCCTGAAGTCCGATCTTTACTTGATGTTCTAGATACCAACCATTTCAATGAATGGGATACGCTAGCACATCAAGGAGAACATTAGAAGCGGAGTGCTAAATGTCTCTCGGTCGATCATCCAGATTTTGTTTCCTTGGCCTCGCTAAGGTGAAATCTGAGAAAGTGTTATCTTCCTTTGCATCTGCATCATCCATCATCATTCATCATGGTAGCAAGTTGTGTTGCCAGGATCCTTGACACGGATATTGGTAAAATCTTGATGATTATGGAAATGCTCAAGTTCTTGAGAGCACGCGCAACTGCTAGGTTTGATCGTCGGCATTAACTGTATAGTGATCTCAGTTTCCCCGGCAATGCTATGACCTTTTCAAACAGTGAATTCACTCTCTATTGTTGGGTTCTTCCCCAGTTACCAGAATCATTCCCAGCATTTGCATTTTGTTCCCAGCTTGCACCGCCAATGTGCCATTCTACCATGGGTCCCTTCCATTTCCGGTGGTAAGCAAATTCATCCATTACGTTGTCTTCAACAAGGTAATCCACATCATCCAAGTCCGAGTATGCCATTCTACCGAACCCCTCCAAACGATCGCTTGAGAATTGCCTTAGGCTGCTATAAAGGTTTTCAATGATCTCTGAATCAAAGGTAATTCTTTTTGCCACTTGAGGTAATAATCTACGAATCACCCTCCTCCAGGATGTTCCGCTGTGGCATCATGGCAACTCAACTCCTCGCTACGTTGACAACCGTTCACCACCCTTTTAAGCGTGGAATTGTTGTCTACCTAGTGAACCTTCGACACCTGTTCCACTCCATTCATTTGGACGAATGTTTTGTGTCTCAGCTCGAGAGAGGTTGCTATGTCTCATTCCGTGAGTTAATCCTGAGTTGTTCGATCTTCGAGAAGATTGACCCTTCTAGAGTCTCCTTCTTCTCTCCATGTCATGTTGGCAGGATTTCTCGGAGCAAGACATCAAGATAATGATGGTGATCGAATCAATGTTCTTATGAAGGGCAACCTGGATCGTGAAGATTGTGTTAGGTTGTGTTCCCCCTTCGTCTTACCCTACACTTGAATCTCGGGTCGAGATTCTTGTTTAGTGGGGGTGAGTTGTCACATCCCTAGTTCTGGCCTGACCTATGCTTGCTTCCATGTGTGCATCATGTTTAAAGTTCATGAAATTTGAAATGGGGATGACCAAGCCCTAGCACCAAAGCAATGCAAATAGGTTCAACTTCAAAATATTTTCAAAGAACCCAAATTGGTTTGCAAAAATGTTCATGATTAATGGAAAAGGGTGAAAACCATTTCCAGAGATGATGGATATTTTTCCAAGACATTTTTTGATTTTTGAGTAAACCATATTGTATTTGAATTGGGGCATTTAAATACTGTTAATATTTTTAAATGCTCCAACAATTCTGAAAATAGTTGAGGGCCTCTGTGATAATTCAGTTAATGCCCACAATTATTTTCAGGATTTATTAAAATGATTTGGTATTATTACTAAATCAAAACAAATAGCAAAAAAATAGAAAACAGAAATTAAATTAGAGGAGAGAGAGAAACCTACCTGGCCCAGCTCCTCCAGCCACTTACCTGGCGCCACCAACCAGCCCAGCACGGCCCAGCCCACCGCCGCTTCCCCCCCGTCGTCTTCCTCCCTCGCCAGAAGGACAGAGGCGAGGCGTGGCGCGCGCCCGAGAGCCCTCGGCCACCTCCTGCCTGGTTGCCTCCCTCCTCGATGCGCCTGGAGACGCCACGACACCCTGGCCTCTCTCTCACTCTCCCTGGAACCCCTCGCGCTCTCCCTCGCTCCTCCCCCTCCTCTGCTCTCTCTCCCTCACGCGCCCGAGCGGAGCCCGTCGCCGCCGCTTGCTGCTGCCGCGGCCACCGCCTCCCCCTCGCTTCTCTGACCAGCCCACGAGCTCCGCCTAGAACCCGAGCACCTCTCCGCCGACCCACGCAAGGCCGGAGGACCCAAAGACGACGCCGCGATCCTTCTTCCCCGTCCACGGCCGTCGGATGCGGCCGCCCGATTCGTCGTCCACAGGGCCTCCCTGAGCTCGCCGTCTTCTTCAACCGACTCCCCGTGAGCTCCTCTTCCTCCTCCGCCTTCCCGTTCTCGCTCTCGAGCACCACAGCAACAGCACCGAGCTCGGCCGCACCCGCCGCCGCCACCGCACATCGCCGTCGTGGCCACAGCCACGTTGGATCGATCTTGAGCACGTCATCGTCTCCGCCGCACTCGCACGAGCCCGTAGCACTCCTGACGCGCCTCGCCGTGCCCCCTAGCATCGGAGCCGACCTCGCCCGAACTCCGGCGACCGCCAAGGCCATCGCCGGCGACAACTCCGGCCACCCCAGGCCCAACTGCCACCACCACCCAATGCGGACGTGCATCTGCATCACGTAGATGCCCTCCGCCGGCCGTTTGGTCGCCGGAGACACAAACCCGAGGCTCGCCACCACGGCTGGCCTCGCCGGCGTCAAGCCGCCGGTGGGTTTGACCCCACTGACTCGGGATTTGACCCTGTTTGACTTCCCCAGGGTCACTGACAGGTGGGCCCGGCCCCTGCTAACTTTTGGTTAAACTAATAACTAATTTTAGTTAAGCCACTGACTCACTGACATGCGGGCCCGGCCTGACTAATTAAACTAGGTTAGGTTTAAGTTATATTAGGATTAGCCATAGTCACTGACCAGTGGGCCCCACTGGTCAGGTTTGACCCGGACCAGCCCCTGTTGACCTGCTGACGTCATGCCAACGTCATGCTGATGCAGTAAATGTTTTCTGGATTTATTTTTATTCAGAAAATTCCAGAAAATTGTATAAACTTCTAAAATTCATAGAAATTCAACCGTAACTCCAAATTAAATAATTTATATATGAAAAATGATCAGAAAAATCCAATCTATCCATCTGTACCATTTTCATGCATGTTAGAACAACTTATAGCTGCTGTTTAGCACAAATAAATTAAATGGCATTTAAACTCTCACATATGGAGTTTGAATTTGAACCTAGTGTTCAAACCAGCCCCATTTAACCTGTTGCTAGATGCATTAGCCCAAAACACATTCATATTGCCATGTCATTATCATGCATCATATTGTTGCATCGCATTGATTGTGTTCTTTCTTGTTTGCCGGAACTTGCCCCCTCTCGATAGACGTGGTTCCGACGATGAGTTCGATGACACCGATAAAGAGCTATACTATCTTCAGAAGTGCCAGGCAAGCAAAACCCCCTTGTTCATTCCGATACAATCCCACTCTCTCGCTCCTGCTCTCTTTTACTGCATTAGGACAACAACGACATATTTGTTACATGCTGCGGTAGTTGAACCCCTTTATCCTCTGCATGACCTGTCATTGCCACAGTAAATAGATGAAACCCACTAGCATGAGTAGGAGTTTTTTGAGCCCTAATGTGCCTACTCATTCATGCTTGTTTGTCATGCCTGCTACTGCTTAGAGTTGAGTCAGGTCTGATTCATCGGGGATGAATCAGAGGCGTGTGAACATGTCCTACTGTGTGTGAGCTAAGTGTGTGAACACGATTTGGTAAAGGTAGCGATGAGAGGCCATGTAGGAGTACATGGTGGGTTGTCTCATTGCAGCCGTCCTCAGGAACTGAGTTCTGTGTTTGTGATCCATGATTCAGCTACTACCATACATTGGGCCCTGAAATATGACCCCGCTCGACTTCTTATTCACCCAAGTCCTCTGTGCAAGAGTTGCAAGTAGTTTCTTGTGTTTGTAGTATGCTGGAGGCCGTGCACAGTGCTGACCGGAGGGGTGGGCTGTGATGCGGTAGGCACGTGGCCGGGTATACCGGGCGCCCGTTTGGTGTCACAGAACCCTGTTCACATCGTTTGGGGCTGTGAGCGAAACTCCGGCCGGATCTCCTCATGGATGGAACCCGAATAGGCGATAAACCTGGACTAGAGACTTGAGTGTTTAGGTAGGTCATGGTCTACACCCACGTCGGCTTTCGCTTGAAGTCTGCCGAGCACATGTCGTGTGCAGACGCTAAGTGGTGGAAACATGTATGAAGTAGTACACCCCTGCAGGGTTAACATCATCTATTTGAATAGCCGTTTCCGTGGTAAAGGACTTCTGGGTTGCTTATATCAGTTCATAGACAAGTGAAAGTGGATACTCTAAAATACGCAAGATAAGCGTGAGTGCTATGGATGGCGTTCTCGTAGGGAGACGGGAGCGGATCCATAGTGGTGTATTGGTTGGTGAATATGTGGACTCGTGTGCGCCACCTCAAAAGAGTTACTTGCAGTCGTAGTTTAGGATAGCCACCGAGTCAAAGCTGGCTTGCTGCAGTTAAACCCCACCATCCCCTTTGTTGATAATGATGCATATGTAGTTAGTTCTGATGTAAGTCTTGCTGGGTACATTTGTACTCACGTTGCTTAATTTATGTTTTTGCAGAGAGACTTCAGTCTCACTAGTAGTTCCACGTGGACTTCAACGTTTAGCTTGCTACCTCAGCTACGATCTTGTGCCCTCGGCAGGATCTGGTAGATAGTCAGGCTTCTCAGCCTCTTTCATTTGTAGATGTCTGTACTCAGACATATTAGCTTCCGCTTGTGTTTTGATCTGTATGCTCTGAATGTTGGGTCATGAGACTCATGTTTGTAATATCTCGCTCCTCGGAGCCTATTGAATAAATACTTGAGTCGTAGAGTCATGTTGTGATGCCATGTTGTGTTTGCACATATCGAGCATATTGTGTGTATGTTATTGAAATGCTTGGTATGTGTGGGATCTGACTATCTAGTTGTTTATCTTTAGTAGCCTCTCTTACCGGGAAATGTCTCCTAGTGTTTCCACCGAGCCATGGTAGCTTGCTACTGCTCCGGAACATTTAGGCTGGCCGGCATGTGTCCTTCTTCGTTCCTGTGTCTGTCCCTTCGGGGAAATGTCACGCGATGAATACCGGAGTCCTGTTAGCCCGCTATAGCCCGGTTCACCGGAGTCCTGCTAGCCCAGTGCTACAGCCTGGATTCACTCGCTGATGACTGACACGTTCGATGCTGGGTCATGGATGCCTATCCCTGTAAGTTTGTGCCACTTTGGGTTTACGACTAGCCATGTCAGCCCGGGCTCCTTATCATATGGATGCTAGCGACACTATCATATACGTGTGCCAAAAGGCGCAAACGGTCCCGGGCAAAGGTAAGGCGACAACCGTGGGAATACCGTGCGTGAGGCCGCAAAGTGATATGAGGTGTTACATGCTAGATCGATGTGGCATTGAGTCGGGGTCGTGACATGCTGGCCAATTCGCTTGGCCATCTGGAGCAGATTGAAAGCTACGCCCCTGGCCACCAGGTCAGATTTGGAAGCCTGAACTTCACGGCCGACATCCGTGGAGACTTGATCTTCGACGGATTTGAGCCACAACCAAGCGCGCCGCACCGTCACGATGGGCATGATTTAGCTCTGCTGCCGGACAGTGCCCTGGAGGCCGCACATGAGTCCGCTCCGACCCTTAATTTGGAGCCGACCGCGCAGATTGAGGATGGGTGGCTAGACACCGCCTCGGGGGCTGCAACCTCTATGGTGATGGAGCCGAATACTGACTTTGTCCCTCATGAGGCTAGTGACTCCGAGGTGCCTGACTCCTCTCCGGACTCCGAACCACCCGCGCCCCCTCCAATCAAATCCGATTGGGCGCCGATCATGGAGTTCACCGCTGCGGACATCTTTCAACACTCACCTTTTGGGGACATCCTGAATTCGCTAAAGTATCTCTCGCTATTAGGAGAGCCCTGGCCGAACTGCGGTCAGGACGATTGGGATGCGGACGACGAAGAAATTCAAAGCCCACCCACCACCCACTTTGTAGCCACTGTCGACGATCTAACCGACATGCTAGACTACGACTCCGAAGACATCAACGGTATGGACGACGATGCCGGAGACGACCAAGAACCAGCGCCTACTGGGCACTGGAAGACTACCTCGTCATACGAGATATACATGGTGGACATCCCAAAGGATGGGAATGGCGAGGATGAAGCGGAGGAAGACTCCTCCAAGAAACAGCCCAAGCGCCGGCGTCAGCGGCGTCGCTCTAAATCCCGCCACAGCAAGAATGGAGATTCCGGCACCGGAGATAATAACACCCCAGAGAGTGCCGAAGACAACCCCCTCTAGCAAGATTCAGCACAGGAGGACGGAGAAGCCAGCCCTCATCCGAGAGCGGCAGACGAAGAGGTAGAGGATGATAATTACATACCTCCCTCCAGAGACGAGGCAAGCCTTGACGACGACGAATTTGTCGTGCCTGAGGATCCCGTCGAACAAGAGCGTTTTAAACATAGGCTTATGACCACGGCAAACAGCCTAAAGAAAAAGCAACAACAACTTAGAGCTGATCAAGATCTGCTAGCCGACAGATGGACAGAAGTCCTCGCGGCCGAAGAGCATGAACTCGAACGCCCCTCCAAAAGCTACCCCAAACACAAGTTGCTCCCCCGATTAGAGGAGGAGGCATATAAACCTGCATCACCAGCGCACAATACGGCTGACCGACCACCTCGTGGCCTCGACAGAGAGGCCTCTAGGCCCTCCACCAGAACCGTACCCCGGCACCGCTCGAAAAGTACGAAGCCACGGGGGAATGCTCCGGACTTGCAAGACATATTGGAGGATAAGGCAAGACAATTAAGATCGATCTACGGATCACGTGGGCGCCCCACGATGCGCGATGACTACCGTCGCGCCGGATACAGCAACTCCGGCCGGGCCGAACACAGTAGACAAAGCTCGCTTGCGCTACGTCGTGATATAGCCCAATATAGAGGCGCCGCACACCCACTATGCTTCACAGATGAAGTAATGGATCATCAAATCCCCGAAGGGTTTAAACCCGTGAACATTGAATCCTACGATGGCACAATAGACCCCGCGGTTTGGATCGAAGACTATCTCCTTCATATCCACATGGCCCGCGGTGACGATCTTCACGCCATCAAATATCTCCCACTCAAGCTTAAAGGAACAGCTCGGCATTGGCTGAACAGCCTGCCAGCATAGTCAATTGGGTGTTGGGAGGACCTGGAAGCCGCATTCCTTGACAACTTCCAGGGCACATATGTGCGACCACCAGACGCCGATGACCTAAGCCACATAATTCAGCAGCCAAACGAATCGGCCAGACAGTTCTGGACAGGGTTCTTAACAAAGAAAAATCAAATCGTCGACTGTCCGGATGCAGAGGCTCTCGCAGCCTTCAAACATAACGTCCGCGACGAGTGGCTGGCCGGGCACCTAGGATAGGAAAAGCCGAAATCCATGGCAGCCCTGACATCACTCATGACCCGCTTCTGCGCGGGAGAGGACAGTTGGCTAGCCCACAGTAACAACCTCAGCAAAAATTCTGGCAGTCCGGATTCCAAGGACCGCAATGGCAGGTCGCGTCATAACAAAAACAAACGCCGCGTTAACGGCGATAACACTGAGGATACGGCAGTCAATGCCTGATTCAGAGGCTCTAAACCCGGTCAGCGGAAAAAGCCATTCAAAAGAACTACTCCGGGTCCGTCCAATTTGGACCGAATACTCGACCGCTCGTGCCAAATATACAGCACCCCCGAAAAGCCAGCCTATCACACCAACAGGGATTGTTGGGTATTCAAGCAGGCAGGCAAGTTAATTGCCGAAAACAACAACAAGGGGCTGCATAGCGATGACGAGGAAGAGACCCGGCCGCCGAACAATAGAGGACAGAAGGGTTTCCCCCCACAAGTGCGGATGGTAAACATGATATACGCAACCCACATACCCAAGAGGGAGTGGAAGCGTCCACTCAGGGACGTATATGTGATGGAGCTAGTTGCCCCGAAGTTTAACCCATGGTCCTCCTGCCCAATCACCTTTGATCGAAGGGACCACCCCACCAGTATCCGCCATGGTGGATTCGCCGCATTGGTTTTAGACCCAATCGTCGATGGATTTCACCTCACTAGAGTCCTGATGGACGGCGACAGCAGCCTGAACCTGCTTTATCAGGATACAGTGCGCACGATGGGCATAGACCCCTCAAGGATTAAACCCACAAAGACGACCTTCAAAGGCGTCATACCAGGTGTAGAGGCCAATTGTACAGGTTCAGTCACACTGGAAGTGGTCTTCGGATCCCCGGATAACTTCCGAAGCGAGGAGTTAATCTTCGACATAGTCCCGTTCCACAGCGGCTATCACGCTCTGCTCGGATGGACCGCGTTCGCAAAGTTCAACGTGGTGCCGCATTACGCATACCTCAAGCTCAGGATGCCAGGCCCTCGAGGAGTCATCACGGTCAACAGAAACACTGAACGCTCCCTCCGAACGGAGGAACACACAGCGGCTCTCGTGGCAGAAGTACAGAGCAGCCTCTTAAGGCAATTTTTGAGTCCGGCCGTTAAGCGACCGGACACGGCCAAACGCGCCCGGAGTAACCTACAACAAGACCACCTGGCACGTTCCGAGCACGCGTAGCAATGCGGCCCCAACCCCAGCCCTTACAAAATTGCAAAACTGGTCCCTCGCGTACATCACTATGCTCTAGAGATACCATGGGCATAGGGGGAGGGGCACGACCACCACAAGCCCAGAAGGCGGCTTAACCGCACCAGGGGCTCCCAAGTGTGTCACTATTTTTCTTTCTTATTTTTTCTTACCCACAGGACTCCGTTCACCAGAGGCCCTGTCCGGCAGCAGACCTGTCGAACTCACGATGCAACGGCTAGGGAAGGAGAAAAGGCTGCGACGAGTATCCAGGTGGTCTCCATTACGAGCATTAAATCCGTTTTCATACACCATTCCACAGCCCACCCCTGGAGGGGGACATGTTTAATAGTCCTACCTCTTGCTTACCGCACTATTTGTATCGTTCTGCATTCATGGCAGTATTCCTTGAATAAACAATGGACCGCTTTTTGCTTATAATTGCATTTCTTCTCTTATATATATTTGTTCATTTATGACATGTTGCATCAGTACACTCTGGTACGGCTAAACACACCAAGGGCTTAAGTTCCCCACATTATGGTGTGATAAGTCTGAACACTTTCACAAGTGCGGCACCCCGAACTTATAGCATTATATGCATCGGCTCCGAATCATGTCTTGGGTCAATAGTTGGGTTTGCCCAGCTCCCATGTTTTGGTACCTTACGTTCCGTTATATCGGCTAAGGTAGCACTGGGAGAACCACTGCGATTGCGCCCCGGTTGAGCTGGGCGAGCGCCTCAGTGGAGAAAGCTAAAACTGACCGTCATGATAAGGCGAGAGCTGGTCGCTGTTCGAGAGGTCTTTTCGAGTCCCTAAAGACTTATGTCGCTTAGAGCGAGGAACCGGCTTTGTCCGGCCCAGGCGTGGATAGCGCCCTGAACTCGGTCTTCCGAACACTAGGGGCTTCTCCGAAATTTAAAATTATAGAATTCTATGGCTAAGTGAGAGTGTTCAAGCATTATAAGTCCGGTTGCCTCGTTCGTTGTGTTGAACGCCTCCCTAGATGGACCCAGAAATGGGAACAAGAGCGCTCAAGTTTACCCCAAACACCCCAGCACTTGTGGCATGGGGGCTGAAGCCGACGACTTGCCATCTCTCAGATTTGATAAACGGCCGCACAGAAGGTAATATTTTAAATTAACAAGCGTTGCTTAGCGCATATGAACAAAGTCTTCAGCGCACATGATAACAAAAGTGCGAGTCTACTCAAATATTACATCTTTGGAACACTCACCCGCAATCAGGCGGGCACCCCCCAGGACACTCTTATAATACATTTCGGGCGTATGATACTCCTTGCCCGCCGGCGGCGCGTCCGTCAGAAGCTTCTTAGCGTCCATCCTGCCCTAGTGCACTTTTGCACGGGCAAGGGCCCGACGGGCACCTTCAATGCAGGCGGAGTGCTTGACGACTTCCACCCAGGGACACGCGTCCACCAGCCGCCACACCAGGCCGAAGTAGCTCCCAAGCATGGCCTCCTTGGGCCACAGCCGAACTATGAGGCCTTTCATGGCCTGTTCGGCTACCTTGTGGAGCTCGACCAGCTGCTTCAGCTGGTCGCTAAGGGGCACCGGATGTCCGGTCTCAGCATACTGAGACCAGAAGACCTTCTCCGTCGAGCTCCCCTCCTCGGCCCGGTAGAAAGCGGCAGCATCGGATACGCTGCGGGACAGATCTGCGAACGCTCCTGGAGAGCTCCGAATTCGGGTAAGTAATAGGTAATTCACATTCACATGCTTGCTTTGCATGAAAATGCCTTACCCGCCGCTATCTTCTTCAATGCCTCGATTTCCTGGAGGGCCTTGCGGGCTTCGGCCTTAGCGGCTTTGGCACTCTCAAGAGCCGAGGTAAGCTCGGACTCTCGAGTCTTTGAGTCGCCTCCATACTCTCATGCTTCTCCACGAGAGCCTGGAGCTCTTGCTGCACCTCCGCCACCCGCGCCTCCTGCTTCTCTCGCTCGGCTCGCTCTGCGGCCGCATCGCGTTCTGCCGCGGACACCACCTCCTTCAGGGTCGCCACCTCGTTCGTGGCCCCTGGAGTACCCACGTTATCCTTGTTATTTCTCTTGCAACCAAAATCCTTTTCTGTAAGGTACAAATTTAATATGGTTTTACTCACCTTCCTTGTCCTCGAGCTGCTTCTTGGCACGGCCGAGCTCGCTCTCGGACCGCCCGAGGTTCTGCTTCAAAGCATCGACCTCCGCAGTCAGTGCGGCAGAGGTCAGCAGCGCAGCCTGCAATCCCATATTGACATATTTTTTAGACCTCCTGCGTATATCTTTTTAGATCCTCAGTCCGGCTTTTCTTTCCAAACACCGAACCGAGCATCAGGGGCTACTGTCTATGTGGTATTATATTACATATCTTAAATTTCTTACCTCAAAGCCTGTTAGAAGGCTGCTGCAGGCTTCGGTCAGCCTGCTATTGGCGAGCTGAACCTTCTGAATCACCGCACTCATGATAGTGCGGTGTTCTTCTTTGATGGAAGCGCCGTTGAGCGCCTCCAACAAGTTATCCGGCGCCTCCGGTTGGACGGAGGTCGCTGGTGTCATAGTCTTGCCCTTCTTACGAAGGGGCCGCCTGCTGGACTCCGGAACCACTGCAGGTTCCGGTGCGGAGTCCGGTGCGAAGTTTGGGAGGTTGCCCTATGGCACCTCCGGAGCCTCACCCTCCTGGGATCCCACCTTGGCGTCGTCAGCGTCACGAGGGGTGGAGGCGGTCGGAAGGGAATCCATATCCGACGTACCCAAGGACCCGCTCGACGAAGCGGGAAGATCATCCTTGACCGGACTACAGGTTGTATGCGGCATTATAAAGACACCGTGTGGCAAAAAGAAAAATTATAAATCATCCAGGAATCCGGATACTTACGATCTTGCCAGGGGCTTGGCCCTTGAAGGCCACTCCTCGTCGCCGTCGTCGGTGTTGGCAGAGCAGTTCGGAGGAAGGGTCCTTCCCTTCTTGGACCCTTCGGCCTCCCTCGTTGGGGAGGCCTTCCTCTTCTTCTCTCCCCCCGCTGGGGGAGAGGCCTCTTTCTTCTCCTCCTCGTCCTCAGGGGAAGAGTCCACCTTGGAGTCATCGGACGATGAGTCCGATACCACCAGGCGCGGGGAACTCCTTCGGGTTCTCGTGGCCTTCTTCTTGGCCTTCTTCTCCGGCACTATGTAAAGTGCCGGGACCAGCAGCCCTGTCAAACGGGCATCCGCTAGGTCTTCTGGAAGGGGAGCCGGACAGTTAACCTGTCCAGACGTCTTCTGCCAGTCCTGTTAAAGGCATTGGGAGTTTAGATCCCGCATAGAGTCAAACTATGAAAAGCAAATGTCCCATAAAGGATAACATAGCTTACCTCGCCAGCCGGACGCTGCGTGCTGAATCCGCGATCTTCGGTAGCGGAAGCGGGAGCTACGGCGCCCTTGAACAGCACCCTCCAGGCAGCTTCGTACGTAGTGTCGAAGAGCCTGCTCAAGGTCCGGTGCTGGGCCAGATCAAACTCCCACAAATTGAAGTCCCATTGCTGGCAGGGGAGAATCCGGCGGATGAGCATGACCTGGATCATTAAGAAGCTTAAGCTTCTTGTTCCCCAGGGTATGGAGACAGGACTGGAGTCCGGTCAGCTCCTCCGAACTACCCCAAAGCAAGCCCTTCTCTTTCCAGGAGGTGAGCTGCATGGGGATGCTAGATCTGAACTCGGGGGCTGCTGCCCATTTAGGGTCACGCGGCTCGGTGATGTAGAACCACCCCGATTGCCACCCTTTGACAGATTCCATGAAGGCACCCTCGAGCCAAGTGACGTTGGGCATTTTGCCCACCATGGTGCCTCCACACTCCGCTTGGCTGCCCTTCACAACCTTCGGCTTGACATTGAAGGTCTTTAGCCACAAGCCGAAGTGGGGCTGGATGCAGAGGAAGGCCTCACACACGACGATAAACGCCAAGATGTTGAGGATGAAGTTTGGAGCCAGATCGTGGAAGTCCAGGCCGTAGTAGTACATGAGCCCCCGGACGAAGGGGTGGAGTGGGAAGCCCAGTCCGCGGAGGAAGTGGGGGAGGAATACGACCCTCTCATGGGGCCTGGGGGTGGGGATGAGCTGCCCCTCATCGGGCAGCCGGTGCGCGATGTCGCTGGACAGGTATCCGGCGCTGCATAGCTTCTCGATGTGCCCCTCCGTTTCGGAGGAGGCCATCCACTTGCCTCCCGCTCCGGACATGGCTGGAGAAGGTTGAGGTGAGATGTGTGGGCTCGGGCGCTGGAGCTCGAGTGCGCGGAGATGGATAAGCAAAGGAGGAAGAAGGCGTAGGTAAAGGAGGTGGATCCTTATCCCCTTATATATGGGCGGATGAAACTATGCGTCCCTACTAGCCTGGTAAAACTTGCTTATCTCCCAAGCGCCATAATCAATAGCGCGATTGGGTTACCCACGTCCGTATTGATGGGAATCCCAGAATAAGGGGAACACGATCTCTGCTTCGACAAGATGTGCCAAGGAAACCACTTCGCTAAACGCGCTGAGGTGGTATAATAAAAACGAAGGCTTGGTAGTGGTGTCACGTCACACCAGAAAATACGTCAGCAGATTGAACTTATGTACATATTATTCTCTCTATGATGGAATGTGGAATTTATTTTGCAGAGCCGGACACTATCCTGGCGTTCACAATCTTCCATGAATTATTCGGAGGAGGAACCCGCCTTGCAATGCCGAAGACAATATGCGCGCCGGACTCGTCGTCATTGAAGCCTGGTTCAGGGGCTACTAAGGGAGTCCTGGACTAGGGGGTGTCCGGATAGCCGGACTATCATCATCGGCCGGACTCCAAGACTATGAAGATACAAGATTGAAGACTTCGTCCCGTGTCCGGATGGGACTTTCCTTGGCGTGGAAGGCAAGCTTGGCAATACGGATGTGTAGATCTCCTACCATTGTAACCGACTCTGTGTAACCCTAGCCCTCTCTGGTGTCTATATAAACTGGAGGGTTTTAGTCCATAGGACGAACAACAATCATACCATAGGCTAGCTTCTAGGGTTTAGCCTCCTTGATCTCGTGGTAGATCCACTCTTGTACTACCCATATCATCAATATCAATCAAGCAGGAGTAGGGATTTACCTCCATCGAGAGGGTCCGAACCTGGGTAAAAACATCGTGTCCCTTGTCCCCTGTTACCATCCGCCTAGACGCACAGTTCGGGACCCCCTACCCGAGATCCGCCGGTTTTGACACCGACAGATGGGATGCGGCATCTTCACTAGGAAGGCCAGAAAATTGATATTTCATAACAAGATTCAGGAAAGCAACATTAATTTCACAAGATTCAGCATTAGTAGTGGGAGCAACCGGGTTGCTAATAAAACCATTGTTGTTTGTGTTGGAGAAGTCACACAATTTAGTATTATCTTGAGCCATCGTGACAAAACAAGCAATCCAACGCACAAGCACACAAAAAGAAAGCAAAAGAAGACGAACGGAAGAGGGGTGAAGAAAAGGAAAATCTTTTCGGAAGTCGTTTTAGAGGTGGGGGAGAGGAAAACGAGAGGCGAATGGCGAAAAATGTAATGCAAGAGATGAGAGTTTATGATGGGTACTTGGTATAGCTTGACTTGACGTAGATCTCCCCGGCAACAACGCTAGAAATTCTTCCTGCTACCTCTTGAGCTTGCGTTGGTTTTTCCCTTGAAGAGGAAAGGGTGATGCAGGAAAGTAGAATAAGTATTTCCCTCAGTTTGAGAACTAAGGTATCAATCCAGTAGGAGACAACGCACAAGTCACTGAATACCTGCACAAACAATCAACAAACTTGCACCCAACACGATAAAGGGGTTGTCAATCCCTTCACGGTTATTGGCAAAAGTGAGATCTGATAGAGATAGATAAACGGTAAAGTAAATATTTTGGGTAATTTTGGATTATAGATCGGAAAGTAAAAGACTGCAAAATAGTATATCAGAAACTAGTATGACGGGAAATAAAACTTGTACGATGGAAAAGAGACCCGGGGGCCATAGGTTTCACTAGTGGCTTCTCTCATGATAGCTAATAATATAGTGGGTGAACAAATTACTGCCGAGCAATTGATAGAAGAGCGCATAGTTATGACGATATCTAAGGCAATGATCATGAACATAGGCATCACGTCCGTGTCAAGTAGACCGAAACGATTCTACATCTACTACTATTACTCCACACATCGACCGACTCCTGCGTGCATCTAGTGTATTAAGTTCATAAAGAACAGAGTAACGCATTCAGTAAGATGACATGATGTAGAGGAATTAACTCAAGCAATATGATGAAAATCCAATAATTTTATCCTCAGTGGCAACAATACAATATGTGCCTTGCTGCCCCTACTGTCACTGGGAAAGGACACCGTAAGATTGAACCCAAAGCTAAGCACTTCTCCCATTGCAAGAAAAGCCAATCTAGTAGGCCAAACTAAACCGATAATTCAAACATACTTGCAAAGATATCAAATCATGCATAAAAGAATTCAGAGAAGACTCAATTAATATTCATTGATAATCTGATCATAAATCCACAATTCATCGGATCTCGGCAAACACACCACAAAAGAGTATTACATCGAATAGATCTCCAAGAACATCAAGGAGAACATGGTATTGAGAATCAAAGAGTGAGAAGAAGCCATCTAGCTACTAGCTATGGACCCATAGGTCTGTGGTAAACTACTCCTGCTTCATTGGAAGGGCAATGGTGTTGATGTAGAAGCCCTCCATGATCGAATCCCCCTCCGGCAGGACGCCGGAAAAGGCCCCTAGATGGGATATCATGGGTATAGAGGGTTGCGGCAGTGGAAAAGTGTTTTTGTGGCTCCCCCTAATGGTTTTGGGGTATAAGACTATATATGGGCGAATGAATTAGGTCAGGAGAGCTCCAAGGGGCCCACGAGGTAGGGGCACGCCCTACCTTCCTGGGCGCGCCCTCCACCCTCGTGGCCGCCTTGTTGCGTCTCCGACTTCATCTCCAAGTCTCCTGGTTTGCTTCTGGTCCAAGAAAGATCATCGTGGAAGTTTCATTCTGTTTGGACTCCGTTTGGTATTCCTTTTATGCAAAACTCTAAAACACACAAAAAATAGAAATTGGCACTAGGCTCTAGGCTAATAGGTTAGTTCCAAAAATAATATAAAATAGCATATAAATGCATATAAAACATCCGAAATAGATAATGTAATAGCATGGAACAATCAAGAATTATAGATGCATTGGAGACGTATCAACCAGCACGCGCAACCCTCTCCTGCCACGTGTCCGCGCATGGTATGGGACCTAACCCAACGTGCCACACAACACGTGTGGCTCAGGCCCGTGGGCTTATGTCGGGGAAAATATATGGGGGTATATGTTTTCCCCTGACTCGTGCACGGACAAGCCAAGATCGAGCCCAGATGTACAAGAAACCAAGAGATTCGAGGGACCGACGAGAAGATCAGAGGGACCATGTCCAAGCTAGAGAAGCAAGATATCGTAAAGATAAAGGCCTCCTTTGCTAGGCAGGCGAGCCCGGCAAGGGACGAGGCCACCCCCAGAAGAAGACGACCAAGGCGTCCCGGTAGGGCTTGCTGGGACTTGCAAAGGCAAAATCACCTCACCAACCACTTGACCACGACTCACGTCGTCGATCAGTGCGGTGTCAAGCCGCAAAGTGATTAAGTGGCAGCCGTTCGCCACATGGCAGCCTTTCCCTATAGGAAAAACCCACAGATGACACCCGTCTTGTGATGTGTCAAACAAGCGGGCATGGAGCTGGCAAGATAGCCTGTCATGCCTTGCCGGGCAACCAATGATGTGACGTTGAGTGGTGCATTAAATGTGTACTATCAGGCCATAGAGTTAGGTATGATAGCACTGTTTGCTATCATATCAATGCATAATGTTTACTTTGCCATTGTGGTGACCCCTTGATCTATAAAAGGAGGCCCTTGCTAACTGTAAACGAGGTTAGAAGGTTGGATAACACACACCCCCATAGACACGTAGTCGCTGCCGCCCTGAGGCAACCCTTGCTGGGCGGTGTACTACGCTCCACCACCACATTTCCACCACCAATCCACCAAAAGCAGGAGTAGGGTTTTATGCCTCGTGGCGGCCTGAACCTGGGTAAAACTGCCCGTGTGATCTCTGTCGTGCTGCCTCACACTCGTCTACTCTTTCTGCAACGCGACGCCCCCCTGTCGAACCAGGAAGGGGCCTCCTGGTCCCATAGGTGGTCGTGGTTTCCCGCGACACAAGGGCTTCACAGAGATGTTAGGTCTTTCCAAAGAAATTCTTCCGGAAGATAATGTGCTCCCCAGAAGCACAAACGAAGCGAAAAAAAACTGTTTGCCCATTGGAACTTGAAGTACAGAAGATACACGCTTGTGTGAATGATTGTATATTGTACCGTGGTGAGTACACAGATTTGCGTGCATGTCCCACATGGAATCATGCATGGTACAAGTGCAGGAGAGCAAAGGACATGTACAAATTGGACGACGAGATCAAGACAGGAATCCCGTTCAAGGTTGTTTGGTACCTGCCTTTCATTCCAAGGTTGAGGCGTTTGTTTGCAAACCCTAGAGAGGCAAAGAGGTTGCGGTGGCATCATGATGAGCGAACCGCGGATAAATATATGAGGCACCCGAAAGATGGGGCTTAGTGGGAATTAATCGACAACAAGTTTCAAGACTTCTCCATGGATCATAGAAATATAAGGCTCGGGGAGTGATTGACGGGATGAATCCTTTTGGAGATATGAGCACCAATCACAGCACATGGCCGATGTCTCTATGCATATATAACCTAGATCCTTGGTTATGTATGAAGTAAAAATACATTGTGATGTCAATGATTATCCAAGGCCCGAAGCAACCCGGAAATGACATCGACATTTACTTTCAGCTACTGGTAGAAGAACCACTGACAGTGTGGATAGATGTGCCTGCTGTAAAATGTTATGATGCTTACAGAAATGAGATTTTCGATCTACGTGCGATGCCGGTGCACACCATTCAAGATATGCCGGCATTAGGCAACACATCATGGTAGAAAACAAAGGGAGATGTAGGGTGTGTCACATGCATGGATAGTACAACTAGCATTTTTCTTCCCAACTCGCGCAGAACTGTGTATTTGCGTCATCGTAAGTTCTTATGGAGAAATCACCCATACCGAAAGATGAAAGATGAATTTGATGGTACGTCAGAGGTAGATGTGGGCTCAAGACCCTATGATGGGGAGGTAGTCCACAACATGGCTAAATAAATTAATGTTTTGCCTGGCAAGAAGCACGCTTTGACGGTGAAACAAACACCCAAGGGTCAAGTATTTAAGAAGAAATCATTGTGTTGGCAATTACCTTACTGGGAGATTCTACGTGTACCTCACTGCATCGATGTCATGCACGTAGAGAAGAATGTATGTGAAAGCATCCTTGGTACTCTGCTCAAGATTAAAGGTAAAACAAAGGATGGTGACGGTGCACGGCTTGAGATGCTTGCAGATTAATAAAAACGCAAGAGTGAAGCAGAAGATGATGACAAATTCATCAAAGCTCGCCAGAGTTACAATTTCAGTACGAAAGAAGCAACACAGTTCTTCACCTATTTGTTGTCAGTTAAGACAGCCTCTTCCTACTCCGCAAACATCAGAAGTCTCATTGATGTGGACTCAGGTAAAATGAAGTTGGGACACATGAAGTCACATGATTGCCACATAATGTTGACACAAATCCTCCCGGTGGCCATCAGGAATCTGATGGACAAAGATATAAGAAACACATTCATTGAGCTCTGTTATTTATTTAACCAACTATGGCAAAAAGTTGTAGATCCTGAAGAGTTGGATCATATGCAAGAGGATATTGCAAGAATATTGTCCAACCTAGAGATTTTTTCCCACCGTCATGCTTTGATGTCATGGTCCATCTCACTTTGCACCTTGTCGACGACATAAAGTATTGTGGTCCTGTGTTTCTTCGCAACATTTATCCCTTCGAGCGGTTCATGGGAATACTAAAGCGCATTATCGGAACCGAAACCATCCAGAGGTAAGCATCCTACAAGGTTATACCGCGGAGGAGGTGGTTAAGTTTTGCATCGAATACATGAAACAAAGACCTATAGGTTTGCCCTCTTTCGCCATGAGGGAAGGTTGAAAGGTAAGCCAGTCCTTGCTGGCATGCAAATGGCTGCACCCGGAGAATTGGCAGAGAAAGCCCATTTGACGGTACTGCTTAATAGCCCAGTTCTCAGCGCTTATGCCAAAGAACACTTGGCAGAGATACGCCAAAGCTTCTTACCAATGGTGCCTTCATCAGATGTGGAGATGAAGGAGCACACTAAGAACTACGCCAAATGGCTGAAGAATCGTTTGGCACAAGGATCCATAGATGACATTGCTACGTGGTTGGCACAAAAGCCATCACCTACCACTACAAAAAATACACTTCCGTAATGATACATGTTTGTCACAGTAGGTCACGTTTTCTGTCATGAATGTACATCCATGACGATTGTATGACAGAATCAAGATAGTCATACCTGTGTTGTCATAGAAGCGTTCCATGACATTAGCAAAATTATCATCATAGAATTGTCCACTTCCATGAGGATAAATCGTGCATCATAGAAGTGCTTTCGTCAAGGGTAACCGGCACATGGCATCCACCGTAATGGGTCATTGTTAAGCCATTGGGTTCCGGTTTGGATCCGATAACCCGTTAACAGCCCAGACCCATGGTGATTTTCCACGTGCAAAATTCTCATTCGCCGATGATCGATGTGTCGGCTCAACATTGGGACAGATGTCAACTGTCCATTCGACAAGAATTGCCAATGAAATGTTGACTCGCGGGATGGCCCAATAGAGGCCCATATAGGTTTAAAAGCTGACCCAGGAACAAGCCCACAAGATTTCTTCAGATCTAATGGACCGGCCCATTAATAGCCTAACATTTTCTAGACCAAATTATGGCCCACATAAGACACGGGCCATTAAATGGCGGCAATATTTTGGGCCAGTTTACGGCCCATATCAGATCCGGCCTGTTAACAGCCTACAATAGTTTGGGCCAAATTACGGTCCATACCTAATCCGGCCCGTTAACTGACTTTCATTTCTTGGGCCAAATTACGACCCATAACAGATACGGCCCTTTAACATGTACTATGCCATCGGGCCCATTGGGGGTCTGATTGGCTCTTCGGCCTCTTAATGGCCCGTTTAACAGTTTGATTCGATATTCGTTTCGTCGTGTCAGCGACACTGTCTACATATGGGCCTCTTTTGGCCCGGTTTAACTTTCGGCCATTTAAAGGACCGAGTTGCTCCGGGGCCTAATTCTGGTCCGTAGTTACTTTCAGCCTCTTAACGACCCGTAGTCTTCGTGGATACATTCTAGCCCAAACTGCCTATCGGCCCGTTAAAGGCCTTTGAGAGTGTTGGGCCTTATTTTGGCCCATTATACATCCGGTCCGCTTCCTGCCCCATCATGTAATTGGGTCAGCCAAGGCCCAAACATATTTCATCCTGTTAATGGCCCTTCACACGAGTGGGCCAATAATGGGCCGACGTATATTATAGCACGCTGTCGGCCCGTGATTTGTTCGCCACAATTAAGGCTCAATCTAGTTTTCAACCCGTTAAAAGCCTATTTAATTTTCTGGCCCAATTAAGGCAAGCAGTTTACTCGGCCTTTTAAAGGCCCGAAACTAATCATGGGCCAGATTAAGACTAGACCTAACTAATGGACCAAGATAATTGTAGGCCCACGGTTCGGCCCGTACTAGTGATTGGCGACTGAGGGAGTCCTGGACTAGGGGGTGTCAGGATAGCCGAACTATCATCATTGGACGGACTCCAAGACTATGAAGATACAAGATTGAAGACTTCGTCCCGTGTCCGGATGGGACTTTCCTTGGCGTGGAAGGCAAGCTTGGCGATACGGATATGTAGATCTCCTACCATTGTAACCGACTCTGTGTAACCCTAGCCCTCTCCGCTGTCTATATAAACCGGAGGGTTTTAGTCCATAGGACACATAACAATCATACCATAGGCTAGCTTCTAGGGTTTAGCCTCCTTGATCTCGTGGTAGATCTACTCTTGTACTACCCATATCATCAATATCAATCAAGCAGGAGTAGGGTTTTACCTCCATCTAGAGGGCCCGAACCTGGGTAAAAACATCGTGTCCCTTGTCTCCTGTTACCATCTGCCTAGACGCACAGTTCGGGACCCCCTACCCGAGATCCGCCGGTTTTGACACCGACATTGGTGCTTTCATTGAGAGTTCCTCTATGTCATCACCTATAGGCCCGATGGCTCCTTCGATCATCAACGACAATGCGGTCCAGGGTGAGATTTTTCTCCCCGGACAGATCTTCGTATTCGGCGGCTTCGCACTGCGGGCCAATTCACTTGGCCAATTGGAGCAGATCGAAAGCTATGCCCCTGGCCATCAGGTCAAATTTGGAAGTTTGAACTATACGGCCGACATCCGCGGAGACTTGATCTTCGACGGATTTGAGCCACAGCTAGGCGTGTCGCACTGTCTCGATGGGCACGATTTAGCTCTGCTGCCGGACAGTGCCCTGGAGGCCGCACAAGAGTCCGCTCCGACCCTTGGTTCGGAGCAGACGGCGCCAATCGAGGATGGGTGGTTGGACCCCACCTTGGGGGTTGCTACCTTGTCACATCCCTAGTCCTGGTATGCAGTAGGCTAGCCCTTCATGTGTGCATCATGTATAACTTTTCAAATGAACTTGAAATGGGGACTGATCAAACCCTAGCACCAGATCAAATCAAATAGGTTCAACATAAAATCATTTTCAATGAACCTGAAATGCCCTTCTAAAATGTTCATCATCTTTGCCTTGGAATTAAACATCTGACAAAAATGGTGCACAATTTTCTAGGTCATCCTAAGGTCACTGAATTAAGTCATAAGTATTTGAATTTGGACATTTAAATTCTATAAAATATTTTAAATGTCCAAATACTCCTAAACTGAAATGTTTCATGTTGGATATATTCTATACAGTGAGCATGTGCAGTTTAGTGATTTTTGAAAGGGTCTAGGTATTTTTAGAAAAGCCCTAAAGATTACAGAATAATAGAAAACAGAAATTAAAATAGAGAACCAGAGAGAGAGAGAGAACTTACCTGGCGCTCACCTGGCAGCCCACTTACCTGGCCTTCTGCTGTAGCAGCCCAGCCCACCACCGCAGCCATCCATGTCGTCTTCCTCCTTGGACAGTAGGATGCAGGCGCGTGGCCGGAGCGCGTGGGCACACGCCTAGGCCACCTCCTGCCTCTCTGCCTGTCTCCCCGTCGCCCTAAGGATGCCACACACCCCCCGTGGACCGCTCTCACTCTCTCCCGTGCTTCTCCCCTTCTCTGCTCTTCCTCCCTCCGCAACCAAACCGCGCCGCCGCCGCCGACGAGCTACACCATGGCCACAGCCACCCCCTCGCTCCCTCTCCGCATCCCTGAGCTCCGCCCCGACCCCGTGGAGCTACACCCCGACGCACGTGACCAGAGGAGGCCGCAGTCGACCAGAGCGTCGTCGTCTTCATCTCCGGTGCCCGGAGATCGCCGCCGTCAATTCGCCGGTGCAGAAGCTTCCCCGAGCCCGCCGAGCTTCTCTTCCGACCCCTTGTGAGCTCCTGCACCTTCCCCTATGCTCGCCCCCCTCCGTTTCTCTCCGCTAGCTCGATTCCGCTGGAGCCGAGAGCTCATCGCCGCCGGCCATGATGCCACCATCGTTTTATACACCACAGCTCGCGCATGAGCGCGTCAACGCGTTCGATGCCTTCCCAGGAGCACGCAGCTCCCACCAGCTCCTCCTCCCAAGCACCCTAACACCGAGCCCAAAACTAACCCGAGCTCCGGCCGCCGCTACCGAGCTTGCCGCCGTCACCTCCGGCCACCACACGCCCGTCTACCACCCCATCCGATGCGCGCTGGCAAGAGCTCTCTAGCGAGCCTAGCCGCGCGTCGAACGGAGCACCGCAGCCCAATCCTGAGCACCTCCATCGCGTTTGACCCCGCCGGCAGGTTGACCGGTTTGACCGGCGATGATGACGTGGCCGCTTAATTAGGCACTAATCACCTCCAGTTAGCCCCTAACAGACACTGACAGTGGGCCCCAGGCCACTAACTAAATTAGATTAGTTAGGTTAGTCACTGACGGATGGGACCCACAGGTGTGGGTTGACCTGGACCGTCTTCGTTGACTGCTGATGTCACGGTGACGCAATGCTGATGCAGTAAATGATTTTCTGGATTTAAAATAATTCAAGAAATTCCAGAAAATGTCCTAAACTTCTAAAATTCATATAAATTCAACCGTAACTCAGAATGAAATAATTTATATAAGAAAAATGATCAGAAAAATCCAATCTAACCATCTGTAAAATTTTCATGCATGTTAGAACAACTTATGGCTGCTGTTTAGGACAATTCAATTAAATGGCATTTAAGAGATCACATATGGAGTTTGAAGTTGAACCTAGTGTTCAAACCAAGTTCATTTAACTTTGTGGCTAGTTGCATTAGCTCAAAACACCAGCATGTTGCCATGTCATAATCATGCATCATAATGTTGCATTGCATTGATTGTGTTTCTTCCTTGTCTGTCGGTTTTGTCCCCTCCCAGTAAACGTGGTTTCGACGATGAGATCGATGACACCAATGAAGAACTATATTATCTTCAGAAGTGCCAGGCAAGCAAAACCCCCTTGTTCATTCCGATACAATCCTACTCTCTTGCTCCTGCTCTCTTTTACTGTATTAGGACAACAACGATTCATCTATTACTTGCTGCGGTAGCTGAACCCCTTTATCCTCTGCATGACCTGTCATTGCCACAGTAAAGAGATGAAACCCACTAGCATAAGTAGGAGTTGTTTGAGCCCTGATGTGCCTACTCATTCATGCTTGTTTGTCATGCCTGCTATTGCTTAGAGTTGTGTCAGGTATGATTCATCGGGGATGAATTGGAGGTGTGTGAACATGTCCTACCGTTGAGAGCTAAGTGTGTGAACACGATTTGGTAAAGGTAGCGGTGAGAGGCCATGTAGGAGTACATGGTGGGTTGTCTCATTGCAGCCGTCCTCAGGAACTGAGTTCTGTGTTTGTGATCCATGAACAGCTACTACCACACATTGGGTTCCGGTAACTCGGCCCCTCTCGACTTATTAATCAACCTGATCTCTGTCCAGGAGTTGCAACTAGTTTCTAGTGTTTGTAGGTAGTGTTAGTAGTCTACCAAGTGGCACCCGGTACAGGTGGGCTTGGGACAGACTAGGCACAGTGGCCCGATGTACCAAGTGGCACCCGGATGGTGGGCTTGGGAACCCTGCTCACATTGTTTGGGGCCGTGAGCGACACCCCGGCCGGATCTCCTTGTGGATGGAACCCGAATAGGCGATAAACCTGGACGAGAGACTTGTGTGGTTAGTCAGGTCGTGGCCGACTCCCTCGCCAGGCTTCCGCTTGAAGGTTGCCGAGATACACGAGGTGTACATGGTGGTAAGTGGCGAGAGCGTGTGTGAAGAAGTACACCCCTGCAGGGTTAACATTATCTATTCGAATAGCCGTGTCCGCGGTAAAGGACTTCTAGGATGCCTATACAGTTCATAGGCAAGTGAAAGTGGATACTCTAAAATGTGCAAGATAAGCGTGAGTGCTATGGATGGCGTTCTCGTAGGGAGACGAGAGCGGATCCATAGTGGTGTATTGATATGGTGAATATGTGGACTCGTGTGCGCCACCTCAAAAGAGTTACTTATAGTCGTAGTTTAGGATAGCCACCGAGTCAAAGCTGGCTTGCTGAAGTTAAACCCCACCATCCCTTTGTTGATAATGATGCATATGTAGATAGTTCTGATGTAAGTCTTGCTGGGTACATTCGTACTCATGTTTGCCTATTTTACGTTCTTGCAGAGAGACTTCAGTCTCGCTAGTAGTTCCGCGTGGACTTCGACGTTTAGCTTGTTACCTCAGCTACGATCTTGTGCCCTCGGCAGGATCTGGTAGATAGTCAGGCTTCTCAGCCTTTTTCATTTATAGTTGTCTATACTCAGACATGTTCAACTTCCGCTTGTGCTTTGACTTGTATGCTCTGAATGCTGGGTCGAGAGACCCATGTTTGTAATATCTCGCTCCTCGGAGCCTATTGAATAAAATACTTGAGTTGTAGAGTCATGTTGTGATGCCATGTTGTATTTGCACATATCGAGCATATTGTATGTATGTCATTGAAATGCTTGGTATGTGTGGGATCTGACTATCTAGTTGTTTATCCTTAGTAGCCTCTCTTACCGGGAAATGTCTCCTAGTGCTTCCACTGAGCCTTGGTAGCTTGCTACTGCTCCGGAACACTTAGGCTGGCCGGCATGTGTCCTTCTTCATTCCTGTGTCTGTCCCTTCGGGGAAATGTCACGCGGTGTCTACCGGAGTCCTGCTAGCCTAGTTGCTACAACCCGGATTCACTCGCTGATGACCGACACGTTCGATGCTGGGTCATGGATGCCTGTCCCTGTAAGTTTGTGCCACTTTGGGTTTATGACTAGCCATGTCAGCCCAGGCTCCTTATCATATGGATGCTAGCGACACTATCATATATGTGTGCCAAAAGGCGCAAACGGTCCCGGGAAAAGGTAAGGCGACACCCGTGGGAATACCGTGCGTAAGGCCGCAAAGTTATATGAGGTGTTACATGCTAGATCGATGTGGCATTGAGTCGGGGTCCTGACAGCTTTGGTATCAGAGCTTGACTGCCTGTAGGATTACCAAGCCAAACTAGTCGAAGTTGAGTCTAGAAATGCTTTAGTTATATAAGGGAATTGACTGTGGGATGGAACGTAAGGCTCTTTTTACTCCTTATCCCTTATGCCTTCTGATCCGAGTCATCTTATCTTTCCTACGGGGTTAAGGAACTAGGCTTTCGCTTCTTTCTATCAGGTTCACGTGTTACTAATCCATAGACTTATAGGATTGATGGATTCAAGCCTCAGTTCAGTTTCTACTACTTTCGTGTATTCATAAATGGCCTCAGATTCTTGATATTGTGATGATTGAGTGGTTATGCCACCATTTTGTAGGATTCCTCAAATCTTTACGAGCATTTACATCCGTTATGCTGTCCGAGTCATCCCAGGTTTTTAAACAATCTGATGCACTTGCAAATCCTTTCCCTCTAGTTCTGATGTTCCTTTGGGCCAGGTTAACCACACTAACTAGTGTGTTGAGGTACTTCATTGCCTCGGCATTTATGTTGGAACTATTGTTATGACCTAGGTATCTTAGGGGATCACCTAGTAATCTAGCCATGTTTTGTGTTCCCAGTGTGATGATTCTGGCCTTTATTCTCGAAAGCATCCCCTGATGCCACTTAGTAGTAGGTATTCTACTCCTTGGGTTTTGAACCCGAGATTTACCCTACTTATTTCATGTTGATAGTGTTTGCTAGTTCTTTAGGATATTAGTAACCTTTGCGATAGTCCTCGAGGTCCGTGGTATATCGTTCTTCCAAATACCATGAACCATTCTTGGAAGGAGTTCTTTTCAACCAAAAGATCACAACCAGAGTGCTCTTGATGAGTTCTCCATTTTATATTGTGAATCTGCCAGTTCTACCTTCCGCATGGATTATCCAGAAGAAATGTTGAGCTTTGCTCGACATACTAATCTATGCATCCACAACTCAGAAAGATATATGTTCCTTTGAGTTGTCCCTCTTCAGTCGTATTCCGATCTTCGTCTATCAATTGATAGTCAGGAGTAATTGTGCATTCGTGTTATCGATGCTTATTATTCTTGTGGTCCATCAAGCCATTCTATTCAGGATGACTAGGAGAAACAAACTCCAGTACCTCATCCATATCCAGGATTAGGTCAAACTAGTTGTGCTCCGCAGATCAAAATGCCAACCCAGCTTTTGATTCTGTTCTACCCTGAAGTATTACCGTCTTTATGTCAGGATTTTCATGAGAATTTCACCGGCTCTTGTGAATTCTTGACGTAGTGATACTTCTCGCCATCATTATCCATCCCTCGGTTTCGTGTTGTCGCAATCAGAGTGCCGACAAGTGAATCGTGATGTGTGAATTCAATACTCCTAGCAACCTTGTTGCTTGGTAGTTAATGGACAATAATTTCATTCTTAGCGTGTTGGTTTTTGAATCATCATTCTAAGATTGATCATGCTACCTAGTCCTTATTTCTGGTGCACTCCTGATCAATGAGTTAGGATTATCCAATCCCTTGCTTATTTCACCATATCATCTTGCCCTGAAAAGCAAGATTGTTCTCGAGCTTAGTGACATATCGGTGGTTCATGATTTTCCGTATATCTTCTCGGAAGTATTACCAGGTTGTCACCTGACCACTATGCTGAGCTTGTGATCAAGTTGGTTTCTTGTAAACCACCCCGTTCTCCAAGGATCTGTGTTGGATACCCCTGAGCTAGTTGGTCAAGCTAAATAACAACTTGGAGAGTTGGAAGATAAAAGCTTGTCTAACCTAGTTCATTTCCAAAGGGATATCCTATGTTTGTATGTATGTTGAAGAAAGATGATATCTTCAGCGATTGATCCTCGTGATTAGTTGTTGGACCTATTGTCTTGCCAAAACTCTGATTTGAGTGTGGGCTATCCTCAAATCAAATTAGAACCAACGATGTTCGTAATGTTGTCTTACTCGTGGATTTTCCTCGAGCATACACCATTATATCTTTTGGGTCTGGCCAATGCTATCACCGTGTTCACTTAACTATGGAATTCCTCTTATATGGAAACCTAGATGAATTGTTGTTGAGCCCATCGACAATATCCTTATCTCCCCCATGATTTTGTTGGACATTAAGCTGGTATTGAAAACTTTTGTAAGCATTATCTTCATGTCCTGTTCATGAAATACATGTTTGGTGTAAGAAGTGACTTTCTCCAAGTTCACGTGCATTAGGTGCAAGTAGCCGCCGTGAGTTCGAGAAAGATTGGCTTTGCTTCCTCTGGAATCATCCCAAATCAGTCATGCATACGTGCGAAGTATTCTGTGGTTTGGAGACTTGCAACCTCCATTCTATATGTATCCTTAGCACACCAAGCCACTGACTGATTTGTTCAAGGAGAAGAAGTTCCTTCATAAGAGCTAATCCGGACTTATGTGAGGACTTTGATATCCTCGATGATGGTTCCCAGCCAGAACTCGGTAGTGTTTCCTTATAAGACTACCATGTGCTCATGCTTGTCTAGGACAGTGTGTTCACATGTTTGTAGCAGAACCAGCTCATGTTTTGGAGCTTGCTATTGTAGTTCATTTCCTGAGAATCTTGCAACGTCATCTCATCGATTTGTGCTCCAATCCTTCCTTTCAGACATGATGAGTCTGGAATATCCTGACACCAACCAGATCTGAATCTTAGGCAGATATGCTGGTTGGAGCGTTTCCCAAGAACTGTAATATTGGTCTTTGTAACCGGTTAAGTGGATGTCGTGGCCAACACACCCAGCCGGAAGACCTATTATTGTAGTATCTTGATTGAGGAAGTTGGCCACCTCCCCATGAGGATTTCTTATGGATTTACTTCCGTAGTTATTCCTTATGATTTTTGTGTTCCCGAAGTCCGACCTTTACTTGATGTCCTAGATATCAACCCATTTTAATAAATGGGTTGCGCTAGCACATCAAGGAGAACATTAGAAGCGGAGTGCTAAATGTCTCTCGATCGATCATCCAGATTTTGTCCCCTTGGCCCCGCCAAGGTGAAATCTGAGGAGGTTTATCTTCCTTTGCATCTGCATCTCCTACCGGCATTCATCATGGTAGTACATTGTGTTGCCAGGATCCTTGACACAGATATTGATAATACCTTGATGAATATGGAAGTCCTCAAGTTCGTGAGAGCACGCACAAGCGCTAGGTGTTATCATCAGCACTAATTGGGATTGCTCTCAGATTCCTCGGTTATGCTATAACTTTTGACATAGTGGACTCACCCTCTACTATTGAGCTTCTCCCCAGTTACTAAAATCATTCCTTGTGTTGTTTTCAACAAGGTAATCCACATCATCCATTCTAGTCTGAGTATGTCATTCTACCGAACTCCTTCAAATGATCGATTGTGTTTTGCCTTAGGCTGGTGTAAAGAGTTTCAATGATCTCTGAATCAAAGGTAATTCTTTTTGCCACTTAAGGGGATATTTCTACGAGTCACCTTCCCTATGGTGCCCCATTATGGTATCATGGCAACTCAACTCCTTGCTACTTTGAAACCATGCACCACCCTACTTCAGTGTGGAATTGATGTCTACCTAGTGAACCCTCGTCATCTGTTCCACTCCATTCCTCTAGATGTGTGCTTCGTGTCTCAGCTCGAGAGATGTTGCTATGTCTCATTCTGTGAGTTAATCCTGAGTTGATCGAACTTTGAGAAGATCGATCCTTCTAGAGTTTTCTTTCTCCTCTCGTTGTCATGTTGATTGGAGTTCTCGGAGCAAGACATCAAGATAAAGATGGTGATTGAGTCAACGTTCATTTGAAGTGCAACCTAGGTCGTGAAGATTGTGTTAGTCGCATTTTCCCTTTATTCTACCCTATGCTTGAATCTCGGGATGAGATTCTTGTTTAGTGGGGGCGAGTTGTCACATCCCTGGTCCTGGTATGCAGTAGGCTAGCCCTTCATGTGTGCATCATGTATAACTTTTCAAATGAACTTGAAAATGGGACTGATCAAACCCTAGCACCGATCAAATCAAATATGTTCAACATAAAATCATTTTCAATGAACCTGAAATGCCCTTCTAAAATGTTCATCATCTTTGCCTTGGTCTTAAACCTCTGACAAAAATGGTGCACAATTTTCTAGGTCATCCTAAGGTCACTGAATTAAATCATAAGTATTTGAATTTGGACATTTAAATTCTATAAAATATTTTAAATGTCCAAATACTCCTAAATTGAAATGTTTCATGTTGGATATATTCTATATAGTGAGCATGTGCAGTTTAGTGATTTTTGAAAGGGTCTAGGTATTTTTAGAAAACCCCTAAAGATTACAGAATAATAGAAAACAGAAATTAAAATAGAGAACCAGAGAGAGAGAGAGAACTTACCTGGCGCTCACCTGGCAGCCCACTTACCTGGCCTTCTGCTGTAGCAGCCCAGCCCAGCACCGCAGCCATCCCTGTCGTCTTCCTCCTGGGACAGTAGGATGCAGGCGCGTGGCCGGAGCGCGCGGGCACACGCCCAGGCCACCTCCTGCCTCTCTGCCTGTCTCCCTGTCGCCCTGAGGATGCCACGCACCCCCCTGGACCGCTCTCACTCTCTCCCGTGCTTCTCCCCTTCTCTGCTCTCCCTCCCTCTCGCAACCAAACCGCGCCGCCGCCGCTGCCGATCTACACCACGGCCACAACCACCCCCTCGCTCCCTCTCCGCATCCTTGAGCTCCGCCCCGACCCCGTGGAGCTACACACCCAACACACGCGACCAGAGGAGGCCGCAGTCGACCGGAGCGTCGTCGTCTTCATCTCCGTTGCCCGGAGATCGCCGCCGTCAATTCGCTGGCGCAGAAGCTTCCCCGATGTCACATCCCTAGTTCTGGCTTGTCCTATGCTTGCTTCCATCTGAGCATCATGTTTAAATTTTTGAAACTTGAATTGAGGAATTTTGGAAGCCTCAAAAACCTAAATAAAAGAGGGGCAAGAACCCTAAAATCTCATTCACTGTTCCAAAATGTTCTTCTTAGATGTTTAATATTTTTGGCAAGGGTTTTGATCCAAACCAAAAACAATGAACATTTTAAGAGGATTTATTTTGATACTTTGAATTTAAATCAATACTATTTTGAATTTGAACTTATATCCAAATATTACTGAATATATGTTCAAATAACTGAAACATTTTTATGTGCTTTGGTATAATTCCATTGTGCTAAATAAAATGTTCAGGGGAATTTTGTCACTGTCTTTGAATTTGTTTTATTTCAAAACAGTGGCAAAAGATTAAATAAAAACAAAACAGAAGAAAAAAATAAAACAGAGCAGAAGACTTACCTGGCGCTTACCTGTCCAGCCCAGCCGGCCCAGCTCCCCCACCTGGCCGGCCCAGCCCACCTCCTCCCCCTTCCTGTCACCTTCCTCCTCGCGCCAGTAGGCAGAGGAGGGACACGACGCGCACGCCCGAGCTCGCCACGCCACCACCCTGCTCGTCTGCATCGCCTGGCCA
Organism: Triticum aestivum; assembly: GCF_018294505.1. NCBI lineage: Eukaryota > Viridiplantae > Streptophyta > Magnoliopsida > Poales > Poaceae > Triticum > Triticum aestivum. The sequence goes on along the minus strand of NC_057810.1, from coordinate 349,560,181 downwards.
CCGCGACGCCGCGTGTCATCTCCTCGGCGCCGCCCTGACCCCATGGACCCCCTCGCTCTCTCCCTCTCCCTTGTTTCTCTCCTCTGCTTCCTCTCTCTCACTCGCCCGAGCGGAGCCCCGTCGCCACCGACGCCGTTCGCCGCGGCCACCACCACCCTCTCGCCTCCCCGACGCCTCCCAGAGCTCTGCTGTTCCGCCCTCGTCCTCCTCATCGTCTCACGCAACCAGAAGGCCCCCGAGCAGCCGCCATCGACATCGTCTTCAAGCTTCGGCCCCGGCGCCCTTCTCCGTCAATTCGGCCACTCCGGCGCGCCCCCGAGCCCACTAACCCTCCCTACAGCTCCGCGGTGAGCCTCCGTGCAGAACCCCTCTCTTTCCCCTCACGTTTGCGAGCTCTAGGCCATAGCTCCGTCGCGGCCGAACTCCGGCAGCCGCTGGCCTCGTCGCCGCCGTCACTGCAGCCACTGGAGCTCCCACCCGAGTGCACCATCGTGGTCAGAACGTTTCCACGAGCCCGTTGCCTGCCGCAGCTCGCCCTCTCGCGATCCCTAGTGGTCGCCCGTGTCTTACCCGAGCTCCGGCGGCCGCAACCGAACTCGCCGTCGTCAGCTCCGGCCTCCCCACGACCTAGCAACCGCACCGCTCGACGCGCGGGAGCAAGGGCTCTCCAACGAGCCCAAGCACGGCCTCGTCCGTGCCCTGTAGCATGTTTCCGACGGTCGCCACCGTCCCGGACCTCGCCGGCGTCGAGACGCCGGTGGGGTTGACCCACTTGACCACGGCAGAACCCCCCTGGGTCGATAACAGGTGGGGCCAGCCCCTGTTAATTAGTTTAGGTGTTAGATTAGTTAACACTAATTAAGTTAGTTAATTATTTGTCAGGACCCCGACTCCATGCCACATCGATCTAGCATGTAACACCTCATATCACTTTGCGGCCTCACGCACGGTATTCCCACGGGTGTCGCCTTACCTTTGCCCGGGACCGTTTGCGCCTTTTGGCACACGTATATGACAGTGTCGCTAGCATCCATATGATAAGGAGCCCAGGCTGACATGGCTAGTCGTAAACCCAAAGTGGCACAAACTTACAGGGACAGGCATCCATGACCCAGCATCGAACGTGTCGGTCATCAGCGAGTGAATCCAGGCTGTAGCACTGGGCTAGCAGGACTCCGGTGAACCGGGCTGTAGCGGGCTAACAGGACTCTGGTATTCATCGCGTGACATTTCCCCGAAGGGACAGACACAGGAACGAAGAAGGACACATGCCGGCCAGCCTAAGTGTTCCGGAGCAGTAGCAAGCTACCATGGCTCAGTGAAACACTAGGAGACATTTCCCGGTAAGAGAGGCTACTAAAGATAAACAACTAGATGGTCAGATCCCACACATACCAAGCATTTCAATAACATACACACAATATGCTCGATATGTGCAAATACAACATGGCATCACAACATGACTCTACGACTCAAGTAATTTATTCAATAGGCTCCGAGGAGCGCGATATTACAAACATGGGTCTCATGACCCAACAATCAGAGCATACAAATCAAAGCACAAGCGGAAGCTATCATGTCTGAGTACAGACATCTATAAATGAAAAAGGCTGAGAAGCCTGACTATCTATCAGATCCTGCCGAGGGCACAAGATCGTAGCTGAGGTATCAAGCTAAACGTCGAAGTCCACGCGGAACTACTAGTGAGACTGAAGTCTCTCTGCAAAAACATAAAATAGGCAAACGTGAGTACAAATGTACCCAGCAAGACTTACATCAGATCTATCTACATATGCATCATTATCAACAAAGGGGATGGTGGAGTTTGACTGCAGCAAGCCAGCTTTGACTCGGTGGCTATCCTGAACTACGACTGCAAGTAACTCTTTTGAGGTGGCGCACACGAGTCCACATATTCACCATATCAATACACCACTATGGATCCGCTCCCGTCTCCCTACGAGAACGCCATCCATAGCACTCACGCTTATCTTGCGTATTTTAGAGTATCCACTTTCACTTGTCTATGAACTGATATAAGCAACCCAGAAGTCCTTTTCCGCGGACACGGCTATTCGAATAGATGATGTTAACCCTGCAGGGGTGTACTTCTTCACACACGCTCTCACCACTTACCGCCGTTTACACGACATGTACTCGGCAACCTTCAAGCGGAAGCCCAACGTGGGTGTCGGCCACGACCTACCTAATCACCTAAGTCTCTAGTCCAGGTTTATCGCCTATTCGGGTTCCATCCATGAGGAGATCCGGCCGGAGTTTCGCTCACAGCCCCAAACGATGTGAACAGGGTTCCCGAGACACCAAACGGGCGCCCGGTACACCGTGCCACGTGCCTACCGCATCACAGCCCACCCCTACGGTCAGCGCTGCCCACGGCCTCCAGCATACTACAAACACCAGAAACTACTTGCAACTCCTGGACAGAGGACAAGGGTGAATAAGAAGCCGAGAGGGTCCATTGGTTTCGGGCCCAATGCGTGGTAGTAGCTGAATCATGGATCACAAACACAGAACTCAGTTCCTGAGGACGGCTGCAATGAGACAACCCACCATGTACTCCTACATGGCCTCTCACCGCTACCTTTACCAAATCGTGTTCACACACTTAGCTCACACACAGTAGGACATGTTCACACGCCTCTGATTCATCCCCGATGAATCAGACCTGACTCAACTCTAAGCAGTAGCAGGCATGACAAACAAACATGAATGAGTAGGCACAACAGGGCTCAAACAACTCCTACTCATGCTAGTGGGTTTCATCTATTACTGTGGAATGACAGGTCATGCAAGGATAAAGGGGTTCAGCTACCGCAGCAAGTAACAGATGAATCGGTGTTGTCCTAATGCAGTAAAAGAGAGCAGGAGCGAGAGAGTGGGATTGTATCGGAATGAACAAGGGGGTTTTGCTTGCCTGGCACTTCTGAAGATAGCATTGAGTCTTCATCAGTGTCAACGATCACATCATCGGTATCACGTCTATCGAGAGGGGACAAATACCGGCAACACAGAAGGGAACACAATCAATGCAATGCACAATATGATGCATGATCATGACATGGCAAAATGAATGTGTCTTGGGCTAATGCAACTAGCAACAGATTAAATGAAGTTGGTTTGAATCCAAGATTCAAATTCAAACTCCATATGTGGTTATTTAAATGTCATTCACTTCATTTGCCCTAAACAGTAGTGATAAGTTGTTCTAACATGCATGAAAATGGTACAGATGGATTCCTTGAATTTTTCTGATAATTTTTCATATATAAATTATTTAATTTGGAGTTACGATTAATTTTCTATGATTTATTGAAGTTTAGAATATATTCTGGAATTATAAATCATTTCCTAATTTATTTTAATTCCAGAAATACTTTACTGCGTCAGCATGACGTATTAGTGACGTCAGCAGGTCAACGTGGCTGGTCCAGGTCAAACCTGGCCAGTGGGTCCCATCCGTCAGTGACTAACCTAACTAATCTAATTCAGTTAGCGGCCTGGGGCCCATTGTCAGTGTCTATTAAACTAACTAATATTTAGTTAACACTAATCCTAGCCTAATTAACAGGCCGGCCCCACATGTCATGGACACAGGGGGGGGGTCAAAGGGTCAAACCCCCTGGTCGGCGGGGTCAACTCGCCGGCGTTTAGCCGCCGGCGAGGCTAAACGCGGCGGTGCAGGTGCGGGTTTCACGTACAGGGCACCGTTCGGGGCGCCGTTGGGCGCTATGGATAGCTGGGAGTGGCCCGCGGCGAGTGGTGCAGGTAGTTGGGTTCGGGGTCGCCGGAAAAGGCGCCGGCGACGAGCTTTGGCGGTGGTGGTGGTCGGTGATGCACGGGCGCGTCGCTACGGTGCGTCGGTGAGCAAAAGGAGAGGCTGGGCAGCACCTGCTAGGCACGGGGAGCACCACGAGCAGCATGGTGAGGCCAGAGGGGCATGGAGGCTATGCGTGCAGCAGCAATGGCGGACGGCGGCTTCAGTGCTCGTGGGGAACGGCGCTACAGCACGGGGGCGAGCACAAGGAGTTAGGGGATAAGGTAAGTGGCTCACGGCGAGTCAGACGGTGCAGACGGCGGGGCCGGGGAGGCTCTGGATGCGGCGAATCAAGCGACGGAGATCGCCGGCACCGAGGTTGAAGAAGACGTCCGGGGCGGCGATGCAGCGCTCCCCTGGTTGCTTGGCTCGGGGTGGACGAGGAGGACGACGATGCGGAGCTCGGGGATACGAAGAGGGAGCGAGGGAGTGGCTGTGGCTGCGGCGGTGACGAACGGCGGCGACGATGGCGTTCGGCCGTTCGCGGGAGAGGGAAACAGAGGAGGGGGAGGAGCACAGGGAGAATGAGAGGGGCCAGGGGGTGCGTGGCGTCTCCGTGGCGCAGGTCAGGACGAGGGAGGGCAAGCAGGAGGTGGCGGGAGGACGTGGCCGCGGTCGCTCGCGTGCGGGCACGCAGCTGCTTCGGGGCGAGGGGAGGAAGACGACGGAGGGGCTGCGGTGGTGGGCTGGGCCAGTTGGCCAGGCCGCCTGCTGGGCCGGCCAGGTGGGCTGCCAGGTAGGTCCAGGTGAGTTCTCTCTCTCTCCTCTATTTTCTGTTTTCTATTATTTCTGCAACTGTAGGGCTTTATTAAAAATACTTAGGCATCTTAAAAAAATCCTGGAATAATCAAGGGCTCTATTTAGATTATTTCCAACAGCCCACACTTATTTTCAGAATTATTTGGGCATTTAGAATATTTTATAGCATTTAAATGCCCAAATGCAAATAGAGTATGATTTAATTCAGAGCCCAATATGTCCTGCAAAAATATAAATCATTTTTGGTAGATGCTTTCACCTCAAACCAGAAATGTTGAACATTTTTAGAGGGCATTTTGGGTTTAATGAAAAAGATTTTATTTTGACCCTAGTTGAATTCATTTGGTGCTAGGGTTTAGTCAATCCCCATTTCAGGTTTAAATGAAATTTAAACATGATGCAACACTCTAATGCATGCACTAGGCATTGTCAGAACTAGGGATGTGACAACTCACCCCCACTAAACAAGAATCTCGTCTCGAGATTCAAGCGTAGGGTAGGATGAAGGGAAAACGCAAACTAGTACAATCTTCACGATCCAGGTTGCACTTCAAATGAACGTTGATTTGAACACCATCTTTGTCTTGTCGTCTTGCTCTGAGAACTTCAGCTAATCATGACAAGAAGAGGAAAGGAAAACTCTAGAAGGATCGGTCTCCTCGAAGATCGAACAACTTAGGATCAACTCATGGTTTGAGACATGGAAATATCTCTCAAGCTGAGAGACGAAGCACACCTTTAGAGGAATGGAGTGGAACAGATGACGAAGGTTCACTAGGTAGACAACGATTCCACACCTAAAAAGGTGGTAAACGATTATCAATGTAGCGAGGAGTTGAGTTGCCATGATACCACAACGAGGCACCTTAGGGACGGTGACTCGTAGAAATATCCCCTTAAGTGGCAAAAAGAATTACCTTTGATATAGAGATCATTTAGACTCTCTAAACCAGCCTAAGGCAATTCTCGAGCGATCATTTGGAGGGGGTCGGTAGAATGGCATACTCGGACTTGGATGATGTGGATTACCTTGTTGAAGACAACGTAATGGATGAATTTGCTTACCACCGGAAATGGAAGAGACCCATGTAGAATGGCACATTGGCGGTGCAAGCTGGGAACAAAATGCAAATGCTGGGAATGATTCTGGTAACTGGGGAAGAACCCAACAATAGAGAGTGAATTCACTGTTTGAGAAGGTCATAGCATTGCCGAGGGAACTGAGAGCATCCCAATTAGAGCCGATGATAACACGTAGCGCTTGTGCGTGCTCTCAAGAACTTGAGCATTTCCACAATCATCAAGATTCTACCAATATCCGTGTCAAGGATTCTGGCAACACAACTTACTACCATGATGAATACCGGTGGAAGATGCCGATGCAAAGGAAGATAACACCTTCTTAGATTTCACCTTGGCGAGGCCAAGGAAACAAAATCTGGATGATCGACCGAGAGACATTTAGCACTCCGCTTCTAATGTTCTCCTTGATGTGCTAGCGTAACCCATTCATAGATATGGTTTGATATCTAGAACATCAAGTAAAAGGTCGGACTTCGGGATCTCAAAATCCATAGGGGCAACTAGGGAGTAAATCCTACGAAATCCCTATGGGGAGGTGGCCAACTTCATCAATCAAGATATTATAATAACAGGTCTTCCGGCTGGGTGTGTTGGCCACGACATCCACTTTACCGGTTATCGCGCGACCAATATTATAATTCTTGGGAAATATCCCAACCATCATATCTGCCTGAGATTCAGATCTGGTTGGTGTCAGGATATTCCAGACTCATCGAGTCTAGGAAGAAAAACGGAAGTTTGCAACACAAATCGACGAGATGACGTTGCGGGATTCTCGGGAGATGAACTACGATAGCAAGCTTCCAAAACATGAGCTGGTTCTGCTACTAACATGTGAACACGTTGTCCCAGACAAGCATGACCACATAGTAGTCTTATAATAAAACACTACCGAGTTCAGGAGGGGGAACCATCAACGAGGGTATCGAAGTCCTTACATAAGTCCGGATTAGCTCTTACGAAGGAACTCCTTCTCCTTGAACAAATCAACCAGTGGCTTGGTGTGCTAGGGATACATATAGATTGAAGGTTGCAAGTCTTCAAACCACAGCATTCTTCGCACGTGTGCATGACTGATTTGGAATGATTCCAAAGAAAGCAACATTGACTTTCTCGAATCCACGGCGGCAACTTGCATCAGATGCACATGAATTAAAGGAAGTCACTACCTTCATCCAAACATATGCTTCATGAACTAGCATGAACAAATGCTTTCAAAAGTTTCCAACACTAGCTTAATGTTCAACAAAATCATGGAGGAGACAAGGATGTTGTCAATGGGCTCAACAACAATTCATCTAGGTTTCCTTTTAAAAGGAATTCCATAGTTAAGTGAACAAGTGGTAGCATTGGTCAGACCAGAGATGTAATGGTGTATGCTCGAGGAATCAACCACGAATAAGACAACATTACGAGCATCGTTGGTACTGATTTGATTTGACGATAGCCCACACTCAAATCAAAGGATTGATAAGACAATAGGTCCAGCAACTGATCACAAGGACCAATCGATGAAGATATCATCTTTCTCCAACACACACTACACAAGAATATCCCTTTGGAACGAACTAAGTCAGGCAAGCTTTTATCTTCCAACTCTCCAAGTTGTTGTCTAGCTTAACCAACTAGCTCAGGGATATCTAACACCGATTCTTGGAGAGAAGGTGGTTCACAAGAAACCTACTTGATCACGAGCTCAACATAACAGTCAGGTGACAGCCTGGTGATACTTTCGAGAAGATATTCGAAAAATCACGAACCACCGGTATGTTACTAAGCTCGAGAACAATCTCGCTTTTGAGGGCAAGACGATATGATCAAATGAGTGAGGACTTGACAAGATCCTAACTCATCAATCGAAGGGTGCACCGAAATAAGGACTAGGTAGCATAATCAACCTCAGAATGATGATTCAATAACCAACACACTAGGAATGAAATTATTGTCCTTTAACTACCAAGCAACGAGGTTGCTGGGAGTATTGATTTCACACACCATGATTCATTTGTCGGCATTCCGGTGACAATAACACAGGAACCGAGGAATGAACAATGATGGCAAGAAGTATCACTGTACCAAGAGTTCATAGGATGGTGTGCAATTCCTATAACAATCTCGATATAAAATATGTAATACTCCAAGGTAGAGCAGAACAAAAGCTGGAGTAGCAATTTGATCTGCGGAATACAACTACTTTGACCCAATCCTAGATATGGATGAGATACTGGAGTTTGTTTCTCCAAGTCATTCCAAACTAGAACAGCTTGACGGACCACAAGAATAACGAGCATCGGTGAACACGAATGCACGACATCAAGTTGACTATCAACTGATAGACGAGGGTCAGAAGACAACTAAAGAGGGACAACTCAAAGGAACATACGATTTTCTGAGTTGTGGATGCATGGTTTAGCATGTCGAACGAATTCCACATATTTCTTCCGGATAACCCATGCAGAAAGGTAGAACTGGCAGAGTCACAATGTAGAATCGAGAACCCATCGAGAGCACTCTGATTGTGATCTTTCGATCAGCGAGGAACATCTGCCATAAGCGGTTCATAGTATTTGGAAGAAAGGAATACCACGAACATCGAGGACTAATGCAAAGGTTGCTAATATCCTAAAGGCACTAGCAATTACTATCAACATGAAGTAGGTAGAGTGAATCTCGGTTTCAAGAACCCAGGAATAAAATACCTACTAACTAAATGGCATCACAGGATGCTTTTGAGAATAAAGGCCAGAATCATCACACTAGGACACAAATCATGGCTAGACCACTAGATGATCCCCTGAGACACCTAGGGTCATAATAATATTTCCAACATATATGTCAAGGTAACGGAGTACCTCAACTCACTGATTAGTGTGGTTAATCTGGCCCATGGGAACATTGAAACGGGAAGAAAGGATTTGCAAATGCATCAAACTACTTAGAAACCTAGGATGACTCGGACAGCATAACGGCTGTAAATGCTCAGAAAAGATTTGAGACATTCACAAAAATGGTGGCATAACCACTCAGAAGCACAATATCAAGATTTCAAGATCAACAATTAACATACAGAAGTAGTAGAAACTGAAACGAGGCTTAAGTCCAACAATCTTATAAGTCTACGGATTAGTAACACGTGATCCTGATAGAAAGAAGAGATAGCCTAGTTCTTAATCCCCGCAGGAAAGATAAGATGACTCAGATCAGAAGGCATAAGGTATAAGGAGTAAAAAGAGCCTTACGTTCCATCCCACAATCAATTCCCTTATATAACTAAAGAATTTCTAGACTCAACTTCGACCAGTTTGGCTTGGTAATCCTACAGGCAGTCAAGCTCTGATACCAACGCTGTCAGGACCCCGACTCAATGCCACATCGATCTAGCATGTAACACCTCATATCACTTTGCGGCCTCACGCACGGTATTCCCACGGGTGTCGCCTTACCTTTGCCCGGGACCGTTTGCGCCTTTTGGCACACGTATATGACAGTGTCGCTAGCATCCATATGATAAGGAGCCCGGGCTGACATGGCTAGTCGTAAACCCAAAGTGGCACAGACTTACAGGGACAGGCATCCATGACCCAGCATCGAACGTGTCGGTCATCAGCGAGTGAATCCAGGCTGTAGCACTGGGCTAGCAGGACTCCGGTGAACCGGGCTGTAGCGGGCTAACAGGACTCTGGTATTCATCGCGTGACATTTCCCCGAAGGGACAGACACAGGAACGAAGAAGGACACATGCCGGCCAGCCTAAGTGTTCCGGAGCAGTAGCAAGCTACCATGGCTCAGTGGAAACACTAGGAGACATTTCCCGGTAAGAGAGGCTACTAAAGATAAACAACTAGATGGTCAGATCCCACACATACCAAGCATTTCAATAACATACACACAATATGCTCGATATGTGCAAATACAACATGGCATCACAACATGACTCTACGACTCAAGTAATTTATTCAATAGGCTCCGAGGAGCGCGATATTACAAACATGGGTCTCATGACCCAACAATCAGAGCATACAAATCAAAGCACAAGCGGAAGCTATCATGTCTGAGTACAGACATCTATAAATGAAAAAGGCTGAGAAGCCTGACTATCTATCAGATCCTGCCGAGGGCACAAGATCGTAGCTGAGGTATCAAGCTAAACGTCGAAGTCCACGCGGAACTACTAGTGAGACTGAAGTCTCTCTGCAAAACATAAAATAGGCAAACGTGAGTACAAATGTACCCAGCAAGACTTACATCAGATCTATCTACATATGCATCATTATCAACAAAGGGGATGGTGGGGTTTGACTGCAGCAAGCCAGCTTTGACTCGGTGGCTATCCTGAACTACGACTGCAAGTAACTCTTTTGAGGTGGCGCACACGAGTCCACATATTCACCATATCAATACACCACTATGGATCCGCTCCCGTCTCCCTACGAGAACGCCATCCATAGCACTCACGCTTATCTTGCGTATTTTAGAGTATCCACTTTCACTTGTCTATGAACTGATATAAGCAACCCAGAAGTCCTTTTCCGCGGACACGGCTATTCGAATAGATGATGTTAACCCTGCAGGGGTGTACTTCTTCACACACGCTCTCACCACTTACCGCCGTTTACACGACATGTACTCGGCAACCTTCAAGCGGAAGCCCAACGTGGGTGTCGGCCACGACCTACCTAATCACCTAAGTCTCTAGTCCAGGTTTATCGCCTATTCGGGTTCCATCCATGAGGAGATCCGGCCGGAGTTTCGCTCACAGCCCCAAACGATGTGAACAGGGTTCCCGAGACACCAAACGGGCGCCCGGTACACCGTGCCACGTGCCTACCGCATCACAGCCCACCCCTACGGTCAGCGCTGCCCACGGCCTCCAGCATACTACAAACACCAGAAACTACTTGCAACTCCTGGACAGAGGACAAGGGTGAATAAGAAGCCGAGAGGGTCCATTGGTTTCGGGCCCAATGCGTGGTAGTAGCTGAATCATGGATCACAAACACAGAACTCAGTTCCTGAGGACGGCTGCAATGAGACAACCCACCATGTACTCCTACATGGCCTCTCACCGCTACCTTTACCAAATCGTGTTCACACACTTAGCTCACACACAGTAGGACATGTTCACACGCCTCTGATTCATCCCCGATGAATCAGACCTGACTCAACTCTAAGCAGTAGCAGGCATGACAAACAAACATGAATGAGTAGGCACAACAGGGCTCAAACAACTCCTACTCATGCTAGTGGGTTTCATCTAATTACTGTGGAATGACAGGTCATGCAGAGGATAAAGGGGTTCAGCTACCGCAGCAAGTAACAGATGAATCGGTGTTGTCCTAATGCAGTAAAAGAGAGCAGGAGCGAGAGAGTGGGATTGTATCGGAATGAACAAGGGGGTTTTGCTTGCCTGGCACTTCTGAAGATAGCATTGAGTCTTCATCAGTGTCAACGATCACATCATCGGTATCACGTCTATCGAGAGGGGACAAATACCGGCAACACAGAAGGGAACACAATCAATGCAATGCACAATATGATGCATGATCATGACATGGCAAAATGAATGTGTCTTGGGCTAATGCAACTAGCAACAGATTAAATGAAGTTGGTTTGAATCCAAGATTCAAATTCAAACTCCATATGTGGTTATTTAAATGTCATTCACTTCATTTGCCCTAAACAGTAGTGATAAGTTGTTCTAACATGCATGAAAATGGTACAGATGGATTCCTTGAATTTTTCTGATAATTTTTCATATATAAATTATTTAATTTGGAGTTACGATTAATTTTCTATGATTTATTGAAGTTTAGAATATATTCTGGAATTATAAATCATTTCCTAATTTATTTTAATTCCAGAAATACTTTACTGCGTCAGCATGACGTATTAGTGACGTCAGCAGGTCAACGTGGCTGGTCCAGGTCAAACCTGGCCAGTGGGTCCCATCCGTCAGTGACTAACCTAACTAATCTAATTCAGTTAGCGGCCTGGGGCCCATTGTCAGTGTCTATTAAACTAACTAATATTTAGTTAACACTAATCCTAGCCTAATTAACAGGCCGGCCCCACATGTCATGGACACAGGGGGGGGGTCAAAGGGTCAAACCCCCTGGTCGGCGGGGTCAACTCGCCGGCGTTTAGCCGCCGGCGAGGCTAAACGCGGCGGTGCAGGTGCGGGTTTCACGTACAGGGCACCGTTCGGGGCGCCGTTGGGCGCTATGGATAGCTGGGAGTGGCCCGCGGCGAGTGGTGCAGGTAGTTGGGTTCGGGGTCGCCGGAAAAGGCGCCGGCGACGAGCTTTGGCGGTGGTGGTGGTCGGTGATGCACGGGCGCGTCGCTACGGTGCGTCGGTGAGCAAAAGGAGAGGCTGGGCAGCACCTGCTAGGCACGGGGAGCACCACGAGCAGCATGGTGAGGCCAGAGGGGCATGGAGGCTATGCGTGCAGCAGCAATGGCGGACGGCGGCTTCAGTGCTCGTGGGGAACGGCGCTACAGCACGGGGGCGAGCACAAGGAGTTAGGGGATAAGGTAAGTGGCTCACGGCGAGTCAGACGGTGCAGACGGCGGGGCCGGGGAGGCTCTGGATGCGGCGAATCAAGCGACGGAGATCGCCGGCACCGAGGTTGAAGAAGACGTCCGGGGCGGCGATGCAGCGCTCCCCTGGTTGCTTGGCTCGGGGTGGACGAGGAGGACGACGATGCGGAGCTCGGGGATACGAAGAGGGAGCGAGGGAGTGGCTGTGGCTGCGGCGGTGACGAACGGCGGCGACGATGGCGTTCGGCCGTTCGCGGGAGAGGGAAACAGAGGAGGGGGAGGAGCACAGGGAGAATGAGAGGGGCCAGGGGGTGCGTGGCGTCTCCGTGGCGCAGGTCAGGACGAGGGAGGGCAAGCAGGAGGTGGCGGGAGGACGTGGCCGCGGTCGCTCGCGTGCGGGCACGCAGCTGCTTCGGGGCGAGGGGAGGAAGACGACGGAGGGGCTGCGGTGGTGGGCTGGGCCAGTTGGCCAGGCCGCCTGCTGGGCCGGCCAGGTGGGCTGCCAGGTAGGTCCAGGTGAGTTCTCTCTCTCTCCTCTATTTTCTGTTTTCTATTATTTCTGCAACTGTAGGGCTTTATTAAAAATACTTAGGCATCTTAAAAAAATCCTGGAATAATCAGGGGCTCTATTTAGATTATTTCCAACAGCCCACACTTATTTTCAGAATTATTTGGGCATTTAGAATATTTTATAGCATTTAAATGCCCAAATGCAAATAGAGTATGATTTAATTCAGAGCCCAATATGTCCTGCAAAAATATAAATCATTTTTGGTAGATGCTTTCACCTCAAACCAGAAATGTTGAACATTTTTAGAGGGCATTTTGGGTTTAATGAAAAAGATTTTATTTTGACCCTAGTTGAATTCATTTGGTGCTAGGGTTTAGTCAATCCCCATTTCAGGTTTAAATGAAATTTAAACATGATGCAACACTCTAATGCATGCACTAGGCATTGTCAGAACTAGGGATGTGACATTATTTAAGCCACTAACATGTGGGCCCAGCCCTGCTGACATTTTCGTTAAGTGTTAGTTTAACCCTAATCAACCCGGTTAACTAACCTGTGTCACTGACGTGTGGACCCCACACGTCAGGTTTGACCTGGGGCGCCCAGTTGACCCTGCTGACGTCACTGTGACGTGGTGCTGACGCCATAATCATTTCTAGATTTAATATTATTCAGGAAATTCCAGAAAATAGTTAAAACTTCTAAAATTCATAGAAATTCAACCGTAACTCCAAATTAAATAAATTATATATGAAAAATTATCAGAAAAATTCAAGGAATCCATCTGTACCATTTTCATGCATGTTAGAACAACTTATAGCTGCTGTTTAGCACAAATCAATTAAATGGCATTTGAATAATCACATATGGAGTTTGAATTTGAATCTTGTATTCAAACCAACTTCATTTAATCTGTTGCTAGTTGCATTAGCCCAAAACACATTCATTTTGCCATGTCATGATCATGCATCATATTGTGCATTGCATTGATTGTGTTCCCTTCTGTGTTGCCGGTATTTGTCCCCTCTCGATAGACGTGATACCGATGATGTGATCGTTGACACTGATGAAGACTCAATGTTATCTTCAGAAGTGCCAGGCAAGCAAAACCCCCTTGTTCATTCCGATAAAATCCCACTCTCTCGCTCCTGCTCTCTTTTACTGCATTAGGACAAGAACGATATACTTGTTACTTGCTGCGGTAGCTGAACCCCTTTATCCTCTGCATGACCTGTCATTGCCACAGTAAATAGATGAAACCCACTAGCATGAGTAGGAGTTGTTTGAGCCCTGTTGTGCCTACTCATTCATGCTTGTTTGTCATGCCTGCTACTGCTTAGAGTTGTGTCAGGTCTGATTCATCGGGGATGAATCAGAGGCGTGTGAACATGTCCCAATGTGTGTGAGCTAAGTGTGTGAACACGATTTGGTAAAGGTAGCGGTGAGAGGCCATGTAGGAGTACATGGTGGGTTGTCTCATTGCAGCCGTCCTCAGGAACTGAGTTCTGTGTTTGTGATCCATGACCGGCTACTACCACACATTGGAATGCTTAAGTGCCCCTCTCGACTTCTTAATCAACATGATCTCTGTCCAGGAGTTGCAACTAGTTTCTGGTGTTTGTAGGTAGTGTTAGTAGTCTACCAAGTGGCACCCGGTACAGGTGGGCTTGGGACAGACTAGGCACAGTGGCCCGGTGTACCAAGTGGCACCCGGTTGGTGGGCTTGGGAACCCTGCACACATCGTTTGGGGCCGTAAGCGACACCCCGGCCGGATCTCCTTGCGGATGGAACCCGAATAGGCGATAAACCTGGACTAGAGACTTGTTCGGTTAGTCAGGTCGTGGCCGACTCCCTCGCCCGGCTTCCGCTTGAAGGTTGCCGAGGTACATGACGTGTACAGGGCAATAAGTGGCGAAAGCGTGTGTGAAGAAGTACACCCCTGCAGGGTTAACATCATCTATTCGAATAGCCGGATTCCTCGGATATGGAAACTTGGACCCCTTGCATAGTTCATAGACAAGTGAAAGTGGATACCCTCAAATACGCAAGATAAGCGTGAGTGCTATGGATGGCATTCTCGTAGGGAGACGGGAACGGATCCATAGTGGTGTATTGATATGGTGAATATGTGGACTCGTGTGCGCCACCTCAAAAGAGTTACTTGCAATCGTAGTTCAGGATAGCCACCGAGTCAAAGCTGGCTTGCTGCAGTTAAACTCCTCCACCCCCCTTGTTGATAATGATGCATATGTAGATAGATCTGATGTAAGTCTTGCTAGGTACATTTGTACTCACGTTTGCCTATTTTATGTTTTGCAGAGAGACTTCAGTCTCACTAGTAATTCCGCGTGGACTTCGACGTTTAGCTTGTTACCTCAGCTACGATCTTGAGCCCCGGCAGGATCTGGTAGATAGTCAGGCTTCTCAGCCTTTTTCATTTATAGATGTCTGTACTCAGACATGATAGCTTCCGCTTGTGCTTTGTTTTGTATGCTCTGAATGTTGGGTCATGAGACCCATGTTTGTAATATCTCGCTCCTCGGAGCCTATTGAATAATTACTTGAGTTGTAGAGTCATGTTGTGGTGCCATGTTGTATCTGCACATATCGAGCATATTGTGTGTATGTTGTTGAAATGCTTGGTATGTGTGGGATCTGACTATCTAGTTGTTTATCCTTAGTAGCCGCTCTTACCGGGAAATGTCTCCTAGTGTTTCCACTGAGCCATGGTAGCTTGCTACTGCTCCGGAACACTTAGGCTGGCCGGCATGTGTCCTTCTTCGTTCCTGTGTCTGTCCCTTCGGGGAAATGTCACGTGATGAATACCGGAGTCCTGTTAGCCCGCTACACCCCGGTTCACCGGAGTCCTGCTAGCCCAGTGCTACAGCCTGGATTCACTCGCTGATGACCGACACGTTCGATGCTGGGTCACGGATGCCTGTCCCTGTAAGTTAGTGCCACTTTGGGTTTACGACTAGCCATGTCAGCCCGGGCTCCTTATCATATGGATGCTAGCGACACCATCATATACGTGTGCCAAAAGGCGCAAACGGTCCCGGGCAAAGGTAAGACGACACCCGTGGGAATACCGTGCGTGAGGCCGCAAAGTGATATGAGGTGTTACATGCTAGATCGATGTGGCATTGAGTCGGGGTCCTGACACCCGAGCCCGCCAGCTTCTCTTCCGACCCCTTGTGAGATCCTGCACCTTCCCCTATGCTCGCCCCCTCTGTTTCTCTCTGCTTGCTCGATTCCACCGGAGCCGAGAGCTCATCGCCGCCGGACATGATGCCGCCGTCGTTTTAGCCACCACAGCTCGTGCATGAGCGCGTCAACGCGTTCGGTGCCTTCCCAGGAGCACGCATCTCCCACCAGCTCCTCCTCCCGAGCACCCTAACACCGAGCCCAAAACTAACCCGAGCTCCGGCCGCCGCTGCCGAGCTCGTCGCCGCCAGCTCCGGCCACCACACACCCGTCTACCACCCCCATCCGATGCGCGCTGGAAAGAGCTCTCTAGCAAGCCTAGTCGCGCGTCGAACGGAACACCGCAACCCAATCCCGAGCACCTCCATCGCGTTTGACCCCGCCGGCGGCTAAACGCCGACAGGTTAACCGGTTTGACCGGCGATGATGACATGGCCTCTTAATTAGGCACTAATCACCTCTAGTTAGCCCCTAACAGACACTGACAATGGGCCCCAGGACACTAACTAAATTAGATTAGTTAGGTTAGTCACTGACGGATGGGACCCACAGGTCAGGGTTGACCTGGACCGTCTCCGTTGACTGCTCATGTCACGGTGACGCAATGCTGACGCAGTAAATGATTTTTTGGATTTAAAATAATTCAGGAAATTCCAGAAAATGTCCTAAACTTCTAAAATTCATATAAATTCAACCGTAACTCAGAATGAAATAATTTATATATGAAAAACGATCAGAAAAATCCAATCTAACCATCTGTACCATTTTCATGCATGTTAGAACAACTTATGGCTGCTGTTTAGGACAATTCAATTAAATGGCATTTAAGAGATCACATATGGAGTTTGAAGTTGAACCTAGTGTTCAAACCAACTTCATTTAACTTTGTGGCTAGTTGCATTAGCTAAAAACACCAGCATGTTGCCATGTCATAATCATGCATCATAATGTTGCATTGCATTGATTGTGTTTCTTCCTTGTTTGTGGGTTTTGTCCCCTCTCAGTAAACGTGGTTTCGATGATGAGATCGATGATACCTATGAAGAACTATATTATCTTCAGAAGTGCCAGGCAAGCAAAACCCCCTTGTTCATTCTGATACAATCCTACTCTCTCGCTCCTGCTCTCTTTTACTGCATTAGGACAACAATGATTCATCTGTTACTCGCTGCGGTAGCTGAACCCCTTTATCCTCTGCATGACCTGTCATTGCCACAGTAAATAGATGAAACCCACTAGCATGAGTAGGAGTTGTTTGAGCCCTGATGTGCCTACTCATTCATGCTTGTTTGTCATGCCTGCTATTGCTTAGAGTTGTGTCAGGTCTGATTCATCGGGGATGAATTGGAGGTGTGTGAACATGTCCTACCGTTGAGAGCTAAGTGTGTGAACATGATTTGGTAAAGGTAGCAGTGAGAGGCCATGTAGGAGTACATGGTGGGTTGTCTCATTGCAGCCGTCCTCAGGAACTGAGTTCTGTGTTTGTGATCCATGAATAGCTACTACCACACATTGGGTTCCGGTAACTCGGCCCCCCTCGACTTATTAATCAACCTGATCTCTGTCCAGGAGTTGCAACTAGTTTCTGGTGTTTGTAGGTAGTGTTAGTAGTCTACCAAGTGGCACCCGGTACAGGTGGGCTTGGGACAGACTAGGCACAGTGGCCCGGTGTACCAAGTGGCACCCGGATGGTGGGCTTGGGAACCCTGCTCACATCGTTTGGGGCCGTGAGCGACACCCCGGCCGGATCTCCTTGTGGATGGAACCCGAATAGGCGATAAACCTGGACGAGAGACTTGTGTGGTTAGTCAGGTCGTGGCCGACTCCCTTGCCAGGCTTCCGCTTGAAGGTTGCTGAGATACACGAGGTGTACATGGCGGTAAGTGGCGAGAGCGTGTGTGAAGAAGTACACCCCTGCAGGGTTAACATTATCTATTCGAATAGCCGTGTCCGCGGTAAAGGACTTCTGGGATGCCTGTATAGTTCATAGACAAGTGAAAGTGGATACTCTAAAATGCGCAAGATAAGCGTGAGTGCTATGGATGGCGTTCTCGTAGGGAGACGGGAGCGGATCCATAGTGGTGTATTGATATGGTGAATATGTGGACTCGTGTGCGCCACCTCAAAAGAGTTACTTATAGTCGTAGTTTAGGATAGCCACCGAGTCAAAGCTGGCTTGCTGCAGTTAAACCCCACCATCCCTTTGTTGATAATGATGCATATGTAGATAGTTCTGATGTAAGTCTTGCTGGGTACATTTGTACTCATGTTTGCCTATTTTACGTTCTTGCAGAGAGACTTCAGTCTTACTAGTAGTTCCGCGTGGACTTCGACGTTTAGCTTGTTACCTCAGCTACGATCTTGTGCCCTCGGCAGGATCTGGTAGATAGTCAGGCTTCTCAGCCTTTTTCATTTATAGTTGTCTATACTCAGACATGTTCAACTTCCGCTTGTGCTTTGACTTGTATGCTCTGAATGCTGGGTCAAGATATCCATGTTTGTAATATCTCGCTCCTCGGAGCCTATTGAATAAAATACTTGAGTTGTAGAGTCATGTTGTGATGCCATGTTGTATTTGCACATATTGAACATATTGTATGTATGTTATTGAAATGCTTGGTATGTGTGGGATCTGACTATCTAGTTGTTTATCCTTAGTAGCCTCTCTTACCGGGAAATGTCTCCTAGTGCTTCCACTGAGCCTTGGTAGCTTGCTACTGCTCCGGAACACTTAGGCTGGCTGGCATGTGTCCTTCTTCATTCCTGTGTCTGTCCCTTCAGGGAAATGTCACGCGGTGTCTACCGGAGTCCTGTTAGCCTGCTACAGCCCGGTTTACCGGAGTCCTGCTAGCCTAGTGGCTATAGCCCGGATTCACTCGCTGATGACCGACACGTTCGATGCTGGGTCATGGATGCCTGTCCCTATAAGTTTGTGCCACTTTGGGTTTATGACTAGCCATGTCAGCCCAGGCTCCTTATCATATGGATGCTAGCGACACTATCATATATGTGTGCCAAAAGGTGCAAACGGTCCCGGGCAAAGGTATGCGACACCCGTGGGAATACCATGCGTGAGGCCGCAAACTGATATGAGGTGTTACATGCTAGATTGATGTGGCATTGAGTCGGGGTCCTGACATACCTCTACGGCGATGGAGCCGAATACCGACCCTGTCCCTCATGAAGCTCGTAACTCTAAGGTGCCGGACTCCTATACGGACTCCAAACCTTCCGCACCACCGCCAATCGAATCCGATGGGGCGCCGATCATGGAGTTCACCGCTACAGACATCTTTCAGCACTCGCCTTTTGGTGACATCCTGAATTCGCTAAAGTGTCTCTCTTTGACAGCAGACCCTTGGACGGATCATGGCCAGGACGGTTGGGATGCGGACGACGAAGAAATTCAAAACCCACCCACCACCCACTTCGTAGCCACTGTCGATGACTTAACCGACATGCTAGACTTCGACTCCGTAGGCATCGACGGTATGGACGATGATGCCGGAGATGACCAAGAACCAGCGCCTACTGGGCACTGGAAAGCCACCTCGTCATAGGACATATACATGGTGGACATACCAAAGGATGGGAATGGCGATGGAACAGCGGAGGATGACCCCTCCAAAAAGCAGCCTAAGCACCGGCGTCAGCGGCGCCGCTCCAAATCCTGCCACAGCAAGAATGGAGATTCCGGCACCGGAGATAATAACACCCCAGATAATGCCGAAGACAACCCCCTACAGCAAGATTCAGCACAGGAGGACGGAGAGGCCATCCCTCATGAGAGAGCGGCAGACGAAGAGGTAGATGACGATTGTCGGTGTCAAAACCGGCGGATCTCGGGTAGGGGGTCCCGAACTGTGCGTCTAGGTGGATGGTAACAGGAGACAAGGGACACGATGTTTTTACCCAGGTTCGGGCCCTCTCGATGGAGGTAAAACCCTACTCTTGCTTGATTGATATTGATGATATGGGTAGTACAAGAGTGGATCTACCACGAGATCAAGGAGGCTAAACCCTAGAAGCTAGCCTATGGTATGATTGTTGTTCGTCCTATGAACTAAAACCCTCCGGTTTATATAGACATCGGAGAGGGCTAGGGTTACACAAAGTCAGTTACAATGGTAGGAGATCTACATATCCGTATTGCCAAGCTTGCCTTCCACGCCAAGGAAAGTCCCATCCGGACACGGGACGAAGTCTTCAATCTTGTATCTTCATAGTCTTGGAGTCCGGCCAATGATGATAGTTCGGCTATCTGGACACCCCCTAGTCCAGGACTCCCTCAGTAGCCCCTGAACCAGGCTTCAATGACGACGAGTCCGGCGCGCATATTGTCTTCGACATTGCAAGGCGGGTTCCTCCTCCGAATAATTCATAGAAGATTGTGAACACCAGGATAGTGTCCGGCTCTGCAAAATAAATTCCACATACCTCCGTAGAGAGAATAATATTTACACAAGTTCAATCTGCTGACGTATTTCGTGGCGTGACGTCACACCACGACCAAGCCTTTACTCGAATCGTTTTTATTATTCCACCTCAGCGTGTTTAGCGAAGCGGTTTCCTTGGCACGTCTTGTCGAAGCAGAGATCGTGTCCCCTTATTCCGGGATTCTCATCAATACGGACGTGGGTAACCCAACCGCGCCCGTTGCCACGCCCCCTCCATCGAAGGAGAGTCCCAAATGGTCACGGGGACGGCTCTTGGTATTCTACCCCTTTATAATGAGACCAAGGCCTGTCCCTTTCCTTTGATCCTCAATCGAATCCGCCCCTCGCCCCGAGTTCCAACACTCAAGGCTCCAGATTCGGGCGCTTCGGACCTTCGACAATGTCCGGCTCTGACCTACAGGGCTGGTGGATGCCCTCCTCCGTCACGGAGGAGGACGTGCTGAAGCTGAGAGATGCCAGGTATCTAACCTGTGAGATTTCACATAGGCTGCCCGCCCAAGGGCAAGTCATTCCCACTCCCGAGCCTGGTGAGAGCGTCGTGTTCATGTCTCACTTCCGTCGGGGTTTAGGCTTCCCGATCGACCCCTTCGTGAGGGGGCTCATGTTTTATTACGGGCTGGAATTCCATGACTTGGCTCCGGAGTCCATCCTCCACATCTCATCGTTCATTGTCATCTGCGAAGCCTTCCTCCGCACTACCCCTCACTTTGGTTTGTGGCTCAAGACCTTCAACGTGGAGCCGAAGATGATCGAGGGGCGACAGGCAGAGTGCGGAGGGGCAGTTATAAGTAAGAGGGCCGATGCCCCATGGCCCGAGGGCTCTTTTCAAGAGGAGCTTGGTTTGTGGCAGCAGGAGTGGTTCTACATCACCGCTCCCAGGGGCACCAGGCAGGTGGCGCCACCCGCCTTTCGCTCGGGCCCTCCACCACGGCTGGCATCATGGGTCAACAAAGGGCTTGACTGGGGGCCGTCCAAGGACGTGCCACTTTTGCAGGGCCACATTCGAGACATCCAAGAAAGGGAGATCAATCTGATCATAGTGGCGCAGGTTATGCTGATTCGGTGCCTTCTGCCCTGCAAACGTCGCCCCCTTCGCCTGTGGGAATTCAATCCGGAGGGACCGCGAGCTCTTCCACACTTCATGGGTACGACACCCGTGGAGATGTATAAGCTGTTCTTCGGATCACAAGAGATGTGTCTGGACTTGACCGAGGACGCCGGCCTAAGCTGCAATCGCCCGGATACTCAAGTAAGTAGTCCTGTGTCCGGACATACCGTCCGTTTATTTATCATAGATTTGCCTTTTAACCAGCTATCCCTTGAACAGGAGTGGATAGCGAAAGCAAAACTGATACGGTGTCCGGCCCCCCTCCCTGAGACCACGCCGGATCCCGTGTTAGTCAAGATGCTGGAGGTTGCGCCTTCAGAAGAGGGCGAAGGGGAAAACAAGAAAACTACCGCCTCTGCTAAGGAGGCTCTCAAGAAAGGGGGGATCGAGAATCCCTCCCTCCAGGGGGAGAATAGGACCGCTTCCGAAGATCCGGAGGCCAAGGCCTCAAAGCGGGGGAAGAAATCTTCACCAGAGGGTCCTGCGCCAGGAGAGGCCCTGGCTGCACTATTTCCACAAGGGAATCAGCCCTCCAGCAAGCCGTAAGTAGAAAAAGGGGAGTTTTGTAATAAGGGACATCCCTGTTTTTATTTCTGAGGATAACTGAAGTTCTTACCTTGTATTTCGGATCTCAGCCCTTCTCAGCAGAGCTCATCTTCGGGGGATCTTCGTCCGGAGATGATGGAGAGCGAGCCGCCCCCATCTGCCGCACCGTCAGGCGGTGCGGACGACCCTGAGGTGTCGTCGCGGAGGGTCTCACCGAGTCCGGCGGTACCGGAGAGTTCGGCACCAACTGGTGTACGGCCGGAGGAGCTGAAGGATCTGCTGGAGAGGGCGTCTATCTCAGAAGATCACCGTACATTAATGAGTACGGTGATTGAAAGGATTTCATCTGCTGAGAGCGGGTTGCATGAGGCTGTCAGAAGTTTACTGACGGGGTTTGAGGTACGTAAAAATGATATACCTTATGTCAGTTTTGCACATAGAGTGCGCCCTGTATAGATAGTAGCCCTGAGACTCGGTACGTTGTCAGAAGTAACGGCGTGCCGGGGATCATAATATCAGTGTTAAGATGTCGTCGTTCCTATTCAGGGGGCGGAGCGTTCGGTGGCCAGCTGGACTGATAGAGTTGCCGAACTGAAGCGGCAACTGGACGTTGCGGATACGGACATCGCGCTGGTCAATAAGCGACTTGACGAGTCACAAGGTATGTGGCTTCTCCGTGAACACCTGGTAAGGGAGCTTGACGCCCATGCCTTGCTACATGTATGCTTAATGCAGATGGTGCCGCTGCTATGGAGGATCTTCATGCAGAGCTTGCCCGAGCCAAGGAGCAAGCCAGAAAAAGTAATGCAGAGCCAAGGAGCAAGCCAGAAAAAGTAATGCGGCCGCCTTGAAGGCGGTCGAAGAGCTAAAAGCCGAACAAGCTGCTCACGGCCGAAGTAGGGAGGAAATGGCCGAAATGGCCGTGAAGCTGAAGGATGCTACCGACCGCTGTGAGTTTCTTGAAAGAGAACGCCGAGCGGAGCGAGAGGACCTGAAAAAGGCCACTGCCGAAGCCAAGGATGCCCGCTCTGCGATGAGGGCTATAAAGGAGGAGCTGCGTCAGGCTGGGGATATTGCGGCTGGAAAGCCCTTTCTGCTGCGTAGGAAGTTCACGGACCCGAAGTATGCTCAGTTGGGCCAGTTGTGGGGTACGAAGGATGCTTATCTGAATTTCGCGGTGAGTGCGGCGGACGTAGTCATGCATTTCCGAAGCCAGAAGGATCACGGGATGGAAGAGCTTTTTTGGTCTCAGTTCCATAGTCCGGAGCGTCCACTTCCGTTAACTGATCGGTTGGCCGAGTGGGCTGAGCTAAACAGGTTGTCCGGACTTGCCATGAAGGATGTCGTGGCTCATCTGTGGCCGAAAAGGTCCGAGCCGAAGAGTTATTTTGGCTTAGTGCAACAGTTCCTTGATGCGGTGCCGCATATCAAGGCGATGAAGCGGTCGGTATGCATAGAGGGTGCACGGATGGCTCTCGCCCATGTCAAAACATACTGGGCAGAGATGGATGCCACCGATGTTGGATCCCGGGATTCGGACAGAAGCCGATTACCCGCCGAGCACTATTTTGAGGAAGTCCTGCAGGGCGCTCGTTTAATAGAGTCGCGGTGCTCGAAAAACGTTATGTTCAAATGACATGTATGATTTGTAAAACCATATTTATAATATAAGGGCTTTTTATACTTGTGCGTTCAAGTATTGAAATATCTCCTGTGCGGCCGTTAATGTATATGTATATATAACCTGAAAGATGGCAGTCTTCGGCTTCAGCCCCCACGCACATGGTGCGGGGGTGTTTGCAAAAAAAGCGCATTTTCACACTTAATTCAACGTCTTGGTCCTGTGAAGGAGGTGGTAGCGTAGCAAACTAGGCAACTGGACTATAATGCTTTATCACTTTCACTTAGCCATAGGAGTTCGAAGGTGGGGCTACGATATAGCCCGTAGGGGCACCGCGCTCTCCGCGTTTGGGGCGCGTGTGTGCCTGACCGGGAAATGGTCCTTCGTCAAAGCGGAGGAATTCTAGACATTCCGATAGTCGATCGAGTGGTTGACCAGTCTCTCGCTATATCATGACAGTCAGTTTTCGGCTTTCTCTACTGAGGTGCTCGCCAGGCCGAACCGGGGCACAATCGCAGTAGTTCTCCTGGTGCCGCGTTAGCCGATAAAACGGAACGTAAGGCAGCAAAACACAGGAGCCGGGCAAACCCAACATTTGACCAAAGACATGATTCGGAGCTGATGCATATAAGGCCTAACTCGAGACGCCGAACACTCCCTAAGGTATTCGGTCTTTATGAAAACGGGCAGAACGATGCCCTAAGCCCCAAGTGTCCAGGTACACGCAAAATCTTCTGACGCGGCCGATGCCAAAACGCCAGCCTCCTCCTCGGTTATGGTAAGAAACCAGGGGATGTGTATCAACAAGAGACAGTAAAAAAGGTTTACGCAGGGTCTTAATCTGAAAAGAATCCTTGCAACGGGTCCCTGTTGCACGTCTGCGCCTGTGTCTCCGTTGTGCTGTATCTTGGACGGGTGTAGCACGTTGTTCATCTGTAAAAGAGATGAACTTAGTTTGAAAAAAGGTCGTGCAAAAAATGTATATAAAAAAGAGTATGATTTAAAAAATGAAAAAAAGTGAGCTTTATTGGCTCTCATTCTTCGTTCGTGCAGCCCCTTGTGAAGGGGTACGCGGCTAGGAAGCCCCTTGTTTATTTATACCGGACTCGCCTAACCGTGTCCGGGGTCTGAATGACCTGTTTTAGGGGCTTCGATCAGCAAGGCCGGATTAGTGTGTGGCTGTCAAGGCAGTCTCACGTTCTTCCGTGGTCGAGGGACACTCGAAGTTACCCTTTAAATGAGATGATGCCGCGTGGACTGGGCATTTTAAGTGTAAGAGACGCGTAATGCGGTATTGCGTTAAAGCGGGCGAAAGCTTCGCGTCCCAATAGTGCTTGATGGCTACTTTTAAATGGGCGATATGGAAGATTAGCTTTTCGCGACGTTGTCGGATGAACCGAACACAACTTCTAGTAGTAAGGAGCCCGTACAATTGGCATAAGTGCCTGGCGTCACTCCTTCAAAGGAAGTGCTGCTATGGCGAATTTTGGTAGGGTCTATCCCCATTCTGCAGATGGTGTCCTGGTATAGCAGGTTTATATCACTGCCGCCATCCATTAGGACTTGTGTAAATTGTAGTCCGTCGATTATAGGATCCAATATCAAAGCAGTCCAGCCTGCGTTTCGAATACTTCCGGAGTAATCCTGATGGTTGAAAGTAATTGGTTTTGACATCCAATTACGGGACTCCGTTGGAGTGGACCGTGCGGCGCGTACTTTAGTAGGTGCCGCCCTATTTTTCCTTGTTATCACTTGAAGTGAATTTACTGTTTTGACTTCTTGTGGGAAATTCTTTTGTTTTCCGGCGCTCTTCTTGTGGGGTTCTTCATCGTCCTCGCTTTGTGTGTCAAGCCCCTTGTGTTCGGTGTTAAGTCAGCCGGACTGCTTGAAGACCCAACAATCTCTATGGGTATGGTTTGCAGGCTTCCCGAGGGTACTGTGGATTTGACATATCCTGTCCAAGATTTTATTTAGGTTGGATAGCTCGTCACTGTTGTCCTTAAGAGGTAGTGTTTTGTTGTTCGGCCGAGAGCTTTTGAACCCAGCGTTGACTGCCGTGTTCTTTGGGCCATTTTCCTTAGTCCGACGCTGATCTTTTCTGTGTCGTGGTTTTCCATTTCCATCCCTGACCTCGGATGTACTCGGGTCGCTGGTGCTGCATCTTGCCAGCCAGCTATCTTCTCCCGCGCAAAAGCGGGTCATGAGGCTTGTTAGCGCGGCCATTGTCCTTGGCTTTTCCTGGCCGAGGTGTCTGGCGAGCCATTCGTCTCGGACGTTATGTTTAAAGGCTACTAAGGCTTTGGTGTCTGGATAGTCGACTATTTGGTTCTTTTTGGTGAGGAACCTGTTCCAAAATTTGCAGGCTGACTCTCCGGGCTGTTGAGTTATGTGACTTAGATCGTCTGCATCCGGAGAGCGGACATAAGTCCCCTGAAAGTTTGCCCGAAACGCATCCTCGAGCTCTTCCCAACTTCCAATAGTTTTTTTCTGGGAGGCTTTTGAGCCAATGCCGGGCTGGGCCTTTGAGCTTGAGGGGTAGGTATTTTATGGCATGGAGATCATCTCCTCTAGCCATATGTATGTGTAGGATGTAATCCTCAATCCAGACTCCGGGGTCTGTTGTTCCGTCGTATGCCTCTATGTTTACGGGCTTGAATCCCGCTGGAAATTCGTGATCCAGTACCTCATCGGTAAAACATAGGGGGTGTGCGACGTGTTGTGTTGCTCCCTGGAGCCTTCTTTCTTGGCCCATAGATGGATCTGACCGGGCCATCCTTTTTACGAGGATCCTTATGTGGATCGTGTGCCGGCTTGTGTGCGGCGCCGCTTGCCGCTCTTTGCTTGTCATGTGGTCGTCTATCCGACCAGGCGGCCTCTTTGTTTTTTGACTGTGGGGGCTCTATGGCCTCCTCGTCAAATTCGGCCAACAGCTTGCGCTTCGGGTAGCTCTTTGCTTGGTGACTATCGCCGTATTTGTCTGCGGTCTTGAGTACTTTGCTCCATCTCATTCTGAGTACGTCTTCCGCTGTTTTGAGCTTCCGCTTCTGCTTCTTCAGACTTCTTGCAGTGGCGACGAGCCTTTTGTGGAGGTTCTTATGCTCCGGTGATGTGTCTGGCGTGAGATCATCTGGACTGTTGCTTTCGCCGGCGATAGGTTGCTCATCCAATTCATCCTGTTCGGACGGTTGCTTGGTGGCGTGTTCGTCATCCACTGGTCCGCCCTGCTCTACGGCTAGGTCTGTATGGGTGTTGTTGTTATCGAGGCGGGACTTCGGGCGGCGCTTGCGTCGCCGTTTTGGCTGTTTTCGGGGGAATTATCCTTCGCCGCGTCCCGTTGTTCCTCGTTATCGCTTCCTTTTGGTGTATCCACCATGTACACATCATGAGTTGAGCTGGCTTTCCAGTGCCCTGTGGGCGCTGGTTCTTGGTCGTCTCCGGCATCGTCGTCCATACCGTCGATGTCTTCGGAGTCGAAGTCTAGCATGTCGGTTAAGTCATCGACAGTGGCTATGAAGTGGGTGGTGGGTGGGCTTTGAATTTCTTTGTCGTCCGCATCCCAACCATCCTGGCCGTAATCGAGCCAAGGCTCTCCTGACAAAGAGAGACACTTTAGCGAATTCAGGATGTCGCCAAAAGGCGAGTGCTGAAAGATGTCCATAGCGGTGAACTCCATGATCGGCGCCCAATCGGATCCGATTGGTAGGGGCGCGGGAGGTTCAGAGTCCGGCGAGGAATCCGGCACCTCGGAGTCACGAGCTTCACAAGGGACAGGGTCGGTATTTGGCTCCATCGCTGTAGAGGTAGCAGCCCCCGAGGTGGTGTCTAGCCACCCATCCTCGATCGGCGCAGTCGGCTCCGAGTTAAGGGTCCGAGCGGACTCTCGTGCGGCCTCCAGGGCACTATCCGGCCGCAGAGCTAGATCATGCCCATCGTGACAGTGCGGCGTGCATGGCTGTGGCTCGAATCCGTCGAAGATCAAGTCTCCGCGGATGTCGGCCGTGAAGTTCAAACTTCCAAATCTGACCTGATGGCCAGGGGCGTAGCTTTCAATCTGCTCCAGCTGGCCAAGCGAATTGGCCCGCAGTGCAAAGCCGCCGAATACAAGGATCTATCCGGGGAGAAAAGTCTCACCCTGGACCGCGTCGTTGTTGATGATCGAAGGAGCCATCGGGCCTATGGGTGACGACACAGAGGAACTCTCAATGAAAGCACCAATGTCGGTGTCAAAACCGGCGGATCTCGGGTAGGGGGTCCCAAACTGCGCGTCTAGGCGGATGGTAACAGGAGACAAGGGACACGATGTTTTTACCCAGGTTCGGGCCCTCTCGATGGAGGTAAAACCCTACTCATGCTTGATTGATATTGATGATATGGGTAGTACAAGAGTGGATCTACCATGAGATCAAGGAGGCTAAACCCTAGAAGCTAGCCTATGGTATGATTGTTGTTCGTCCTATGGACTAAAACCCTCCGGTTTATATAGACACCAGAGAGGGCTAGGGTTACACAAAGTCGGTTACAATGGTAGGAGATCTA
Source organism: Triticum aestivum (assembly GCF_018294505.1). Classification (NCBI taxonomy): domain Eukaryota; kingdom Viridiplantae; phylum Streptophyta; class Magnoliopsida; order Poales; family Poaceae; genus Triticum; species Triticum aestivum. The sequence continues at coordinate 349,531,983 of NC_057810.1, read as the reverse complement.
CATATCCATATTGCCAAGCTTGCCTTCCACGCCAAGGAAAGTCCCATCCGGACACGGGACGAAGTCTTCAATCTTGTATCTTCATAGTCTTGGAGTCCGGCCAATGATGATAGTTCGGCTATCTGGACACCCCCTAGTCCAGGACTCCCTCAACGATAATTACATGCCTCCCTCCAGAGACGAGGCAAGCCTCAACGACGACGAATTTGTCATGCCTGAGGATCCCATCAATCAAGAGCGTTTCAAACGTAGGCTTATGGCCACAGCAAGCAGCCTCAAAAAAAAGCAGCAACAGCTTAGAGCTGATCAAGATTTGCTAGCCGACAGATGGACTGAAGTCCTCGCAGCTGAAGAGTATGAACTTGAGCGCCCCTCCAAAAGCTTCCCCAAATGCAAGTTGCTGCCTCGATTAGAGGAGGAAGCATATAAACCTACATCACCAGCGCACAATACAGCCGACCGGCCACCTCGTGGCCGCGACAGAGAGGCCTCTAGGCCCTCCACTAAAGCCGCACCCCGGCATTGCTCGAAAAGTACAAAGCCACGGGAGAATGCGCCGGACTTGCGAGAAATATTGGAGGATAAGGCAAGACAATCAAGATTGATCTACGGATCGCGTGGGCGCCCCACAATACGCGACGACAACCGACGCGCCGGATACAGCAATTCCGGCCGGGCCGCACACAGTAGACAAAGCTCGCTTGAGCTACGTCGTGATATAGCCCAATACAGAGGCGCCGCACACCCACTATGCTTCATAGATGAAGTAATGGATCATCAAATCCTAGAAGGGTTCAAACCCGTGAACATTGAATCCTACAATGGCACAACAGACCCCGCGGTCTGGATCGAAGACTATCTCCTTCATATCCACATGGCCCGCGGTGATGATCTTCACGCCATCAAATACCTCCCACTCAAGCTTAAAGGACCAGCTCGGCATTGGCTCAACAGCTTGCCAGTAGAATCAATTGGGTGTTGGGAGGACCTGGAAGCCGCATTCCTTGATAACTTCCTGGGCACATATGTGCGACCACCAAACGCCGATGACCTAAGCCACATAATTCAGCAGCCTGACGAATCAGCCAGACAATTCTGGACTCGGTTCTTAACCAAGAAAAATCAAATCGTCGACTATCCGGATGCAGAGGCCCTTGCAGCCTTCAAACATAATATCCGCGACAAATGGCTTGCCCGGCACCTAGGACAGGAAAAGCCGAAATCAATGGCAGCCCTCACATCACTCATGACCCGCTTCTGTGCGGGAGAAGATAGCTGGCTAGCCCGCAGTAACAACCTAACCAAAAACTCTGGTAGTTCGGATACCAAAGACAGCAGTGGCAGGTCACGTCGCAATAAGCACAAACGCCGCATTAACGACGATAATACTGAAGATACGGCAGTCAACGCCGGGTTCAGAGGCTCTAAACCCGGTCAGCAGAAAAAAGCCATTCAAAAGAACTACTCCAGGCCCATCCAATTTGGACCGGATACTCGATCGCTCGTGCTAGATACACGGCACCCCCGAAAAGCCAGCTAATCACACCAACATAGATTGTTGGGTGTTCAAACAGGCAGGCAAGTTAATCGCCGAAGGCAATGACAAGGGGCTACATAGCGATGACGAGGAGGAGACACGGTCGCCGAACAATAGAGGACAGAAGGGATTCCCCCCACACGTGCGGACGGTGAGCATGATATACGCAACCCACATACCCAAAAGGGAGCGGAAGCGTGCGCTCAGGGACGTATACGCGATGGAGCTAGTCGCCCCAAAGTTCAACCCGTGGTCCTCTTGCCCAATCACTTCTGATCGAAGGGACCACCCCACCAGTATCCGCCACGGCGGATTCACCGCATTGATTTTAGACCCAATCGTTGACGGATTTCACCTCACTAGAGTCCTGATGGACGGCGGCAGCAGCCTGAACCTGCTTTATTAGGATACAGTGTGCAAGATGGGCATAGACCCCTCAAGGATTAAACCCACAAAAACGACCTTCAAAGGCATCATACCAGGTGTAGAGGCCAATTGTACCAGCTCAGTCACACTTGAAGTGGTCTTCGGATCCCCGGATAACTTCTGAAGCGAGGAGTTAATCTTCGACATAGTCCCGTTCTGCAGCGGCTATCATGCACTGCTCGGACCAACCACATTTGCAAAGTTTAATGCGGTGCCGCACTACGCATACCTCAAGCTAAAGATGCCAGGCCCTCGAGGAGTTATTACGGTCAACGGAAACACTAAACGCTCTTCCGTACGGAGGAGCATACAGCGGCTCTCGCGGCAGAAGTACAGAGCAGCCTCTTAAGGCAATTCTCGAGTCCGGTCGTTAAGCGACCGGACACCGCCAAGCGCGCCCGAAGTAACCTACAACAAGACCACCTGGCACGTTCCAAGCACGCGTAGCAATGCGGCCCCAACCCCAGCCCTCGCGACATCGCAAGATCAGTGCCACACATACATCATTACGCCCTAGAGATACCATGGCATAGGGGGAGGGGCATGACCATGGCAGGCCCAGAGTGCGGATCAACCATACCAGGGGCTCCCGAATTGGTAATTCTTTTTTCTTTCTTTCCTTTCTTATTCTCAGGACTCCGTTTTCAGAAGCCCTGTCCGGCAATGGATCTGCCGAACTAACAATGCAACAGCCAGGGAAGCAAAAAAGGTACGACGAGTATCCAGGTGGTCTCCATTACGAGCATTATGCCTATTTTACATACCATTCCGCAGCCTACCCCTAGAGGGGGACATGTTAAACAGTCCCACCCGTTGCTTATTGCACTATTTGTATCGTCCTGCACTCATTGCAGTATTTTTGAATAAACAGTGCATCTTTTTATCATGGCATTCCCTTTTTATACATATGTTCACTTATGACATGCTGCATCCGTACACTTTTGGTACGGCTAAATACACCAGGGGCTTAAGTTCCCCATATTATGGTGTGATAAGTCCGAACACTTTCACAAGTGCGGCACCCCGAACTTATAGCATTATATGCATCGGCTCCGAATCATGTCTTGGGTCAATAGTTGGGTTTGCCCGGCTCCCATGTTTTGGTACCTTACGTTCCGTTATATCGGCTGAGGTAGCGCTGGGAGAACCACTGCGATTGTGCCCCAGTTGAGCTGGGTGAGCACCTCAGTGGAGAAAGCTAAAACTGACCGTCATAATAAGGCGAGAGCCGGTCGCTGTTCGAGAGGTTTTTTCGAGTCCCTGAAGACTTATGCCGCTTAGAGCGAAGAACCGGCTTTGTCCGGCCCAGGCATGGATAACGCCCTGAAATTGGCCTTCTGAACACCAGGGGCTTCGCCGAAATTTAAAATTATAGAATTCTATGGCTAAGTGAGAGTGTTCAAGCATTATAAGTCCGGTTGCCTCATTCGCTGTGTTGAGCGCCTCCCTAGAAGGACCCAAAAATGGGAACAAGAGCGCTCAAGTTTATCCCGAACACCCCAGCACTAGTGGCATGGGGGCTGAAGCCAATGACTTGCCATCTCTCAGATTTGATAAACGGCCGCACAGAAGGTAATATTTTAAATTAACAAAAGTTGCTTAGCGCATATGAACAAAGTTTTCAATGCACAGGATAACGAAACGCGAGTCTAATCAAAGATTACATCTTTGGAGCACTCACCCACAATAATGCGGGCACCCGTCAGGACACCCTTATAATACATCTCGGGCGTGCGATACTCCTTGCCCGGAAGCGGCGCGTCCGTCACAAGCTTCTCGGCGTCCATCCTGCCCCAGTGCACCTTAGCGCGGGCGAGGGCCCGACGGGCACCTTCAATGCAGGCGGAATGCTTGATGACGTCAACCCATGGACAGGCGTCCACCAGCCGCCGCACCAGACCGACGTAGCTCCCAGGCATGGCTTCCTTGGGCCATAGCCGAACTATAAGGCCCTTCATGGCCTGTTCGGCCACCTTGTGGAGCTCGACCAGCTGCTTTAGCTGGTCGCTCAGGGGCACTGGATGTCTGGCCTCAGCATACTGAGACCAGAACACCTTCTCCGTGGAGCTCCCCTCCTCGGCTCTATAGAATGCGGCAGCATCGGACACGCTGCGGGGCAGATCTGCGAACGCTCCAGGAGAGCTCCGAATTCCGGTAAGTAACAGGTAATTCACTTTTACATACTTGCTTTGCATGAACAATGCCTTACCCGCCGCTATCTTCTTCACTGCCTCGATTTCCTGGAGGGCCTTTTGGGCTTCGGCCTTAGCGGCTTTGGCACTCTCAAGAGCGGATGCAAGCTCGGACTCTCGAGTCTTCGAGTCACACTCCAAATCCTCGTGTTTTTCTATGAGAGCCTGGAGCTCTTGCTGAACCTCCGCCACCCGCGCCTCCTGCTTCTCTTGCTCTGTGCGTTCCGCGGCCGCATTGCGCTCGGCCGCGGACACCACCTCCTTCAGGGTTGCCACCTCGTTTGTGGCCCCTGCAATACCCATGTTATTCCTGTCATTTTTTGCAACCAAATCCTTTTTTATAAGGTACAACTTTAATAAGGTGTTACTTACCTTCCTTGTCCTTGAGCTGCTTCTTGGCATGGCCGAGCTCGCTCTCGGACCGCTCGAGGCTCTTCTTTAAGGCATTAACCTCCGCAGTAAGTGCGGGAGAGGTCAGCAGCGCAGCCTGCATTCCCATATTGACATATTTGTGTTAGACTCCTGCGTATATCTTTTTAGATCCTCAGCTCGTCTTTTCATTCCGAACACCGAACTAAGCATCAGGGCCTACTGTCTATGCGGTACTACTTTACATATCTTAAACAAGAATCCTTACCTCAAAGCCTGTTAGAAGGCTGCTGCAGGCTTCGGTCAGCCCGCTCTTGGCGGACTGAACTTTCTGAATCACCGCACTCATGACGGTGCGGTGTTCCTCGTCAATGGAAGCGCCGTTGAGCGCTTCCAGCAAGTTATCCGGCGCCTCCGGTTGGACGGAGGTCACCAGTGTCGCCGTCTTGCCCATCTTATGAAGGGGCCGCCCGCCGGACTCCGGAACCACCAAAGGTTCCGGCACGGAGTCCGTCCCAAGGTCCGGGAGGTTGCCCTGCGGCACCTCTGGTGTCTCCTCCTCCTGGCCGGTCCCCTTCTGGGACCCCACCTCGGCGTCGTCAGCGTCACCAGCGGAGGAGGCAGTCGGAAGTGAAGCGCTATTCACATCCGACGAACCCAAGGACCCGCTCGACGAAGCGGGGAGATCATCCTCGGGCAGACTACAGGGTTGTATGCGGCGTTAGAAGACGCAATGCGACAAAAAGAAAAATTATGAGTTATTCAGGGGTCCGGACACTTACGATCTTGCCAGGGGCTTGGCCCTCGAGGGCCACTCCTCGTTGCCGTCGTCGGTGTTGGTGGAACAGTCCGGGGGAAGGGTCCTTCCCTTCTTGGACCCTTCGGCCTCCCCCGTTGGGGAGGCCTTCCTCTTCTTCTCTCCCCCCGCTGGGGGAGAGGCCTCTTTCTTCTCCTCCTCGTCCTCGTGGGAGGAGTCCGCCTCGGAGTCATCGGACGATGAATCCGATAACACCTGACGCCGGGAACTCCTCCGGGTTCCCGTGGCCTTCTTCTTGGCCTTCTTCTCCGGCACCACGTATGGCGCCGGGACCAGCAGCCCTGTCAAACGGGCATCCGCTGGGTCTTCTGGAAGGGGAGCCGGACAGTTAACCTGTCCGGACGTCTTCTGCCAGGCCTGTTAAAGGTATTGGGAGTTTAGATCCCGCATAGAGTCAAACTATGAAAAGCAAGTGTCCCATAAAGGATAACATAGCTTACCTCGCCAGCCGGACGCTGCGAGCTGAATCCGCGATCTTCGGTAGCGGATGCGGGAGCCTCGGCACCCTTGAACAGCACCCTCCAGGCCTCTTCGTACATAGTGTCGAAGAGCCCGCTCAAAGTCTGGTGTTGTGCCGGATCGAACTCCCACAAGTTGAAGTCCCGCTGTTGGCAGGGGAGAATCCGACGGATGAGCATGACCTGGATAACGTTGACAAGCTTGAGCTTCTTATTCACCAGGGTTTGGAGACAGGATTGGAGTCCGGTCAGCTCTTCCAAATCGCCCCATGGCAGGCCCTTCTCTTTCCAGGAGGTGAGCCGCGTGGGGATGCCAGATCTGAATTCAGGGTCCGCTGCCCATTCAGGGTCACGCGGCTCGGTGATGTAGAACCACCCCGATTGCCACCCTTTGATGGTTTCCATGAAGGCGCCCTCGAGCCAGGTGACGTTGGGCATCTTGCCCACCATGGCGCCTCCGCACTCCGCTTGGCTACCCTTCACAACCTTCGTCTTGACATTGAAGGTCTTTAGCCATAAGCCGAAGTGGGGCTGGATGCAGAGGAAGGCCTCGCACACGACGATGAACACCGAGATGTTGAGGATAAAATTCGGGGCCAGATCATGGAAATCCAGGCCATAGTAGAACTTGAGCCCCCGGATAAAGGGGTGAAGTGGGAAGCCTAGTCTGCAGAGGAAATGGGGAAGGAATACCACCCTCTCATGGGGCCCGGGGGTGGGGATGAGCTGCCCCTCGTCGGGGAGCCGGTGCGCGATATCGCTGGACAAATATCCGGCCTTGCGCAGCTCCACTTGCCTCCCGCTTCGGACATGGTTGGAGAAGGTTGAGGTGAGATGTGCGGACTTGGGCGCTGGAGCTCGAGTGCGCGGAGATGGATAAGCTAAGGAGGAAGAAGGCGTAGGTGGAAAAGGTGGATCCTTATCCCTTTATATATGGGCGGACGAAACTGCGCCCCCCCACCAGCCTGGTAAAACTCTCTTATCTCCCAAGCGCCGCAATCAATGGCGCGGTTGGGTTACCCACGTCCGTATTGATGAGAATCCCAGAATAAGGGGACACGATCTCTGCTTCGACAAGACGTGCCAAGGAAACCGCCTCGCTAAACGCGCTAAGGTGGAATAATAAAAACGATTCGAGTAAAGGCTTGGCCGTGGTGTGACGTCACGCCACGAAATACGTCAGCAGATTGAACTTGTGTGTATATTATTCTCTCTATGGTGGTACGTGGAATTTATTTTGCAGAGCCGTACACTATCCTGGTGTTCACAAATCTTCTATGAATTATTTGGAGGAGGAACCCGCCTTGCAATGCCGAAGACAATATGCGCGCCGGACTCGTTGTCATTGAAGCCTGGTTCAGGGGCTACTGAGGGAGTCCTGGACTAGGGGGTGTCCGGATAGCCGAACTATCATCATTGGCCGGACTCCAAGACTATGAAGATACAAGATTGAAGACCTTGTCCCATGTCCGGATGGGACTTTCCTTGGCGTGGAAGGCAAGCTTGGCAATACAGATATGTAGATCTCCTACCATTGTAACCGACTCTGTGTAACCCTAGCCCTCTCCGATGTCTATATAAACCGGAGGGTTTTAATCCATAGGACACATAACAATCATACCATAGGCTAGCTTCTAGGGTTTAGCCTCCTTGATCTCGTGGTAGATCTACTCTTGTACTACCCATATCATCAATATCAATCAAGCAGGAGTAGGGTTTTACCTCCATCGAGAGGGCCCGAACCTGGGTAAAAACATCGTGTCCCTTGTCTCCTGTTACCATCCGCCTAGACGCACAGTTCGGGACCCCCTACCCGAGATCCGCCGATTTTGACACCGACAGCGACCAACTAGTTTTAGTATAGAAATTATTATTTTATAAACCTAACCTATTGGCTCATTGTGCACCAATCGAAGATGATGACCTTTTCTCAGAGCGATGACAGCATAAACAGCAAATAAATTACAAGATCATGACAGAGAATGAACCTAGATTATACAACAAAGAAATTACAGCATATTACATCCCTTGGGCATCAAAGTTCGTCACCAGTGATAATAAAGGGCAACCAGATAGCAGATTCCATAAACTGGGCAGGTCACCACCAGTGGAAGTAAACATGCTGACAAAATAATAGACAAAACTGACAGCACTTCAAGACAGTTCAAGAAAGGTTAGCCCGGCCCAGGAGCTGCAACATAGGCATCTTAGCAACCTGATGAGACTGTGCTTCTTTGACGATTATATCCACCAACTTAAGCTGCATAGCATCAATAGACGTCCTGTACTTATGGTTAGTCTTGCTTAAAGATTGAAGTTCCAATCGGATTTGAGCGGAAGCATGTCTTTCTGCTTGAATTTCAGACTGAAGAAGTTGAACAGATTCAGGTGGCGACTTCATCGAGCTTGTGTCACTAAGTAAGTTCGACACTACATCAAGACATGAATTTGTGGTTGTATCCCTACCCTCAAGATGTGTTGCCTTCTTCTCTGGAATATATGTTAGAGGGACAAACAATGGGTTCGTTTCACTATCATTGTGGCAGTTCTTCCTAGCATCAGTGCTGTCACCATGAAAGAGAAACAAGTAGGTAGATAATAGGTTTTGCACGTATAAGCATCAAAGATGTCAATTCATCTCATTTCTTTGTCAAAAATAAAGGGACACGGTTTAAAATAGCATTAACATAATAGGCATTGTTCATAGTGAAGACGGCAGGAAATGGCATTGTGCAGGAGCGGCCTGCTTCAGTAGACCACTAGACTACCGATCAAGAACACAAGCATACATGTAGTTCTAAACAACGTATAAGCATGCATGGTGAGTGTACTGTCAATTTATACCATTTCAGATTGGTAAATAAAGAGACACGATTTAAATAACATTAATATAATATGGCATTGTTCATAGTTGAGACATAGCAGGATATGACATTCAGCTGGAGTTGGTAGTTTCACCACACCACTGGATTATAGATCACGAACACAAGCATATACATAGTGCTAAAGAAGATAACTTTCTATGTTTAGTTTAAGGGTTTATTTTGGGTTTTTTTACATCTGTGCCCCTGGTTCCTTAGCTCTACTCATTCATCCCCATGCTCTTAACTTTTGCTCAGTTTTCCCCACTCCCTTGCCCGAAACCCTCAGAACAGGTCACAACGACCGTTGCCGTCGGGTCAGTGCTTTGACCGTTAACTCTGACGAGTGGGGTCGCGTTGGGCGGTGTCGCAATTCAACCGTTGGGCCATGGTTTCATTCGGCCGTCCCTTGCATTAAACGCATGTGCACGCCGCCACAATAGAAGCCTGCTATGCATGCACCCAGCAAGCCTGCCTGCATGAGTCGATGTGCGCCGCCATGATGCGATAACCGAGCCTGCATGCACTGACCGAGCCTGCATGCGCCGATGTGTGCCACCACGATGCACTAACTGAGCCGCTTTCATGCACGCTAGCCGCCACGGATGCAGCGACGGTCGCTGCCGCTGGTTCCTCTCTTCTCGCACGCTTTTCTCCTCGATTTAGAGCATCGTTTTTTACGATCAGTTGCAACCTTTTTGATCCACTCTAATCTGCACCCGTTTTGCTACGACAAATAAATTGAACAAATATGTTTTATTATTTTTGGTTGCATGCACTAGCTAGGTGGCTACATATTTGTGGCTTGTGTAAAAAAAGAAGGGTTCGTTGTGGCTACATGCACTAGGTGGTTGAGGGAGTCCTGGATTAGGGGGTATCCGGACAGCCGGACTATATGCTTCGTCCGGACTATTGGAGCGTGAAGATACAAGACTCAAGGCTCTATCCCGTGTCTAGATGGGACTCTCCTTTGCGTGGAAGAAAAGCTTGGCGATCCGGATATTATATTTCCTTCCTTGTAACCGACTCCATGTAAACCCTAGACCTCTCCGGTGTCTATATAAACCGAAGAGTTTAGTCCTTAGAGGGACGATCACGATCATAATCATCATAGGCTAGCTTCTAGGGTTTAGCCTCTACGATCTTGTGGTAGATCTACTCTTGTACTACTCATATCATCAATATCAATCAAACAGGAAGTACGGTTTTACCTCCATCGAGAGGGCCCGAACCTGGGTAAACATTGTGTCCCTTGCCACCTGTTACCATCAGCCTAAGACGCACAGATCGGGACCCCCACCCGAGATCCACCGGTTTTGACACCTACATTGGTGCTTTCATTAAGAGTTCCTCTGTGTCATCGCTGCAAGGCCTGATGGCTCCTTCAATCATCAACAACAATGCGGTTCAGGGTGAGACTTTTCTCCCCGGACAGATCTTCGTGTTCGGCGGCTTCGCACTGCGGGCCAATTCGCTTGACCATCTGGAGCAGATCGACAGCTACGCCCCTGGCCACCAGGTCAGGTTCGGAAACCTGAACCACACGGCCGATGTCCACGGAGAATTGATCTTCGACGGGTTCGGGCCTGCGCCAGGAGCGCCGGACAATCACGATATGCACGGCTTAGACCTGCTAACGGATAATGCTCGGGATATCGCCCCGACAGGAGCCCCGGACCTAAATCCGGAGCAGATTGCGCCACCCGAGGACGGGTGGATGGACGCCGTCCCGCAGGCCGCACACTCATCGGCGGTAGAGCCGAACACAGGCCTCACCCCTAAAGAAGCCTGCGACACCGGACCCCCGGACTTGTATCCGGCTGTAGGTTCCAGTCCGCGTGCTCCCGAGCCCGCCGAACCCAATTGGAATCCGGTAATGGAGTTCACCGCTACGGATATCTTCCAGCACCCCCCCTTTGGCTATGTGCTGAACTCTTTAAAGTCTCTCTCTTTGTCAGGAGACTCTCGGCCGAACTATGTCCGGCTCGAGTGGGAAGCAGGCGACAAAGGAATTCGGTGCCCACCCACCACCCACTTCATAGCCACTGATGATGACTTAACCGACGTGCTTGACTATGACTCCAAAGACATCAACGGTATGGACGACGATGCAGGAGAAGAACAGGAACCACCGCTCACGGGGCGGTGGACGACCACCTCCTCATACGATATATATATGGTGGGCACTCCGAAGAAAGCCAATGGCGACGAGGCAGTAGAGGATAACCCCTCAGGGAAGAAAGCTAAGAATGGGCGTCGTCAACGCCGCTCCAAGCCCCGCCACAACAATACATGCACAGGAGGTGAAACCAAACCGGATGGTGCCAAAAATGAATACAACCCCGAGCAGCCTGCCTTCAAGCAGGCCGGACTGGCCACGGTCGGATACTTGGAAAGGAACAACTATATGCCCCCCTCCGAAGACGAGGTAAGCCTCGACAATGACGAATTCGGCGTGCCTGAGGATCCAGTGGAACAAGTTCGCTTCAAGCGACGGCTCATGGCCACGGCGAGGAGCCTGCAAAGGAAGCAACAGCAGCTTAAAGCTGACCAAGATTTGCTCGTGGACAGGTGGACCAAGGTCCTGGCCACCAAAGAATACAGACTCGACCGCCCCGACAAAGGGCACACACGGCAATATTTGCTACCGCAACCTAAGCAGGAGAACCCGAGGCACACACCCCGACGTCAACACACTACAAAGGTCCACGACAATATGAAGGAAACATGAGGAGGCATCCTCAAGCCTCGACGCAATCGTCATAAACGTCAAGTGAGGGAAGTTGGTGCCGAATTTAGCGGTCCCCAAGTTCGGTCAGCAGAAAAAGAACAGCTCAAGCCTATCCGGCCCGAGCAGCATACTTGATCAACCATGTGAAATTCATTGTACTCCTAGAAAGATGGCCATACCAATAGAGAATGTCGGATCCTCAAAACAAAGCGGCCGGTCGTACGCCGGAAACAATGAAGGGAGGTTTCCAACAACGAAAGATCAATCAGACATAGCGAAGTCAAAAGAAGATCCTCCACAACAAAAAAGTACGGCCGATCTTCCCCGATCACATCGACCGTCCGGATAACATCAACCACAGCAATTTAATTGCACTACCTCTAGACCCAGTAGTCTGGGGGCTCCATCTCACATAAGCCCTCGCGGGTATGAAACCATAAATAACATCTTCTAAAAGATGCCAGGTGCAAAGGCCAAGTTTTATTGGCCCACCACTCTAATGGTTTTCTTCGGATCACCAAACAAATACCACGCCAAAGAATAAGTCTTCGGCACTTTCCCCTCATACAGTAATTACCATATGTTACCGGGACGAACCACGTCGACTAGATTCCACGTGGTAAACCATTAGGCCAGCCCCGTGTGATATAGTCACATCTATGTGCAAGGCCGAACCCCACCCTTAGACCGGAAATCATACCGCTGCCGAAGTAGCGAGTCATGCCTGCCTATCAAATTTTGATATGGCAACCAACTATCCAGACACCAACTGAGGAGTCCGCGCTATTTTATGGAATAACGGACGGGTTAGCCAGGATCCGATCAGGCACCCTCGGTCCAACCACAAGAGGACGTTCAACGGCCCCCAAGTATTTGCCTTTACAAACTAACTTTGGCGAAGAACAGGATTGGCGACGCGGAATCAGCCAGGAACACACAAGCGAATCCCCCCCAGAGAAGGCAGTCCGTATTCACTTCCGATCCACTCACGGTCTCCTCCAGTCTGGCCATGACAGGTTCCACCAAAAAAACCTCTTTTCATATTCATAAATCGTACTCATATGCATAGACATATCATCCTACTACAGTGCATAGATTTAAATAACACTTACCGGCTGTCATTCTTATTGGACGCCACTTTTCGCCCTAAACGGCACCCGTACGTCGTATTAGGCCCCACTATGCCAGGGGCTTTAGAATACTCCTAATACGATAAAGTCCAGCCACCCTCCCGGTCGCTCGGCACCCAGAACTTATAGCACTATATGCATCAGCTCCAAATCATGTCTTTGGTCATTAGTTGGGTTTGCCTGGCTCCCATGTTTTGGTACCTTACGTTCCGCTCTATCGGCTAAGGTAGCGCTGGGAGAACTACTGCGATTGTGTCCCGGTTCTTCTGGACGAGCACCTCAGTAGAGAAAGCCGAAAACTGATTGTCATGATACGGTGAGAGCTGGTCAGCTGTTCGAGAGGTTGTAAAATCCTTAAAGATTTATTCCGCACAATGCCATTATAAATGCAAAGTGCGAAGGATCGGTCTTCCGATTAGGCACCGATAGAGCCCCCAGTTCAGCCTTCCGAACACCAGGGGCTGCGCCCACCATACTTGAACTCCTATGGCTAAGTGAGAGTGGTAAAGCCCTATAGTCTGATTGCCTGGTTCGTAGAGAGGAACACCTCCTTAAAAGGACCCAACAATGGGATAAAGAGTGTTCAGATATGTCCCGAACACCCCCGTACTTTTTACATGGGGGCAGAAGCCGACGACTGGCCAACTCTCAGGTTTTATGTACACTAAATGGCCGCACAGGAAGAACAAGCGTTCACATAAACAGGGAATAAATAATAAAAGTGTCATTTTCCCGCATTACAATGGCACGACGGCCTTCAGGTAAATATAATGTCTTTAGCACACTTGTCCGCCACAAGGCAGGCCCCTTTCAAGACACCCTCATAGTACAACTTGGGCTTGCGATGCTCCTTACCCTGCGGTGGCCCTTCAGTCATCAACTTCTCAGCATCAAGCTTCCCCCAGTGCACCTTCGCGCAGGCAAACGCCATGTGCGCACCCTCGATGCAAACCGATCGCTTGATGACATCGAGCCAAGGGAAAGCACCAATAATCCGCTTCACGAGTCTGAAGTAACTGCTCGGAATTGGCTCTGCGGGCCACGGCCGAATAACCAAGTCCTTCATGGCAAGTTTGGCCGCCTGGTGCAGTTCGACCAGCTGCTTCAGTTGATCGATAAAGGGCACCGGATAATTCAGCGCCAAATACTGCGACCAGAAATCCCTCTCCGCAGACTTCTTCCCCTTAGTACGGTAGAACTGGGCAGCATCTGATATGCTGCGTGGCAGGTCCGCAAACACATCTAGAGATACAAGAATTCAGCTTGTCGCTTAGAGCCACATTACTATGAAGAAATGTCCATGAATACAAAAAGGCCTTACCAGACACAACTTTCCGTGCCTCCTGAATATCCTTCAGAGCACCACGAGCTTCTGCCCGAGCATCCTCCATGGTTTAGAGAGCTTGAGCGAGTTCAGATTCTTTCCTTGCTAAACTCTGCTCCAAGGCGTCACTTTTCTTCACAGCCTCCTGGAGCTCTCGCTCAGCTTCGATGACCCTGGCCTCGTGTTTCTCATGAAGCGCCTGTTCGGCTGCAGCCTCATCGTTGGCATCGGCCACAACCTTCTTCAGTGCCTCAAATTTGGCACTCGCTCCTAGAGCATACAATACAAATACTTTTCATCAGGCACAATTACTCATTCGTGCCGAATTCCAGACAAAGTTTCAACATACCTTGCTTGTCCAACAATTGCTTCTTCGCACGGCCAAGTTCCTCCTCAGCCCGTTCCAGACTCTGCTTCAGACCGGATACCTCCGCATTATGAGCGGCGGTCTTCTCTGCAGACGCCTGTTTTGAAACAAAGGGATATACGTCATTAACAAAGGCTCCTGCAAAAGCGGATGATTTGATCCCCTGTCCGGCTTTTTCTTTCTCTTTCGCCGGACAGTGCATCAGGGGCTACTACTCATACTGTGACAATCTCCAAAAGGTTTGCAAAAATATACCTCAAAGGCCTTTATAAGACCAAGGCAGGACTCATTCAGCCCGCTCTCGGCGGACTGAATCTTTTCAATCACCGCACCCATGAGGGTCCGATGTTCATCGACGATAGACGCGCTCCTTAACGCTGTTGATAGACCGCTCGGCAGCTTTGCTTGGACAGAGGTTGCTGGCGGAGTAGGCAAGCTTCCCCCCGTCAAAGGTGGCTGCTCGCCTAATCCTAGAGCCTTAAAGGTCTCCAGGACCGTGTCTGGCTGTGGTCCAAACCCGAGATCTCCCCTACCGTCGCCACGCCTGGGGGCCATCGCTCCCATGTGTCCGGCTCCAGAGATATGCCCCCCTGGTCCGGGTCCCATTGAGACGACACCTCAGTGTCGCGCCTGGACTTTGGGGAAGGGGCCTCTAGAGGCGTCTCGCTCGCCAAAGCATCTGAGCTCAGCGAATCCTCCGATGAGGACTGTCCGGCGCGAGACCTCGCCGGGCTGTACGAAATATGGCGACAGTTAAAACTACTATACCCAAACAACCCCGAACGCATAATCATGTTCGGATTTCGCATACTTACGACTTTTCCAGGGGCTGGGCCCTGGGATCCTACTCCGGGCTGCTATTGGCAGCCGTGGTGGATGCCTCTGGGAGGGAACCTCTCTCCCTCTTGGGAGATTCAGCCTCCAGGGATGAGGACGCCGTCCTTTTCTTCCCACCTCCTGGGGGAGGCTCGTCTTCCTCCGCTTCCTCCTCTTCAGAAGAAGGATGGTCGCTGGAGTCTTCGGATTTTGCGTCCGAAGCATCGGAATGACGAAGGCCACTCTGGGTCTTTTTGACCTTCTTGGAGGCCTCTTTCTTTGGCGCCTCATAAGGCGCTGGGACCAGCATCTTCATCAGAAGAGGTCTGGCTGGTTCCTCCGGCAGCGGGGCTGGACAATGTATCTGCTCCACCTTTTTATCCATCCCTGGGGTTATGATAAAGCATGATAAAAGTGTCTCCCTCAGGACATGCCAACCGAAGCATGGATGGACAGAGCATAGCAATAACTTACCGGGCTTGCAGAATGGGATAATTGATACCCACGGTCCTCGGCCGAGCCCGGCCATGATTTGCCGGACTTAAAGAGCACCTTCCAGATATCCTTGTGGGAGGAATCATAGATCTCCCGAAGGGTCTGCTACTCGGTTGGGTCGTACTCCCACAAATTGCAGGCTCGATGCTGGCAAGGGAGAACCAGGCGAACTAACATCACCTGGACTATGTCGACGAGTTTGAAATCCTTGTCGACCACACTCTGGACGCGCGTTTGGAGCAGTGACAGCTCATCGGTCGAGGACCAATTCAGGCCCTTATTGGGCCAGGACTTGAGCCGCAGCGGGGCTCCGGATCTGAACTCGGGAGCCACAGCCCACGTTTTGCCGCGCGGTTCGGTGATATAGAACCATTGCTGCTGACACTCCTTGACGGATTCGTTGAAGGCACCCGTTGGCCAAACGACCTTGGGCATCTTGCTCACCATGGCACCGCCGCACTCGGCGTGCTCGCCACTCACCACCTTGGGCTTTACATTGAAAATCTTCAGCCACAGGCCAAAGTGAGGCTAAATTCGGAGAAAAGCCTCACACACGACGATGAACGTCGAGATGTTAAGGAAAGAATTGGGAGACAGGTCATGAAAGTCAATCCCGTAATAATACATAATACTGCGAACAAATGGGTGGAGGGGAAACCCGAGCCCGTGGACAAAATGAGGAAGAAACACGACCCTCTCATGGGGCTCTAGAGTAGGGACAATCTTTCCCGCCGGCGGAAGATGGTGGCCGATCTTTTTGGCCAGATACCCGTCCTCTCGGAGTCTCTTGATATCCTTCTCCTAGACGGTTGAGGCCATCCATTTGCCTCCTGCTCTAGATCCGGACATCTTCAAAGGACCTCTCTTCAGTGGAAAAGAAGAGTGCTTGGGCGCTAGGGCTCGAGCGGAGGGGAATGGACTAGCAGGGGAAAAGGCATGGGTAGAGAGGGAGAGATCTTATCTCTTTATAGGGGCTGTAAAGCTTTTGTGCCTCCCCACTTGCCTAGTGGAACCCGCTCGTTCTCCACTCACCATAATTAGCGGTGCGTTTGGGTTACCCGTACCCGTATTGATGAGAGTCTCGTAATAAGGGGACACGATCTCTGCTTTGGCAAGACGTGTAGAGGAAACCGCCTCGCGATATGCGCTGAGGCATGTTTTGGAAAACGGTTTGAATAATGACTCGACCATGGTATCATGTCGCTTTGTCTAAAATTGTCGGCAGATAGCGGTTGTGAAATATCATGGTCTCTATAATGGTATGTGAAGATCACCTTGCAGAGCCGGACACTATTCGTCGTAACAGGTACTTTGGAGTATTCGGAGATGGAACCCGCCTTGCAATGCCGAAGACAAAACTGTGTGCCAACTCATCATCAGTGAAGCCTGGTTCAGGGGCTACTAAGGGAGTCCTGGATTAGGGGGTATCCGGACAGCCGGACTATATGCTTCGTCCGGACTACTGGAGCGTGAAGATACAAGACTCAAGGCTCCGTCCCGTGTCCGGATGGGACTCTCCTTTGCGTGGAAGACAAGCTTGGTGATCCGGATATTATATTTCCTTCCTTGTAACCAACTCCATGTAAACCCTAGCCCTCTCCGATGTCTATATAAACCGGAGAGTTTAGTCCTTAGAGGGACGATCACGATCATAATCATCATAGGATAGCTTCTAGGGTTTAGCCTCTACGATCTCGTGGTAGATCTACTCTTGTACTACTCATATCATCAATATCAATAAAGCAGGAAGTACGATTTTACCTCCATCGAGAGGGCCCGAACTTGGGTAAACATTATGTCCCTTGCCTCTTGTTACTTTCAGCCTAAGACGCACAGATCAGGACCCCCTACCCGAGATCCACCGGTTTTGACACCGACAGTGGTTACTAACAAAGTGAGCTCTCTAAGAAAACAATCAACAAATATGTAGATAGGGCCAACAAGCCCATAGCACGATAACATAGTCGAAACTAGGAAGAACTTCATAATAGAATAGATAGAAAACTTAATAATAGAACTTAATAAAAGGGCCAACAAGCCCATAGCATCTCCAACATAGTTCAGTTACAACTTAACATAACATAGACTCAAAAAAAAGAAAAATAGATAGAGGGTTTAGAACCCTAGACGCTGCCTTCTCCACCTCGCTCCTTCTACGAGCGCCCTTCACTGCTCCTCCGGGGCGTTGTCGATGGGGTACAAAAGAGTGTGCATGCGCGACACGACGAGGAAGATGTTGGTGTACTGAAAAAGTTGTGGGTGGTGAAAGCGATGAACCCGCACCCACACCAAAACACCCGGCCGAGGAGGTAGAAGGCATCGAATGTGTTGGTGAAGTGGGCAAGGAGATCAACCACCACCCCGTTTTGGATGACCTCCTTGACATGGAACATCCTTGGAGATCCCCACGGGAGGTGGTGGTAGCCGGATGCGAGGAAGAACTCGGTGAAGTTCCTTGCGGTCCTCCACCTTGATATCGCCCACACACATAGTGTGCGCTCATTGTACACGCCAGGAGGGTAGAGCCTCTCCGGCACGGTGGGTGGAAAGTGGTAGGTTGGTCCGGTGTACTGCATGGCTGAGGATGTGCTAGAAGAAGGAGAAGTGGTGAAGAGCAAGAAGGGCAGATGGCAGAGAGGATGGGAGATGGATGAGGGATGGCAGAGGCAGAGGGTGGCTTAAATAGCCGTAGTACTACATGTTATTTGGCCGTGGCAATAACGAGGACAAATGTGAAGTAGCCCGTTTTCAAACCCACCGAAGCATCAGGAGTGTACACGCGTGGGAAACGGTGGTTTGAAAAGAAGAAGAAAAAGAAGCTAATTGCACGTGTGGTAATCCGTAGTCATAACCCTATATAGTATATGAGCAAAAGGAGACAATTTTTGAATAGTTTGTGGCCATTTTGCATGATAAAAATAAATTTGGCCATTAAAAATCTGGTCATTTTCCATTTGTATAGAACAAAAAAGAACTAAATTTTGCTACGGAATGTCAATTGGTTTCAAACGATGCAAAAAAAAACAGAGCCATCACGTTCACAAAAAAGAGAGCAAGCGATGCAAAAAAACGATGAAATTCGACGGCCCAACAAGAGAATGGTTTCCTTTTGGGCCCAATAACAATGTTTTTTTGCGGAGTCAGTGGTGGGTGAGCAGCCGAGCACAACCAATAGGATTGCCTCTCGCGGATCGCCCCACGATCCAACGATGCGGAGCCGTCCTTGTGATCCAACGGCGTGGAACCTGCACGCAGCTTGCCCACCTAATTCCTGGAGCTACGCACAATGTTGTCTTATGTGACATGTTACCAACCAAAAATCATAAAATTGGTCTATGGTCATTTTCATGAGAAAACCTTCACACATGAGCTATCATGTACATGATTTCATAGAGTTCAAGGAGCGGAGGTAGGGTTACTGATGCGGAGCATCCTATGGACATCACCATGTCAAGAGTCCGTTCGGCAAGTGACACGTGCGACATCTACTTCTCATACATAAAGGTGAATCTTCTCCTTTACACGTGTTCACTTGACCCCTTCGAGGATGGTATACTACTTGACACTTCTCCCTTGTGCATGCATAGGTATTGTTGGAGCTTCATGGATGTCGAGGAGGAGTGCAAGCGCCAAGGAACCACTACACCATCCACGAGGGAAGCCTGGAAGCGAAGACGGAAGAAGAAGGACCTGCCCAGTCCAGAAAGGGTGGTACTACCGCCCAAAGCAAGCGGTACTATCGCTCAGACCCTCCAAGCGGTACTACCGCTCATGTGTCTGGTACTACCGCCCTGCATGTGCACAGCCGCGGGCCTTTGGCCTTGTATCCTCTCCCACATACCCCTTCGTGGCTTAGACTATAAATAGACCACCTCCACCTCCTTTCTAGGGTTAGAAAAGTGATAGCTCATTTGTATGTGAGCTTTGCTCCTACCTATCTCTACTCTTGAGAGAGAGAGACCACTACTCCATTGGAGGCCAAGACCTCCATCTAGGAGAAGATCCTGGGCTATTTGGATCTCTAGAAACAACAAAATCTTTGAGCATATTAACCCCTCTTTTCAGGGGTGGAAGCATATCTTTCTGGAGGAGCTCAAGCTATTGAAATTCAGAATGAAGAATAAATTACTGCCTCAATATTCAGTTTGGTTAGACTCAATCTTGTAAATATAGAGATAGGGTAGGTTTTTATTATTAGTTTCTGTCGGGGAAACTGATCCACGAACACCTATGGGACCGGCGGACCGAGCCCCTTTCGGTTCGGCAGGGGGCGGAGATCGCACGAAGAGTGGATCAAGGCGAAGCACACGAGCAGTTTACCCAGCTTCGGAGCTCTCCGGAGAGATAATACTCCTACTACTGCTTGTCTGATTGTATTGAGTTCTTGCTCGGGAGCGCTGAGTGCTACAGTACACATGAGCTGCTAACGAGACCGAGCTTGAGTGTTTTCTGCCTTCCGAACCCCCCTCTACGTTGCACATGGGCCTCCTTTTTATATGCTCAAGGGGTCACCGACAGGTGGCAACGCAGACAAGGGTAAAAATGGAAAAGGAGTTGCGGTTGGTACAACTACCTGTACAGTGTATCCTACCTAACCCTGACGGCAGGGGACAAAGGCATTAAATGCCCGTCTGCGTCGCCCAAATAGTGCAAAAAGGACCGTCAGGGACGCCACCGCTCGCCACGATGGCAGTCTTGTCAGCGCTGCTTGCCACCGCGCACCGCTGGATGCACAGCCTCTCGCCACGCGCGCCAGGAAAGGCCCCAGGGCGACACGTTGGTGGATGTGCTGGAGCGCGGGTACAGAGTGGTAGCTTGCCGGTACAGAGTGGTAGCTTGCCGCGGCAAGCGCCTCGCCACGGTCGTTGTCTTGTCGCGTCCGGAAGCTTGTCGCTCATCGGGCCTTGCCGGGACGCATGGCACGTCGTGGCAAGTTCCTTGAGATGCTTTGGTTGGTCTTCCCGGCAAGCTCCTCTTGCCGGGGCCTTGTCTCCTTGACTTGAATACTTTGTTCTTGAATGGCTCCAAAGGAACCCCGGAGGACCTTGGCGGTCACCCGACAAGCCTTGCCGCGGGGCGCTGCAACTGCCCGTGCACAAGTTTGGGATACTAGGGTACCCCTACTCTAGTACACCGACAGGAGCCCCCGGGCCTGGGCCACACACGGTGCCGAGCCCTGTTGGGCCAGGCCCAAAACAGGGCACGGGCACACGCGGCCTGGGTTACGCCGTATCTCACTCCGTATCCACCGCGCCCTCCCCGAACGGCATGCGTTGAATGCGGCGTCGTGGGAGAGATCGTGGGTGGTTTCTTTATTCGGAATAACGGAACGCCCACCCCCTACCTCTTTATAAGCAGGGGAAACATGGGCAGTTCGCTCATCGCGCCGGTTGCTACTCCAATCTCAGAAATATCCGCCGCTCCCCCCTTCTTCCCAATGCTGAAAGAGAGCAGCGCTCTGCCCCCCATCGCCATCAGCATCATCAACGCCATCGATCTCCCCCACCACCTCCGCCATGGCTCCGAAAGCCGACAAGGGGAAGGGCGTGAGATCGGTCGAGGCGTAGCGGCTCGCGGTGCTGCGAAAGGAGCGGGCCATCTTCCCCCCTCAGCTTGCCACGAAGGAGCTGAGGGAGTACTACTACCTCTTCTGGTCGACGGAGACGCGAGCGCATCCGCGCACGAAGGTACTCCCGGCTGCCGCTTCGGAACTGGCTCCAAACGGATACCCCTCCGATGAGCACCTCCAACCCAGCACCAAGCTCAGCCTGTTCTTCAAAGGCGTGGCGACGGCCCTCCAGCGACTCCTGGAGAAGATCCCAAAGCAGCTGGCCGACGAGTCGCGCAAGATCTATGCAGGAGCTCTTCAGAAGGTGCTGGTGAAGGTGGCCTTCCGCAACCCAGGCCTCAACCTCACCAACGTTCTCAAGTCCTTGCCGCCGGATGCTGATCTGGAAGCGCTCAAGGCCCTTGTCGCACCCATTGTGGACAAGGTGAGCGGGATCAAGAGGGTTGAGGGCGATCGCGTAGATTAGGCCGCCCGTTTTCTCTTTTTCTTGTCACTGCTGGTCATGTTATGAGAACAATCCGTTAGAGCTGCGACAAGCTATCTTGTAATATAACTCTATTTTGGCGGAGATTGCTATGTTATTTCCTTTACTTGATTCCTTCCTTTGTATGTTTTCGCCCTACACTTTTAGGGAACTTGTCGGCGCACGCACCTGGGCCGCGAGTGCTGAGTGCGGGACGTCAGCAGCCTGCTGGCGGTGCCGCTTCCGACAAGAAACCTTGTCGCAACTAGTCGCAGCTCACTTACGTTGTTGAGCGGACTCGAAACAAAGTAAGGGCGCAACTAGCTACGATTTGGTTCCTCCGTGCACAGGTTTTCCGTACAAAGCACGGTCGTTTGAGGAAGATAACTTTAAAAATTTAAAAACTGATTGCTCAAACTTTGGCAACTTAGCTTTTCTGTCACTTGCTTTTCGGTAAGGCGAAACTTCCTTGAACGATGCCTGATCCACACCATTATCTTCTCCTTTCCCCTCGGCAAACTTGTGGGCGAGGGAACCTTCTTTTACTTTTTGAGAAAAAGAAAGAAGAGAAAATAAAGATATGGAGCCTTACGGCTCGTTATTGCTTACCGGGGTAGGTGCTGCACAGAGTGTCAGATAACGCATGCAAAGTAAAAAAGCATGAAATTGACAAGATGTGTGGGGCACATGAGCTTTACTTATGCACGGGGTCTGCGCCCGGCTTCGTACAAAGGATTACATGCAACATCGGCAAGACTTGTACAAAAGGTGGTTGCCGGAACAGGTTCCGGCAACCGCGCCTTACGGGTAAAACTTACGAAGATGCTCAATGTTCCAGGAGTTGCTCATCGGAGAGCCATCTTCGATCTCAAGGCGGACAGCGCTAGGCCTAGTGACTCGCTTCACCCGGTAAGGGCCTTCCGACTTCGGCCTCAACTTGTTGGAATTCTTGGCGGACTTAATGCGCCGAAGAACAA
Organism: Triticum aestivum; assembly: GCF_018294505.1. NCBI lineage: Eukaryota > Viridiplantae > Streptophyta > Magnoliopsida > Poales > Poaceae > Triticum > Triticum aestivum. The sequence continues at coordinate 349,509,451 of NC_057810.1, read as the reverse complement.
GGTCGCCTTCCTCGAAACTTCTGGCATTAACTTTGCGGCTATGGTAGCGGCGCAAAGCTTGCTGGTATCGAGCAGCTCGTACAGCAGCCTGAAGACGGTCTTCCTCAAGGAGCAGCGCGTCATCTTGTTACAGCTGCTCTTGCTCAAGCTCATCATAAGCGAGCACTCGAGGTGACCCGTATACGAGTTCCATGGGGAGAACTGCCTCCGCTCCATAGACTAGAGCGAAAGGTGTCTGGCCAGTGGCTCGATTTGGCGTCATCCTGATCGACCAAAGAACCACCGGCAGCTCCTCAATCTAGTTCTTTCCGCACTTGTGCAGCCTGTCGAAAGTTCTGGTCTTGAGCCCGCGCAACACTTCAGCATTCGCCCTCTCCGCTTGACCGTTGCTTCTCGGATGAGCAACAGAAGCGAAGCAGACCTTGGCGCCAATATCTTGGACGTACTGCAGGAAGGTGTGGCTCGTGAATTGCGTGCCGTTGTCGGTGATGATCCTTTTAGGGATCCCGAAACGGCAAACAAATGACCTGAAGAACTTGACTACTGACTGTGCTATCACCTTCCTCACTGGTTCCACTTCTGGCCACTTTGTGAACTTGTCGATTGCAACGTACAAGTACTCAAAGCCCCCGACAGCTCGGGGAAAGGGGCCAGGATAAAGGGATCGTCTGGAGAGCTTGAGCTGGCTGGTGTATCTGCTTGGAATGGAACTGGCACGCTTCACACTTGGTTACTTGTGCAGTCGCATCCTGGAGGGCTATCGGCCAAAAGAGACCTTGCCGGAACGCTTTGCCGGCAAGTGCTCTTGCGCCAATGTGGTGACCACATATGCCTCCATGTATCTCTGCCAACAGCTCTTGTCCGTCTTCCCGGCGAATACACTTCAATTTCACGCCGTTGAGTCTTCTTCTATACAGTGTGTTGTCGACAAACTGGTACATACTTGACTGCCGGGCTACTCTTTCCGCTTCTTCCTGCTCTTCGGGAAGTTCTCATGTCTGAAGGAAATTGACAATCTGTTGTGCCCATGCTGGAGCTTGCGGCTCGACAACAAGGACTAAAGGCCAATCTGCTGCTGCGGGAACATCCGCTTCTACGGCGAGAACCTGCGGCTCAGCCGGAGCTTGACGTTCCCCGGCAAGCTTGCCGGGGCAAAACTTGTCGGGAGCGTCTGCTTCAACGGAACAAACCCTAGGGCTTGCCGGAGCAGACTGCTCCTCAGCACCGTTGGTGTTGATTTTGATGACCTTCTTGGCGGCGGCTTCGGGGAGCTATGCGGGAAAATAGTCACCAGAAATCAACTTCCTCTTCTTGCCCTGTCCAATTGATGGCGTTACGGATGGTTGAGTCAGCTTGAGCACAAAGATCCCTGGTTCCACAGGTAACTTAAGCGCGGCGCACTTTGACAGACCATCGGCAACGTCGTTCTGAGCTCTTGGAACATGTTCCATCTGTAGGCCATCAAAGTGCTCTTCTAGCTTTCTCACTTCATCAACGTAAGCTTCCATCAACGGACTCTGATAATTCTTGTTTACTTTGGCGGACTACAAGCTGTGAGTCACCCTTGACAATGAGCTTCTTGATCCCAAGGTCCGCTGCGATCCTGAGACCGGCAAGCAAACCTTCATACTCTGCAGTATTGTTCGTTGCTTGCTCCTTGGGAAAGTGCATCTGGACTACGTACTTGAGGTGCTCTCCGGTGGGTGCGACAAGTAGCACGCCCGCACTGGCGCCTTGCAGCGAGAAGGCACCATCAAAGTACATCAGCCACTCTTTGCTTGCTTCCTCGACGGGGATGCTTGTTTCTGGAATTTCTTCATCTTGTGTTGGCGTCCATTCTGCTATGAACTCTGCCAATGCTCTGCTTTGGATAGTTGAAGTGCTTTCAAACTTGACGCCAAAGCTTGACAGTTCCAGTACCCACTCAACAATCCTGCCTGTTGCTTCTGGATTTTGCAGTATCCTCTTCAGCGGAAAACGAGTGACGACTGTGATCTCATGTGCTTGGAAGTAATAGCGCAGCTTCCTCGAGGCCATGAGAAGGCCGAAAAGCAATTTTTGCACACCAGAGTACCTTGATCTAGCTCCCTGCAGAAGGGAACTGACAAAGTAAACTGGGCGCTGCACCATTCTTTTCTGCATCTTGTCACGCTCCTACGCAGATCCATCTTTGTCGGGACCAGAGCTTGCCGGTGAAGTCCCCTGCTTGTCGCTGGATGCATCTGCCGTGGTTGCTGGCTCATCATCCGCCTCCCTCTCTGCTACTAACGCATCACTAACCACTTGATTGGTTGCCGCTATATATAGCAGCAACTTCTCTTGTGGCTTAGGTGCGACAAGTGTTGGAGTGGAGGACAGGTATCTCTTCAAGTCCTGCAGTGCAGCCTCCGCCTCCGGAGTCCATTTCATTGGACCTGCCTTTTTCAATATTTTGAAAAATGGCAGGGCACGCTCAGCAGATCTCGGGATAAACTTGCTGAGACCAGCCACGCAACCGGCAAGTCTTCGTACATCCTTGACGCGCTTTGGAGCTTCAATCTGCTCAATGGCTTTGATCTTGTCGGGATTGGCTTCAATTCCCCGCTGAGACACGAAGAACCTGAGAAGCTTGCCGGAGGGGACTCCAAACACACACTTCTCGGGGTTAAGCTTGAGGTTGATCTTGCGCATATTTGCAAAGGTTTCGTCTAAATCTTGAATCAGAGTCGCCTTGTCCTTGCTCTTGACCACTATGTCATCCATGTAGGCTTCCACATTTCTATGCATTTGCGGCTCAAAAGCATCATGGACTACTCTTGCAAATGTTGAACCAACATTCTTTAAACCGAAAGGCATCCGTACGAAACAGTATGTGCCACATGGGGTGATGAATGCGGTTTTCTCCTCATCCTCTTCTGCCATGAAGATCTGATGGTATCCTGAGTATGCATCAAGAAATGAGAGCAAGTCACATCCGGCCGTGGAGTCAACAATCTGGTCGACGCGCGGCAAGGGAAATGGGTCTTTGGGACAAGCTTTATTGACATCGGTAAAGTCGATACAAAGCCTCCATTTCCCGTTAGCCTTGCGCACGACTACAGGATTGGACAACCACGTAGGATGGAGCACTCCTCTAACAAGGCCTGCTGCTTCCAATTTCCTGATTTCTTCTGCGATGAATTCTTGGCGCTCCACTGCCTGCTTCCTGACTTTCTGCTTGACGGGCCACGCATGAGGACAAACGGCAAGATGGTGCTCAATTACTTTCCTGGGAACACCGGGGATGTCAGACGGTTGACACGCAAACACGTCGACGTTCGCCCACAGGAAGCAAAGAGCGCGCTTTCCTATTTAGGGTCGAGAGTGGCACTGATGGTGAAGGTACCACCAGTGCCGTCCTCCTTGGCGGACACCTTCTTGGTCTCTGGTGGAGCTGCCATTGTCTTCTTACACTTGCCGGTGGAGCTCAATGGTGCGTCCTCGACGGTAGCGCAGCACTCCGAGGAGGTGCGCTTGCCGGAGTGGGCATCAGAACTCTTGCCGGACTTGGTCTTTTTCTTCCCCCAGGGAGCTTTAGCGGCAAGTGACTTGCGATCCGTTGTGGTTGCTGGTTCCCGGTAGATCTTGTCGGCGCAGATAAGAGCATCCTTCTTGTCGCCAGGGACAGAGATGACACTTATCGGGCCTGGCACCTTTAGCATGTTGTATGCATAATGAGAGGCTGCCATGAATTTGGCGAGTGCTGGACGGCCGAGTATCCCATTGTAAGGCAATGGAAAGTCAGCAACGTCAAAAGTGACCCTCTCAGTACTGAAGTTTAAGTCGCTGCCAAATGTCACCGGCAACGTGATCTTCCCCTTTGGCTTGCTCCTTCCCAGATTGATTCCTTGGAATGTGCCGGTCTCTTCGAGCTCGCTGTCAGGGATCTGGAGTTTCTGGAGTACCGCGGAGGAGAACAGGTTCAAGCCGGCCCCGCCGTCAACTAGCATCTTAGTGACCTTGAGGTTGTGGATAGTTGGTGAAACCAACATCGGCAAGCACCCGACCGCAGTTATGCGATCAGGGTGGTCCTCAATATCAAAGATGATAGGCATGCTGGACCATTTCAGAGGCTTGCGTGAGTCGACGGGTGGTTCTGCCGCATTGACTTCCCGCACCCACTGCTTGAGCTGGCGGTGTGAAGTATGCAGAGAAGCACCGCCGTCAATGCACAGGACCTCTGTGGCTTTCTGGAACTCCTGCTCATCAGTCTCGTCATCATCCATATCTTCATCGTCGTCGTCATCTTCATCCTTGTTGCGGCCGCGGGGAGGTCTGTCTCCTTGCCGCTGCTTGGCCTTGCCGCGGCGTCCTCCTCGGCCGGGGCGTTTCTTGCTGACTCCTCTAGCACCTTCCTGGGCCTTCTCCTTGTCGCGTTGCTTGTATTCTGCCTTTTGCTGCTCGACAAGCTGCTCGACCTTCTTGAAGCTCTGGAGATCATGGCCCTTGGTGCGGTGGATCTTGTATAATTGCTTGTTGGTGGCGTCCTGCTTGTCGGTGACCGCCATAGCCTGGTAGTTGGTACCTGCGGCAATCTCCTTGCCGGAGCTGCCAGCTTTGGCTTTCTTGGCGCCACCTCCGTTGCCGAACTGCTCAACGACTAACACATCTTTGCCTTTCTTCTTCCTGTTATTCTGCCGCCGGTTTCTCTTTGCCGGGGCAGTCTCCTCACTATCAGATCCTCCTACTCCTATATTCTCTCCGGGGAGTTTCCTCCCTTCCTCAGCACGTGCACACTTGTCGGTCAGGGCATATAGCTCGCTGACCGCTCTGATCTTGCACATCGCCATTTCCTCCCACATCCTGCGGTTTCGCACGTTCTGATGGAACGCGCTGATTACCGCGGCAGGGTGGACATCTAGGATGTTATGTTGTATGCGGCTGAATCTCTGAATGTACTTGCGCAGGGGATCTCCCTCCTTCTGGGCGAGCAGATGGAGGTCGCTCTCTTGGCCATGAGGCTTGTGGCCGCCTGTAAAGGCTCCGACAAACTGATGGCATAGATCTGCCCAGGAGGATATGGAGTTGTCCGGCAAGTGCATGAGCCAGGATCTAACATTGGGCTTGAGCACTAGCGGGAAGTAGTTGGCAAGGATCTTGTCGTCCCGTCCCCCGGCAGCTTGTACCGCGATGGTGTAGATGCTGAGGAACTCCGACGGATGCGACTTGCCGTCGTACTTCTCTGGTACGTTTGGCTTGAAATTCTTCGTGCTGGGCCACTGGACTTGCCGCAGCTCACGAGTGAACGCATGGCAACCTACCGCGTACGGCAAGTCGCCTAGTTCCCCTGGCGCATGCATGTCGATAGAGGGCCTAGTGCGCTGGTCGGATTGACGCCGCGCTTCTCTTCGGCGCTCGATGCGAGTACGAGCGTCTTCCAGTTGTCGTTCGTGAAGAACTTGGCGTTGATTGCGATGAGCTCGTGGATCCGATGATGCGGTGGAGTCGCTGTCGAGGTGGATCCAGCGAGTTGGCGATCTTGGACTTCGGGGTGGAGAGTGCATGGTGGTTGCACCCCCACCGGTTTCGTCGCCATTGGCTCGTGCCTGGCGGTCCTGCTGCGGCAGCGATGTACTAGGCTGTCGCGGAGTGTCGCCGTTGGCATAGCCGATGAGACTCCGAATGGTGGCCCTCCATTCGTCAATCTTGTCCGCCGTTGGAGGGTAATCCAGGAGCAGTTGAGCTCGCGCCAAAGCTTCTGCTGGAGTGGTGGGCGGCAGTGGCGAACGGCGCGAGGAGCGGGATATGCTCGGACTTCTAACTATGTTAGAAGGAGCAGTACCCCGTCCAGGCGACCGTGTCTCGCTCGTGCCAGTATGTTGGCGTGCATGCTGGTCTTGAGCACCCCGAGATCCACCAGCTCGATCTTGGTCCAACAAACGTATGGTACTACGAATACCATGATGCTGTCGGTCCTGCGCCTCCTGGGATGGGCGCGGAACATGTACGGACGTCGAGGTCTGCGCATCCTTGTCCTTGGACCTGGCAGCGCCGTGAGCTCCCTCATCGTTGTCCGTTCTTCCGCCGGCGTCTACCCCACCACTCATTTGCTCCGGTGGCGGTGGGATCGACGCGGACGGAATAGCTGCCCCCGAAGCCTTCTTCTTCGGTGGCATGTCGATGAAGAAGATGAAAATCTAGCTCGTGTGTACGCCGGATCAGGTTCGCACAACCTCGACGCCCCCTACCTGGCGCGCCAAAGATGTCGGGGAAACTGATCCACGAACACCTATGGGACCGGCGGACCGAGCCCCTTTCGGTTCGGCGGGGGGCGGAGATCGCACGAAGAGCGGATCGAGGCGAAGCACACGAGCAGTTTACCCAGCTTCGGAGCTCTCCGAAGAGATAATACTCCTACTGCTGCTTGTCTGATTGTATTGAGTTCTTGCTCGGGAGCGCTGAGTGCTACAGTACACACGAGCTGCTAACGAGACCGAGCGTGAGTGTTTTCTGCCTTCAGAACCCCCCTCTACGTTGCACATGGGCCTCCTTTTATATGCTCAAGGGGTCACCGACAGGTGGCAACGCAGACAAGGGTAAAAATGGAAAAGGAGTTGCGGTTGGTACAACTACCTGTACAGTGTATCCTACCTAACCCTGACGGCAGGGGACAAAGGCATTAAATGCCCGTCTGCGTCGCCCAAATAGTGCAAAAAGGACCGTCAGGGATGCCACCGCTCGCCACGATGGCAGTCTTGTCAGCGCCGCTTGCCACCATGCACCGCTGGATGCACAGGCTCTCGCCATGTGCGCCAGGAAAGGCCCCAGGGCGACACGTTGGTGGATGTGCTGGAGCGCGGGTATAGAGTGGTAGCTTTCCGCGGCAAGCGCCTCGCCGCGGTTGTTGTCTTGTCGCGTCTGGAAGCTTGTCGCTCATCGGGCCTTGCCGGGACGCGTGGCGCGTCGCGGCAAGTTCCTTGAGATGCTTTGGTTGGTCTTCCCGGCAAGCTCCTCTTGCCGGGGCCTTGTCTCCTTGACTTGAATACTTTGTTCTTGAATGGCTCCAAAGGAACCCCGGAGGACCTTGGCGGTCACCCGACAAGCCTTGCCGCGGGGCGCTGCAACTGCCCGTGCACAAGTTCGGGATACTAGGGTACCCCTACTCTAGTACACCGACAGTTTCTCTTTTTTTGTTTCTGTTTTTTCTTTCTCTTTCTTTCTTTTGGGCTTATCTCAAGCCCTTGAGACTAGACTCTCTACCTTGATTATTTAATTTAATAAAAGCTGCAGTGGGGTTTTACCCTACTGTTATATTCAAAAAAAGGAGAAGATCCCGTGGGATATCATCAAGACCCCTTCATGGGAAGATCCGTCTAGGATTCAAGCCCCCAACTCCTTTGGACTTGGGATGAACTCTACCTTGTATCTTTCTCTTTGTTGTTCATGTACCTTGTGGATCTTGAGTGTTTGATTGTCTAGTGGATGTGTGATTGGACTTGTTCTTGAGTGTTTCCCCTTGTGATTTCTCCCCGTTCTTCCCCGTGTTCATCGTGTTCTTCGAGGGATACCACTCCAATCGTGAAAGATCGGCCTACACCGGGTTAGCCCCGTATCATATGGTATCATGAGCCACGTTGATCACGTTTTTGGAGCCCCTACCCTTTGTTTTCTAGCTTGATTTTGTTGATTTCGTCCTAAATCCGAAAATCCCCACCAAAAATAGCCCCCATTTTTTTGTGATTTGTTGGTTTGATGATGTTTTGCTGATTTTTATCCATGGATTTGCTTGGTGTCGAGTGGATCAAGCATCTCCCCAAGTTTCCCCACCTTCCATCCACGAAATTCGTCAAATTTTGCCACCGAAATCATCCATTTTCGCCCTAAAATCGCGCCCCGATTCGATCTGCGAAGAATCCCGACACGAGTGGTACTACCGCCCTTCCAAGTGGTACTACCGCTGAGCACCACAAGTGGTACTACCGCCCCACCAAGCGGTACTACCGCCCCCAGCCCAGTTTCAGCCTGAAACATTCGAAAAATCCTGATACGAGCGGTACTACCGCCCATCACAAGCGGTACTACCGCCCCTCCCAGTTTCAGCGTTCCGAGTTTCACCGTTTCGGCCATAACTAATTCATCCAAACTCCGATTTTGACGTTCTTTAGCTCATTTTGAAGCTCTTGACATTCCCCTTCCCACAAAAATACCACCAACACCATTTGACTCCATCAAATTTTTGAAAATTTGGCAAGTTTGCCTAGGCCCTCCACCATATCATCCGCATAGCCACCATCGACTTCCGCAACCTAACCCATTTTGTTCCCCTTAGCATTAGTGGTTGCTTGAGTAGTGATTCGAGTCTCCTAATGTGTTTCGGCTACTTAGGGATGGTTGCTTCTTCATCAACCACCACCACCACTTCTGCATAGACGTGCCCACCATAAATCTCCACCACCCAAACTTAACCCAATTTTGTTTGAGCTTGTTTGAGTTGTGGCTTGTGTCTCCTAAGGTGTTTCGACTACTTAGGGACCATTGCTTCAACTCCGACACCGTGGATAGCCCATCACTCCACTTCTGCATGGCCAAGTGCAAACCACCACCGCATTCCGCTACCACCATTTGACATTTGTCCTTGAGATTTTGAGTTGTGGTTTTTCCATTTCCTAGGGTCTTTCGGCTAACTATGATTGGGTCGACATCGGCAACACCGCCTCTCATCATCGCCAAGGACGGTAACCTCGACGACACCATTGTATATTCCCCTTGCAAATTGCATTCATAACCCCATTTTGCGTTACTTGCCTATCGAGACTAGCCATTTGAGTATTGCCGGCAATGTGACTTGTGCACATTAGTGATCATACTTCCCATAGCATACATACCATATCATCATGGTGCATATATTGGTATCATATCTTGTGTCACAAGTTTGTTCCTGCATATACACAATTGCTATCTTGATTTGTGCATTTGTGCAAAAGTGGCCATACAAAAAAAGAGAATAAAGCTTTTAAGCAAAAGAGAAATAGCAACGAGCTTGTAAGCAATAGCCATAGCATCAAAATATATCATATGGTACCATACTTGATCATTTTGGATCATTGTGTGAGAAACACCGGGAACCATACATATATAGCATACTTGGGATAGAAAGTATATCCATTTTGCATCTTATAGGTTGTGCACAAGTGTCGTATCCGCCTATTGAGCAATCGTGCTAGCGTCTCTCTTGAGTTGTGCAACATGAGCGTTTTCCGTGGATTCCACATTTTGTGCTCATTCCTTGGTTGCACGACCCCATTTATCTATCCGTGTGTGTGTTTCCGTGTGCCATTCATTGCTATTGGTCTACTTGTTTCGCTTGCAAATTTGTGAATCTCTTTCAACATTATTGACTCTTGCTAACATTTTGCATCAAATTTTTGTGCCACTATCCTCACCGAGCTCGACCATAAGCTTTACTTGATAGGTGTGAGTGAACAAGTCTGGTACCAATTCCACTATTCTTTCATCTCACATTGAGTGAAACGGGATACATCCTCAACTTTGGGAAAAGGTAACTTGGTATTGTTTATCTCATTTCCTACTCACCTTTGCTCGAGTCTTATGATGGATAGGCAAGGCATTTCACCTTCGGTCTACAACAACAACGACGAGTTCGATACCACGAACAACAACTCCGACGCAAAGATGCAAGCTCAAATGGAGGATATCAAAGCCCTCATCAAGTCCTACAAGAGATCTTCCTCATCTTTGAGAAGATGCCCAAGAGCACTGATACGTCCATTTTGCATCATGCTTTTATATCAATATTTATTACATTATGGGCTGTTATTTCACGTTATGTCACAATACTTATGACTATTCTCTCTTATTTTACAAGGTTTACATGAAGAGGGAGAATTCCGTCAGCTGGAATTCTGGGCTGGAAAAGGAGCAAATATTGAAGGCCTATTCTGCGCAACTCCAAAAGTCCTGAAACTCCACGGAATACCTTAAAATAAATAAAGAAAAATTGTCGCCAAAGATGAAGGCTAGGGGGCCCACACCCTGCTCACAAGGGTGGGGGGCGCCCCCCTGGGCGCGCCACCTACCTCGTGGGCCCCCTGGTGGCTGTCCGACGCCCATCTTCTCCTATATTAAGTCTTTCGATGAGAAAAAAATAGGAGGCAACATTTCGGGACGAGACTCCGCCGCCACGAGGCGGAACCTTGGCGGAACCAATCTAGGGCTCCGCAGAGCTGTTCTGTCGGGGACACTTCCCTCTGGGAGGGGGAAATCATCACCATCATCATCACCAACGCTCCCTCATCAGGAGAGGGCAATCTCCATCAACATCTTCACCAGCACCATCTCATCTCCAAACCCTAGTTCATCTCTTGTATCCAATTCTTGTCTCCAAGTCCGGGATTGGTGCTAGTAGGTTGCTAGTAGTTTTAATTACTCCTTGTAGTTGATGCTAGTTGGTTTATTAGGTGGAAGATCATATGTTCAGATCCTTTATGCACATTATTACCCCTCTAATTATGAACATGAATATGCTTTGTGAGTAGTTACGTTTGTTCCTGAGGACAAGGGAGAAGTCTTGCTATTAGTAGTCATGTGAATTTGGTATTCGTTCGATATTTTGATAAGATGTATGTTGTCTAACCTCTAGTGGTGTTATGTGAACGTGGACTACATAACACTTCACCATTATTTGGGCCTAGAGGAAGGCATTGGGAAGTAATAAGTAGATGATGGGTTGCTAGAGTGACAGAAGCTTAAACCCTAGTTTATGCGTTGCTTCGTAAGGGGCTGATTTGGATCCATATGTTTCATGCTATGGTTAGGTTTACCTTAATACTTTTGTTGTAGTTGCGGATGCTTGCAATAGAGGTTAATCATAAGTGGGATGCTTGTTCAAGTAAGGGCAGTACCCAAGCACCGGTCCACCCACATATCAAATTATCAAAGTACCGAACGCGAATCATATGAGCGTGATGAAAACTAGCTTGACGATATTCCCATGTGTCCTCGGGAGCGCTTTTCCTATTATAAGAGTTTGTCCAGGCTTGTCCTTTGCTACAAAAAGGATTGGGCCACCTTGCTGCACCTTATTTACTTTTGTTACTTGTTGCTCGTTACAATTTATCTTATCACAAAACTTTTTGTTACCACTTATTTCAGTACTTGCAGAGAATACCTTGCTGAAAACCGCTTATCATTTCCTTCTGCTCCTCGTTGGGTTCGACACTCTTACTTATCAAAAGGACTACGATAGATCCCCTATACTTGTGGGTCATCAAGACTCTTTTCTGGCGCCGTTGCCGGGGAGTGAAGCGCCTTTGGTAGGTGGAATTTGCTAAGGAAAAATTTATTTAGTGTGCTGAAATTTTCTGTCACTTGTTACTATGGAAAGTAATTGTCTGAGGGGCTTGTTCGGGGTATCTTCACCCCGTCCAGTAGAGCAAAGAGTTGCTCCTCAACCTACTGAACCTACTGAACCTATTGAAAATGAAACTCCTTTTCAGATTCCTTCGGGTATGATGGAAAAACTGCTAGCTAACACTTTTACAGGAGATGGAACAAAGCATCCTGATGAACATATATGCTATGTTGATGATGTTTGTGGACTATTTAAGCTTGCAGGTATACCCGATGATGTTGTTAAAAAAGAAGGCTTTCCCTTTATCTTTGAAGGGAGATGCATTGACATGGTATAGGCTATGTGATGATATGAGATCATGGAACTATAAAAGATTGAAATTGGAATTTCATCAAAAGTATTACCCTATGCATCTTGTTCATCGTGATCGCAATTATATATATAACTTTTGGCCTCGCAAAGGAGAAAGCATCGCTCAAGCTTGGGGGAGGCTTAAATAAATGTTATATTCATGCCCCAATCATGAGCTCGCAAGAGAAGTAATTATGCAAAGTTTTTATGCTCGGCTTTCTGATAACAATCGCACCATGCTCGATACTTCTTGTGCTGGCTCTTTTATGATGAAGTCTATTGAATTTAGATGTAATTTATTGGATAGAATTAAATGCAACTCTGAAGATTGGGACCTCGACGAAGGTAAGGAGTCAGGTATGACACCTAAGTTTGATTGTGTTAAATCTTTTATGGATACCGATATTTTCCGTAAGTTTAGCACTAAATATGGACTTGACTCTGAGATAGTAGCTTCTTTCTGTGAATCTTTTGCTACTTATGTTGATCTCCCCAAGGAGAAGTGGTTTAAATACATCCTCCCATAGAAGTAAAACTAGTTGCACCTATTAAAGTTGAAGAAAAGACTGTCACTTACAACGATCCTATTGTTCCCACTTCTTATGTTGAGAAACCACCTTTCCCTGTTAGAATGAAGGATCATGCTAAAGCTTCAACTGTTGTCCGTAAAAGCAATATTAGAACTTATACACCACCTGAGCAAGTCAAAGTAGAACCCAATATTGCTATTGTTAAAGATCTCTTGTCTGATAATATTGATGGGCATGTTATTCAATTCTCTGGTGAAACTACTAGAATTGCTAAACCCTGTGATAGAGATAAATATAGACCTGTGGTAGGCGTGCCTGTTATGTCTGTTAAAATAGGAGATCATTGTTATCATGGCTTATGTGATATGGGTGCTAGTGCTAGTGTTATACCCATTGACTTATACAAAGAAATTATGCATGAAATTGCACCTGCTGAGTTAGAGGATATTGATGTTACAATTAAACTTGCCAATAGAGATACTATATCTCCAATAGGAATTGTTAGAGATGTTGAAGTCTTGTGTGGGAAAACTAAATATCCCGCTGATTTTCTTGTTCTTGGTTCTCCACAAGATAGCTTTTGTCCCATTATATTTGGTAGACCCTTCTTGAATACTGTTAATGCTAAGATAGACTGCAAAAAGAATGTTGTTACTATTGGCTTGGATGATATGGTTCATGAGTTTAATTTCTCTAAATTTAGTAAACAACATCGTGAGGAAGAATTGCCTAGTAAGGATGAAATTATTGGTCTTGCTTCTATTGCCGTACCTCCTAGTGATCCTTTAGAACACTATTTGCTAGACCATGAAAATGATATGTTCATGAATGAAAGAAGGGAAATAGATGAAGTATTCTTTAAACAGGAACCTATTCTGCAACACAATTTGCCTGTTGAAATCCTAGGGGATCCTCCTCCACCCAAGGGTGATCCCGTGTTTGAGCTTAAACCGTTGCCTGATAATCTTAAATATGCTTATCTTGATGAAAAGAAAATATATCCTGTCATTATTAGTGCTAACCTTTCAGAGCATGAAGAAGAAAGATTATTGAAAACTCTGAAAAAGCACCGTGCCGCTATTGGATATACTCTGGATGATCTTAAGGGCATCAGTCCCACTCTATGTCAACATAAAATAAATTTGGAAGCGGATGCTAAACCAGTTTGTGATCCTCAACGACGTTTGAATCCTAAAATGAAAGAAGTGGTAAGAAAGGAAATACTCAAGCTTCTGGAGGCAGGTATAATTTATCCCGTTGCTGATAGTCAGTGGGTAAGTCCTGTCCATTGTGTCCCTAAGAAGGGAGGTATTACTGTTGTCCCTAATGATAAAGATGAATTGATTCCGCAAAGAATTATCACAGGTTATAGGATGGTAATTGATTTCCGCAAATTAAATAAGGCTACTAAGAAAGATCATTACCCCTTACCTTTTATTGATCAAATGCTAGAAAGATTATGCAAACATACACATTATTGCTTTCTAGATGGTTATTCTGGTTTTTCTCAAATACCTGTGTCGGCTAAAGATCAATCAAAGACTACTTTTACATGCCCTTTTGGTACTTTTGCTTATAGACGTATGCCTTTCGGTTTATGTAATGCACCTGCTACCTTTCAAAGATGCATGATGGCTATATTCTCTGACTTTTGCGAAAAATTTGTGAGGTTTTCATGGACGACTTTTCCGTCTATGGTTCCTCTTTTGATGATTGCTTGAGCAATCTTGCTCGAGTTTTGCAGAGATGTGAAGAAACTAATCTTGTCTTGAATTGGGAAAAGTGCCACTTTATGGTTAATGAAGGTATTGTCTTGGGGCACAAAGTTTCTGAAAGAGGTATTGAAGTTGATAAAGCCAAGGTTGATGCTATTGAAAAGATGCCATGTCCCAAGGACATCAAAGGTATAAGAAGTTTCCTTGGTCACGCCGGATTCTATAGGAGGTTCATTAAGGACTTCTCAAAAATCTCTCGGCCTCTGACTAATTTACTACAAAAAGATGTACCATTTGTCTTTGATGATGATTGTGTAGAAGCATTTGAAATACTAAAGAAAGCATTAGTCTCTACACCAGTTGTTCAGCCACCTGATTGGAATTTACCTTTTGAAATTATGTGTGATGCTAGTGATTATGTTGTAGGTGTTGTTCTAGGGCAAAGAGTTGATAAGAAATTAAATGTTATCCATTATGCTAGTAAGACTCTAGACAATGCTCAAAGAAATTATGCTACTACCGAAAAGGAACTTTTAGCAGTTGTATTTGCTTGTGATAAATTCAGACCCTATATTGTTGATTCTAAAGTAACTATTCACACAGATCATGCTGCTATTAAATATCTTATGGAAAAGAAAGATGCAAAACCTAGACTCATTAGATGGGTTCTCTTGCTGCAAGAATTTGATTTGCATATTGTTGATAGAAAAGGAGCTGAGAACCCCGTTGCAGACAACTTATCTAGGTTAGAGAATGTTCTTGATGACCCACTACCTATTGATGATAGCTTCCTGATGAACAATTAAATGTCATAAGCACTTCTCGTAGCACTCCATGGTATGCTGATTATGCTAATTATATTGTTGCTAAATTTATACCACCTAGCTTCACATACCAACAAAAGAAAAAGTTTTTCTATGACTTGCGACATTACTTTTGGGATGACCCACATCTTTATAAAGGAGTAGATGGTGTTATTAGACGTTGTGTACCTGAGCATGAACAGGAACAGATCCTACGCAAGTGTCACTCCGAAGCTTATGGAGGACACCACGCTGGAGATAGAACTCCACATAAGGTATTGCAATCCAGTTTTTATTGGCCTACTCTCTTCAAGGATGCCCGTAAGTTTGTTTTGTCTTGCGATGAATGTCAAAGAATTGGTAATATTAGTAGACGTCAAGAAATGCCTATGAATTATTCACTTGTTATTGAACCATTTGATGTTTGGGGCTTTGATTATATGGGACCTTTTCCTGCCTCTAATGGATATACACATATTTTAGTTGCTGTTGATTACGTTACTAAGTGGGTGGAAGCTATTCCAACTAGTAGTGCCGATCATAACACTTCTATTAAAATGCTTAAGGAAGTTATTTTTCCGAGGTTTGGAGTCCCTAGATATTTAATAACCGATGGTGGTTCACACTTTATTCATGGTGCTTTCCGCAAGATGCTTGCTAAATATGACGTTAATCATAGAATTGCATCTCCATATCACCCGCGGTCTAGTGGTCAAGTAGAATTGAGCAATAGAGAGCTCAAATTAATTTTGCAAAAGACTGTCAATAGGTCTAGAAAGAATTGGTCCAAGAAACTGAATGACGCGTTGTGGGCCTATAGAACTGCATAAAAAAATCCTATGGGTATGTCTTCGTATAAAATGGTCTATGGAAAAGCATGTCACTTATCTATCGAACTAGAACATAAGGCATACTGGGCTATTAAAGAGCTCAATTATGATTTCAAACTTGCCGGTGAGAAGAGGTTATTTGATATTAGCTCACTTGATGAATGGAGAACCCAAGCTTATGAAAATGCCAAGTTGTTTAAAGAAAAGGTTAAAAGATGACATGACAAAAGGATACAAAAGCGTGAGTTTAATGTAGGTGATTATGTATTGCTATACAACTCTCGTTTAAGATTTTTTGCAGAAAACTTCTCTCCAAATGGGAAGGTCCCTACGTTATCGAGGAGGTCTATCGTTCCAGTGCCATAAAAATCAACAACTTCGAAGGCACAAATCCGAAGGTGGTAAACGGTCAAAGGATCAAACACTATATCTCAGGTAATCCTATAAATGTTGAAACCAATATTATTGAAACCGTAACCCCAGAGGAATACATAAGGGACACTTTCCAGCATGTTCCAGACTCCGAAAAGGAATAGGTATGTGGTACGGTAAGTAAACCGACTCCAAAACAATTTTTAAAGCAATATTTCTCCGTTTTGGAATATTTAGAAAAATAGAAAAATAAGTAGCAGTCCAGGGAGGACACGAGGCCTCCACGAGGGTGGAGGGCGCGCCCTACCCCCCTGGGCGCTCCCCCCTACCTCGTGAGCACCTCGTGTGCCCTCCGGACTCCGTTTCCTTGCATGATACATATTTTGGTCAGTAAAAATTCATTATATATACTCCCGAAGGTTTTGACTATCGTATCACGCAAATCTCCCCTGTTCTTGTTCGAGCTGTTTTTCTGATAGGTCTAGATCATCATGACGACCCCAGGTGCTTCCAAGGACAAGTTCTTCGAGAAGGTGATCAACCCCTACCTCGCGGAGGTGCTGCGACACCCTCAAACCATTGAGATGCGTGATGGGTTGATGCACATCCGCGATGTTGAGGGACCAAAGGGAACCGGAAGCGTGGAGTCGAGGCTCGAAGCAATGGAGCAACAAGTTTTCAAGTGCCAGGGGATGGTGGAGCGTGGAATCAACGCTACCCACAATATGCTCGCGGAGTTCACCAACAACTACGAGCCTGATGCCAAGAAGACCGAGGAGGCCATCTTCAAGTTACACGAGAAGATCAAGAACCTCCAAGCCCAAATCTATGATCTGCAAAACCAAAACTGTGAGTATGAATATAGATTCAAAAGGATGAGTTTGGCTGCAGATTTGAGGATTCCGGAGACTCGATCATCCTTCTATGATGGTGAGCCTATGCCATGGAAGGTGGACGACAAGCTTGCATCATTAACAACACCTCCACCGCCAACAACAAAGAAGGAGACATAATCATATGGGAATGGGCACTCCCCTTGGCAACTGCCAAGCTTGGGGGAGGTGCCCTGGTATCGTATCACCATCACAACTCCTATCTTTACCATTTTTCTTAGTTCGATCCTATTAGTAGTATCTTGATTTAGTAGAATAAAGTCATGGCATGATCTAGTTTTGAGTTTTGCTTTATGATCCTTCTTTGTAATCGAGTCCGTGAAGCTATATAATAAAGATTAGTGTTGAGTCAAGGGCTTGAGTATTTTGCCATGATCTTGAGTGATTAGAAGAAAAAGAATAAAAAGAATCAAAGAGTTCATCTTGATCTTATTGAAAGTAATGACTTCACATAGAAAGAGTATGATGATTAAAAGTTGTTGGGAGTTGGCAAATATAGTTTTGGTCATCGTTGCAATTAATAGGAAGTAATAAGGAAAGAGAGGTTTCACATATAGATATATTATCATTGACATCTTTTATGATTGGGAGCACTCATTAAAATATGACATGCTAAAGAGTTGATGTTGGACAAGGAAGACAACATAATGAGTTATGTTTTCTTACATCTGAAATAAAGTATGTTGTCATGGATCCTCTACCATGTTGAGCTTGCCTTTCCCCCTCATGCTAGCCAAATTCTCAGCACTAAGTAGAAATACTACTTGTGCTTCCAAATACCCTTAAACGAGTTTTGCCATGAGAGTCCACCATATCAACCTATGGATTGAGTAAGATCCTTCAAGTAAGTTGTCATCGGTGCAAGCAATAAAAATTGATCTTTAAATATGCACGACTTATTAGTGCAGAGAAAATAAACTTTGTATGAACTTGTTGTGGACGCAATAAAAGCGACGAACTGCATAATAAAGGTCCACATACAAGGGGCAATATAAAGTGACATTCTTTTGCATTAAGATTTTGTGCATCAACCCTAAACGCGCATGACAACCTCTGCTTCCCTCTGAGAAGGGCCTATCTTTTATTATTATCCTCTACCTTATGCAAGAGTCACGGTGATCTTCACCTTTCCCTTTTTATTTTATCCTTTGGCAAGATCAGCATGTTGGAAAGAACATGATATATATATATATATATATATATATATATATATATATATATATATATATATCTAATTGGATGTAGGGGAGTATGAATTATTATTGTTGACATTACCCTTGAGGTAAAAGGTTGTGGGGCAAAACTATAAGCCCCTATCTTTCTCTGTGTCCAATTAAAACTCTGTAACCACAAGTATTGCGTGAGTGTTAGCAATTATGAAGGACTAAGTGATAGTTGAGTATGTGGACTTGCTTTTAAGCTCTGGCATAGACTCTTTCTGATGTTATGATAAATTGCAATTGCTTCAATGACTGAGGGTATAATTTGTTGGTGCTCAATAAGGTTTTTGATTCATACTTTGGCTTTGTGAAAAGATCATCACTTGAACATAAGTAATCATATGACAAAATCTATATATGTTGCTGTTATGAAATAATCATGATGCCTTCATGTCCGTATTTTATTTTTATCGACGCCTCTACCTCTAAACATGAGGACATATTTATTGTTATTGGCTTTTCGCTTGAGGACAAGCAAGGTCTAAGCTTGGGGAGTTGAAACGTCCATTTTGCATCATGCTTTTATATCAATATTTATTGCATTATGGGCTGTTATTTCATGTTATGTCACAATACTTATGGCTATTCTCTCTTATTTTACAAGGTTTACATGAAGAGGGAGACTGCCGGCAGCTGGAATTCTGGGCTGGAAAAGGAGCAAATATGGAAGGCCTATTCTGCGTAACTCCAAAAGTCCTGAAACTCCATGGAATACCTTAAAATAAATAAAGAAAAATCGTCGCCAAAGATGAAGGCCAGGGGGCCCACACCCTGCTCACGAGGGTGGGGGCGCCCCTTGGGCGCGCCCCCCTACCTCGTGAGCCCCTTGATGGCTCTCTGATGCCCATCTTCTCCTATATGAAGTCTTTCGATGAGAAAAAAATAGGAGGCAACCTTTTGGAATGAGACTCCGCCGCCACGAGGGAGAACCTTGGAGGAACCAATCTAGGGCTCCAGGAGAGCTGTTCTGCCTGGGACACTTCCCTTCGGGAGGGGGAAATCATCACCATCGTCATCACCAACGCTCCTCTCATCGGGAGAGGGCAATCTCCATCAACATCTTCACCAGCACCATCTCATCTCCAAACCCTAGTCCATCTCTTGTATCCAATTCTTGTCTCCAAGTCTGGGATTGGTGCTAGTAGGTTGCTAGTAGTGTTAATTACTCCTTGTAGTTGATGCTAGTTGGTTTATTTGGTGGAAGATCATATGTTCAGATCCTTTATGCACATTATTACCCCTCTGATTATGAACATGAATATGCTTTGTGAGTAGTTACTTTTGTTCCTGAGGACAAGGGAGAAGTCTTGCTATTAGTAGTCATGTGAATTTGGTATTCGTTCGATATTTTGATAATATGTATGTTGTCTAACCTCTAGTGGTGTTATGTGAACGTCGACTGCATAACACTTCACCATTATTTGGGCCTAGAGGAAGGCATTGGGAAGTAATAAGTAGATTATGGGTTGCTAGAGTGACAGAAGCTTAAACCCTAGTTTATGCGTTGCTTCGTAAGGGGCTGATTTGGATCCACATGTTTGATGCTATGGTTAGGTTTACCTTAATACTTTTGTTGTAGTTGCCGATGCTTGCAATAGAGGTTAATCATCAGTGGGATGCTTGTCCGAGTAAGGGCAGTACCCAAGCACCGGTCCACCCATATATCAAATTATCAAAGTACCGAACGCGAATCATATGAGCGTGATGAAAACTAGCTTGACGATATTCCCATGTGTCCTTGGGAGCGCTTTTCCTATTATAAGAGTTTGTCCAGGCTTGTCCTTTGCTACAAAAAGGATTGGGCCACCTTGCTACACTTTATTTACTTTTGTTACTTGTTGCTCGTTACAATTTATCTTATCACAAAACTTCTGTTACCACTTATTTCAGTACTTGCAGAGAATACCTTGCTGAAAACCGCTTATCATTTCCTTCTGCTCCTCGCTGGGTTCGACACTCTTACTTATCGAAAGGACTACGATAGATCCCCTATACTTGTGGGTCATCTAGCACATCCTTCCAACCTACCATCTTCAGCAAGATCACATCGGCATCGACACCATCATCAACAAGAACGTGAAGGTCAAGAGCTCAACACCAACAACCGCTCAACGACTTCACCATCTCCCTTGGCATCTTCGCCAAGCGATTTCAAGGCATCTTCGCCTTCGGATATTGGGCATCTTTGCCAACAAGCACCTCAAGACTACGCTCAAGAGAAGCTCCCCAAGCTCAAGTCCGCGACTTCCACGAGCTACTACTACCTCGACATCGACCACGCGATTCCTTTCTATGGGACTCACGAACCCGAGGAGTACCTCGAGTGGGAGCGTTCGGTGGACGAATACCTCAAGCTGCATCAAGTCCCTTTTGAAGATCAAGTGAAGTGCGCCACAAGAAACTTCCACGACTACGCCTCGACATGGTGGCTTCACACACCTTCGGAGAGCTACGAGATGAGTTGGCCCAAGACGAAGAGAGCTTTGCAGCGAGAGTTCGTGCCTCCAACCTACACGGAACAACTTCGACGTCAATTGGAGAACACCATCCAAGTATCCAAGTCCATCGACGCGTACTTCAAGGAGATGAAGATTGCCTTGCAACGAGCTGGCGTGGATGACCCCATTTCAATGAAGTTCCACTTCATGATGGGATTGAACAACGACATCTCCAAGACTATCTTCCTCGAGAACTACAAGTCCATCGACGACTACTACATTGGTGCTCTCAAGGCAGAACAAGAACTCATGAAGGCCAAGGCTTCTCCACCCCAAGCAAACTTCGCGGCGACCAAGCTCTACGACAAGCATGAGGCTAGTACCACCATGATGTCCAAGCCCGACAAGCTCCAAGACGATGCTCCCAAGTGCGACTTCACCACCATCCCTCTTTGTGGCATTGATGATGCCGAGTCTACCTTGACTCTTTTTCAAGATGGTGCGGCGACAAGTACGACTATGGAGACCTTCAAGGACCAAGCTTTGGAGGCAAGCGACAAGGTGGCGAGCAAGGATGATGCTTCCATCTTAGGAGGCGAGAGTGATGATGTGCCATCTTCGGCCTTCATCCATGGCGACGATGACGAGATGATCGAGCATGGGATTATCCCTTCGGTCATGGAGGAGAGTGATGATGTGCCATCTTCGGCCTTCATCCACGACGACGACGACAAGATGGTTGAGCATGGGATTTTCCCTTCCACCACGGCAACGTATGATGACTTGAGTGACTTGTGCCACCATATTGAGAGTGAGAGTGACTTCACCACTAACCCCATATATGATGTGTTGCCACAAATCCCATGTGAGGAGAGCCACTACCCCCACCACTTGAGTGAGATGAGTGACTCCACCATATGCGACTTTGAGTGCACCTACTTTGAGGGAGTGAGTGAACCACCACATAGAGAGAGTGAGATAGTTGATAGGTCTTGTGAGTCCATTTGCATTTCTAACAACTTAACCCCTACCTCTATTGTGTCTTCTCATTTGGTGCTAGGTCCCATTTACGATGATGTGCCGATCCTTGACGACTCCGTCCTCCCTTTGGACAAGATGATGGCCATGGTGGAATATGATGCACCCCCCACATGGTTCCATCAAGATGATGATGACCACCATTTGGTCTTTCCCACCTCACCTACACCACTTGAGTGGAATGAAAAAGGTAACATAGGTGAAGGTGATGCTCTAGTCCCACTAGTGGACATTCTTGACATTGATTGCTTGCATGACGTTGATCCACCTAGTACCTTGCTTCATTCTAGTATGATTTACCCATGTGATGATTTGCCCGTTTATGATGAGTATGATGATTCTCATGTGGAGTCTATTAGTTGTGATGCCATGTTACATATGATTTCTTGTGACAATTCTTTAGGTCACATCATGTTTGCTAATCCGCTTGACTTGTCATATGCTATGCATGAGATCCATCATATGTCTTATTTGCAATCTCTTCATAGTGACTATGCATATGCCATTAAAATAAACCCAATTTGCACATATGGCATAGATGACAAGCCCATGGTTATTGGCATTTGTTTTTCTTGTGATGATATTGATATGCTCCCTTTGCATCATTTATCTCATATGCCATGCCATGCCCACCTAGCTTCGGATATGCATTGTTTTGGATGTTGTCCATTTTCTCCATGTGATGTTTCCGATATTGCTCATGAGGAGACCCCCATAGTTTCCTCATGCATTGTAGGAAATTTTGATCCATCCCATTCATTGCATGATCCTAATAATTATTTGCAGCATATGCTCCCCATGAATGAAAATGCTATTGATGTGCCATATAATTGTATTCCCAATTTGCATCCCCATCGTGTCATACATAATAACTATTCTTTAATGATGGATGACATGTTCTTATACCATGCATCAAATTTCTTTGAGCATTTGTTATCTTGTGCTAACTCACACGTGCACATAAACATCATGATGGATGATGTGTACATTTACCACGTGCACAATTTCTTTGGTTTGTGTCTCTTTTGTGTAGGTACCCATGAATACTTGTCAACCTCGCAATCCCACGAGTTGACAAAACGAGCTCTAGAGAGCAACGATGATTTGGAATCCCATGGATTGCCTTTCACACCGCTCTCTTCGCGCAAAGACTTCGCGCATTTCTTCTACATGGCCCTCACTTGGCTATGGGTTATTGTTCATTACATATCATATGCCCATCTTGCCATGTTCACTTTGCATGATATGCTCATTCCTATGCCTTTCACATGCATTTCTGACCCATGCTTTGCATTACACATGATGATTGATTCTAGTACTTGTATGTGTATTTGCAAGCTTGGTGGAGATATTGCTTGTTCTTGCCATGTTCCTTTTGTGCATCATTCCTATGATGATACTTCCATCTTGCTTTGTGTTCGTGCTTGCGATATGTCATGTGCACTCCCTATGCCTATTATTTGCTCACATGACATGATTGCCATGATTTACTCTAGTGTGTTGCATCTTCGCTCCACTAGTTTGCACGACTTGATCTCTATGCTTGCTCATGTTGCATCACCCATGATTCATACTTGCTCATCTCATGCGGTTGATGACAAACATCTATATGCTTTGCACATGATTCATATTGCTTCTTGTCATATATCTCCATGTGTTGCCTCTCCCATGATAAATGACTTGTCATGTATGGAGTGCAACAATGCTCTTAATCTTGCTCATGAGATTTCCCCCATAGCATTCTCGCATATATTTGGAGATTTTGACATATTCTTTGTGAAGCATGCTTGTCTTCCCTCTTTGCACCATATACCTAGTGCCATGAATATAGCCATTGTTCCATCATATTATTCATGCACTTGTGCTTCTAATGGTTATGTGCAAGAGAAGAGAACCATCATGATGGATGATGTGTTTATCTACCATGCGCATACGTTCTTTGCCTTGTTTTGTGCATGTGTAGGATACTTGGACTTCGTGTCGACTTCCACTTTACGTGAGTTGACCATTCGAGCTCTTGAGAGCGAGCCTCATACTTCTACCATGACTCACTTATACACCACATTTCCTACCACTTCGGCATTGTGAAGAATGCACAAGGACACGCTTTCAAGGTGACATCCTTCTTGACCTTGGATATTGTGGATCATACTTCATGTGTTGCTTGCACCATTTGCACGCATGTTCGAGATATTGCTTTCACCCATGATTGCCACATTTCCATGCTTCATGACATATATCCCTTGTGTGTTGAATCCAATTCTTGGACTACTTGCTACTATCATATGGTTGGTTGCACCAATATCATTGCTTCACATATGCCATGTCCCATTGCTTGTCTCATGCTTGACTTGATTGCCTCACACATGATGAACAATGGCTCTTTATATTGTGTTGAGTGCTACACTATATTCACTACACCCTATGCACATTATGCTTGGATTTTCTTGCACTTGACCCATGTGTTTAGACATCTCATCTTATTTGGTGTTGTGAATGATTCCTATGCCTACCATCGACCATTTGTCGAGCGCTTTATGCATGCTTTCTATGACCTTGAGGTGGATGCTTATGCTCTTGTCACACATATTTGCATCTCTACCTCACATTTACATGCTTGTCCCCATGATATCTTTGCTTGTGCTCAATTTATGTGCTTACATGCCATGTCACAATCCTTTGTCAAACCATATGCTATGCTTGATGACAACACTTGTTTGGTGAATCACCTCTTGAATGCTTGGTTTTGCACTAATGCTAACCACATTTGTTTTTCCAAGTGTTTGTTGTCCTTGCTCATTTTGATGGAATCCCAAGACGGTGCGGCATTGGAGAGTGCCCATTGCGAGCTTGAAGATGACGAGTACTTGGTGAACGTCCACTTCTTCACGGCGAAGCCATCTCTTTCCCATGGTGATTTGGTTTTTGATCTGAGGTTGGATCTTTCCCAAGGGGGAGGGGATGATGCGGAGCATCCTATGGACATCACCATGTCAAGAGTCCGCTCGGCAAGTGACACGTGCGACATCTACTTCTCATACATAAAGGTGAATCTTCTCCTTTACATGTGTTCACTTGACCCCTTCGAGGATGGTATACCACTTGACACTTCTCCCGTGTGCATGCATAGGTATTGTTGGAGCTTCACGGATGTCGAGGAGGAGTGCAAGCGCCAAGGAACCACTACACCATCCGCGAGGGAAGCCTGGAAGCGAAGACGGAAGAAGAAGGACCTGCCCAGTCCAGAAAGGGCGGTACTACCACCCAAAGCAAGCGGTACTACCGCTCAGACCCTCCAAGCGGTACTATCGCTCATGTGTCCGGTACTACCGCCCTGCCAATGCGCAGTCACGGGCCTTTGGCCTTGTATCCTCTCCCACTTACCCCTTCGTGGCTTAGACTATAAATAGACTACCTCCACCTCCTTTCTAGGGTTAGCAAAGTGATAGATCATTTGTATGTGAGCTTTGCTCCTACCTATCTCTACTCTTGAGAGAGAGAGACCACTACTCCATTGGAGGCCAAGACCTCCATCTAGGAGAAGATCCTGCGGGATATCATCAAGACCCCTTCATGGGAAGATCCGTCTAAGATTCAAGCCCCCAACTCCTTTGGACTTGGGATGAACTCTACCTTGTATCTTTCTCTTTGTTGTTCATGTACCTTGTGGATCTTGAGTGTTTGATTGTCTAGTGGATGTGTGATTGGACTTGTTCTTGAGTGTTTCCCTTGTGA
This sequence comes from Triticum aestivum, assembly GCF_018294505.1. Taxonomy (NCBI): domain Eukaryota; kingdom Viridiplantae; phylum Streptophyta; class Magnoliopsida; order Poales; family Poaceae; genus Triticum; species Triticum aestivum. The sequence goes on along the minus strand of NC_057810.1, from coordinate 349,484,197 downwards.
TTTCTCCCCGTTCTTCCCCGTGTTCATCGTGTTCTTTGAGGGATCCCACTCCAATCGTGAAAGATCGGCCTACACCGGGTTAGCCCCGTATCAGTTACCTTTTGTTTTTGAAGAATTTAAAAAAATCAAAAAAACCACCAAAGCTTTATTTCAAAGTGAATAAGAAGGATCTAAACTTAGTTTTCCATTTTCATATTTCAAATGTGTTTTTAATAGTTTTTATATTAAAGCATATGTTTTCAAAACAAAATGTAAAAATATGAAGATTAATTCAAAAAATAGTGAGACTTTGAATCTACACTATGGAAAGTGAATATGTGTTAATAAAAAAACATTTGGCTCATTTAGAGTAGGTCCAAAAAAACTTGATTACAAATGGGTTGTTTACCCTAGCCTGGGAGCTCATTTGGAGCACATTTCTCAAATTCAAATTTATTTGACCTCCTCTAAATTACTTCAAATTTTGCATACATGATCTCCTACACAAACATAGATAGTTTGCCAAGGTTTTATTTGTTTTTGCATTTTCTTGAATTTATACTGTCCAGTCGAATGTCAGTTGAAAACATCAGATAATGAAACATGCTGGTGGGAAAAAGCATGCATTTGATTTGATTAATAAACATGAGACAAATAATTAGGATAAAACTCCTTTATGATCAGTGAAAAAGCAGCATGTGTGATTACTGAAGCAACACTAAAACAACATGTGTGATAAGTGAAGCAACACTGAAACAACATGTGTGATCAGTGAAGCAACACTGAAACAACATGTGTGATCATTGCAGCACCTAAAATCATAGTTCACAACATTTAAACATAACTAACCATACACCACAGGCAAATTTATGGACAGAAATATAGATAGCAACCAGATTACTAGCATCACCATAGATTAAGTTCAACAAACTATAACCAACAAGATTCAGTTCAACAAACCAAAAGTAAACGAAAGGATAAAATAAAGATTTAGTTCACTCATCAAAGCGTCACATCACATCATCACATCACGCCGGAGTAAGGGCCTTCACGAGGGCGGCATGCTGCCCCCTGATCATGTAGTCCTCCTCGTGAATCGCTACATCCTCTGCATGAGACAGAAGGTGATCGAAGTGGCCATCCCTTGGCTTAGGCTTGGTTGTGCAATAGGGGTAGTGCCACTTCTTGGTCTTGCGGTTGTAGAAGGAAGCAACTCCCTTGGCATTGATCTTCACCACCTCCTTGGTTGTGAAGGACAAACTTATGTTTATGTACTTTGTTCATTAGCTCTACTCATTCATCCCCACTCTGTTAACTTTTGCTCACTTTTCCCCACTCCCTTGCCCGAAACCCTCAGAAAAGGTTATAACGGACGTTGCCGTCGGGTCAATGCCTTTGACCATTAACTCTGATGAGTGTGTCCGCGTATACACGGGCGCATGCAAGACCGCGGTCTTGGGGTAGCACGTGTCCATGTACATGCCTGAAATGTCCCATCGTATAAAGAGGGGCAACCACCTCCATTGCCCCTAGCATTTTCCCTCAAATCCCCTCCCTGCCGCATCATCTTCCTCTCCCCCACCAGCGTCGTCTCGCTCTAATCACTGCCTCCACCATGCCATCTCGCTCTCGCTCACCGCATCCTCTACCTCACCTTCACCGCCTCCATATGTCAGATGGCCGAAGCTCGTGGCGACGCCGACACAGCGGCCGGTGATGTGGTGGAGCTACAGGGCGCGGTGACCGCTGATGTCAGCGGCATCCAGGATGGTGCGGGGAAACTCACAACCGCCGTGGATGTGGAGAGGGATGTGTCGGGTTCCGCCTCAGCACTGCAAAAGGTGACGGCGTCGAGCGGTGCAGTCCATCCCGATATTCCCGATGCGCCGCCTGCCGTGGAGCAGCAGGTATTTGCACTTGCTTAGCTTGTACAGTTAGTTGCTCCCTAGTTGCATTGGTTAGATTGTGATTCATATGGTAGTTCAGATGGTTAGAGTAGTTGGTTTGAAAGATGGCCCTGGGTTTTTTGTATTGGGGGGTTGGGGGTTTTTGGACTAGGGTTTGTTGGATAAATTCGTTTTAAAAATGCTAGATAGATCTGTATGAGAGCTAGGGATCTCAGTGCTTCAATGCTACACAGATGTATGCTTATTAGATTTGTTTTTAATGCTCACAGATTGGGTTTTTTAATGCTATGCAGATTCGTTGCTTTAGATTGGGTCCCTATTAGATTTGTTTTTGAATGCTACTCAGATTGGGGTTTTGAATGTCATATGCCCAAATGGAATCCATTGATTAAGAAGTTATTTGATTCATCAGCATATAAATGTGTCCACAATATGTAGTTATATTAGCTCTGTTATTCAATTTGTGTGCATGACAATGGAGAATGCAAAACAATGATGATAGTATATTGGGAGTATATTAGCCCGATGATCAATGTGTCATGTGTGCATATCTAAATTTTCAATTTCCTTCCATATTTACTAGTGATGGATGTAATTGTATATTCAGGAGGATGATGGTGAAGGAAATATGCCCTAGAGGCAATAATAAAGTTATTATTTATTTCCTTGTATCATGATAAATGTTTATTATTCATGCTAGAATTGTATTAACCGAAAACATAATACTTGTGTGAATACATAGACAAACAGAGTGTCACTAGTATTCCTCTACTTGACTAGCCCATTGATCAAAGATGGTTATGTTTTCTAGCCATAGACATGAGTTATCATTTGATTAACGGGATCACATCATTAGGAGAATGATGTGATTGACTTGACCCATTCCCTTAGCTTAGCACTTGATCGTTCAGTATGCTGCTATTGCTTTCTCCATGACTTATACATGTTCCTATGACTATGAGATTATGCAACTCCCATTTACTGGAGGAACACTTTGTGTGCTACCAAACCTCACAACGTAACTGGGTGATTATAAAGGTGCTCTACAGGTGTCTCCGAAGGTACTTGTTGGGTTGGCGTATTTCGAGATTAGGATTTGTCACTCTGACTGTCGGAGGGGTATCTCTGGGCCCACTCAGTAATGCACATCACTATAAGCCTTGCAAGCATTGTAACTAATGAGTTAGTTGCGGGATGATGTGTTATGGAACGAGTAAAGAGACTTGCCGGTAACGAGATTGAACTAGGAGTTGAGATACCGACAATCAAATCTCGGGCAAGTAACATACTGATGACAAAGGGAACAACTTATGTTGTTATGCGGTTTGACCGATAAAGATCTTCGTAGAATATGTAGGAGCCAATATGAGCATCCAGGTTCCGCTATTGATTATTGGCTGGAGTCGTGTCTCGCTCATGCCTACATAGTTCTCGAACCCGTAGGGTCCGCACGCTTAACGTTCGGTGACGATTTATATTATGAGTTATGTGTTTTGATGTACCGAAGGTAGTTCGGAGTCCCGGATGAGATCAGGGACATGACGAGGAGTCTCGAAATGGTCGAGACGTAAAGATCGATATATTGGACGACTATATTCGGACATCGGAAAGGTTCCGAGTGATTCGGGTATTTTTGGAGTACCGGGGAGTTACGGGAATTCACCGGGAGAAGTATTGGGCCTTATTGGGCCATACGGGAATAGAGGAGAGAGGCCAAAAGGAAGGAGGCACCCCCACCTGTGGTCCGAATTGGACAAGGGGTGCAGCCCCCTTTTCCTTCTCCCTCTCCCCCTCTTTCCTTCTCTCCTACTCCGGAAAGGAAAGGGGAATCCTACTAGGACTTGGGAGTCCTAGTAGGACTGCTCACACTTGGCGCGCCCCCTCTAGGGCAGGCCTCTCCCTCCCTCCTTTATACGGGGGCAAGGGGGCACCTCTAGACACAACAATTGATCATTGATATCTTAGCCGTGTGCGGTGCCGCCCTCCATCATATTCCACCTCGGTAATATTGTAGCGGTGCTTAGGCAAAGCCCTGCGTCGGTAGCATCATCAACACTGTCATCACGCCGTTGTGCTGATGGAACTCTCCCACAAACCTCTGCTGGATTGGAGTTTGTGGGACGTCATCGAGTTGAACGTGTGCTGAACTCGGAGGTGCTATACGTTCGGTACTTGGATTGGTCGGATCGTGAAGACATACGACTAAATCAATTGCATTGTGCTAATGCTTCCGCTTACGGTCTATGAGGGTACATGGACGACACTCTCCCCTCTCGTTGCTATGCATCACCATGATCTTGTGTGTGCGTAGGAATTTTTTTGAAATTACTACGTTTCCCAACAGTGGCATCCGAGCCTGGTTTTGTGCGTAGATGTTATATGCACGAGTAGAACACAAGTGAGTTGTGGGCGATAAAGTCATACTGCTTACCAGCATGTCATACTTTGGTTTGGCGGTATTGTTGGATGAAGCGGCCCGGACCGACATTACACGTACGCTTACGCGAGACTGCTTCTACCGACGTGCTTTGCACATAGGTGGCTGGCGTGTGTCAGTTTTTCCAACTTTAGTTGAATCGAGTGTGGCTACGCCCGGTCCTTGAGAAGGTTAAAACAGCACTAACTTGACGAACTATCGTTGTGGTTTTGATGCGTAGGTAAGAACGGTTCTTGCTCAGCCCATAGCAGCCACCTAAAACTTGCAACAACAAAGTAGAGGACGTCTAACTTGTCTTTGCAGGGCGTGTTGTGATGTGATATGGTCAAGACATGATGCTAAATTTTATTGTATGAGATGATCATGTTTTGTAACAGAGTTATCGGCAACTGGCAGGAGCCATATGGTTGTCGCTTTATTGTATGCAATGCAATCGCCCTGTAATTGCTTTACTTTATCTCTAAGCGGTAGCGATAGTCGTAGAAGCAATAGTTGGCGAGACGACAATGATGCTACGATGGAGATCAAGGTGTGGTGCCGGTGACGATGGTGATCATGACGGTGCTTTGGAGATGGAGATCAAAGGCACAAGATGATGATGGCCATATCATATCACATATACTGATTGCATGTGATGTTTATCTTTTATGCATCTTATTTTGCTTTGATTGACGGTAGCATTATAAGATGATCTCTCACTAAATTTCATGGTATAAGTGTTCTCTCTGAGTATGCACCGTTGCGAAAGTTCTTTGTGCCGAGACACCACGTGATGATCGGGTGTGATAGGCTCTACGTTCAAATACAACAGGTGTAAGACAGTTTTACACACGCAGAATACTTAGGTTAAACTTGACGAACCTAGCATATGCAGATATGGCCTCGGAACACTGAGACTGAAAGGTCGAGCGTGAATCATATAGTAGATATGATCAACATAGGGATGTTCACCATTGAAAACTACTCCATCTTACATGATGATCGGACATGGTTTAGTTGATTTGGATCACGTGATCACTTAGATGATTAGAGGGATGTCTATCTAAGTGGGAGTTCTTAAGTAATATGATTAATTGAACTTTAATTTATCTTGAACTTAGTCTTGATAGTATTTTGCAAATTATGTTGTAGATCAATAGCTCGCATTGCTGCTTCCCTATGTTTTATATGTGTTCCTAGAGAAAACTAAGTTGAAAGATGATAGTAGCAACGATACGGACTGGGTCCGTGATCTGAGGTTTATCCTCATTACTGCACAGAAGAATTATGTCTGTGATGCACCGCTAGGTGAAATACCTATTGCAGGAGAAGATGCAGATGTTATGAACGTTTGGCTAGCTCAATATGATGACTACTTGATAGTTTAGTGCACCATGCTTAACGGCTTAGAATCGAGACTTCAAAGACGTTTTGAACGTCATGGACCATATGAGATGTTCCAGGAGTTGAAGTTAATATTTCAAGCAAATACCCGAGTTGAGAGATATGAAGCCTCCAACAAGTTCTGTAGCTAAAAGATGGAGGAGAATTGCTCAACTAGTGAGCATGTGATCAGATTGTCTGGGTACTACAATCGCTTGAATCAAGTGGGAGTTAATCTTCCAGATAAGATAGTGATTGACCGAGTTCTCTAGTCACCATCACCAAGTTACTAGAACTTCGTGATGAACTATAGTATGCAAGGGATGACGAAAAAGATTCCCGGGTTCTTCGTGATGTTGAAATCGACGAAGGTAGAAATCAAGAAAGAGCATCAAGTGTTGATGATTGACAAGACCACTAGTTTCAAGAAAAGGGAAAGAAAGAGAACTTCAAGTGGAATGACAAGCAAGTTGTAACTCCCGTGAAGAATCCCAAAGCTAGACCAAAGCCTGAAACTGAGTGCTTACACTGCAAAGGAAATGGTCACTAGAAACGGAAATGTCCTGAATATTTGGTGGATAAGAAGGATGGAAAAGTGAACAAGGTTATATTTGATATACAGGTTATTGATGTGTACCTTACTAGTATTTATAGTATCCCCTGAGTATTTGATACTTGTTCGGTTGCTAGAAATTAGTAACTCGAAACAGGAGTTACAGAATAAACAAAGACTAGTTGAGGGTGAAGTGATGATGTGTGTTGGAAGTGGTTCCAAGATTGATATGATCATCATCGCACACTCCATATACTTTCGGGATTAGTGTTAAACCTAAATAAATGTTATTTGGCGTTTGCGTTGAGCATGAATATTATTTGATCATGTTTATTGCAATACAGTTATTCATTTAAAGTCAGAGAATAATTGTTGTTCTGTTTACATGAATAAAACCTTCAATGGTCATACACCCAATGAAAATAGTTTGTTGGATCTCGATCGTAGTAATACACATATTCATAATATTGATGCCAACAGATGAAAAGTTAATAATGATAGTGCAACTTATTTGTGGCACTGTCATTTGGGTCATATTGGTGTAAAGTGCATGAAGAAACTCCATAAAGATGGATTTTTGGAATCACTTGGTTATGAATCATTTGATGCTTGCGAACCGTGCCTTTTGGGCAAGATGACTAAAACTCTGTTCTCCAGAACAATGGAAGGAGCTACTGACTTGTTGGAAATAATACATACCGATGTATGCGGTCCAATGAGTGTTAATGCTCGTGGCGAGTATCGTTATTTTCTGACTTTCACAAATGATTTGAGCAGATATAAGTATATCTACTTAATGAAGCACAAGTCTAAAACATTTGAAAAGTTCAAAGAATTTCAGAAGTGAAGTGGAGAATCATCATAACAAGAAAATAAAGTTTCTACAATCTGATCATAGAGGAGCATACTTGAGTTATGAGTTTGGCCTTCATTTAAAAACAATGTGGAATAGTTTCACAGCTCACGCCACATGGAACACCATAGCGTAATGGTGTGTCCGAACGTCATAACCGCACTTTATTGGATATGGTGCGATCTATGATGTCTCTTACCGATTTACCACTATCGTTTTGGGGTTATGCATTAGAGACAGCTGCATTCACGTTAAAAAGGGCACCATCAAAATCCGTTGAGACGACTCCTTATGAACTGTGGTTTGGCAAGAAACCAAAGTTTTGTTTCTTAAAGTTTGGGGCTGTGATGCTTATGTTAAAAAGTTTCAACCTGATAAGCTCGAACACAAATCGGAGAAGTGCGTCTTCATAGAATACCCAAAGGAAACTATTGGGTACACCTTCTATCACAGATCCGAAGGCAAGATATTTGTTGCTAAGATGGATCCTTTCTAGAGAAGGAGTTTCTCTCGAAAGAAGTGAGTGGGAGGAAAGTAGAACTCGATGAGGTAACTGTACCTCCTCCCTTATTGGAAAGTATTTCATCATAGAAATTGGTTCCTGTGACGTCTATACCAATTAGTGACAAAGCTAATGATGATGATCATGAAACTTCAGATCAAGTTGTTACTGAACCTCGTAGGTCAACCAGAGTAAGATCCACACTAGAGTGTTACGGTAATCCTGTTCTGGAGATTATGTTACTAGACCATGACGAACCTACGAATTATGAAGAAGCAATGGTGAGCCCAGATTCCACGAAATGGCTTGAGGCCATGAAATCTGAGATGGGATCCATGTATGAGAACAAAGTGTGGACTTTGGTTGACTTGCCTGATGATCGGCAAGCCATAGAAAATAAATGGATCTTCAAGAGGAAGACGGACGCTGATAGTTTTATTACTATCTACAAAGCTCGAATTGTTGAAAAAGGTTTTTGACAAGTTCAAGGTGCTGAATACAATGAGATTTTCTCACTCATATCGATGCTTAAAAAGTTTGTCCGAATCATGTTAGCAATTGCCACATTTTATGAAATCTGGCAAATGGATGTCAAAACTGTATTCCTTAATGGATTTATTAAAGAAGAGTTGTATATGATGCAACCAGAAGGTTTTGTCAATCCTAAAGGTGCTAACAAAGTGTGCAAGCTCTAGTGATCCATCTATGGACTGGTGCAAGCATCTCGGAGTTGGAATATACGCTTTGATGAGTTGATCAAAGCATATAGTTTTATACAGACTTGCGGTAAAGCCTGTACTTACAAGAAACTGAGTGGGAGTACTATAGCCTTTCTGATAAGTATATGTGAATGGCATATTGTTGATCAGAAATAATGTAGAATTTTTCTGGAAAGCATAAAGGAGTGTTTGAAAGGAGTTTTTCAAAGAAAGACCTCGGTGAAGCTGCTTACACTTTGAGCATCAAGATCTATAGAGATAGATAAAGACGCTTGATAAGACTTTTCAATGAGTACATACCTTCATTTTGAAGTAGTTCAAAATGGAACAGTCAAAGAAGGAGTTCTTGCCTGTATTGCAAGGTGTGTAATTGAGTAAGACTCAAAGCCCGACCACGGCAGAAAATAGAAAGAGAATGAAAAGTCATTCCCTATGCCTCAGTCATAGGTTCTATAAAGTATGCTATGATGTGTACCAGACCTATTGTATACCTTGCTCTGAGTTTGGCAAGGGAGTACAATTTTGATCTAGGAGTAGATCACTAGACAGCGGTCAAGAATATCCTTAGTGAGGACTAAGGAAATATTTCTCGATTATGGAGGTGATAAAAGAGCTCGTCGTAAAAGTTACATCGATGCAAGCTTTTTACACCGATCCAGATGACTCTAAGTCTCAATCTGGATACATATTGAAAGTGAGAGCAATTAGCTAGAGTAGCTCCGTGCAGAGCATTGTAGACATAGAATATTTGCAAAATACATACGGCTCTGAATGTGACAGTCCCGTTGACTAAACTTCTCTCACGAGCAAAACATGATCATACCTTAGTACTCTTTGGGTGTTAATCACATAGCGATGTGAACTAGATTGTTGACTCTAGTAAACCCTTCGGGTGTTGGTCACATGACGATGTGAACTGCGGGTGTTAATCACATACGGATGTGAATATTGGTGTTAAATCACATGGTGATGTGAACTAGATTATTGACTCTAGTGCAAGTGGGAGACTGAAGGAAATATGCCCTAGAGGCAATAATGAAGTTATTATTTATTTCCTTATAACATGATAAATGTTTATTATTCATGCTAGAATTGTATTAACCGGAAACATAATACTTGTGTGAATACATGGACAAACAGAGTGTCACTAGTATGCCACTACTTGACTAGCCCATTGATCAAAGATGGTTATGTTTCCTAGCCATAGGCATGAGTTGTCATTTGATTAACGGGATCACATCATTAGGAGAATGATGTGATTGACTTGACCCATTCCGTTAGCTTAGCACTTGATCGTTTAGTATTCTGCTATTGCTTTCTTCATGACTTATACATGTTCCTATGACTATGAGATTATGCAACTCCCGTTTACTGAAGGAACACTTCTTGTGCTACCAAACGTCACAACATAACTGGGTGATTATAAATGTGATCCACAGGTGTCTCCGAAGGTACTTGTTGGGTTAGCGTATTTCGAGATTAGGATTTGTCACTCCGATTGTCGGAGAGGTATCTCTGGGCCCACTCGGTAATGCACATCCCTATAAGCCTTGCAAGCATTGTAACTAATGAGTTAGTTGCGGGATGATGTGTAACGGAACGAGTAAAGAGACTTGCCGGTAACGAGATTGAACTAGGTATTGAGATACCGACGATCAAATCTCGGGCAAGTAACATACCGATGACAAAGGGAACAACGTATGTTGTTATGCGGTTTGACCAATAAAGATCTTCCTAGAATATGTAGGAGCCAATATGAGCATCCATGTTCCACTATTGGTTATTGGCCGGAGACGTGTCTCGGTCATGTCTACATAGTTCTCGAACCCGTAGGGTGCGCACGCTTAACATTCAGTGACGATTTATATTATGAGTTATGTGTTTTGATTTACCTAAGGTAGTTTGGAGTCCCGGATGAGATCAGGGACATGACGAGGAGTCTCGAAATGGTCGAGACGTAAAGATCGATATATTGGACGACTATATTCGGACATCGGAAAGGTTCCGAGTAATTCTAGTATTTTGGGAGTACCGGGGAGTTACGGTAATTCACCGGGAGAAGTATTGGGCCATACGGGAATAGAGGAGAGAGGCCAAAAGGAAGGAGGCGCACGCCCCCCCCTCTCGTCCGAATTGGACAAGGGGTGCAGCCCCCTTTTCCTTCTCCCTCTCCCCCTCTTTCCTTCTCTCCTACTCCGGAAAGGAAAGGGGAATCCTACTAGGACTTGGGAGTCCTAGTAGGACTCCCCACACTTGGCGCTCCCCCTCCAGGGCCGGCCTCTCCCTCCCTCCTTTATATATGGGAGCAAGGGGGCACCTCTAGACACAACAATTGATCATTGATCTCTTAGCCGTGTGTGGTGCCCCCCTCCACCATATTCCACCTCGATAATATCGTAGCGGTGCTTAGGTGAAGCCCTGCGTCAGTAGCATCATCAACACCGTCATCACGCCGTCGTGCTGACGGAACTCTGCCGCAAAGCTCTGCTAGATCGGAGTTCGTGGGATGCCATCAAGCTGAACGTGTGCTGAACTCGGAGGTGCCGTACGTTCGGTACTTGGACCGGTCAGATCGTGAAGACGTACGACTACATCAACCGCGTTGTGCTAACGCTTCCGCTTACAGTCTACGAGGGTACGTGGACGACACTCTCCCCTCTCGTTTCTATGCATCATCATGATCTTGCGTGTGCGTAGGATTATTTTTTTGAAATTACTCTGTTCCCCAACATATGGTTGGGGGGTAGAAAGAGGAAGTTGGCCCAGTACAACCCGTATGATCCATAGGAAAGTGATGACGAAGAATATGAGGTAAGCCTACTTGAAATTTAGATTGTTCATTTAGTTCCTTTGACATGGTGTATCCATGAATCTATAATGTATTAATGTAACTCATTCATGTGTGCAGTATGATTCTGGAGAAGAAGTGTACAAGGGCAACGTCGCGTCCTTCACGGCCAAGCAGGTGGTGAAGATCAAGGCCAAGGGAGTTGCTTCCTTCTACAACCACAAGACCAAGAAGTGGCACTGCCCCTACTGCACCACCAAGCCGAAGCCAAGGGATGGCCGCTTCGATCACCTTCTGTCTCATGCAGAGGATGTTGCAATTCGCGGGGAGGACTACATGATCAGGGGGCAGCATGCCGCCCTCGCGAAGGCCCTAACTCTGGCGTGATGTGATGATTTGATGTGATGCTGTGATGAGCGAACTGAATCTTTATTTTATCTATTGATTTACTTTTGGTTTGTTGAACTGAATCTTGTTGATTATGGTTTGTTGAACTTAATCTATGGTGATGCTAGTAATCTGGTTGTTATCTATATTTGTCTGTCCATAAATTTTCCTGTGGTGTATGGTTAGTTATGTTTAGATGTGGTGAACTATGATTTTAGGTGCTGCAATGATCACACATGCTGTTTCAGTGTTGCTTCACTGATCACACATGTTGTTTCAGTGTTGCTTCACTAATCACACATGTTGTTTCAGTGTTGCTTCAGTAATCACACATGCTGCTTTTTCACTGGTCATAAAGGAGTTTTATCCTAATTATTTGTCTCATGTTTATTAATCAAATCAAATGCATTCTTTTTCCCACCAGCATGTTTCATTATCTGATGTTTTCAACTGGCATTCGACTGGACAGTATAAATTCAAGAAAATGCAAAAACAAATAAAACCTTAGCAAACTATCTATGTTTGTGTAGGAGATCATGTATGCAAAATTTGAAGTAATTTAGAGGAGGTCAAATAAATTTGAATTTGAGAAATGTGCTCCAAATGAGCTCCCAGGCTAGGGTAAACAACCCATTTGTAATCAAGTTTTTTTGGACCTACTCTAAATGAGCCAAATTCTTTTTATTAACACATATTCACTTTCCATAGTGTAGATTCAAAGTCTCACTATTTTTTGAATTAATCTTCATATTTTTACATTTTATTTTGAAAACATATGCTTTAATATAAAAACTATTAAAAACACGTTTGAAATATGAAAATGGAAAACTAAGTTCAGATCCTTCTTATTCACTTTGAAATAAAGCTTTGGTGGTTTTTTTGATTTTTTTAAATTCTTCAAAAACAAAAGGTAACCCTACCTCCTCTCCTTGAAATCTATGAAATCATGTACATGGTTCATTAGCTAATGAACTAGGTGTCGAATGTGTTGGTGAAGTGGGAAAGGAGAGCAACCACCACCCCATTTTGGATGACCTCCTCGACACGGAACATCCTTGGAGATCCGGCGGGAGGTGGTGGTAGCCGGACGCGAGGAAGAACTTGATGAAGTTCTTGCGGTCCTCCACCTCAATATCGCCCACACACGTAGTGTGTGCTCAACGTACACGCCAGGAGGGTAGAGCCTGTCCGACACGGTGGGTGGGAAGTGGTAGGTTGGTCCGGTGTACTGCATGGCTGAGGATATCCAAGAAGAAGGAGAAGTGGTTGAAGAGCAAGAAGGTCAGATGACAGAGAGGATGGGAGATGGATGAGGGATTGCAGGGGCAGAGGGTGGCTTAAATAGCCGTAGTGCTACGTGTTATTTGGTCGTGGCAATAACGGGGTCAAATGTGAAGTAGCCCGTTTTCAAACCCACCGCAGCATCGGGAGTGTACACACGTCGGAAATGGTGGTTTGAAAAGAAGAAGAAAAAGAAGCTAATTGCACACTTGGAATTCGTGGTCATAACCCTATATATTATATGAACAAAAAGAAACAATTTTTGAATAGTTTGTGGCCATTTTGCATGATAAAAATAAAATTGGCCCTTAAAAATTTGGTCTTTCGCATTTGTATTGAACAAAAAGAACTAAATTTTGCTACGCAATGTCAATTGATTTCAAACTATGCAAAAAACAAAGCCAGCACGTTCACAAAAAATAGAGCAAATGATGCAAAAAAACGACGCAATTCGACGACCCAACCAGAGCTTGGTTTCCTTTTGGGCCTAATAACAACGTTTTTTTTGCAGAGTCAGTGGTGGGCGAGCAGCCGAGCACAACCAATAGTATCGCCACTCGCGGATCGCCCCATGATCCAACGATGTGGAGCCGTCCTTGTGATCTAACGACACGGAGCCTGCACGTAGCCTGCCCACCTAATTCCTTATAGAAGACCAGATTTGAGGGCTATCGCTTGGTGTGAAGGTATGATCGGACGGCTGACGTTGGGATCTAGGGCTAGGCAAAACCCCGCGGGGTTTAGAGGGGTTTTGAGCTGGTCAACAGGGTTTCGAAGGCTTTGACTAAGCATAACTAATTTAAAAACATTGAAAAAATATGAAACCTTCGCCGTTCGTCGTTTTATAAGACAAACTAATGAGGAAAAATACTAAACTTGGTCTATGGTCATTTTCATGAAAAAACCGTAGCTAGCACGATCGAGGTCAAATGAGCACCATTAATTTAAAAAAATCAAAAAAATAAACCTACTCACAATGTTGTCTTATGTGACATGCTACCAACCAAAAATCATAAACTTGGTCTATGGTCATTTTCATGAGAAAACCTTTACTCACATGAGCTATCATGTACATTATTTCATAGAGTTCAAGGAGAGGAGGTAGGGTTACCTTCTGTTTTTAAATTTTTTAAAAAAATCAAAAAAAATCACCAAAGCTTTAATTCAAAGTGAATAAGAAGGATCTGAACTTAGTTTTCCATTTTCACATTTCAAATGTGTTTTTAATAGTTTTTATATTAAGCATTTGTTTTCAAAATAAAATGTAAAAATATGAAGATTAATTCAGAAAACAGTGAGACTTCGAATCTACACTATGGAAAGTGAATATGTGTTAATAGAAAAACATTTGGCTCATTTAGAGTAGGTCCAAAAAAACTTGATTACAAATGGGTTGTTTACCCTAGCCTGGGAGCTCATTTGGAGCATATTTCTCAAATTCAAATTTATTTGACCTCCTCTAAATCACTTCACATTTTGCACACATGATCTCCTACACAAACATAGATAGTTTGCCAAGGTTTTATTTGTTTTTGCATTTTATTGAATTTATATTTTCCAGTCGAATGTCAGTTGAAAACATCGGATAATGAATCGATTTGATTAATAAACATAAGACAAATAATTAGGATAAAACTCCTTTATGATCAGTGAAAGAGCAGCATGTGTGATCAGTGAAGCAACACTGAAACAACATGTGTGATAAGTGAAGCAACACTAAAACAACATGTATGATCAGTGAAGTAACACTGAAACAACATGTGTGATCATTGCAGCACCGAAAATCATAGTTCACAACATGTAAACATAACTAACCATACACCACAGGAAAATTTATGGACAGACAAATATAGATAGCAACGAGATTACTAGCATCACCATAGATTAAGTTCAACAAACCATAACCAACAAGATTTAGTTCAACAAACCAAAAGTAAACCAACAGATAAAATAAAGATTCAGTTCGCTCATCACAGCATCACAGCATGTTGGAGTCAGGGCCTTCGCGAGGGCGGCATGCTGCCCCCTGATCATGTAGTCCTCCCTGCGAATCGCTACATCCTCTGCATGAGATGGAAGGTGATCGAAGCGGCCATCCCTTGGCTTCGGCTTGGTGGTGCAGTAGGGGCAGTGCCACTTCTTGGTCTTGCGGTTGTAGAAGGAAGCAACTCTGTTGGCCTTGAACTTCACCACCTCCTTGGCTGTGAAGGACGCGACATTACCCTTGTACACTTCTTCTCTAGAATCATACAACACACATGAATGAGTTACATTAGTACATTATAGATTCATGGATACACCATGTCAAAGGAACTAAATGAACAATCTAAATTTCAAGTAGGCTTACCTCATATTCTTCCTCATCACTTTTCTCTGGATCATACGGGTCGTACTGGGCCATCTTCCTCTTTCTACCCCCAACCATCATCCTCCTAAATATATAATTACATCCATCACTAGTAAATACGGAAGCCAATTGAAAATTTAGATATGCACACATGACACATTGATCATAGGGCTAATACACTCCCGATATACTATGATCATTGTTTTGCATTTTCCATTGTCATGCACACAAATTGAGCAATAGAGCTAATATAACTACATATTGTGGACAAGTTTATATACTGATGAATCAAATAACTTCTTAATCAATGGATTCCATTTGGGCATATGACATTCAAAACCCCAGTCTGAGTAGCATTCAAAAACAAATCTAATAGGGACCCAATCTAAGGCAACGAATATAAGTAGCATTACAAACCCCAATCAGTGAGCATGAAAAACAAATCTAATAAGCATATATATGTGTAGCAATGAATCATAGGGATCCCTAGCTCTCATACAGATCTATCTAGCATTTTCGCAACTAATTTATCCAACAAACCCTAGTCCAAAACCCCCCATCCCCCAATACAAAAAACCCCGGCCCATTCATCAAACGAACTACTCTAACCATTTGAACTACCGTATGAATCACAATCTAACCAATGCAACTAGGGAGCAACTAACTCTAAAAGCTAAGCAAGTGCAAATACCTGTTGTTCCATGGCAGGCAGCGCATCGGGGGTATAGGGATGGACTGCGCCACTCGACGCCGTTACCTTCTGTAGCATTGAGGCGGAGCCCACCACATCCTTCTCCACATCCGCAATGGTTGTGAGTTTCCCCACACCGTCGTGGACGCCACCGACATCCGCGGTCACCTCGCCCTGAAGCTCCACCACATCTCTGGCCTCTGCGCAGGCGTCACCACGAGCTTCGGCCATCTAACAGATGGAGCTGATGAAGGAGAGGAAGAGGATGCGGTGGGGGAGAGCCAGACTGCAACACCCCGAGACCGATGTGCCAGGTGTCTTCCAGTTATTCGCCGTCGTTGCCATGTCATTTGCTTGCGTGTTGCACTTTTCCATGTCATCATGTGCATTTCTTCTGCATGTTTTTCAAAACTTGCATCCATTCGGGTCCTTCCAGTTCTCTCTGTTGTCCGATCTGAGCCCAGACACTCTCGCTCGCGCCCTCGGCACCTCCCAAATCTTGTTTTGTGAGCCACAGAAAAATGTTCTTGGAATGGGCCGAGATTTGTCAAGTGGTCTTGGTACATCACCGGTAGACCGCCTGTCAAATTTCGTTCCAGTTGGAGGTCGTTTGATGCCCCAACGGTTAACCGCGTTAACCGCCGAATCACTTTCTCTTTGCAGCCCAGCACCCTTTCATAATAGTCCACTAGCCCATCAAAACCCCATCCGTTCTCTCCGATGTTGGATCACAATCGTGTGGGTGAAAACCGCAACTCTTTTGGACTCTCCTAGCTCCCTCTAGATATATAAAGGCTCCCCCCTCCATTTTTGGGCAAACCCTAGATCAATTCCCCTCCGCGCCACTGGACAAGTCGCCCCCGCCGTCGGACATGTCCGCCATCGTGCTCGCAGCCAATCATGGCTTGCCATATCACCCCTGCCGCCGTCTTCAACAGCGCGCCGCTGCCGGCCCTGCAGGCCCATCCGTGGCCCACCCAAGCCCATCTGGGGCCTGGGTCAACCCGCCTCGCGCCCCGCCTCCCAGCTCCCGAGCTCACCGCCAGGACCTCGCCGCCCTGCACCAGCGACCACCGCCGCCTGCCTCGCCGGCGCCTTTGCCGGAGCACCCCCGCCTCGTCGTCGGACCCCGCCGCGCCACCTCCACTCGCCTCCGCGCCGCCCCACCACCTCGCTCGCGAGCCGCGCGTCACCGCCGCGCTGCCGCCTCCCGCGCCAGCCCGCGCCGCCACCACCGCCCTGCACCGCGCCGCCGCCAGCCGCGCTCCACCGCCGCTATGCCAGGATTCGGCGTCCCCTGGCCAGATCCGGCCGGCCTGACCTCCTCCGCCGCGCCCTGACTCGCCTACCTTGCCTTCGGCCTCGCCGGTGACCCCGTCGTTCACTGGAGCCACACCGCTAGCGTTGACCCGCACCGGATGGCCCCGTCCAGATCCAACTCGGATCCGCTTGGCCCACCGAACCAAACGCGTCCAGCGTCCCCGTCGTCCCGGAGCCCCGTCATCCCGCTTCGTCCCGGGACCGCTCCGTCCCTGCACGCCGGCATCCCTCTATCCAAATGGCCCCACCGCACCGCTCCGTCCCCTTACAGCGAGATCCAGTTTTTCCTGTGAGGTGGTTTTGTTTCACCAAGTCCCTGAGATTTTCAACTTCATGTCTGCATGTTTGAGTGGTCATATCTTTGTGTATACTGCTTCGTTTTGCGTGCATGATATATAGAAATGTTCATTTCAGAGTGCTCTTCACAATGAAGTAGTTTGCATTCATGTTATTGTTTATATTGTTGCTTTAATCTTCGTTGCAAAACGGCTAAGTGATATAAACTGCTGAAATCTGCTGATTGTTAACATCATGTATGCATCTTGTGAATGGTGTAACTTTCTCCCAGTTGATCCTATGATGATGATGTTGATATGCACATGTTCTGATCTTCATCATCTACATGTTGGTGTGCTTTGCATTCATGTTACGGTGCGTCTTGACATGTTAATACCTGTTGCAAAAGTGCTTGCTGATGTTAACTGCTGAAAACTGTCATAACTTGACTATTTGTCATTTTTATATCTTTTTGTGTGATTTTCTTTTGAGAACCTTGTCTACATGTTTTAGGAGAAAAATCATGCCATATTTATAGTGGTGCAATCCATATATTTTTTTATGCCATTTAGTGAGTGCATCAAGCTTGTGAAGTGGGCTACCCGCTGTTGATGTGCTGTCATTTCTGAATCTGTTATATCACGAGGCCATGTTTACTTGATGGTACCACTTAATCCATGCATAATCTAGAGATGCTTAGTTGACATGTTTTGTTGTACATGTTATGCTATATAATTCAATCCCATTTGATTCCCTATATGTCCTGTAGCATGTGTTTTCGTTGCAATGAACATGCCTAAATATTGTTCCAGATTTCGGTTAACTTCAAGATGCCTTGTTGTGAGCTTGATATTATTTGATCTATGCCTCCTTTGGAGATTCTCCAATTACATATTAATAAGTATTCTATGAGTAGTCTGTTTACATGCCAAATTTGTTAATTTTGGATATCATATGCCTCTGTTCCATTCTTGTAAACATGCTATCATAATGTTGCTGTTTTACATTTGCTGAAACTGTTTTAAAATTCAATCTTGTGATGTTGGTTCCCACTAATCCATGAGTCATATTTATATGATGCTTTGATGTTATTTGCTGTTTATTATGTGTAATGCAATGCTATGCCCTTGTTTGCTATGTATAGTTGTTGTAGCATCTTTGTTTCATGCCTCCAACATGTCATCATATTAACTCTGCTCATGTATATGCTCATGTGTTATAAAGTTGCATTGTGCATTGATCATCTTGGTCTAATCTTGATGCCTATGAACCTGAACCTTAATGATATTTGAAATATGTTCTCTTTACTTGAATTTTATGTCAAGTTTGTGTTCATATGATTCCTGTAGCATGTTGCCTTGATGGTTGCAAAGTGCCTACTTGCTGTTTTGGATAGCTTGTCCTTTAAACTTGTTTGGAGTGTATGTGTTGCACCGTTGCTCCGTTTTGAGCATGCTCTATATGAAACTTGCTTAGAATTGCATGTAGTTTAATCATGTCATGTTTAATCCTTGTTTGGAGTGTCTTTTCTTGATGTTTGAATGCATTTTGCATCAATGCCATGTTTAACTTGTTTTGCTCATATCTTCTAGGCCGTAGCTCTGAACTAAATGAACTTTACATGTAACTTGACTAGAATTTTGTGTAAATCATCATGGTGCATCTTAACTTGCTGTTTAAAAACTTGAACATAATGTGTTATTCAGATCTGGACCAATTTTGAAATTTGCATATGAGGACCTACCGGAATTGTTATATGTTGTTTTTGGCCTTATTTAAACTTGTTTTGATGTGTTGTGCTTGTATGCATCATCTCTTGCCATGAGTAGCCTCATGTGGCCTTGTCATGCATCATCCTTGGTTGAGCATCATTCCTTGTTAATGTGTTGTGTGTTTACCGTGTTGTTTGCTTCTTTCCGGTTGTGCTTCTTCTCGATAGTTCCTGTTTTGTTGAGACCATGAGGATTCGTTTGACTTTGCTTGGTTCGTCTTTGCCCATTCGTCTTCTTCATGGACTCGTTCTTCTTCCTAGCGGGATTTCAGGCAAGATGACCGTCACCTTTGATCTCACTAATATCATTGTTATGCTAGTTGTCTCGATGTTATCGCTATGCCGCTCTTCCTACCACTTGTTTATCGAGCCTCCCAAATTGCCATGACAGCCTCTAACCTTTATTCACCCATCCTAGCAAACCGTTGTTTGGCTATGTTACCGCTTTGCTCAGCCCCTCTTATAGCGTTGCTAGTTGCAGGTGTAGTTGCAGGTTGTTCCATGTTGGAACATGGATATTTTGGGATATCACAATATCTCTTATTTAATTAATGCATATATATACTTGGTAAAGGGTGGAAGGCTCTGCCTTATGCTTGGTGTTCTGTTCCACTCTTGCCGCCCTAGTTTCCGTCATACCGGTGTTATGTTCCTTGATTTTGCGTCCCTAACACGGTGAGGGGTATGGGACCCTCTTGATAGTTCGCTTTGAATAAAACTTTTCCAGCAAGGCCCAACATTGGTTTTACCATTTGCCTAATAACAACTAAAAACTTGCATAGGGACTTGCCGGCCCTCGAGGTCCCTTAATCAACCCCCCGGTCCAGTGCTCCTCATGTGTGTTGGTCCACCTACCTAACAGTCGGCGGTGCCGCCTCGGGGCAACTCGATGATATTTTGGCTACTGTCCACTTTGCATAGACGGTGTTGTCCTGAGAATGAGATACGCGCGGCTCCTATCGGGGTATCGACGCACAGGGTGGTCTTGCTGGTTTTGTTTTACCATTGTCGAAATGTCTTGTGCACCGGGATCCCTAGTCTGGTCAGATGTCCCGTGATAGAGGATTGTCTCCGCGGATCGTGAGCTTGTCATGGGCTAAGTTGGGACACCCCTGCAGGGTTTAAACTTTCGAGAGCCGTGCCCGCGGTTATGTGGCAGATGGATGTTTTTAATATCCCGTTGTAGAAAACTTGACACCAGATTCGAATTAAAATACCCAACCGCGTGTGTAACCATGATGGTCTCTTTTCGAGTGGGTCGAGAAGAGAACATGGTGGTGTTATGTTTGAACGTAAGTAGTTCAGGATCAGTTCTTGATCATTTCTAGTTTGCGACCATTTGCGTAGTTTCTCATCTTATTGTTGTACTCGTAAGTTAGCTACCATATGTTGCTTAGTCGCTGCTGCAACCTCACCACTTATCCATTCCATACCCATTAAGCTTTGCTAGTCTTGATACCCATGGTAATGGGATTTCTGAGTCCTCGTGGCTCACAGATTACTACAACAACAGTTGTAGGTACAGGTAATGCGATGATCATGACACGAGAGTGATGTTTACTTGTTTTGGAGTTCTTCTTCTACTTCTTCTTTGTTCAGGGGATAGGTTCCTGGTCGGCAGCCTTGGCTAGCAGGGTGGATGTCGTTTGAGTTTCTATTTATGTTTCATCCGTAGTCGGATGTTGCTCTTGTGTATGATGTTGTTGTACTCATGTGGAATTGTATGCCTTTTGTATGTATCCCCCAACTATTATGTAATGGTACGATGTAATGATATCCTCCTTGCAAAAGCGTCTTCAATATGTGTTTTTATCCTTGGTGGGACCTTCGAGTTCCTTTAGGATAGGGTCGCATATTGGGCATGACAAGTTGGTATCAAAGCCTCGACCGACCATAGGAGCCCCCTTGATTGATTGTAGTTGGCCATTGTCGAGTCTAGAAGAAAACTGTTTTCGGAGTCTAGTTATATCGGAGAGTAGGAATTCTTTTTACTCCTCATCCCCTTTGTTGCTCTGATGAGGAATCTTGACATAGGTGTTTGATTACTCCTCTTCCCCTTCAAATTTTCTTTAGGATCATGCAGTTGGTTTTTCTAATCGTTGGTTCTCAGCTCTTTTCATCTGGTGCATTTCTCGTCAAGTCGATTCAACCCTGTTTATTTTTGCAAGATCAATCCTCACTTGTTTTATTTTTCCCACCTGCTCACCCTTTTTTTCTTCTCGAAGCCGAAGCCCATAATCGAGTATCCATCCTACTCATGCAAAGCCTTTGCATTCTTTCCTCAATTATTTCAATCGGGTGTTTTCTCTTCAAGTTATTCGTCGGTACCCCCTTCCAAGCTGCTTTTGTTTTTCCCGCCCTCCCACCCCTTTTCTTCCAGGAGCCTGAGTCTCTTTCGAGCATCAATTTCATTCATGTGGAGCTTCTTTAGTCTTCCCTCAATTATTCCAAACGGTAATTTATGGTTTCGTTCGACATTCTTCACCGCTTTTTCTTTTTCTGGTTAACTCAATTCAAGTTTTTTGGGTGGATCATATTCTTTTCCTTGGATCACCTGTTCCCCTGTCTCATTTTCCTCTCGCCATTTAATCATTCCGGAGTTTGGAAGACATCTTGGTAGATTTGTTTGTGTTCCAATTAATTCAAGGTTGTCACCTCATTCAAATATTTCAATTGTTTCGGTGCATCACCTATCTCTTCAACAATCCTTTTTCAACGGTGTTTTCTTTTAGTGGGCCCTAACCCACATGTCTTTTCCCAGGATCTTTTGACGTAAGAATGGGTTCCATCAGTCACATGCCTTCTCCAAGATCACTTTAAAATTCTTTTCATCTTTGGTTCAACCCTTCCTCTTTTCATTCTCCCGGAGTATCTCAGCAATTTTGGTGGTGTTCCTCCTCATCATTCTCAGCTTTGAAGACCGAAGAAGAGTTTCTCTTAAATCTTGTCCATTCTCTTCAAGGTTCATGGTTCTAGCTTTATGCCATCCTCTCAAATTGTTCCAATCATGAAAATCTTTTCTTACCCACCCGGAGTATTTCAGGAGTCATTTTCGTTTCGATTCACCGAAGGCCATCATTCCAGAAGAATTCTTCATCCTCACATTTCAGCTATCATTATCCAATTATCCCGGCGCATCGTTCAAGTATTCTCTAGTCAATTCGCGAGCTCCTCAAGTCCCTTTGTCATTTTTCTAATTCTTCCCTGTGATTCGTTCTCTTCCATCAGTCATTTTCGAATTCCTACCGGTGGTTCGTTGAAGACCTTCCTCAAGGTTGCGCCATATACCCCTCAATCCTTTTCCAACAAGAATAAGTAGTATGAAAAATCCATTGCTTGTCATCAATTTAATTTGATGAACGATAAGCATACAATAAATCTTATTTTTCCTCGAAGTGATTATTCGCTTCTTTCGGAGTTTGTTCTTGATGAATAAATTCTAGTTCCAAGTGTTTTCATCTTTTCTTTTCCGCAGTTCAAAATTTCCTCGGCCATCTCATTGGAACCTCCAACTAAATCATCGCAAGGCTTTATCTTGTTCTTTTCAACCTTTGTTTCTTTAATCCTTTTGTTTACCAGAGTTCTTCATGGTGGTTCTTCATGATTTAATTCATTCTTATTCATTCTTCAAGAGTTCATCAAGATTCTTGTTGGAGGAGCTCACATATCTTTTCTTCTTGCGTCTTGAAGTGCAATTAATTCTCAGTATACTTTTGAAGTGGAGTTTAGCATTTCTTTGTTCTTCTCAGATATTCAAGCATTTGGTTGGGGCATAATTTTACCTCAAGTTTTGAGATGTTTTCCATAAGTCCTCAACAAGATAATTCTTTTGTTGATCGATTTTCTCAACAACTCCGTTCAATTCTTCATTCCAAGGATGTTATCGAATTCGTGGTGGAAGTTGTTGTTCTCTCATCCATTCTTTTCAATCCATTCTCTCAATCCTTCTGCAGGAATTGTGTTGTTCATCTCGTCAAGTGTCGTTCCATCTTGTGAAGTTCATGTCTCCATTCCTTCCATTTTCAGCCGGAGTGCTGCCCAAATTCTTTCATTCTTATTCCTTTTCTATCTTGTTCTAACCGAAGTGGTTTCAGAGTCTATCTTGTTTCTTGAGCTTTTCATTCTCGTCATATTCACCATTCCTCTTTTCTACCCGAGTGCTCCCGACTTTGTTCATCTTCTCTCTTGCATTCTTACTTCACCTTTTCCTCTTTCTCGTCCGTCTTGTTCCTAAGATCTCGGGATGAGATCTTCTGTTAGTGGAGGTGAGTTGTAATGCCCCGAGACCGATCCGCCAAGTGTCTTCCAGTTATTCGCCGTCATTGCCATGTCATTTTCTTTCATGTTGCATTTTGCCATGTCATCATGTGCATTTCTTCTGCATGTTTTTCAAAACTTGCATCCGTACGGGTCCTCCCAGTTCTCTCCGTTGTCCGCTCTGAGCCCAGACACTCGTGCCCGCGGCACCTCCCAGATCTTGTTTTGTGAGCCGCAGAAAAACGTTCATGGAATGGGCCGAGATTTGTCGAGTGGTCTTGATACATCACCGGTAGACCTCCTGTCAAATTTTGTTCCATTTGGAGGTCCTTTGATGCCCCAAAAGTTAACCGCATTAACTGCCAGATCCCTTTCTCTTTGCAGCCCAGCACCCCTTCATAACAGTCCTCTAGCCCATCAAAACCACATCCATGCTCGCCGTCGTTGGATCACGATTGTGTGGGCGAAAATCGCACCTCTTCTGGACACTCCTAGCTACCTCTAGCTATATAAAGGCTCCTCCCCCTCCATTTTTGGGCAAACCCTAGATCAATTCCCCTCTGCGCTACTCGACAAGTCGCCCCCACCGCCGGACATGTTCGCCGCCGTGCCCATAGCCAATGGTGGATTGCCACGTCACTCCCTCCGCCGTATTCCATCGCGCACCACCGCCGGCCCTGCAGGCGCATCTGCGGCCCGCTCGAGCCCATCTAGGCCCGGGTTAACCCGCGTCGCACCCCGCCTCCCAGCTCCCGAGCTTGCCGTCGGGACCTCGCCGCCTGCCTCGCTGGAACCTTCACCGGAGCACCCCTGCCTCACCGTTGGACCACACAGCGCCTCCTCTGCTCACCTCCGCGCCGCCCCGCCACCTCGCCCGCGAGCCGCGCGTCGCTGCCGCTGCCGCCTCCCGCGCCAGCCCGCGCCACCACCGCCGCCCTGCACCGTGCTGCCGCCAGATGCGCTCCGCCGCCACCTCGCCCGCGAGCCGCACGCTGCCTCCAGCCCTGCTCCGCCGCCACCTCACGCGCCCGGCGCCGCCATGCTCGAATCCGACGCCCCTGGCCAGATCCGGCCGGCCCGACCTCCTCCGCCGTGCTCCGCCTCGCCTACCCTGCTGTCGGCCTCGCCGGCGACCCCGCCATTTGCAGGGGCCACGCCACCGGCGTTGACCCACGCCGGATGGCCCCATCCATATTTAGCCCAGATCCGCTTGGCCCGCCGAACCAAACGCATCCAGCGTCCCCGTCGTCCCGGAGCCCCGTCATCCCGCTTTGTCCGGGGACTGCTCTGTCCATGCGCACCGGCATCCCTCCATCGAAACATCCCCACCGCACCACTCCGTCCCCGTACCGCGAGATCCAATTTTTCCCGTGAGGAGGTTTTTTTTCAGTCCCTGAGATTTTAAACTTCATGTGTGCATGTTTGCGTGGTTATATTTTTTTGTGTACTGCTCCATTTTGCATGCATGATATATCAAAATGTTCATCTCAGAGTGCTCTTCATGATGGAGTATCTTTCATTCATGTTACTATTCATATTGGTGCCTTAATCTTCGTTGCAAAATTGCTAAGTGATATAAACTGCTGAAATCTGCTGATTGTTATCATCATCTATGCATCTTGTGAGTGGTGTAAGTTTGTCCCTGTTGATCCTATGATGATGATCTTGATATGAACATGTTCTTCTCTTCATTCTCTACATGTTGGTGTGCTTTGTATTCATGTTAGGGTGCATCTTGACATGTTAATCCCTGTTGCAAAAGTGCTTGCTGATGTTAACTGTTGAAAACTATTATAACTTGACTATTTGTCATTTTTATATATTTTTGTGTGACTTTATTTTGATCATATTGTATACATGTTTTTGGAGTATAATCATGCCATGTCTCCAGTGGTTCCATCCATGTATTTTGATATGCCCTTTAGTGAGCGCGTCAAGCTTGTGAAGTGGGCTACCCGCTGTTGATGTGGTGTCATTTCTGAATCTGTTATATCACAATGCCATGTTTACTTGATGCTACTCATTAATCCATGCACAATCTGGAGATGCTTAGTTGACATGTTTTGGTGTCAATGTTATGCTCTATCATTCCATGCCATTTGATGCCCTATATGTCCTGTAGCATGTGTTTTCGTTGCCATGAACATGCCTAAATATTGTTCTAGATTTGTGTTAACTTCATGATGCCTTGTTGTGAGCTTGATATTAATATACCTATGCCACTTTTGGAGATGATCAAATTAAATATTTCTAAGTATGCTATGAGTACAATGTTCACATGCCATATTTGGTAATTTTGGATTTCATATGCCTCTGTTCCATGCTTGCAAACATGCTATCGCAATGTTGTTGTTTTACACTTGCTGAAACTATTTTGATATTAAATTTTGTCATGTTGGTTCCCACTAATCCATGAGTCATATGTATATGATTCTATGATGTTATTTGCTCTTTTTTATGTTTACTTTGATTTAACGCCCTTTGTTGATATGTATACTTGCTGTAGCATCTTTGTTTCATGCCTCCAACATATCATATTAACTCTGCTCATGTATATGCTCCTGTGTTATAAAGTTGCATTTTGCATTGATCATCTTGGTTTAATATTGATGCCTATGAATCGGAACCTTAATGATATTTCAAGTGTGTTATCTATGCTTGAAGGGCATGTCAAGTTTGTGTTCATATGATTCCTGTAGCATGTTGCTTTGATGGTTGGAAAGTGCCCACTTGCTGTTTTGGACAGCTTGTCCTTTAAACTTGTTTGGAGTGTATGTGTTGCACCGTTGCTCCGTTTTGAGCATGCTCTATATGAAACTTGCTGAGAATTGCATGTAGTTTCATCATCTCATGTTGAACCCTTGTTTTGAGTGTGTTTGCTTGATATTTGAATGCATTTTGCATCAATGCCATGTTTAACTTGTTTTGCTCATATCTTCTAGGTCGTAGCTCCGAACTAAATGAACTTTATATGTAACTTGATTAGAATTTCGTGTCGATCATCATGGTGCATCTTAACTTGCTGTTTAACAACTTAAACATAATGTCTTATTCAGATCTGGACCAATTTTTAAATTTGCATATGAGCACCTACCGAAATTGTTATATGTTGTTTCCGGCCTCATTTAAACTTGCTTTGATGTGTTGTTCTTTTATGCATCATCTCTTGCCATGAGTAGCCTCATGTAGACTTGTCATTCATGATCCTTGGTTGAGCATCATGCCTTGTTAATGTGTTGTGTGTTTACCGTGTTGTTTGCTTCTTTCCGGTTGTGCTTCTTCTCGATAGTTCCTGTTTCGTTGCGACCATGAGGATTCGTTCGACTACGCTTGATTCGTCTTCGCCCGTTTGTCTTCTTCATGGACTCGTTCTTCTTCCTAGCGGGATTTCAGGCAAGATGACCATCACCTTGGATCTCACTACTATCATTGTTATGCTAGTTGTCCCGATGCTATCGCTATGTCGCGCTTTCTACCACTTGTTTATCGAGCCTCCCAAATTGCCATGACAGCCTCTAACATTTTTTCATCCATCCCAGCCAACCGTTGTTTGGCTATGTTACCGCTTTGCTCAGCCTCTCTTATAGCATTGCTAGTTGCAGGTGCAGTTGCAGGTTGTTCCATGTTGGAACATGGATATCATGGATATTTTGGGATATCACAATATCTCTTATTTAATTAATGCATCTATATACTTGGTAAAGGGTGGAAGGCTCGACCTTATGCCTGGTGTTTTATTCCACTCTTGTCGTCCTAGTTTCCGTCGTGGGTTGTAAGAGATGTGAATCTGCCTGCCCGACAGATTTTTTAAGTGTCCGCGTTTATTTAGGGCCTGAAACAACACGTAGCATGGCTATATCTTATTGATACGTTACAAAAAACTTCACCCGAATCGTCTGATTCCTCTTTACCGAAGAAGCATGTGCTCGAAATAATCGAGCGGTGTTATGTTCCTTGATTTTGTGTCCCTAACACGGTGAGGGGTATGGGATCCTCTTGACAGATCGCTTTGAATAAAACTATTCCAGGAAGGCCCAACATTGGTTTTACCATTTGCCTAATAATAACTAAAAACTTGCATAGGGACTTGCCGGCCCCTGAGGTCCCTTAATCAACCCCCTGGGCCAGTGCTCCTCATGAGTGTTGGTCCACCTACCTAGCAGTCGGCGGTGCCGCCTCAGGGCAACTCGATGGTATCTTGGCTACCGTCCACTTTGCATAGACGGTGTTGTCCTGAGAACGAGATATGCGCGGCTCCTATCGGGGTATCAATTCACCGGGTGGTCTTGTTGGTTTTGTTTTACCATTGTCGAAATGTCTTGTGCATCGGGATCCGGAGTATAATCAGATGTCCCTCAATGGAGCATTGTCTCGGCGGATCACGACCTTGTCATGGGCTAAGTTGGGACACCACTGCATGGTTTAAACTTTCGAGAGCCGCGTCGTGGTTATGTGGCAGATGGGAGTTTTTAATATCCGGTTGTAGAAAACTTGACACCAATTTCGAATTAAAATATTCAATCGCGTGTGTAACCGAGATGGTCTCTTTTCGAGTGGGTCGAGAAGAGAACACGATGGTGTTATGTTTGAACGTAAGTAGTTCAGGATCACTTCTTGATCATTTCTAGTTTTCGACCATTTGTGTAGTTTCTCATCTTATTATTGTACTCGTAAGTTAGCCACCATATATTGCTTAGTCGTTGCTGCAACCTCACCACTTATCCATTCCATACCCATTAAGCTTTGCTAGTCTTGATACCCATGGTAATGGGATTGCTGAGTCCTTGTGGCTCACAGATTACTACAACAACAGTTGCAAGTACAGGTAATGCAATGATCATGGCGCGAGAGCGATATTTACTTGTTTTGGAGTTCTTCTTCTGCTTCTTCTTCGTTCAGGCGATAGGTTCCTGGTCGGCAGCCTGGGCTAGCAGGGTGGATGTCGTTTGAGTTTCTGTTTGTGTTTCATCCATAGTAGGATGTTGCTCTTGTGTATGATGTTGTTGTACTCATGTGGCATTGTATGCCTTTTGTATGTATCCCCCAACTATTATGTAATGGTACGATGTAATGATATCCACCTTGCAAAAGCGTCTCCAATATGTGCTTCTATCCTTGGTGGGACCTTCGAGTTCCTTTAGGATAGGGTCGCATATTGGGCGTGACAGAGAAGGTGCGGGGGAGGCAGTGGAGGAGAGAGAGACGACGTCGGTGGGGGAGAGGAAGACGATGCGGCAGGGTGGGGATTTGGGGGGGAAATGGTAGGGGCGATGGAGGTGGTTGCCCCTCTTTATATGATGGGACGTTTCGGGCATGTCCATGGACACGTGCTACCCCACGACCGTGGTCTTGCATGCACCGACGTATACACGACCCCACACGTCAGAGTTAACGGTCAAAGGCATTGACCCAACGGCAACACCCATTATAACCTGTGTTGAGGGTTTTGGGCAAGGGAGTGGGGAAAAGTGAGCAAAAGTTAATAGAGTGGGGATGAATGGGTAGAGCTAATGAATCAGGGGAACCTCCTTGCTATGTTTAGTTTAATTTACATGGTATGAATAAGGAACTAGGTTGTACAACTAAAGACTAAAATTGAGAAGGATAAACTCATGTTTATGTACTTCTTTGTTATAAACTTTGAACGAGCAATTTGATGCAGACGACAAAAATAAACAAGATTTGCACTCATAGCTATCCAAATATACACAACGAAGTTTGAAGCCTCGAGGAGGACAAACTTACA
The DNA here is from genome assembly GCF_018294505.1 of Triticum aestivum. Lineage (NCBI taxonomy): Eukaryota > Viridiplantae > Streptophyta > Magnoliopsida > Poales > Poaceae > Triticum > Triticum aestivum. Next base: position 349,455,021 of record NC_057810.1, on the reverse strand, counting down.
TCAGTAGTGAAGCCCGGCTCTATAAAGCCCTTGTCCATATTGATGGGGTGGGTGCAATTCATGAAGTTTACCGCACACTCTTCTTCAAGAGCATTGCCCTACATTTTGTTAAGAGTAAATATAGATGTGAAAATATAGGAACAAATGGCGATTATTTAACCTAAGATGCAGAGTAAAAATGTAAATACATCATACAAGCAAAAGGCACTAACAAGAGCAATGCAGAGCTAAACTTCTTCAGTAACATTGGTTTTATTCAATATTTTGGCAAGAGTAAATATAGATCTGATGTGTAGAAAATGGAGGGCAATGGAAAATAAGCTGGAAAGTGTACAGGAAGAACTAGCTGACAATATAAGTATAGTGATGAAGGACAGCAAATTCTTACAAGAACAATGCAGAACTAAATTTCTTCATAAGCATTGGGTTCATTCTACATTAATGTAAGCATTAATATAGATATGATAATTTGGAGCGAACAATGGATAAGAAAGCTATAATGCACAATGATATCACATAATCCACCAGGTATGAATGTAAGGACAACAATAGGACAATAGGTACTCACAAGAGCAAAGCAGCGACCAACATAGTTGCGATATCCTAGGTTTTGTGGTGCTGGTTCTATCGCCAATATACGTCGGGTGCTATGTGATTTCTCTGGTACCACCACCTTTTTCAACGACTTTGCTACTCCTTTAGGTTTTGCAATCATCCTCTTCCTTTTGGATGTCTGAAACACAAGGACATCATTTGAATGGGAAAACATGGTATGCCGACAAATGGAATAGGTGTTGATAATGGATGGGCATGGCATTCACATATATCATGAGTAAACTAAGCATATGGCGGTGCAACGAAACAAAAGAAATGCAAGACACCTTATGCAAAATATGTTCAACCAATAAAACCTTGCCAAATTAGAATAGGCACCTTATTGGGTGAACATGATAGGCCATCTGCCTTTGACTCCTTGAGCTCGGAATAGTCATTAGGATCATATTCTGAATACGAATCTATAGTTAGGGAGCATGTGGGTTTCATTGCATCTGAAATGGACCTCAATCCCTTGATGCCAAGTTTGTTACCCATTGAACTGTTCTGCGATATTCTTCTGATGTGCACATTCTTGTATTCATTGTGATTACGTACAATATCTGAAAAGCATGAAAACATAAATAGTAGTGAGATTATATTTGTAATGTAGAGGATATTGTAATATAATAGGGCCTCCCTGTAAACCCTTGTGTGCTATCACTGGATTCTGATGAGAGAGCCCATGGGTGCTATAATATGGTGAGTAGATTAATATAAACTGGCACAACTACACAAAAAATAGGCTCCCTGTTGGGAGCTCTAGATGTAAGGATAGTTGGCAGATGATAGGTTCATAATATACCGTATAGAAAGTTTATTGCCAAACCATGATAACGAGAGTGCACAACCACTTGGCAGATCGTAGTGTAGATAATAGGGGTACACCATAACCACAATAAATAAATCGGCGAAACAGAATTGGGTGGAAAACATTGGGTTTTGCCGCTACTAATATGCAGCCTATTGGTCACCTACAGACCACCTCTATTCATCTGAAGGCACACAACTATTACTATTAGTCTAGTCTACCAAAGACCGCATGGCTCCCACCTTTTCCGGGATATTATGGCAGACCAACTCGAAGTATGAAATCATGTAGCAGAACTAGACCAATAAAGCTATCGACTGCAGATGTCCCTGCTCCCCTTCCTGACAAGGAACATACTGTACTTACTAAAGAAGAACATAAGAGGAACATGTTAAAGAATAGAAGGGGAAGCATATTATTGAGATTCCCCTTCTTTCTATACAATGTTGGTTGCCCACCCATGATGAATCAGAGCGCCCAAAGAAATGCCATTCCATGATGTCTCTCTATATGTGGCCACATGCATTTGTAAACTCAAGTGGGAGAATTAGCTAACCAATTAAATGTGTGTCTGTTAGCTAATGTCAGTATCATATCACATTCATATTTGAAGAACCTTAGGACGTATGATTGGTGTGTTATTTAGCTTTAAAGGGTGGAGAACTGCTAGTAGGATACAAAGCACCTACACAGATCATACTGTAGATGTAATGCGAAAACCTTAAGCATCAAGAGTAAAATAAGGAAAGTGGAACTTGCTGGAATATATGTGCTAGTATTGCCGGTACGGCTAGAAAGGCTTTGGATACCAACTCTCCACAACTAAAGGCACAATACTATTACTATCAGTCTAACTCTCAAAGGCGACACATACGATTTAGTACGAAGAGTTGAAAGCGTCCATGACAATCGACATGTAGACGAACACGAAGATTCAAAAGCGTCCATGACAAGCGACTGAATAGACCTATACACTGCAAATGTCCCTGCTCCTCTTCACTACAAAGAACATACTGTACAACTATTATACTCCCTCTGTTCCTAAACACAAATCTTTGTACAGATTCCACTATGGATCACATACGGATGTGTATAGATACATTTTAGAGTGTAGAATCACTCATTTTGCTTTGTATGTAGTCAATAGAGGAATCTCTACAAAGACTTATATTTAGGTACGGAGAGAGTACTTTCAAAAGAAGAACAAAAGAGGAGCATGCTAAAGAAGAGCAAGCAGATTTTGGATAATAAAATGTTGGTTGGCCACACATGATGAAGTAGAGAGCATATAGAACGCAACTCCCTACTGTCCCTCAATATGTGGCGCATGTGCTTTTCGGAAGTAAAGTAGGAACATGAGCTAACCAATTAAACATTCTCTGTTTTAGTACATGTCAGCATCATATCGGATTAGTATTTGAGCAACTAAGTTTGGAATTATGAGTGGCATGTTGTTTAGCTTGATGGATTGAGGAGCACTACTTGCACGTACGTCTTGAAGCACCTATGATAATGGTACTGAATATCTGGGAATGTCTACATGCAAGTCGCCTGACTTCCGTCATTTGGTCAGTCGACCATTTCAGGTGGTTGGATGAAGATCCTACGTCACCTAACCCTTCTTCTTCATTGCCTCTTATTCTTCCCCTAAATACCACCGCACGGGCCGCCGGCCGAACCACCGGCGCCCGCCCTTCCCTGAACCGCTCACCACCTCCAACCTTTTGTCGCACCCGGCCATCCCTCTAGATAATCCCACCTCCACCCGTGTTGAGTTTTGCCTTCGGCGAGGCCCCACCATAGCCCAATGACATCCCCCCACAACCACTGTCCCCACCCGAACTCTAAGATGGATAATGGGGCAGCCCTCGGGCGAGCCTCTTCCTTCCCTCCGGCGAACTTCCAAAAATGGACTGACCCCAATTTGAAATTCAATCGAGTGTCATTTAAGCTAATATGGAATTTAAAAGGGGAAAACCATAAGCATTGCAAGTATAGCGGCGCGCATGCCATCGCGGATCTGAAGGTGCAAACCGGTCAAAGGCAACTTCGCAACCAATGTTTGGTTTCAACTAACAAGTAAGATTCTAAGTGATGGACAAGAAATCACAATAAAGCAGTGGAGATCTATTTTCTTGCTGAGATAAATAACTTGAGAAGATTCAAATAGTACCGTCTGTGGTGTGGCACCGTGTAAGCATCTGCTGAGGCGTTGAGGGTGCTGCAGTAGTGATGGATGTCGGCGGCGTGGAAGCAGATCTAGGAGGGTAGATGGTGGCGGCGAGGGAAATATCCCGGCGTGGTAGACGAGACGGTCATACGAGCAGCCCCGGCAAGGATGACAACAGCGCGGATGAAGCGAGAGGATGTGATGCAAGGATCCTGGTCCGAAGCCGTGGATGAGAGAGGTCGATCTTTTGTAATGGACAATGGCGTCGGGGTATCAACTCCCACATGGTGGAGGAGGAGGGTGATACGTCCCCAACGTATCTACTTTTCCAAACACTTTTGCCCTTGTTTTGGACTCTAACTTGCATGATTTGAATGAAACTAACCCAGACTGACACTATTTTCAGCAGAACTGCCATGATGTTGTTTTATGTGTAGAAAAGAAAAGTTCTCGGAATGTCCTGAAAATCCACGGAGGCACTTTTCAAAATTAATAAGAATTTTTGGCGAAATAATGAAGGCTAGAGGGCCCACGGGCTGTCCATGAGACAGGGGGGCGCCCCCCCCTAGGGCGCGCCCTCCTATCTCGTGGGCCCCCTGGACACCTCCCGACCTCAACTCCAACTCCATATATACCGTCTCGGGGAGAGAAAAAATCAAGGAGAAAGTTTCATCACGTTTCACGACACGGAGCCGCCGCCAAGCCCTAATCTCTCTCGGGAGGGCTGATCTGGAGTCCATTCGGGGCTCCGGAGAGGGGGATTTGTCGCCGTCGTCATCATCAACCATCCTCCATCACCAATTTCATGATGCTCACCGCCGTGCGTGAGTAATTCCATCGTAGGCTTGCTGGACGGTGATGGGTTGGATGAGATTTACCATGTAATTAAGTTAGTTTTGTTAGGGTTTGATCCCTAGTATCCACTATGTTCTGAGATTGATGTTGCTATGACTTTGCTATGCTTAATGCTTGTCATTAGGGCCCGAGTGCCATGATTTCAGATCTGAACCTATTATGTTTTCATGAATATATGTGTGTTCTTGATCCTATCTTGCAAGTCTATAGTCACCTATTATGTGTTATGATCTGACAACCCCGAAGTGACAATAATCGGGATACTTCTCGGTGATGACTGTAGTTTGAGGAGTTCATGTATTCACTATGTGCTAATGCTTTGTTCCGGTTCTCTATTAAAAGGAGGCCTTAAGATCCCTTAGTTTCCGTAAGGACCCCGCTGAACACGGGAGGGTAGGACAAAAGATGTCATGCAAGTTCTTTTCCATAAGCACGTATGACTATTTACGGAATACATGCCTACATTACATTGATGAACTGGAGCTAGTTCTATATCACCCTATGTTATAACTATTGCATGAGGAATCGCATCTGGCATAATTATCCATCACAGATCCATTGCCTACGAGCTTTTCACATATTGTTCTTCGCTTATTTACTTTTCCGTTGCTACTGTTACAACTACTACAAAAACCCAAAAACATTTACTTTTACTTTTGCTACCGCTACTATTATTATCATACCACTTTTGCTACTAAACACTTTGGTGCAGATACTACGTTATCCAGGTGTGGTTGAATTGACAACTCAACTGCTAATACTCAAGAATATTCCTTGGCTCCCCTTGTGTCGAATCAATAAATTTGGGTTGAATACTCTACCCTCGAAAGCTGTTGCGATCCCCTATACTTGTGGGTTATCAAGACTAATTTATGGCGCCGTTGCCGGGGAGCATAGCTCTATTCTCTGAGTCACTTGGGATTTATATTTGTTGATCACTATGAAGAACTTGAAAGACGATCGAACTACTATTTTGCCCTCAACTACGAGGGGAGGTAAGGAACTACCATCTAGCTCTGCACTAGATTCTCCTTCCGTTATAAGTAATCTTGCGACACCTAAACCTGCTACTACTATGAATTCTGATATGTCGCATGTTATTGATGATGCCACTTCTGCTATGAATGATGAAACTACTTTTGTGCTTGATACTACTGTGCCATTAGGTAAATTTCTAGATGAACAACTTGCTAGATTTAGGGGGAATGAAAATATTGAAGAACCTATTATTGATGATAGTGATGATGAAGGTCCCCCCAATGATTATGTTTTACCTGTTGTTCCTAAGGGTTATGTTATGCATGAAACAGCTGCTATGGAAATTCTTGCATGCAATGATAGAAATGATCTTAAGAAATTATTAGCTAAATGGAAGCGGCAGTCTCTTAATGCTAGAATGAAACCTGATCCTGCTTTCGCTACTTCACCTATCTGTGTTACTGATAAGGATTATGAATTCTCTGTTGATCCTAATATTATTACTTTAGTTGAATCTAATCCTTTTTATGGCCTTGAATCTAAAACTTTTGTGGCACATCTTACCAAGTTGAATGATATAGCCATCCTATTTACTCATGATGAGAAGTCTTGCTATTTATATATCCTTCACTACTGGAATCATCTACTTTGCCATCTGCCAGCTCTTTGCCGTCAGCTAGCAGATGGCAAAGAAGCTCTTTGCCATCAGCTACCCGAAAGCAGACGGCAAAGAACTGGCTGATGGCAAAGAAAGCCTTTGCCATCAGCTAGTTCTTTGCCGTCCGCTAGCAGACGGCAAAGAGGGAGGGGGGCCCCACTGAGGAGCTGGTTAGAAAATACTTAACGGCCCCCCTCTTTGCCGTCCGCTAGCAGACGGCAAAGAGCACATTAGCGGACGGAAAAGGTAGCGGACGGAAAAGATTAAACATAACTAACGGCGCGCCCCCCACCCCGCCCCTCTCTCTCTGTTTCTCTCCCCTGCTCCCCCACGCTCGCCGCCGGCCACACCACTCGCCGCCGCCCGGTCGCACCACCGCCCCACCGGCCCCCCGCCCCGTCGCCCCACCACCCCCCGCCCCGTCGCCCCCGCCGCCTTGCCGTCTCGGCACCGCCGCGCCCCGGCCCCCCGCCCCCCCCCCCCCCCCCGCGCCCCACCGCCCCGGGCCCGGCGCCGACGCCCCGCCCCCCTCCTCCACCGGCCCCCCGCCTCGTCGCCACTGCCGCCAGGCGCCGTCGCCCCACCGCCCCCCGCCCTGTCGCCCCCGCCGCCCTGCCGTCTCGGCGCCGCCGCACCGCGGCCCCCCGGCGCCCCGGCCCCCACGCGCCCCACCGCCCTGGGCCCGGCGCCGCCGCCCCAGGCCGCCCCGCCCCCCTCCTCCACTAGCCACCTCCTCCACCGGCCCAGGTGAGCTCTACCTCTCCTCTGTTTTTCCTTTTTTTTCTGTTTTTTTAGTTTTAGGTTTATGTTTAGTTTAGATTTAGTTTTAGTTTTAGTTTTAGGTTTAGTTTTAGGTTTAGGTTTAGTTTTAGTTTAGTTTTAGGTTTAGATTTAGTTTTTTCCTTTTTTTCTATTTTTTTAGTTTTAGGTTTATGTTTAGATTAGATTTAGGTTTAGTTTTAGGTTTACTTCAGTTTTAGGAAAGAAAAAGAAGAAGAAGAAAAAACAGGAGAGGAGGAGAAGAAGAAGAGGAAAAAGGAAAGGAAGAAGAAGAAGAGGAGGAGGAGAAGAAAAAAGAAGAAGAGGAAGAAGAAGAAGAAAAAAGAGGAGAGGAGGAGAAGAAGAAGAGGAAAAAGGAAAGGAGGAAGAAGAAGAAGAAGAAGAAGAAGAAGAAGGGAAAAAAGGAAGAAAAGGAAGAAAAGGAAGAAGAGGAAGAAGAAGAAAAGGAAAAAAGAGGGGAAAAAAACCTGACCCGACACGGCACCCCGATCCCGACCCGACACCCCGACACGACACCCCGACCCCGACACCCCGACCCCGACCCCGACACCGACACCCCGACCCCGAGCCTGACCCGACACCCCGACCCCGACACCGACACGGCACCCTGACCCCGACCCGGCACCCCGACCCGACACCCCGACCCCGACCCCGACCCCGACACCCCGACCCCGACACCGACACCGACACCCCGACCCCGAGCTTGACTCGACACCCCGACCCCGACACCGACACGGCACCCCGGCCCCGACCCGGCACCCCGACCCCGAGCTTGACCCGACACCCCGACCCCGACACCGACACGGCACCCCGACCCCGACACCGACACCCGACCCCGACACCGACATGACACCCCGACCCCGACCCCGACCCGGCACCCCGACCCGACACCCCGACCCCGAGACCCCGACCCCGGCCCCGACCCCAACACCGACACGCCGACCCCGAGCCTGACCCGACACCCTGACCCCGACACCGACACGGCACCCCGACCCCGACCCTGCACCCCGACCCGACACCCCGACCCCGAGACCCCGACCCCGACACGGCACCCCGACACCGACACGACACCCCGACCCCGACACCTCCCGAAAAGGTGTTCTTTGGCCTTCCAGAGGCCGACGGGGTCATATATTTGTGAATTATTAGTTAGGTCATATATTTTTCGATTTTGTTATGAAAAACATCATATATAATTGTGTTGATCGGGTAGTTTTAAATGTGCAGTTGTTTATGTTGTACTTGATGATGATACACTTAAGTGATATACATATTATTATTCATGTCGGTACTTTTTTTCATGTTGTACTAATTTCGTTTATTCTTTGTCATGGCAGGTGTTGAAAGATGGTGGGCGCTGGTCGGGAGCGCGCCGAGGCCCCTTCTTCGTCGACACGTAGTGTGAGGTCTTCCGTTCCACACGCACCTCTCCGTCGAGTGTTGCTGGACAGTATGGCGACACCGCCGGGCCCTTCTTCGTCGACCGCGGTGCCCAACAGGGGACGAGGTAAGAAGAAGAGAGGAGGTGGAGCCCGTGGTCGCGGGAGAGGAGGTAGGGTGACTCTTCCGGCGCCTTCCTCGCCGCCGCCCCCAGCTGTTTCACCCGAGCACGTGACTGCTATGGTGGACTCGTCTGAGGAGGAGGCTACACGGACTCCGGTCCACGAGCCTCCGGTCCACGGGTCTTCGGCCCACGAGCCTCGGGTAAACGGGCCTTTGGCCCACGAGAGTTGGGCCCACGAGACCCCGGAGGAGCACATGTCTGGATGGGGTACTTGGTCGGGTCAGCCTGAGGAGCCGAGTGGCCATGCTGATGATGGCGGGGAGCCGAGTGGCCATGCTGATGATGGTCGGGAGCCGACTGATTTTGAGGAGGAGGGGGAGGAGGGGGCAACGTCTACCAGCGTGGTGCTACACGGCTCCCATCCGTGCCGGCGACCCGCGAGTAGAGGTGGTTGATTTTCCCTGATGGGGAGAGGTAAGTGCATTTAATCTTTTTGTACCTTCTGCATTCACATTTCTTCAAATAACTAATGCGTTGGCCTTGTCATGCTGCAGGGGTTGGGACCACCATGAAAGTGTCCGCCGGCCCAACTCCGTCCTTGGAGTTCTGATTCGGCAAAACTTTCCGGGGTTTGTCACGTTGCCTGGTGAGGGTCGGCTTCCAGAGGTTGGATTGAGTTGGGAGCACTACTTGGCTGCCCCGGCCCCGCCGGGTGAGATTATCGACGGTGTCTTGTGCAAGACGAGGGCAGACATGGTGATCAGAAAGTTCTGGGTAATTTCTCCTTTACACAATTAAAAATCTTCAACTAGCTAGTTATTAATTGTACTAATCAATATTGTCTCATTTGATTGCAGACATTCTACAGGTGTGAGGAGGGATACGAGGAGGAGGCGGCAGATGTTATCCACAAGGAGTGCAAGCGCCTACTTCAGAACTTACGGCATGAGGCTCGGGTGCAGTCTGTTCGAGACTACTACGCCGACCGTGGTATCAAGAAGTCCAAGCAGGAGTGCCGCGATAAGTTCTTGAGTAAGGAGCAGTACATGAAGGTAATTCTTAAGGCCTTGTACTTAATTCCTTCATTTAGTAATTCATAGCCGTAGCGCTGAAGTTTCTATTTGCTAACTTAGGCCCCTCAGAGATGGTGTGCGGATCGGATGGATTGTTGGGAGGTGTTGGTCAATGGGTGGTGCTCAAAAGAATGGCGGGCCACCCACAACGAGGCCAAGGACAAACGTGCCCAAATGGAAGGTGTGCCACACCACCAAGGCAGCTCCAACTTATTTCAGTACGGGCGGAACTGGGTATGTGGTTTGCTTCATGATTCATGCAATTCATTCATCATGCTAGCTTTAGCCCTTTAATTACTAATTTACTTTGTTTCTCTCTTTCAGGCACGCTACAATAAGGCGGATAAGGTGCCAGAGGTGTACGACCTGTATGCCATGGCCCACACTGGCTCTTACAAGAAAGTCAAGGCATTCTCTGCGTCTGACCTCGATGATCCAAAGAACTTCACCAACATCTCCGCCCACGACAAGCTCGTGCAATATAGAGATCAGGGGAAGGCGAGGAAAGGGGAGGACTTTAACCCGAGCCAGGGTCCCATTGATACAGAGTTGCTGATGATATCTGGTGGCGGGAGGTCCCATGGCTCCATAGCCATGGGAGATGGACTTATCCATTGTCCTAGCACTCTCCCGGAGATCAAGGCGCGCCAGTCGAGCTCCGCTCCTGAGATAAGGCCTCGTGAACGGCCAGTCCAACTCGCCATCAAGGTTAGTTATACGTACTCAGCTATCTTTCTCCATTACATTGTGTGCGCTTCCATCAATGATTACAAATGGTCATGTGAGTGGTGTTGCAGGCTGCTATACAGAGTGAGAGAGATAGAACGGAGAAACTTCTGGCGGAGGCGGCGGAGAGGCAGCGGGAGTTGGAGGAGAGGACGACAAAGATGTTGGAGGAGGAGAGGGCACGGAATGACATGCAGGCAAGGGCCATGTATGAGCTCCTTGTGGTAAGTTTCTTCTGCAGATTACTTGCTAGTCTTAACATTTGAGTCTCATTACTAACTAGTATGACTCTGTTGTGAAAACCAAATGTGCAGTCTGTGTGCGAGAAGTCCGGTCAGACCGCTCCGCCGATGCCAGTGATTGCTCCTGGGAGCACGGTGAGTTTAATTTGAATGGACATTACTTGCTAGTCTTAACATTTGAGTGTCATAATGCTAACGAGACATTGGAAATGATCTTTGGTGCAGCTTAACTCCAGAAACGCATCGCACGATCCTTCTCCAGCTACCGGCACGAGCCAGCCCGCTCCTACACCTCCCTGATCACGGTAAGTTTCTCTAGACTTAGACTTAGCTTTATTTCCTCCAATATGCTTACCATAATGACCTAGAGTTAGCTTATTTTCCTTCAAAATGACTTAATAAGCTTACTTATGTCAAAAATTGCATAATTAGCTTAGTTAGCTCATAAACGATCCATTTTACCTAAGTTAGCTCTAAAATGACTCATTTTACCTTAGTTAGCTTACAAGTGATCCAATTTATCCAAGTTAGCTCTAAAATGACCCATTTTACGTAGATTAGCTCCTAAATGATCCATTTTACCTACGTTAGCTTTAAAATGACCCATTTCACCTACGGTTAGCTCCTAAATGACCCATTTCACCTAGGTTAGCTCCAAAATGACCCATTTCACCTTAGTTAGCTCAAAAATGTGCATTTCACCTTAGTTAGCTCATAAACGACCCATTTCACCTAAGTTAGCTCCAAAATGATCCATTTCACCTAGGTTAGCTCATAAATGATGCATTTGACCTAGGTTAGCTCATAAACGACCCATTTCAACTAAGTTAGCTCATAAAAGCTCATAAATGATCCATTTCACCTAAGTTAGCTCAAAAACGATCCATTTCACCTTACTTAGCTCAAAAACGATGCCCTTCACCTTAGTTAGCTCATAAACGACCCATTTCAACTAAGTTAGCTCATAAATGGTCCATTTCAACTAAGTTAGCTCATAAACAATCCATTTCAACTTTGTTAGCTCATATATGATCCATTTCACCTAAGTTAGCTCATAAATGACATATACTTCTTGTTCTAGTCTTCTTCTTGTTCTAGTCACCTATTTCTAACTTTCTTATTTACCATTTTGCAGATTTCATTCACTTCATGGAAGCTAGCTTGCTATGATGGAGTGCTTGCTTTTCCTTTGATGAAACTTTGCATTGTATCTAGCTTGCTATCATGGAACTTGCTTATGTATGAACAATGTGTATGGATGGAACTTGCTTATGTATGAACAATGTGTATGGATGAAACTGATGTGTGAAACTGATGTGATATGTGATATGAAACTTATGTGCTGGATATGTGATATATATTTGTTGTCATATATATTTCCTGTGAAAATTGTTGGAGTAAAAAAAACAGAAAAAAGAGACAATATGCATGATCTTTGCCGTCTGCCACCGACGGCAAAGAGATCTTTGCCATCAGCAGCGGACGGCAAAGAGGCCACGTGGCAGGCAACTGTGCTTCCTGGGAGGCTGACCAATTTGGTTAGTTTGCCCATAGTGGCTGACGACAAAGGCTTTGCCATCCGCAGCGGACGGCAAAGGCCTGCCGTTAACCACCTAACGGAGTAATAGCGCATTTATTGCCGTCCATCTTCTTTGCCGTTCGCCGCGGACGACAAAGGCCCCTTTGTCATCAGCTGCCCGAAGCAGACGGCAACGCAGCTCTTAGCCGTCCCCTACTTTGCCGTCACCTTTTGCCGTCCACGGCTGATGGCAAAGGTCTTTGCCGTCCGCCATCCATGCCTTTGCCGTCCGCCGTCGCAGATGGCAAAGTAGCAGATTCCTGTAGTGCTTAAGATATTTCCATTCTCATTAAAGGGTGATGCTAAGACTTGGTATAATTCTCTTGCTCCTGGTTGTGCGTAGTCCCCAGGATATGATTTATTACTTCTCTACTAAATATTTCCCTGCTCATAAGAAACAAGCTGCCTTGCGGGAAATATATAATTTTGTGCAAATCAAAGATGAGAGTCTCCCACAAGCTTGGGGGAAGCTTCTCCGGTTACTTAATGCTTTGCCTGATCATCCTCTTAAGAAAAATAAAATACTTGATATCTTTTATAATGGACTAACCGATGCTTCCAAGGACTACTTGGATAGTTGTGCTGGTTGTGTTTTCAGGGAAAGAACAGTCGATGAAGCTGAAATACTATTGAATAATATGTTGACTAATGAAAATAATTGGACTCTTCTTGAGCCAATTCCTGAAGTAATTCCTGAACCAATTGAGCTAACTCCTGAGCCTATTCCTAAACCCACTCCGAAGAAGAGAGGTGTATTATTTCTCAGTCCTGAAGATATGCACGAGTCAAAGAAATCAATGAAAGAAAAAGGTATTAAAGCTGAAGATGTTAAGACTTTACCTCCTATTGAAGAAATACATGGTCTTAATTTGCCGCCTGAAGAACCACGTTGTCTTGATAACCCAACACAGGTAGTAAAGGTAAATTTTCTCTATAGATATGATAAAGTTGAAGTACCCTCTACTAAATTTAATAGCCCATGCTTAGATGAATTTGATGACTTTATGGCTAGACAAGAAAGTTTTAATGCTTATGTTGGTAGAGAGTTAAAGAATAATGCTTTCGAGATAGGACGCGTAGGTGATAATCTAGCTAGAGTTAAAGATGAACTTCACCGCGTTAGCAAATATGCTTCTATGGTTGCTACTCAAGATGAGCAAGTACTTAAAGCTCAAAATGATTTGCTTGCTGAATTAAATAATAAAAATGACTTTGCTGTTAGAGTGTCTACTAGAACTGGTAGAATGACTCAGGAACCTTTGTATCCTGAAGGTCACCCTAAGAGAATCGAGCAAGATTCTCAGAGAAATAATTTAGAGGCACCTAGTTCTTCTAAAAAGAAGAAGAAGAAAAACGATAGAACTTTGCATGCTTCTAGTGAACCTATTGTAGACACAACTGAGAATCCCAATGATATTTCTATTTCTGATGTTGAAACACAATCAGGTGATGAACATGAACCTAGTGATAATGTTAATGATAAAGTTCATGTTGATGCTCAACCTAGCAAAGACAATGATGTAGAGATTGAACCCGCTATTGATCTTGATAACCCACAATCAAAGAATCAACGTTATGATAAGAGAGATTTTGTTGCTAGGAAGCATGGTAAAGAAAGAGAACCATGGGTTCAGAAACTCATGCCCTTTCCTCCAAAACCATCCAAGTCAAAGGATGATGAGGATTTTGAGCGCTTTGCTGAAATGATTAGACCTATTTTCTTACGTATGCGCTTAACTGATATGCTTAAACTAAATCCTTATGCTAAGTATATGAAGGATATCATCACAAATAAAAGAAAGATACCGAAAGCTGAAATTTCCACCATGCTTGCCAATTACACTTTTAAGGGTGGAATACCAAAGAAACTTGGAGATCCGGGTGTTCCAACTATACCATGCTCTATTAAAAGAAACTATGTCAGAACTGCTTTATGTGATCTTGGAGCCGGTGTTAGTGTTATGCCTCTCTCTTTATATCGTAGACTTGAATTGAATAAGTTGACACCTACTGAAATATCTTTGCAAATGGCCGATAAATCAACTGCTATACCTGTCGGTATTTGTGAGGACGTGCCTGTTGTGGTTGCAAATGTCACTATCTTAACGGACTTTGTTATTCTTGATATTCCCGAGGATGATAGTATGTCTATTATCCTTGGTAGACCTTTTCTTAATACTGCATGGGCTGTTATTGATTGCAACAAAGGCAATGTCACTTTTCATGTTAATGGTAATGAGCATACGGTACATTTTCTGAGGAAACAATCTCAAGTTCATAGCATCAATTCTATTGAAAAAGTTCCAACTATCATTTTTGGAGGTTTTGAATTTCCTCTCCCTACTGTCAAGAAAAAGTATGATATTTTTATTGTTGGGGATTTCCATATCCCCGTTGAGGTAACTTAGTGTTATTCGAAATTTCTCTGGTTCCGTGTTATTCGGAATGAGTTTGTTAACAAGACTTGATCAACCTTGTTAGTGGGTTCATTTTGATGATCACGAGATGGATGAAACTAGAAGGCACAACCTTCTGTACCCTCTTTTTACTTTCTGTTATTTAGAATAAATAAAGCAAAAATAGTATTATCCGTCTATTTTCTGAATTATCCGTGCATTAAAAAATAGTCCGAAAATAAAAGTGCTCCAAATGCCCTGCAAATTGAGTATGATTTTTTTCTAGAATATTTGAGGATTTTAGGCACTGAAAACACTGCAAAAGGGGCAATCACCAGGCCATGAGAGAGGAGGGCGCCCCCCCCCTTAGGGCGCGCCCCCTGTCTCGTGGGCCCCTGGTGGGTCCCCTCCACTTATGCCAGCACCCACACACTTCATCTTCTACCCAAAAAAAATCCCCATCCAGCTCAAGCCCGAGTTCTAGCTTGTTTTGCTGTGATTTTCGATCTCTTAGCTCAAAGCTCCATTCGCAAAACTGCTTTGGGAGATTGTTGCTTGGTATGTGACTCCTCCATTGGTCCAAATAGTTTTTGTTCTAGTGCTTTATTCATTGCAAATTTTTGCTGCTTAGGTGACCATGTTCTTGAGCTTGCATGTTAAATTTTTGAGGTCCCAAGCAATTCCAATGCATGATATAGGCTCTAGGCACTTGTAGGAGTAGTTGCTATCAATCTTGTTTAGTTTTATTCACTTTTATTTTGAAGTTACTAAAATTTCAGAAATTTTCAGAAAATGTTAAGGAGGCTCTTTAAAGGCTCTTCTAGCCAAAGCTCTAAGGAAAAACAAGACAAAGAGAAGGAAAAACCCAAGTATAATCTTCCTCGCTTAGCGGAAGTACGGTCATGTGAATGGCCGTGTGAGGATTTCTTGAAAGAAGCCGGAATTCATGAAGACTTTTATGCTTTAATTGGGACTGCAGGCCTCACCGATTTCATGAACAACCGAATCGCTTAGTATCTCTTACTTACCAATACTTTCATGCAAAACTTTTATTATGATCCTAAGAAGTCACTGCCTGCAGTATCATTTCATTTATATGATGAATTCAGAGAAATGTCTTAACGTGATTTTTGCGCGATGTGTAGGATACCTTATGAGGGAGAATTAGAGGAACCCCATCGTGAAGATGTGGATGGTTTCGTTAAAACTATTGTTGTAGAAGAGCCAAAGAAGGGCTCTGAGGCAAAAGTCTCTAGCATACACTTTCCTGTTTTACGCTACTTTGCCATATTTGCTAGTAGATGCTTGATTGGTCGTGGGAATAGTGGAAACTTGAGCGTTCCAGATATTATTATTCTTAAACATGCTTTGCTGGGAGACAATACTTTTAGTATGGGTGCCGTCGTTGCTAAACGGCTATCCCTAAATCGTACAAAAGGCCCCATATTTGGAGGTATCTATGTTGCGCGTCTTGCTGAACATTTTCAGATACCCATTAGGCACCTTGAGGAGGAGGAGACAAAATTACCTCCTCACATTTTATATTACAAGAGCATGGTAGCACACAAGTTTATTGTTGACAACGAAGAGAAGATGCTCTTGTACAGACTTAGACTCAATAAGAAACACTTTGAGTTTATTATTTTGCCTGCACCTCTGTTATTTGACTTGCTTGCAGAAAATCGCCTCGTTACGCCGGAAGCGGTGAACAACCATCTAGCCCAAGCTTTTACTCCAGAACCTGAACCTGAGCCGGAACCTGAATTGGACACTTATCGTGCATCATCTGTCCAGTGGGATCCGGAGATGACCAGCCAGTGGTATCCTGATTACACCTCCCACTACACCAGGGAGAGTAGCGGCGGTCCTTGGTATTAGACCAACTTAGGCAAAAAGCCTAAGCTTGGGGGAGTACGTATTTCTCACTGACTTTACATTCATGTTCACACACTAGTCGTCGGTGCTCACACTCTTTCATTGTATTATCCATGTTAGTTTAAATTTTGTTTTTCTAGTTTTCTTCTTGTGTGTTTGATAAACCTTAAGAAAAACCAAAAAATTAGTTAGTTTAATTTCCTTGCTTGTAGTAGAAATTAAAATGAAAACCCCAAAAAGATTTCTCGTTCTTCTTCTACTTGTTGGGAGCTTTCCCGAGTAAATAGTTTTATTTTCTTTTCTTTCTTTTGGGGGGCGAGAAGACTATATAGAAAATGCTTAGTGGCTCTTATTTGCACGATTGTTTATTTAACTTAGAGCCCATATTACTTGTCTTCTCTCTTGAGTTGAATGCTTGCAGATCCCAGCTTAGTCCAATGCATGTGCACTCTTATTATTATACACATCGTTCGGTCGTGCAAGTGAAAGGCAATAATGATGATATATGATGGACTTATTGGGATGAGAAAAGCTGGTATGAACTCGAGCTCTCTTTTTTTTGTAAATATGATGATTCATCGTTCTTGAGTCAGCTATTATGAAGTAAACATTTTTGCAATGACATTTAGAGATTATAGTTGCTTGTGCCATGCTTGATTAGCTATGAGTTATAATGGTTTACCTTGTGTGCCAACATGTTATTAGAATGATTATGATGTGGTATGATGGGATGGTATCCTCCTTTAAATGAATTGAGTGACTAGACTTGGCACATGTTCACGCATGTAGTTGAATCAAATCAACATAGCCTTCATGATATTTATGTTCATGGTAGATTATATCCTACTCATGCTTGTACTCGGTGTAAATTAATTCTAATGCATGTTTACAACTGTTGTCGCTCTCTCAGTTGGTCGCTCCCCAGTCTTTTGCTAGCCTTCACCTGTACTAAGCGGGAATACTACTTGTGCATCCAAACTCCTTAAACCCCAAAGTTGTTCCATATGAGTCCACCATACCTTCCTATATGCGGTATTTACCTACCGTTCCAAGTAAATTTGTATGTGCCAAACTCTAAACCTTCAAATGAAATTCTGTTTTGTATGCTCGAGCCGCTCATGTTTCAACTAGGGCTGCCTATATCTTCCATTCTAGGTGGGTTATTCTCACGAGGAGTGGACTCCGCTCCTCATGCACGAGAAAGGGCCGGTAACCGGGATGCCCAGTCCCATGATCCAAAAAGATCAAAGCAAATCAAAATAATTAAACAAAACTCTCCCAGGGCTGTTGTATGTTGGAGGCACTCGTTGTTTCGAGCAAGCCATGGATTGATGCTTGTTGGTGGTTGGGGGACTATAAACCTTTACCATTTTGTTTGGGAACTGCCTATAATGCATGTAGTATGGAAGATACAGCCATCTCATAGTTGTTGCATTGACAGCAAAGGTATGCCGCTCAAAATGTTATTCAATCTCTATTTTAAAATCGAGCTCTGGCACCTCTACAAATCCCTGCTTCCCTCTGCGAAGGGCCTGTCTATTTACTTTTATGTTGAGTCATCATCCTTCTTATTAAAAGCACCCGCTGGAGAGCACACTGTCATTTGCATTCATATTATTGATTTATATTGGGTATGACTTGACTGGATCTCTTTTACCATGAATTACAATGTTTAGTCACTCCTTGATCTTTAAAGGTGCTCTGCATTTTTGTTTTGCGATCCCAGAAAGGGCTAGCGAGATACCATTTTGTTATATCATGTTATGATTATTTTGAGAAAGTGTTTTCATCCAAGTTTTATTATTATAGCTTGTTAGCTGATTATGTTATTGATATGAGTAATTGTGAGACCTAGGTGTTATTGTTAGTATGGTTAGTTCATAATATTTGCTGAAACTTGAATGCTGGCTTTTCATGTTACAACAACAAGAGCAAAAAGAGTTTGTAAAAGTTTTTCTTTATCACTTTCAGTTTATCAACTGAATTGCTTGAGGACAAGCAAAGGTTTAAGCTTGGGGGAGTTGATACGTCTCGAACGTATCTACTTTTCCAAACACTTTTGCCCTTGTTTTGGACTCTAACTTGCATGATTTGAATGAAACTAACCCGGACTTACGCTGTTTTCAGTAGAACTGCCATGATGTTGTTTTATGTGTAGAAAAGAAAAGTTCTCGGAATGTCCTGGAAATCCACGGAGGCACTTTTCAGAATTATTAAGAATTTTTGGCGAAAGAATGAAGGCCTGGGGGCCCACGGGCTGTCCACGAGACAGGAGGCGCCCCCCTAGGGCGCGCCCTCCTATCTCGTGGGCCCCCTGGACACCTCCCGACCTCAACTCCAACTCCATATATACCGTCTCGGGGAGAAAAAAATCAAGGAGAAAGTTTCATCGCGTTTCACGACATGGAGCCGCCGCCAAGCCCTAATCTCTCTTAGGAGGGCTGATCTGGAGTCCGTTCGGGGCTCCGGAGAGGGGGATTCGTCGCCGTCGTCATCATCAACCATCCTCCATCACCAATTTCATGATGCTCACCGCCGTGCGTGACTAATTCCATCGTAGGCTTGCTGGACGGTGATGGGTTGGATGAGATTTACCATGTAATTAAGTTAGTTTTGTTAGGGTTTGATCCCTAGTACCCACTATGTTCTGAGACTGATGTTGCTATGACTTTGCTATGCTTAATGCTTGTCAGAGGGCGGTGGATGGGGTGGTGGACGGAGGAGACTGTGGTGGAGAGCGTGTTTTGGTGCCCATGGAGTATGAATGGGGAAATGGAGGGAGAGAGGAAGGGGGAACCGTGTCTTCAGGGCGTGCTTGTCTCAAATGCGAGGAAATTTACAAACTTAGCCCCCGTTTAAAATTTCTTACATCACAACAATATTAGTCAGTTGGGGATAGGACGATAATCTCACATACACCAAATATTTGCCGATGGAGATTTCGGCCGGCGAGAGTTTGTTTTGGCGCCCACCGTGTATGAACTGGGGAGGGAGGTCAGAGGCAATTCTGGCCGAGGAGAAACTGTGTTTTGGCGTGTATGAATCCGGGGAGGTGAGAGGCAGAGGCGCTTATGTCACATTTAGTGAAATTACAAGCCCACCCCTATCGAAACCTATAGAAATCGAGCCGATAGGGTTTGCATGTCAGGGATAGGATGTAATTTCCATTATACATATTTTGGTTTTGGGCGGTTACTGTGACTTTCCCCGCTTCGTTCAAAATTTTGCAGAGAAAGAGTGTACGTTTACCGTGCCAACTCTTTTCCAATCCAGTTTGTATTTTTTTCAGGAAGGATCCATTTTGTATTTGAATACAAATCTATATACATCATTTTTTATATATACTTTCAAAAGCACAACACCCTTTATACATAAATATGGTTTACAAATGGCATGATCTCAGATTCATAAGGCTGGATCCATCTTAATTTGGATTTTCAAATATTTGAAACCACTTTATGTTGAAATCCAATGTATGCATTCCTCACTAACTTCTCAAACACGTATAATGTGTTTCACACACGCAACATATAGTGTAATCCCGTTTAGACATTAATTGCATAAAAACCATGCATTGTCTCTAATTAAAGAATCTATGGATCACTAATATTGATAAACTATATAGCTTTACACATGTCCCCAAATTCAAATGAATATGCATGTTTGATAGACCAATTTTCGTTATGATATTATCGATGTCGTGATCTCTAGTTTAAATATTTGAATCCCCTTTAATCCAGATATTCGTCTCATATAGCTATCACTCATGCTTATATATCTCTCTACACCTATATGCCTTCATCGTCTCTCGGGTATCTCTCGTGCTACTTGTATGTTGACAATGATCTTTTATCTTTGTAACACACTAACGGTACTCTCTCCCTCGACCTTCACTCTATCTCTCTCTAAGTATATCTCACTTCCTGCTATGTGTCTCTAACTATGATCCTCCCTGTGAAATCTCTTTCTCTCGCACAAACACAAACTTCGTCTCCCGGGATCTCATTTCTCTCTACTATTCCCCTGTTTTCCACTCACACACCCCCTCTCACACACAGATGTCTTGTGCTCCTTAGGTATGAGAAGCTACAACTCTTCCTCTTAATTAAATATCTCTTTCTCACACACAAACACAAACTCTGTCTCCCAGGGTCTCATATCTCTCCACCATTCCCTTGTATGTCGCTCAGACACACTCTCTCTCCCTAGAGATATCTCGCGTTCCCTTATATGTCTCTCTAACTATCACTCTCCTTGTGAAATATCTTTCTCTCTCGCAAACACAAAACTCTGTATCTCGGGAACTCATTTCTCTCTGATGTTTGTTTGTATGTGACTCACATGCACCCTCTCTCTATCTCTCTCACACCCACACACATAACGCGACCTTCTGATCCACTCGACCCTTATCTCTTACACACACACTAGCTAGCCAATCTCCCTCTAGCTAGCATCTTTATCTTTCTATTTATCTGTTTCTCCATCAACCTTATTTCTCGCCCTCGCTCTTTCTTCCTATCACGCACACTATATATGTTTCTCTCTACATGTAGTCATGCGCCCTCTTTTTATCTTTCTCTCTCTCACACACATAACTTGACCCCCTGAACCAGTCGGCGGTCATCTCTAACACACAAACTAGCCCATGTCCCTCTAGCTAGCATCTCTATCTCTCTATCTATCTATAGTTTCTCTGTCAACCTTTCTTTCTCGCACGCACTCTTGCTTCCTATCACGCACACTATATTTGTCTCTCCATACATGCATTTATAGGTTGATCTCTTTTGCACAATCATTGTGTCTCTCTCCCTCTGCTCGCCATAGATGCATGCTCCAGCCCACACCACTATCTCTTAAGGACAAAAACACATGCGCAATTATCGGGCCTTCTTCCCTCCACTCTCACATGCATGCATATTGTCATACCGATCCGTCTCTCCCATGTCGTTGATCTTATGACTTATGTCTTCTTTCTTTAATGTCGATCATGCACACGTGCACACACACACACACATCCCATGTTCTAACGACCAAATCTCGAAGGATTTGAGTCTCTGTGCTTACCGTGCTAGTCCCTGGATCGAACTCGCTAGCACACACAGTATAGATGAATACCAGAATAGCAAGTGCATCATTTATTACAATGTATGATCTAGAATGTATAAAATAAAACAATATGCATAGCACTTGGTTAGCTTTATTCAACCTAATAGCGGAAAGTAGCAGAAAATAATGATGAGTTCCCATCATAGCCCACTGGCGATGGTGAGTGCAGACTCGCGACCCTAATGGTACCTTACTCTTCGTCTGAATATCCTGCAACATGAGACGTTGCAGCCATATAGGTCAATACTTTGAACGTATTGGCAAGTTACACATGAGTAATAATATAGCAGACCTACATGTATATGCATAGTACAACAAAAGGAAGGCTTGAGGGTTTATTTTGCATAAAGCTGATTTTATCCTAACAAATACCTAATGGTCAAATTTTTATTTAGTTCTTTTATTACTACAATTAAGTACACAAGGTTGAGTTGGCAAAAATCAACTCCAACCTACCCTTTTATTAAGTTGCCCACAAATATTATTAAGTGTCACATCTGTCAAGATCATCCAACAACTGTAATGACATAGTGGCTCAAATTTACCCATAACCAGGGGCAGGGCTAATCATGATTAGTTTTTAATACTCTGTAGAGTTTAGTAAACTTTACCCACTGGACTCAATCCGAAGATTGAGACGAAGTCTTTCAGAAGCAGTCCCCTAGTCCCAACAGGAGGCCCATCCCAACTATTATATCTACATCTGCTGGCACATCCGGGTAAGGGTTCCACAACTGATCAACTGAGCCAGAGCCCATTTAGCCAGTGGACGTACATGGAAGCTACTAGTCACTAAGTCTGTCTGATCTTTTTGAGCCTGGGCAACCGTCCACTTACATTCAGAGGGTAAACGCCATGATGTTCTTGAAACCACCCTTCAATACCAATTCCGCCCAGAGATGATTTAAGTCAACAATTACTACTCAATTTGATTATATTTATAATCCTCACATAATCTCAATGTATGCACGGACCACCCCCCTCTACAAAGCATAGCAAAGTAAAACTACCACGATTTGCAAAAGACGGGAAGATAGCTGAACATCATATAGCAAAATAATATAGTAATCCTATACATGCAGATATTTATAGTGTGATAGAACTACATGCATAGAAAACAATAGGTAAAGGATGATCAACATGTAAATTGCCTTGGTTCTGGTTCAGAAAGTCACACTCCCGACAATAGTTCACGTCACACTCCGGACAATCTACACGTTTCACACAATTCAACAAATCAATCACAGAAACACGAATAGAACCAAAATAAAAATCAACAGCAAGAAAATCATTTCAAAAACCCAACAACAGTAGCATAACAACACCTAAATTGCACTATGGTCACGATGCAAAAAGAAACACTCGATTCCGACAAACGGTTTGAAAGTTATGGCCTCCGGAAGGTTTGATTCAAATTTGAACGAATTCAAATTTAAAAAGTGCAAACATGTGCAAAGTTTGGTTCTGTGATAAAGTGCTGATTTTTGTGAGTGCACAGGAAAAAGAATCACCTAAATTGGACTTATATAATAAAAGATATAGCTAGTTGAATTTTGGATGAAAATCTGTGAAAACAAAAGAAACAGAAATCTCCTGGTTCCTGTGCGGCACTGTAGCTGCACCTGTAGCAGTCTGCCACGTGGCAGTTTGTGATTGGCCAAAGGCTCCTGTGCGCGTGCGTGCTCACCAGAAGCAGAGGACGGCGGCGGTGCTCCTCCGGTGGGTCTCTGGCGAAGGCGAGGTGACGGGCGGGTGCGTCGTTGAGTGGCGGAGGCGGTGGTGGTGCTTAACGGCGACGGGGCGAACTATGCGGACAACGGCGAGCTCGCGAACTTCGGAGTGCTCCGGCGGCGGCGGACGAGCTGTTCCCTCCCGCGATGCTGTGTTTTAGGCCACGAGAATGTGTCAGGCGAGAGTGGCGTCGAGAGGGGGCTCGAAAGGTGCAAGAGGTCCGGCTGTACGAGCTCTTACGGCGGCACAATCCTCCGGCGAAGACGGCGGACGGCGGAGCTCCTGTGCGAGATCCAAATCTCCTGCAGAGGTCGTATGGTCGAGGGAAAGTGGGGGAAGGGCCTCGGTAGGGTTGCGCAGGGTGTTTGGCTCGCGTGCGGTGTCTCTGGTGGACACGGAATGGACCAGGAGCGCCAGGTCGATCCGGCTCGGCCTCGCTGTGCGCGCGGTGCGCGTCCAGCTCGGTGGAGAAGAAAGAGACGGCGATTCCTATTTAGCGAAACAGGCGCCGGTTTATAGGCAATTTTGCTAACCGGCGCCTGCAGCGCGTTGGATGGGCACGGTGTTTGGCTCGCGTGCGGTGTCTCTGGTGGACACGGGATGGACCAGGAGTGCCAGGTCGATCTGGCTCGGCCTCGCTATGCGCGCGGTGCGCGTCCGACTCAGTGGAGAAGAAAGAGACGGCGATTCCTATTTAGCACCACAGGCGCCGGTTTATAGGCAATTTTGCTAACCGGCGCCTGCAACGCGTTGGATGGGCACGGTGTGTGGCTCGCGTGCGGTGTCTCTGGTGGACACGGGATGGACCAGGAGCGCCAGGTCGATCCGGTCGGCCTCGCTGTGCGCGCGGTGCGCGTCTAGCTCGGTGGAGAAGAAAGAGACGGCGATTCCTATTTAGCGCCACAGGCGCCGGTTTATAGGCAATTTTGCTAACCGGCGCGTGCAGCGCATTGGATGGGCGCGGTGTTTGGCTCGCGTGCGGTGTCCCTAGTGGACACGGGATGGACCAGGAGCGCCAGGTCGATCCGGCTCGGCCTCGCGGTGCGCGGTGCGCGTCCGGCTCGGTGGAGAAGAAAGAGACGGCGATTCCTATTTAGCGCCACAGGCGCCGGTTTATAGGCAATTTTGCTAACCGGCGCCTGCAGCGCGTTCGATGGGCTCGGCCCATCTTCTCCTTTATTCTGTTTTAAGATTCGAACCTGCGACCGCAGGGAGAAGGCCGCTTTTGTTGCGATTCGAACCTGCGACCTCATGGTCAGTTCTGTTATGCACTACCGCTCCACCGTCCCGAATTAGCTGCTCAAGTACTGCTTCATCCGCTCTTTTTTCTTTCCTTTTACGCCTTTTCCTCTCTTTTTTTCACTTTTTCACTTTTTTCGTCTTTGTTTTTAATTGCACGAACTTTTTTTAAAATTTGGTGAACTTTTCCTAATCACGTTGAACTATTTTCAGATTGGTTGAACTTTTTTAAAACTTCTACGAACGTTTTTCATATTCGATGAACTTTTTTTGAGAACGGTTTCGTTCCTCCTTTTCTTTTTCTTTGAACGGTTTTCCTTTTTCTCTCTCTAAATGAGTGACCTTTTTCTTCAAATTCGTGAACTTTTTTCAAAATCAATGAACTTTATTCAGAATCGATGATCTTTTTGACATTTGATGAACTTTTTCAAATTTTGATGAACTTTTTTTCAAATTCTATGAACTTTTTTCATAATCGATGAACTTTTTGACATTGGATGAACTTTTTTCAAATTATGATGAACTTTTTTTCAAATTTTATGAACTTTTTTTTACAATTATGATAAACTTTTTTTCAATTTGATGAACTTTTTTTTTACAATTTTGATGAATTTTTGTAAAATTCGATGAACTCTTTTAAATTCAATGAACTTTTTCCATTTTTATGTTTTTTCCAATTGGTACAAACATTTTTGAAATTATTTGATTTCTTTCAATTCGTGGTCTTTATGAATGTGTTTTCAATTTATGTTTTGTTTATTCAAATAATTACAGTTGGTATATAGTACTATTACTTAATGAATGCTCAAAAGAGCTATATTTCCACTAGTAAGTAACCAACCGAGCGTGTCCTGTTGGTTAGCCCGTGTTGGCGTTCACTTTGGCATTGGGAGTTCGAATCACAGTACTCGTACATTTTTACACTGCGGTTTTCCTTTTTCTGCATGTTGCTGGGCCTGCCCAAGTCGCGGTTGCGTGGGCGCCAGCTACCTGTTCGAGCGCTTAAGGCGCCGAACAGGAGCTCCCGAAAGAGACGCGGGGCGGGTCGGGCACGGGCAGCGCTGCCGCGTACCGCTTCGCGGGAAGTGGGCTGCGGGTGGGGAACTGGGCTGCAGCGGTGGGCCGCGCTGGCAGGCTAGCTGGCTGGCCGGCTCGTCTTTTTTTTAAGAACACAAAACTGCTACAACAGTTAAACTAAAAATAAAAACAACATAATAAAAACTAAAAAAATACATATACTCACAGTAAAAAATTTAATACTAATATAAACTACAGGAACACTAGTTCCTCACCTAATGAATTTTTGGAAAATCATTTTATGCAATAGGCCACACAAAACAGCAACAAAACAGCCATGTAAAATATTTTGGAGACAAATAAAAATACCGGAACATATAAAATGAACCGGAAATAATATTCTTGAAATTATGAACATTTTTAAACAGGGAAGAAGTCATGTTACCTCCGCTCCAATAAATTGCCTTTAGTGGCGTAATGAAAAGAATATTGCAGAAGAGCAAATAATGCATGGAAAATATGATATGCATATGTATGATCTAATAACATCCTAATTTAGGAAAATTGGGATGTTACACACATATACATGTATACCTCCCGCTCATGCACGTTCAAGGTCTCCTATGTCTCTATATGTAGTTAATTACCCCCAGCCCTAACCCCACATCAAATTGTTCTCTTCTTGTGTGCACATGACTTCTGCCTGGATGGGTCTTTTTTCTAAAACACACACTCACACTTAACAACCTCCTTCTAGCTACCCCCTCTCTCACCCTTCCCCTATATTCCCGAAACCAATAAGACCATCCCTTCATTTAATTCCCGTACATGCACCATCAATATATAGTAGTCTTCCTCGGTGTCTCTCGAACAAACAAGTTATCTCGATGTCGACTCCTCTCACGCGCACACGCCTTCTCTTCCCTCTCTACGGGCCTCTTCTCTCTCGCACCCCCTCGTTGGTGGCTTTTGCCATACACATCACCTCTCTATGATGAAGCCACACACTTAATTTACTTTCGTCACCGAAGACTCCGCTTCACACACACACACACACACACACACACACACACACACATAAACACGCCCCCCCCCACACCACTAAGACTCCATCTCACACACACATGCTCTAGGCGGAGCATTTGTTCCTACCATCCTTCGTCCAACCTTACCCGTATGATAAACAATCACCTTAATTTACTTATATAACATGGACAAATTCCACTTTACTTTAGTAGTTAGCAAACTTCTCATAATATATAACGTAAATCATAAGCAGGAAGTGACATTTTTTACACAACTACATTAACATGGCCATGTAAATCACAAGCTAAAGTGTAATACCATTATACTTATATCCTGGTTGGAAAGGTGGAGTACCTGTCCGAAGAGTAAATTCGCACACACGCACTCTGTCTCTCAGAATCTCACACACATACCAGTTAGGTGACGCCCCCTAAGCAGACCCGTATGTTACAATTTGTGCACCCGCTGGTACACGTGATGGTGCGCATTTATTTAAGCCAGACGGCGAACCCAAACAGTAGCTGCATTCATTCCCCTCCTGCCTCCTCTTCTCTGGTCGTCGTCATAATCCCGCCATAAACCCGCCGGAGCGGCGCTTTAATCTGGAAGCGGCGCTAAGGCCGGATCGCAGCCGCCCTGCCTCCTAAGTCCGGACTAGCCAGAGCCAGATGAGGAGGCGTTGGAGGCGGAGCAGCAGCATAGCCGGAGGAGCAGAACGATGATGCGAAGCCGGAACAGGAGGATGACGACGCGGGCAAAGCAGAGCCGAAGGAGGACAATGATTTCCATTATACTCAGACTTAAAGGGCTTTGAGTTTCACGCCACATTTATTTCATAGAGATAAGAGAAAGGAAATTTTAGTGGTCATGCATGCATCTTTTTGTGCTAGCACTCCTATATAAGGATTGACCGGTCGCTTCCCGCGGACGTGCGCGGGCGGTGGAAGAGGAAGGGGAAGGGAAGCGGGCTATGGAGTACGCTAGTTGCACCACGAGGTCCAAGGAACCTTCGTGCCAAATAATGCATAGTTGTATAGTATAGTCCAGCAGAGTATGAATTGGCCTTTAGGTTGCGTGTGGATGACATGGCTGCAACATGCAGGCTGCAGTTTGATAGCCTACCGATCAGCTTCGCACGGTTTGGGCATGCAAGATTTGCATGCACGCATGTCACACACGTACTTGCCAAACGTGTGCTCGAAAAAGGGCGACCAAGTCCGCTAGTCCGCGTTGGTCCATGCGACTGGAAAACAACTAATCCCAATCGCTGTAAATGTCGTGCGTGCTTTAATTCCGGGCTTGTGGATGGATGCGAACGTGCCGTACAACGAACTGCCCACCAACTCCCTAATCTCTATCTCTACTCTTATAATAATAATAATCTATCTATCTATACTTCTCTATCTCTACTCTTATATATTATATACTCTTATAAAAAAACAGAGTTGGTCATGATGGTGTTCCTGCCATCCTGCAATATGGGTCGTCCGATTTATATTTGATGGATAGGAAGGAAACTATGGCAATTTTGCAAAAACATACCAACACCCCTCTCCACATTTGCAAATAAGGCCTTCCCTTGTTCATCCTTTTCTCTCACAAGATAAACTACTCATACAAATGCATCTTGATGTTACGTGCAACGCAGGGGCATCTTGCTAGTAATAAATAATAATCTACTCTTATAAAAAACAAATTTGGTGATGATGGTGTACCTTCCCTCCTACAATATAGACCGTTCAATTTACATCTGACGGATAGGAAGGAAACTATGGAAATTTTGCAAAAAAGATACCCGCACCCCTCTCCACATCTGCAGATAAGGCCTTCCCTCCTTCATCTTCATCTCCCACGAGATAAACAGCTCGTATAAATGCATCATGATGTTACGTGCAACGCATGGGCCTCTTGCTAGTCTCAAATATAAACTATACTAGTGCGCGCCTGTAGAACATCCTTTCCTAAGGGACGAAGCGCTACAGTTACCATCTCCTCTCATGTAAACCAGCTCCACAAGTGACAAGGCAGTTGGTCGCCATTGCCATGGATTCGCAAGGCGGTGGTTGATACGTCCATTTTGCATCATGCTTTTATATCAATATTCATTGTATTATGGGCTGTTATTACACATTATATCTCAACACTTATGGCTATTCTCTCCTATTTTACAAGGTTTACCATAAAGAGGGGGAATGCTGGCAGCTGGAATTCTGGCTGGAAAAGGAGCAAACATTGGAAACCTATTCTGCACAACTCCAAAAATCCTGAAACTCCATGGAACTTATTTTTGGAATTAATAAGAATTATTGAGCGAAGAAACTACCAGAGGGGGCCCACACCCAGGCCAGGAGGGTGGGGGGGCACCCACCCCTACTGGGCGCACCCCCTGTCTCCTGGGCCCCCTGGTGGCCCTCCGGTGCCCATCTTATGCTATATGAAGGCCTTTACCCTGGAAAAATCGTGGGCAAGCTTACGGGATGAAACTCCGCCGCCACGAGGCGGAACCTTGGCGGAACCAATCTAGAGCTCCGGCAGAGTTGTTCTGCCGGGGAAACTTCCCTTCGGGAGGGGGAAATCATCACCATCGTCATCACCAACGATCCTCTCATCGGGAGGGGGTCAATCTGCATCAACATCTTCACCAGCACCATCTCCTCTCAAAACCCTAGTTCATCTCTTGTATCCAATCTTGTATCAAAATCACAAATTGGTACCTGTGGGTTGCTAGTAGTATTGATTACTCCTTGTAGTTGATGCTAATTGGTTTACTTGGTGGAAGATCATATGTTCAGATCCTTAATGCATATTATTACTCCTCTGATTATGAACATGAATATGCTTTGTGAGTAGTTACATTTGTTCCTGAGGACATGGGTGAAGTCTTGCTATTAGTAGTCATGTGAATTTGGTATTCGTTCGATATTTTGATGAGATGTATGTTGTCTTTCCTCTAGTGGTGTTATGTCAACATCGACTACATGACACTTCACCATTATTTGGGCCTAGAGGAAGGCATTGGAAGTAATAAGTAGATGATGGGTTGCTAGAGTGACAGAAGTTTAAACCCTAGTTTATACGTTGCTTCGTAAGGGGCTGATTTGGACCCATATGTTTAATGCTGTGGTTAGGTTTACCTTAATACTTCTTTTGTAGTTGCGGATGCTTGCAATAGGGATTAATCATAAGTGGTATGCTTGTCCAAGTAAGGGCAGTACCCAAGCACCGGTCCACCCACATATCAAATTATCAAAGTACCGAATGCGAATCATATGAGCGTGATGAAAACTAGCTTGACGATAATTCCCATGTGTCCTCGGGAGCTCTTTTCTCATTATAAAAAATTGTCTAGGCTTGTCCTTTGCTGCAAAAAGGATTGAGCCACCTTGCTGCACTTTATTTACTTTCATTGCTTGTTACCCATTATAATTTATCTTATCACAAAACTATCTGTTACATACAATTTCAGTGCTTGCAGAGAAAACCTTACTGAAAACCGCTTGTCATTTCCTTCTGCTCCTCGTTGGGTTCGACACTCTTACTTATCGAAAGGACTACGATAGATCCCCTATACTTGTGGGTCATCAAGACTCTTTTCTGGCGCCGTTGCCGGGGAGCGTAGCGCTTTTGGTGAGTGGAACTTGGTAAGGAAACATTTATATAGTGTGCTGAAATTTTCTGTCACTTGTTACTATGGAAACTAATCCTTTGAGGGGCTTGTTCGGGGTATCTTCACCCCGACCAGAAGAGAAAAGAGTTGCTCCTCAACCTACTAAACCTACTGAAAATATTTACTTTGAGATTCCTTCGGGTATGATAGAGAAACTGCTAGCTAATCCATTTGCAGGAGATGGAACATTGCATCCCGATTTACACCTTATCTTTTGTGGATGAAGTTTGTGGATTATTTAAGCTTGCAGGTATTCCCGATGATGTTGTCAAAAGGAAGGTCTTCCCTTTATCTTTGAAGGGAGATGCATTGACATGGTATAGGCTATGTGATGATACGGGATCTTGGAATTATAAACGATTGAAGTTGGAATTTCACCAGAAGTTCTATACTATGCATCTTGTTCATCGTGATCGTAATTACATATATAATTTCTGGCCTCGCGAAGGAGAAAGCATCGCTCAAGCTTGGGGGAGGCTTAAATCAATGTTATATTCATGCCCCAATCATGAGCTCTCCAGAGAAATGATTATTCAAAAATTTTATGCTCGGCTTTCTCCCAATGATCGCAACATGCTCGATACTTCCTGTGCTGGTTCTTATATGCTGAAGACTATTGAATTCAAATGGGACTTATTGGAAAGAATTAAAGGCAACTCTGAAGATTGGGGTTCCGACGATGGTAAGGAGTTAGGTATGACACCTAAGTTTGATTGTGTTAAATCTTTTATGGATACCGATGCTTTTCGTGGATTTAGCGCCAAGTATGGACTTGACTATGAGATAGTAGCTGCTTTTTGTGAATCTTTTGCTACTCACGTTGATCTCCCTAAAGAGAAGTGGTTTAAATATAATCCTCCCGTTGAAGTAAAAGTAGTTGCACCTATTATAGTTGAAGAAAAGACTGCCACCTATAGTGATCCTATTGTTCCTACTAATTATGTTGAGAAACCTCCTTTTCCTGTTAGGATAAAGGATCATGCTAAAACTTCGACTATTGTTCGTAAGAGTAATACTAGGACTTATACACCTCCTGAGCAAATCAAAGTTGAACCTAGTATTGCTATGGTTAAAGATCTCTTGGATGATGATTTAGATGGGCATGTTATTTATTTCTGTGGTGAGACTGCTAATATTGTTAAACCAGATGCTAAGATTCATAGACCTGTTGTAGGCATGCCTGCTATTTCTGTTAAAATAGGAGATCATTGTTATCATGGCTTATGTGATATGGGTGCTAGTGCTAGTGCAATACCCTATGACTTATATAAAGAAATTATGCATGACATTGCACCCGCTGAAATAGAAGATATTGATGTTACTATTAAGCTTGCTAATAGGGACACCATTAAACCAGTTGGGATTGTTAGAGATGTTGAAGTCTTGTGTGGGAAGGCTAAATATTCTGCTGATTTCCTTGTTCTTGGTTCCCCACGAGATGACTTTTGTCCCATTATTTTTGGTAGACCCTTCTTGAATATAGTTAATACTAAGAATGATTGTGAAAAGGATATTGTTACAATTGGCTTAGAGGGTATGTCTCATGAGTTTAATTTTGCTAAGTGTCGTAGACAACCTCGTGATAGAGAATCACCTAGTAAGGATGATATTATTGGTCTTGCTTCTATTGCCGTGCCTCCTACTGATCCGTTAGAACAATATTTGCTAGACCACGAAAATGATATGTTTATGAAGGAAAGAAGGGAAATAGATGAAGTATTCCTTCAACAGGAACCTATGCTGAAACACAACCTACCCGTTGAAATTCTAGGGGATCGCCCTCCACCCAAGGGTGATCCCGTGTTTGAACTCAAACCATTACCTGATAATCTTAAGTATGCTTATCTTGATGAAAAGAAAATATATCCTGTTATTATTAGTGCTAACCTTTTAGAGTAAGAAGAAGAAAGATTATTAAAAACTCTGAAGAAGCACCGTGCTGCTATTGGATATACTCTGGATGATCTCAAGGGCCTTAGTCCTACGTTATGCCAACACAAAATTAATTTGGAGGACGATGCCAAACCAGTTAGAGATCCTCAATGACGATTGAAGCCTAAGATGAAAGAAGTGGTAAGAAAGGAGATACTAAAGCTCCTTGAGGCAGGCATAATTTATCCCATTGCTGATAGTGATTGGGTAAGCCCTGTCCATTGTGTTCCTAAAAAGGGAGATATTACTGTCGTTCCTAATGATAAAGATGAATTGATCCCGCAAAGAATTATTACAGGTTATAGATTGGTAATTGATTTTTGTAAATTAAATAAAGCTACTAAGAAAGATCATTACCCTTTACCTTTTATCGATCAGATGCTAGAAAGACTATCCAAACACACACATTTCTGCTTTCTAGATGGTTATTCTGGTTTCTCCCAAATATCTGTGTCAGCGAAGGATCAATCTAAAACTATTTTTACTTGCCCTTTCGGTACTTTTGCTTATAGACGTATGCCTTTTGGTTTATGTAATGCACCGGCTACCTTTCAAAGCTGCATGATGCCTATATTCTCTGACTTTTGTGAAAAGATTTGTGAGGTATTCATGGATGATTTCTCTGTCTATGGATCCTCTTTTGATGATTGCTTAAGCAACCTTGATTGAGTTTTGTAGAGATGTGAAGACACTAGTCTCGTCTTGAATTAGGAAAAGTGCCACTTTATGGTTAATGAAGGCATTATCTTGGGGCATAAGATTTCCGAGAGAGGTATTGAGGTTGATAGACCTAAAGTTGATGCTATTGAAAATATGCCATGTCCCAAGGACATAAAAGGTATAAGAAGTTTCCTTGGTCATGCCGGTTTTTATAGGAGGTTCATTAAGGACTTTTCTAAAATCTCTAGGCCTCTAACTAATTTATTGCAAAAAGATATTCCTTTTATCTTTGATGACGATTGTGTAGAAGCATTTGAAATACTTAAGAAAGTTTTGATCACTGCACCTCTTGTTCAGCCACCTGATTGGAATTTACCCTTTGAAATTATGTGTGATGCTAGTGATTATGCTGTAGGTGTTGTTTGTAACACCCCGAGAATCATGCTACAGTAATCTCCCCCTAATGGTGGCCATGTCATCATGATTACTATGCAGCTTGCCACTTGTCCAAAAATCAAAACCTTTTTCAAATTTAAAATAAAGTCAAACTAGAAAAGTTTGCAAAAGTCAAAACTAAAAAGTACAAACGGTGAAAAATAAGTCATAAGTGATTATGGTGGAGAAACCACATTTTTATAAAACGTTTAACTGCTCTAAAATAATTAAAAAAATAGGTAAAACAATTAAGTAAATGTCTCTTGTATTTTATAAAATACTAAACTATATTATTTGGGGGTTAAACCTTTTTGTAGCAGAGGAATAATTAGTGATACTATTATAGGTACAACTTTTATGTTTTATGAAACTAAAATAAAACAAAACAGTAAAAGGAAATATAAGGAAAAGGAAAATAAAACAAAAGAAAATAATATAGAAAACAGAAAAGGGGGAAAACCCTCTGGCCCAAATGGGCCTTGGCCCAGCTACGCTACCAAGCCGAACTCACCCCCACTCCCCCTGTTCCTTGTCGCCGTGGCTGTGGCCGATGCCCGCCACCGCACCGGCCGACGCCGTGGCGGCCATCCACCGGCGCTCGCGGCCTACATAACCACGGCCACCCCCAAACCCTAACCTTTTCCCCCGATCCCCCTTCTCTCCTCGAGCCCGACGCCCGCCCGCGCCCCAGGCGCCCGACGCCGACGCCGTTCGTCCTCGCCGGAGTCGCCTCACCGCCACCGTCGGCCGTCTTCGCCGTCGTCCCCGTCTTCCCCCTCAACGGACTCCTTTGCGCCTCGCTTGCCCCCGTTCGACTACAACGATGAGCTCGAGCTGGGAAGGACTTCTCGGAGCAGATCGAGCGCGTCTTCATCCTTCGGTCACCGGCGTTCTTCCTCAAATCCGGCCACCCCTGCGCTACTAACCTTTCGCCGGGCCATCGTGTGCCTTCCCAGTGAGCTGCATTCCCCTTACGATTGCATCGCCGTAGCCGCGCCTGTTCGCCTCGGTCGCCCTGAACCGGAGCTCTGCTCCTGCTCGTGCTCACCTGCACCTCGTCGTGCCCTCTGCCTCCAGTGCACGCACGCTAGCCTGTTGTCGCTCCCACCCGCGTGCATTGCCGCTACTGCCCTGCTGCTCGCCGTGGTCGTCGCCCTCACCCTCCCGCAGCCGCACTGGAGCTCTGCTCCCCCCCGCGACCACTCGCCGCCCCGCCTCTTCGTCACCGCACCCGCGACCACTGGCCTCACCTGCCCGCGCGTACCGCCGCCCCTGGGATGCATCCGGCCGTGCGCGGCATTGCCTGGCCGCGCCTGCGCCATGCCGTTACCCGCTGCTGCTCTACTGAACTTGCTGCTGCTGTTGAATGCTACTGTAGCCATAGCTAGCTTGGCTACTTCTACACTGACTACCCCCCTTTACTGCAGCAAAACAATAACAAAACGAATTTTAATGTAAATAAAAATTGTGTGGACTGAAAGTACACTTGACAAACTCTATTTTATCCCACTGAACCAAATCCTTTTGATGATTACATTAAATCCTACAAAAATCACAAAATGACATCTTATGTTAATAACTTTTAGCCTACTAACTTGTGTGTGCTGTATGTGTGCGTCGTGCACGTGGCCGGAGTAGTGGCCAGCCCTTGTTAGATTAGTACTACTAGGTGTTAATTAATGGCTAGAATAGTCTATGTACAGATGACATGTGGCCCCTTTTTTTTAAAAGCCTAATTAATAGTTTGTGCCAATGACAAGTAGGGCCCAATGCACTGTTCATTGGTTGACTAGTAAAGGTGTTGACTGAGTCAACCCAGCTCCTTGACCCCACATGTCTTTGAGTGTGACTAGCCCCTGCTGAGTTTAAAAAGACATTTCACTGTTTATTTTTTTGAATTAAATGAATTAAAAAAATCCTTTAAACTTTAGAAAATCATAGAAAATTAACCGTAGCTCGGATGAAAATGTTTTCTACAGGAAAGTTGCTCAGAACGACGAGACGAATCCGTATACACGGCCTGTTTACTTGTCAGATGCCTCTAACTATCTGAACATGGAACATTCCCCCTTCGGTCTTCTGTCTGGCACAGGTCCGGAAACGGGAAAACATTCCCCGTTGAATTCCCCTTTCACCTATATCGTGTAGCCATACATTAGGTCACACCCGGCACATCATATTGCCACGTTATGATTTGTGATGCTATGTTTGCTTTATATTTACTGTTTCTTCCCCCTCTTCTCTCCGGTAGACCCCGAGACCGATGCTGCCCCTGTGATCGACTACGTCGACGACGACGCCTCCTTGCCAGAGCAACCAGGCAAGCCCCCCCCCCCTTGATCATACCGATATCGCGCATTCCATTCTCGCATGCTTGCATTAGATTTTGCTACTGTTATTGTTTGCTCCTATTCTGATGCATAACCTGCTTTTGTATCTGCTGTTGTACCTTACCTGCTTATCCTAAACTGCTTAGTATAGGTTGCTTAGTGATCCATCAGTGACCCCCACCTTATCCTTGTTGCCCCTGCTTCATCATCGAAGACCCGAACAACGGGATCGAAGACCAGGCCCCGGCACCGCACATCACTTTCCCCTTAGTTGCTCGACACTACTGGGTTACTATTGAGTGCCGAGGGTGAGACCTCTACAGCACTTCTGATGTTAACCCTGTAGTGTAGTTATTCGGTCGTGGTCATCGAGGGTGATTCCGCCTTAACCACTTCCGATACGACCCTGTCGTGCAACCCCTCAAGTGTGAACCTCGGGGGTGATTCCTCTTATGTTCACCTTGATGATTACATCGAGTGGAATTCACCGGGGGTGATTCCTTGGGTTTTCCTCTTGATGTTTGGACACACGAATACTTGGACTTTACCACTGTTACTTGGAAAGGTGGGTCGACCCTGAGGGGTACCCGAGAGTGATGTGGAGACGTGTTGACCTGGAGGGTGCCCGCGAGATAATTACGAGGCATGGCCGGGCATTCCTAGCCCTTGTCGTAAGTCCTCGAGACGGGGTAACGGGGTCACATCTTTCGTGAGTCTCTGACCGCGCGTTCCTAATCCACTATGATTTGGATATTTGATCCAAGGGGCCTCTGGCCTGATAGCACTAACCATCACGTGGGCATAGTATGGGCGTTCTGCGTTGTATACATCAGCCGAAGCTTAATAGACGTCAACGACTGAGCGGCGCGAGCCGGGTTGGACTTGTAAGAACCTGACTTTTTTAAGGAGGTAGCTAGGTCTGCTCACCGGCCGCCCACGCAACGTGCAGGAGTTCCCGGGGAGATGGCCCATGACCCCTGCGGGCATAGGTTTAGTCCGGCGTGCTGACCTCTCTATTAAGCCTAGGTCGGGTTGCGGCGTATCGTTTGGCCGAGGCCGGCGGGGAGGTCGGGGGCGTTGCGGTGGAGGTCTTGGATAGCACGGGCAGGCCAGGGAGGCACGATGGCTACATCTACGGCGAGCGGCAGCGACGAGCTCCGCTCGGGTGAGGCGCGGGAGAGAACAGAGGAGAGAGAGGCGAGGGGGAGGAGTCAGGTGTCCACAGGGGTCGGGGCGTCTCCGTGGCCTGCAAAGGGAGCTCGGGAGCGCCTCGGTGGCAAGCAGGAGGTGGCTAGGGCGGCGCGCGGCCGACAGGCAGCTGGCTGCCTGCTCTAGCGAGAGGTGGGTGATGACTGGCAGGGGGGCAGTGCACTGGGCCGGCCACTTGGGCCGCCAGGTGGGCTGCACATGTAAGCCAGGTAAGTTTCTAACCCTTTTCTCTTTTAGTTTCTGTTTTCTAATTTGCAGTTTGTTTTTAATCCAGTTTTAAAAACCAAATCAATTTTATAAATCCTGAAAATATTCATGAGCACTTTCTGAATTATTTCAGTGGCCGATAAATAGTTCCAACATTATTTGAGCATTTAAATTATTTATAGTGTTTAAATGCCCAAAGTCAAATACAATATGATTTATTTCACAAATCCAGGAATGACCTAGAAATAGGTTCATCATTTTTGGCAGAGGGTTTCACCTTTATCAGAAATCATGAACATTTTCAAAGGGCATTTTGGGTTCATTCAAAATGATTTTATTTGAGCCTATTTGAATTAATTTGGTGCTAGGGTTTGGTCATTCCCCAATTCAAATTCATTTGAAACTTAAACATGATGACATGATGATCAAGCAAAGACAACAGAGGCTGCACTAGGGCTGTGAAAACCCCCTACCCGAGATCTGCCGGTTTTAACACCGACATTGGTGCTTTCATTGAGAGTTCCTGTGCACCATCGACAAAAGGATCAATGGCTCGCCTTGTCATTAAAGACAACATCACTTCCGGAGAGGCCCTGGTTTCAGGGCAAACTGTCCAACTCGGCAACTTCATTATGGGTGCTCGCCCGGCCGTTGAGCCAGAAGCAGCCCAACTCATCGTCAAAAATTGCCTCCGCATTGGCCCTGAATACTCCGACGCGTTGGATCTGGCAGATGTTTCGGCCTTAAACGAACTGCTAGATTGCATCGCTACCCTAGGGGCCACAACCGACTATGATCAGATTGGGCTTAAACCCGATCAGAGAGAAATCAGATCTCCGCCGATCACCCATCACGTGGCAATCGTGGAGGAACAAGTCGAAGATGACGCTTCTCCCACGTTGAAGACAAAGTATGTTCTGGTTTCCAAACCCGGAGAGCCTAACTCTCATCTTCTGGAAGACACTTCTAGTCCTCCGAACATGGAATCGGGCGCTGAGCCTGAAAGCATACCGGATGCTCCGGAGCCCAGGCCTTTAACCTTAGAAATTCTTCGGAATCCGGATTCCTCAGCGGGTCAGGGTTCAGATTCGATCCCGCCCCCCTCCCCCCACCACAAACAATATTCCCCAAGCAACTCCGGTCCTCCGGACATATGTGACTTAATGTACGTGCGGCAGCAGCCCCAGTAAACAGTCCACCACTATTGGGCTAGATTCCTGCTTGTTAAAAACAAGATCAAGGACTGCTGCGACGACGACGCGGTCTCAGTATTTTGCAACAATTGCACGGATGAGGGAATCCTGAACGCCTTCAACCGCTGTCGCATACTGCACTTTGCTGATTTGGCACACATAGTATAGACATATTGCACAATGGAAAGCGCCTGGAAAACCCAGACAACCCACTGGGAACCACAGGCCTTTAGGCCAGCCCTGGGATGGGCAAAGAGGACTCACCCCCACGGAGCACCTAATCACCATCCCATGGACAAGAAAATTAAACCCATTACGGGGCATAAAGCTGTCCTCGAGGAATGGCTCGACAAACCCTGCAAAATTCACATGTCACCGGACAACGAACCAACGCATAGCCTTCGAGCATGTTGGATACTCCCATAGGTGGCCAAAAGCGGCGAGGGTCTCCTCACTAAAAACACTCCAGATAACTATTCTTTGGAGGACAATGATCCTGAAGTATTCACAGTCTTCGAGACCTTTCCGTCGAATGGTTGGCGCAAGAGGGCACTCCACAACCTCGCCAAAGTCTGCCACGTGACAGCAGTAAGTCCTTGGAACGACACGGCTATCACTTTCCATGCCGATGACGAATCAAGAGCCCGCTCAGTCCGAGCATCAGCCGCTTTGGTCCTAAATCCAATTATAGATAGCTTCCACCTCACTAAAGTGCTCATGGACGATGGCAGAGGACTGAACCTCATTTACGAGGACACGCTCAATAAAATGCAAATGGGCAGGAGTTGCATTGAGCAAAGTAACACAACATTTCGCGGTATTATCCCCAGCCGAGAGGCCAGATGCTCGGGAAAAATCAAACTCGATGTGGTATTCGGCATACCGGAGAATTTTAGGTTCAAAGAGCTACTCTTCCATGTGGCACCATTCAACAGCGGATATCACACTCTGCTGGGGCAGGACGCATTCACGCGCTTCCAAGCCATACCGCACTATGGGTATATGAAGCTCAAAATGCCCGGGCCCAATGGAATCATCACTATAGCCAGCGATCCGGACATAGCCCTCCGAGCCGAAAACAAAACCGCATCTCTGGCCCTTGAGGCATTATCCGAGGCCCTCGCGGCTGAAGAATTGACCACTCTACGTTCCATAGTAGATAGGGACGATGTCATCCTCGATAAGAGATCAAAGTCTACCTCCTTCATGCTGGCTGACGAAATAGTCAAATTTCAAGTCCACCCGACGGACGCTAATAAACCAGCATCCACTGGGGCACAGCTGGACCCAACGGTGGACACCGCACTACGCGCATTCTTGCGTGAGAACTGGGGCATTTTTGCTTGGCATCCTTCCGATATGCTAGGCATCCCACGAAGACTGGCCGAACATAGTCTCAATATATTGAAAGGCTACACACTAGTCAAACAAACTCTTTGTCGATTCTCCGAACCCAAACGACAAGCCATGGGAGAGGAACTAGCCAAGTTACTCGAAGTCGGGTTCATCAGAGAGATCAAACATCCAAACTGGCTAGCAAACCTGGTCATGGTACCTAAGAAGGATAAATGCTGGCGCCTGTGTGTCCATTTCATAGACCTTAACGAGGCTTGCTCCAAGGACCCCTTCCCACTACCTCGAATCGACCAAATTATCGACACAACCATAGGGCACGATTCCTTGTGCTTCCTCAACGCATATTCCGGATATCACCAAATTAAGATGAAATAATCCGATCAGGCTGCAACGGCATTCATCTCTCCGTACAGGCCCTTCTGCTTAACTATTATGCCTTTCGGGCTC
This sequence comes from Triticum aestivum, assembly GCF_018294505.1. Classification (NCBI taxonomy): domain Eukaryota; kingdom Viridiplantae; phylum Streptophyta; class Magnoliopsida; order Poales; family Poaceae; genus Triticum; species Triticum aestivum. The sequence continues at coordinate 349,415,225 of NC_057810.1, read as the reverse complement.
AAGAACACCGGCGCAACTTACCAATGCATGATTCAAACATGCTTGGAAAAACAGATCGGCAAAACTGTGGAAGTATATGTAGATGATGTAGTCATAAAGACCAAACATGTCAATTCATTGGTGGACGACTTACGCCCTACATTTGACAACCTCCGAACATATGACAAACGGCTCAATCCAGAAAAATGTGTTTTCGGTGTTCCAGCTGGAAAACTGCTTGGGTTCATTTTCTCCAACAGAGGGATCAAAGCAAACCCCGCTAAAATCCGAGCCCTGTCACAGTTGGCAACACCAACGGACCTCAAGCAGGGTGTGTGGCAGCCTTAAGCCGTTTTATCTCTATATTAGGGGAAAAGGCGTTGCCATTATATCGCTTGCTACGCTGCACTAATAACTTCGTGTGGACGGACGCTGCCATAGTCGGACTGGAGGAGATAAAGGCTCTGTTAGCGAGCAACCCAATCTTGGCCACACTAAACATCGGTGAACCGATGCTGCTCTACATATCTGCAACTCACCAAGTGGTGAGTGCGGTGCTCGTCGTCAAACGGAATGAGGAGGGACATAAATTACAAATTCAAAAACCGGTATACTATGTATCAACAGTCCTTACACCATGTAAATCTCGATACCCGCACTATCAAAAGATAGCGTATCCGACTTCATGGCATCCCATAAGCTGCGGCACTAGTTTCAAGAGTGCTCCATCACGGTCGCTTCTGAAGTACCACTTAATGATATTATAAACAATTGGGACGCCACCGGCCAGATTGCAAATGGGTCGTTGAGCTCTTACCGAGCTATTAAATCTCAGGTGTTGGCTGACTTCGTCACCGAATGGACAGAGGCCAAAATCCATAAAGAATACGATACATATTCCAATTGGGCGATGCACTTTGGCGGCTCTAAGATGTTAGTCGGGATGGGGGCTGGTGTGGTCTTGACATCCCCCACAGGAGACACAATCCGTTATGTGCTCCAAATACTGTAGACAGATTCTAGCAATGCAGTTGAATACAAGGCCCTATTGCATGGTCTCTGGATGGATGTCTCCATGGGCATACAACGCCATGAGGTGCGCGGGGATTCAAACCTCACAATATCCCAGATAAATGGAGACTTCGACACAAAAGATTCAAAGATGGCGGCATATCGTAATGTCGTACTAAAAATTTTAGCTCGGTTTGAAGGGATCGAGTTTCATCACGTGGCTCGAGAGAGTAATCAAGCGGCAGACACACTTGTCCGCATGGGAGCCAAACGCGACCCTGTCCCACATAACACCTTCGTAGAAAGGCTTTTCAAGCCATCCGTGGTGTGGCAGGACGGTAGTGGCAACACTGTTCCAGAGCCGATCACACCACCAGAATCCAAACACAACTCTGATATCGTCGGGGGTTCGGACACCGAGATAACACCATCGGCCCATGAAATCATGGTTGTAATTGCCCCATGGACCGAACCCTTCCTCGCCTACCTCAATAGGAATGAGCTCCCTAATGATCAGACGGAGGCCCGTTGTATTGTTCGATGCTCGAAGGCTTACAAAGTCCATGAGGGGGAGTTGTACAAGAAAAGTACCACCGGACTTCTACAAAGGTGTATCTCCGAAGAAGGACGGCAGCTCCTGGCCAAAATACACGCTGGTCTCGATGGCCATCACACTGCTGCTCGGGCCCTTGTAAGTAAGGCCTTCCGTACGGGTTTCTTTTGGCCCACGGCCCATGCAGACGCACAAGACCTTCTACAGCGATGTGTTGGATGACAACTTTTTGCAAATCAAAGCCATATGCCGCCCACTGCTTTGCGAACAATCCCCATTACGTGGCGTTTTGCGGTCTGGGGGCTTGACCTGGTCGGACCCCTTAAAGGGGGAAGCCATCAAAAGAAATATTTACTAGTTATGGTCGATAAATTTACTAAGTGGATAGAAGCCAAACCAGTCAAAATGGCCGAGGTCGGACCAGTTATAGACTTCTTATCCGGCGTGGTGCACCGTTATGGTGTCCCGCATAGTATCATTACTGACAACGGTTCTAACTTTACATCCGATGAGGTAAAAACTTGGTGCGCTAATTTGGGCATTAAGCTTGATTATGCCTCTGTGTATCATCCTCAGACAAACGGTCAGGTCGAACGGGCTAACGGCTTGATAATGAGCGGCATTAAGCCCAGACTAGTAAGATCCTTGCATGAATCAGGCAAGCACTGGGTTGAAGAACTCGATTTCGTGCTCTGGGGGCTGCGTACCACGCCCAATCGCACGACCGGATACACACCCTTTTTTATGGTGTACGGCGCTGAGGCAGTATTGCCTTGCGACATAATTCATGACTCACCTCGAGTGTGCATGTATGAAGAGAGAGAGGCCAAGCTCGATTGGCGGGACGATCTGGATGGCTTGGAGGAGGAGCGCGACGTCGCAAAGGCCCATTCCCCATTTTACCAATAGCAAGCTCGGCGATATCAAATCAGGGAAGTACGAGCAAAGACTTATAATGCCGGAGCACTCGTCCCGCGCCTACCAGAGAAGAAAATGGACAAGCTCAAGTCCAAAAGGAGGGTCCCTTCATCATAGACGAAGTTCTCATTGGAGGAGCCTATCGCCTTCGCAATGCTTCAGATAATCGTTTGGAACCAAACCCGTGGAACGCTGCTCGGCTCCGAAGATTCTACGCCTAAATCCACACTTGTAACCTTTTCGTCCTTTCCCGTCTCACCCCTCTTTTCCTTTTCTCTTTTTGTTTTTGTACAAATTCTACTAGTGTTTGGATCAATCGCACACTCTGGGGATATACATCATTATACCCCATATCACCTGGGGCTTCTTTCTAGAGAAGCTTATTCTGATTTTGGAGCGTCAAGCTCACCGTATATATGAGTTGACCACTCATATGTGTCCTATCTTCGCCATCATATGCACCTTTATGACTTAAGTTTTTGCCAAGCTGGGTTGCCTGGCTCCCGTGCTTATGCCCTACGTTCCTGCTTGTTCGGCTAGGGCATAAAGGGAGCACCTCTGCGATTGTTACAGCCGGGTTATCCGGACATGTACCTCAGACCGGTGAAGCCGAAAGCCAGCGTTCTTAAGGTAATGATTGGTCGGCGGACAAGAGACGAACTGACCGTGTTGCAATATATGCCCCCAAATTATAAAGTGTACTGTGATCTCTCCATCACAGTTTATGTATGCGCAAAAACGCATGCTGGCCCAGGGAAAGGAACCCTTAACGGAACTATTCTCCCTGGAAGATGTTTCTTACGATAAAATGTAATATAACATAACTTCCCGAATACAACTTGTCTGTTCAAGCAACTATGACCAAACTGCCTAGTTTCCGAACATACCTTGGTGTTCACCAATGATTTAAAAATCCAAAAACAATCCAAACCTCAGGTTCTGGAGGTTGAAGGGGAAGGTCTGCCATGACAATCATTTTACAATTCAGCTGGAGAAAAGTTTTTTGATAAAGTACATTCTTACTTGGACTCACAAACTTCTTCTTCCTCTAGACCCTCTAGTAGGTTGTCTAGTTTACAATCCTGTTGAGAAAACCTAGTTGCTGTTTTCACTTGGTCGTACACTAAGCTCACAGGAATTTCTTGTCCATCTGGTCCCCGAGGTCCGACCCGGGCCATATGATTCGGATCAAGCTTGGTATACCATGTTTTCACCATGGCCCAGGCTTCTTGAGCGCCTTCCCTACATGATGATATCTTCCATAGCTCGAAGCAGCAACGAGCTCCCTTGAATAAATTCGCATCCATGCTTCCTGGAAGGGGATCAGACGGCCATAAAGCCTTCGCCATGTTCCTTAATGCTTTCTGAGCTTGCTCGTGCACTTTGAACAGCTCTTGTAGCAGGTCACATTGGAATCCGGACACTTCTCCTTCGGGACGTCCGGTTAACACACCTATAGTAAGCAAACTTGTCAGCATTTCAAACCAGAGACTGTTTTGACAGATAGGTTACAGAGCATACTGAATATGCCGCCTTTTAATTTCCTATTCTCCTTCAAAGCATCCGATAATTGGGCTCTCACATCCTTTAGTTCTTTGGCCTACTTGATGTTTGCATCTTGAAGTTTGTTCTTCTCGTCAATGGTCTATGTCAAAACACGTTGACCAGTGGCTTCTTGCCATTCGACATGTCGCCTATCTGCTTCTGCAGCCCTTAGCCTCTTTTCCAGCTGATTTGTCGAGCCTGCCAATGAGACAAAATGTATAATTAAGAAAACTCATTGTGTTCATGGAGCCTTATCTCCGAAATTGTTGTTGCACTTGCCATCAGGTGCCTTCTTGGATTTCTTCAACTCCGCGAGCTCGACAGTGGCAGCAGCGAGCATTGTTCGGCATTCTTCAAGTTCCTCTGATAACTTGTTACTCCTTTCCGTGAGTACCTAGCAATACAAATGACTCTTAAATCAGTTAGATCAACTGCTTCAAGACTCAGAGGCTACTGACATATGATTATTGAATCTACCCAAAAATTCTTAGCCGCATACCCTTTTAAAGGTGGAGAGTGGCTCTGGCAACTCCATCACGAGCAGCTCGGATATAAGCATCTGCTAAGCTGAGAGCATTAAAAGCCTCTTCGATAAAATGTGGATCGCGCATAGCCGCTCTCCGCCGCCGGTGACCCATCGAACTCTCCACTTCGGAATTTGTGACGGATACATTATCCGAATCCTCTGGGAAATGACGATCCAGCGTTGCTCCCACACCCCCTCAAGTCCTTGTGGCAGGGGCCAGGGCTGGATCAGTCTGTGCACTCCTCCTGCAATATGATACCATGGGGAACGTCATTATCTGGTCTATCCATTGAATGCATACTGAAGGATTATATCTCTTAGATATCGAGGAGGACCTGGCTGTATCATTGTTCGCCTTTCTTTTCCAAGAGGCGCCTTGTGCAAGCGTTGTCTTCTTGGAAGATGCCTTTGCTGTAGCGCACTGGTGCGAGCGTTGCCCTTGGGAACATGATTTGGTATAGTGGGTGAGTCATGGTGGGAAAACCCTTTTTCAGGAGACGTCTCCTAGGTACTTACATGGGAGGAAGGAAGGAGGCCGGGGTAGTCGGCTATAATGGCCACCTCCGTTTTGTGGTAGCTTGTCTGATAAAAGACTCCATCCTCGAAATCCACGAATATGTCCGGATCTTCTTCGTATCCTCGAGCCAGGTCTCGATTATGGTCCTCTAGCTGTGGAGCGGGGCAGTAGATCCCCTAGACGACCTTTCTCCATTCCTATTAAAGGCAGTTGGATTAAACTCGGTTATAAAACATACTTGAGAAAAAATAGATCAATTGAGGCCTATAATCAAAGATTCACCCAGACAATGGCGGTATACATGGAGAAAGCTTCTCGGCACTTCAGGTGAGCAAAATCTTTCTTTTCCCCTTTGAAAAAGGTCGGCCAATGTGGCACCCAGCGAAGCAAAATTAGCTGAACCATTGCGCCCACAATGTGTGACGTCGTCCTCACCATTGTAATGCCACATGGGAAACCCATTGGATTGAAGTGGCTGAACGCATCACGTTATTGAAATCTCCATTACCTCGACTATGGATAGTCTAGAATGGGCAAGCATTCGGACCTTGCTCTCTAACCGCTTAACCTCCGTGCTATCTTCTTCTTCATAGCTTCGGGGACGCCAGCTGGCGCGCTTCTTTAAAGGAGCAGAGGAGAATTCAGGAAGACCTTGACGGACAGGGTCCCGAAGGGCAATGTCATCAATATAGAACCACTCTGAGGGCCACTCTTCGGATGCCTTCTTCGGAGTACCGGGAAGGTATCCTGTTCTGCCTATACGCCATACTTCGGCACCACCCAACTTGAAAATAGATCCCTTCTGGGAGCGAAGGACGAGGCAGAAATATTTTCTCCATAAGTCGAAATGGGCCTCACAGCCTAGGAACAGCTCGCACAATGCAACAAAGCCCGCGATATGTAAAATGGAGCCCGGCGTGAGGTTGTGCAGTTGGAGACCGTAGTACTCCAGAAGACCTCTGAGGAAGGGGTGGATTGGAAATCCCATGCCCCTCAGTAGAAAGGAAACAAAGCACACCGGCTCACCTGGATTAGGATTGGGGAATTTCTCCACTAGGGCTTCGCCATTGTAGGTGGTTAATCCCGCTCGAACGGGGACCATATCCGATGGAGGGAGGTATCCCTGCACCTGCAGCGTGGCCAATTGAGCGTGGGACACCGAGCAGCTCTCCTAGCCGCCTTCTTGAGGGCCTTGGGGACGCGAGGAAGAGCAAGGAGCGTTGGCCATCTTTGGTTGGTTTCTTGTGGCAAGCCCTAAGGATTTTCGTTTGGTGAGGAACAGAGTGTGAGATTCAATCTCTCTTTATAATCGCCTTATCTACATGGTCAAGGGGTTATTTGTTAAAATGCTTAGACCCTTCATATTCATCTGCGACATGGAAGTTGAGGCGATGGCGGCGCGGAAGCTGGAGAGCACAATATTTAATGCAAAAGCCGAACTATATGAAGCATAGTGAGGAACTTACCTTGCAAAGGCCGAAGACATAAAGCCGAATACAACGTCGTCATTGAAGGCATGTTCGGGGGCTACTGAGGGAGTCCTGCATTATGGGGTCATTGGGAAGCCGGCCTATGTGACATGGGCCGGACTAACGGGCCGTGAAGATACAAGAACAGAAGGCCTCCTCTCGTGTCCGGATGGGACTCTCCTTGGCGTGGACGACAAGCTTGGCATCCGGATGAATAGTCTCCTTCCTTTGTAAACTGACTTTGTACACCCCTAGTCCCCTCTGGTGCCTATATAAACTGGAGGGGTTTTAGTCTATAGGCCAAATCACAATCATACAGGCTAAATCTAGGGTTTAGCCATTACGATCTCGAGGTAGATCAACTCTTGTTACCCTATATTCATCATAGTCAATCAAGCAGGAAGTAGGGTATTACCTCCATTAAGAGGGCCCGAACCTGGGTAAACATTGTGTCCCCTGCCTCCTTGTTATGTTTGATCCTTAGATGCATAGTTCGGGACCCCATACCCAGGATCTGCCGATTTTGACACCGACAGTGTGTGCTGACAGCCGGGAAGCTGCGGCTGCCGAGAAGGCCGGGAGAAGCGATGGGCCGTATTGCAAGATTCATCAAACCAAGGGCCACGATCTTCAGGAGTGTTATCAGGTTGAGCAGCTTGTCAAGAGGCAAAGAGCAGAGTAGGAGAAGCATGACAAGGAAAAGGGTCAGGATGCCGCTGGCGGTATGGGTTAAGGCGGTGATGGCCCCCCCCAAACCCTTTCGGAGCAAAGGAAAACCCGCCATAGGTCAAGAGAAGGAAGCCTGTGATGATGAGATTGATGGAGGGGATGAAGAGGACACCAGTGAGCAAGAGTTTCAGAAGGCCACTGATGCCCTGTGCATTGAGGGGGACGCATCCTTGCACATCTCTGACCGCCAACTCAAACGATGGGCATGTGAGGTCAATGTCGTGGAACCAGCACCAGAGGCCAGAAAACCACTCAAATGGTCATGCACGCCCATCATCTTTGACAAAGAGGATTATCCTGACTGTACCACTGCGGTAGGATGTTTGCCATTTTTGGTCTCTCCAACAATTCGCAACCTCAAGGTCACTAAGATGTTGGTGGACGACAGGGCTGGGTTGAATCTAATTTCCCAAAAGGTTATCCGCAGGCTTCAGATAGCAGAAGAGGAGTTAAAGGTCACCGGCATGTTTCAAGAAATTAATCCCGGCAGGAGCCATCCTAAGGGAAAGATCATGTTGCGTGTGGCATTTGGATGGGAGTCAAACTATCGGACTCAAAAGATTGTGTTTGATGTGGTCGACCTCCCCTTGACGTACAATGGGATCCTTGGATGACAAGCCTTGGCTAAATTCATGGTGGCATCCCACTATGCCTACAACACGTTGAAGATGTCTTGGCCAGTTGGAGTCATTTCCATCCCATCAGATGAGAAGGATGTCATCATTTGCATGGACAAGATGTACCGGGATGCGTTTGCGATAGAGGCAGTGATAGCGGCAGGTCCTGCCAAGGAAAGTAGAGGAAAGAAGGACAGTAAGGATACTGGCAAGGAATCCAGGAAGTGTACCTCTTCGGAGTATGCTGCGACTGTTGATGACTTGCCGGAGAGCTTCAATAGCAAAATGACCAAGGTTACTGCTCCACAAGTGAAAAAGGTCCCGGCAGGGCTGGCTGGCCTTGATGGTACTTTCACCATCGGCGCCACCCTCGATGACAAATAGGAAAGCGCGCTGATGACATTGTTGTTAAGATCAAGAACATAGCAACTCTTATCCAGGATTTGGAGGAGACGTTTGCGAATCTGCACAGGATCAACTTGAACCTCAACTCGGAGAAGTGTGTGTTTAGCATTCCCTTCGGCAAGCTACTTGGGTTCTTTGTGTCCCAAAGAGGGATCGAAGCCAACCCCGAAAAGATTAAAGCCATCGAGTAGATCCAAGCACCAAGGAGAGTCAAGGATGTGAGGTGTCTGACAGGGTGCGTTGCCGCGTGAAGCAGATTCATTTCCAAGCCTGCCAAGCGCGCCCTGCCATTCTTTAAAATCTTGAAGAAGGCAGGGCCCATGAAGTGGACCCCAGAAGCAAATGCGGCCTTGCAAGAGTTGAAGACCTACTTGTCCTCTGTACCCGCCTTGGTTGCTCCCAAGCCACAAGAGCCATTACTGCTATACTTAGCGGCAACCAACCAAGTGGTTAGCGCAGCCTTGGTGATGCAGCAGGAAGTGGACAAAGCAGAGAGTAAGCAAGAACCGGCAGAGTCAGATAAGAATCAGGGCAGAAGTGAGAACGGCAGCGAGAGCAACCCCAAGGACATGACAAGGAAGAAAGTGGTGCAGCGCCCAGTGTAGTTTGTCATTTCCTTATTACAGGGGGCTCAATCAAGGTACTCTAGCATGCAGAGTTGATCTTTGGCCTCATCATGGCCTCAAGGAAACTACACCACTACTTCCAAGCCCATGAGATCACGGTTGTAGCTCACATCCCACTGCAAAGGATACTCCGAAACCCTGAGGCTACTGGCAGAATAGTGGAGTGGGCTTTGGAGTTGTCCAGTTTTGGTCTGAAATTTGAGAGCACATCAACAATCCACAGCAGGGCATTGGCAGAGTTTATTGCAGATTGGACGCCAACCCTTGACGAGGAAGTACCAGAAACAGTCATCCCCGGCAAGGAGGCACCCCAAGAATGGATTATGTGTTTTCATGGTGCCTTTTCCCTACAAGGTGCAGGGGCTGGTATGCTTCTCGTCGCCCCCTCAGGGGAGCACTTGAAGTACGTCATCCAGATGCATTTTTCCCGGGAAGAGGCAACCAACAATACATCAGAGTATGAATGGCTCCTTGCCGGGCTCAGGATTGCTGCAGAATTGGGAATCAAGAAGGTTATCATTCGAGGAGATTCATAGCTTGTGGTGTGACAAGTCAACAAGGATTACAAAAGTCCATTGATGGAGGCATACGTTGAGGAAGTGAGGAGATTAGAGGAGTGCTTTGACGGATTGAAAACAGAGCACGTACCCCATGGGGAAAACAACATAGCTGATCATCTGTTAAAGTGTGATGCGCAAAAGCTCTGTGTGAGACCAGCAACTTTTGTTCTCCATCTTACTCAGCTCTCCATACCCCCAAAAACAATGGCCCAAAAAAGGAGAAAGATGGACTCCGGTAAGCCTCTCTCGGTACAGCCTTCCGCTCATGGCAGGGACCCTACCAAAAACTCACAAGTTGCCGGACCGCACCCTCCAGCCGGGAAAATGGTCCCCGCGAACGAGGAATGTGCCCCCGCAGTTGAGGAGGTGCCACTACTCCTTGTTGCTGAGCCCAGGCTCCAACTTGGGCAAGGCACATAGTACACTTCCTCCAAACCGGAGAACTCCCCAATGACCAAGATGAGGCTGAAAGAGTAGCCCGGAGGGCCAGTATGTATCAGTTTGTCGATGACACTCTATACAGAAGGAGGCCCAACGGTGTGAAATTGAAGTGCATCTACCGGGAAGAAGGAAAGGAACTGCTGGCTGAGACACACAAAGGCATGTGCGGCTCCCACATTGGATCAAGGGTATTGGTTGGGAAAGCATTCTGACAAGGATTTTATTGGCCCACAGCCCATGAAGATGTGGTTGATCTAGTCACGAAATGTGAAGCATGCCAGTTCCATTCCAAGAACATCCACCTGCCTGCCCAAGATCTTTAGACAATCCCTTTATCATGGCCATTTTCGGTCTGGGGGCTCGATATCCTTGGCCCTTTCCCCCGAGTAATCGGGGGCTTTGAATTCTTGTTCGTTGCCATCGAAAACTTTACAAAGTGGCCGGAAGTGACTCCCGTGAGAAAGGTGACTGCTCAGTCAGCTATCAAGTTCTTGAAAAACTGGTGTGTCGTTTTGGTGTCCTGGCAAGGATCATTACCGACAATGGCACCCAGTTCACGAGCCGCGCCTTCATGCAATATGTTCGTACCCTCGGAAGCAAGGTCTCATTTGCCTCTGTCGCCCATCCCAGAAGTAATGGGCAAGCTGAGAGGGCGAACACTGAAGTGCTGCGGGGACTCAAGACAAGAACGTTTGATATGCTGCGGAAGCACGGCAAGCGGTTTATCGATGAGCTTCCCGTAGTCCTTTGGTCCCTCAGAACGACACCAAATCGAGCTACCGGGCAGACTACTTTCTCCCTGGTCTATGGGGCAGAAGCAGTTATCCCCATAGAACTCATTTATTGGTCGCCTCGAGTGCTTGCCTACGATGAAGTAGCGCAAGATCAGCACCGGCGCGACGACGTTGTGCTACTCGAGGAGAATGTCTCCGGGCTGCTACGGGTGCTGCACGCTATCAGCAAGCCCTGCGTCGGTATAATAGCCGCTGGGTTCATGCCTGGTGTTTTGAGGAAGGCGACCTTGTCCTTAGGCGTGTTCAATCGGCCAAGGGTACAATGTGATAGCCTGGCTTATTAGGGATGATAGACTACTCATATCAATAAGGAATTCCTTCTTTTCCGGAAGCCCATTCGGACAGATCTCCAAAGTTAAGCGTGCTCAGCTTGGAGTAATTTCAGGATGGGTGACCGACCAGGAAGTTGCTCCCGGGTGCGCACGAGTGAGGACAAAGTGTGCAGAAAAGACTAGTATTGATCTGTGGGGCCAGTCTAGATCCCGCCAGGAGTAACGACCACTGGCGGGTGTGTCCGGGGTGTTACAAGTCTCCTCCACTAACAAGTGATCTCGTCCCGAGATATTAGGAACGAGATGGAAGAGAAATAGGAAGAGGTGAAACAAGTACGCAAGAGAGAAGATGAACAAAGTCGAGAGCACTCGGGTAGAAAAGAGGAACAGCGAATATGACAAGAATGAAAAGCTCAAGAAACAAGATAGACTCTGAAACCACTCCGGTTAGAAGAAGAAAGAAAAGGAATAAGACCAAAAGAATTCCGGTAGCACTATGGCTGAAAATGGAAGGAATATAACATGAACTTCACAAGATGGAATGACACTTGATGATATGAACAATGCAATGCCTCCGGAAGAATAGAAAGAATGAAATGAAAAGAACGGATGAGAGAACAACAACTTCCACCATGAATTAATTCGATAGCATCCTTAGGGGAAGGGTAGAATGGAGTTGTTGAGGAAATCAACAACGAAAGAATCAACTTGTTGTGGAGAAAAAACATCACAAAACTTGAGGTGAAAGTATACCACAACCAAATGTCCGAATAGCTGAGAGGAACGAATAAATGCAAAACTCCACTTCAGAAGAAAACGGAGAATTATTTGCACTTCAAGACGCAAGAAGAAAAGATACTTGAACTCCTCCAACAAAATTCTTGATGAACTCTTAACGAATGAATTGAATCCTTAAGGAACCACCATGAAGATCTCTCGTAACAAAAGGATGATTAGATAGAATTGAAGGATGAAAGAATAAGATTAAGCCTTGTGGTGATTTAGATGGAGGTTCCGATGAATTGGCCGAGGAATTTTGAACTCCGGAAAAAAAGATGAAAACACTTGGAACTCGAATGTATTCATCAAGAACAAACTCTGAAGGAAGGGATTAATCACTTGGATGAAATAAGAATAAGATTTATTGTATGCTTTTCCTTCATCAAATTAAATTGATGGCAAGCAATGGATTTTGCATACTACTTATTCTTGTTGAAAAGGATTAAGGGGAATATGGCGCAACCTTGAGGAATGTCTTCAATGAACCACCGGTAGGATTGGAAAGAACGAATGGATTAAAATGATAATCAAGGAAAAAGAATCTGAAGGAACCACCATAAGAATTAGAAAATGATTGATGAAAGAGAATGAATCACCGGGAAGCATTAGAAGAACAAATATACTTGAGGGGATTTAGATGCAAAAGAACAAAGAGATAACGAGCTGATAAAAGAACACTTGAACGAAGCGCCGGGATAATTGGATAACAATAGCTGGAATGTGAGGATGAAAAATTCTTCTAGAATGATGTCCTCCGGTGAAACGAAACAGAGAACAACTTCTGTAATGCTCCGGATGGGTAAGAAAAGAATAACTAACAAACAAAATGATTTGAGAGGATAGCACGAAACTAGAACCACGAATCTTCGAGAGAACATGCAAGATTTAGAGGAAAAACTCTTCTTCGATTTTCAACTGACGACGAGAAACACCAGCAAAATTACTGAGATACTCCGAGAGAATGAAAAGCGAAGAGGTTGAGCCGGCAATCAAAAGAATTTGAAAACGAACTTGGAGAAGGCATGTGACTGATGGGATCTATTCTTACGTCATACTTGAAAAGAATTTGAGACTAACTCCAGAATAATTAGAAGAGTCAGGTAACATCCTGGGAAAAGACCTATGGGTTATGGGCCCACTGAAGAGAAAACACCGTTGGAAAGGATTGTTGAGGAGATAGATGATGCACCGGAACAATTGAGAGACTTGAATGAGGTGTCAACCTCGAATTAATTCGAACATAGACAAATTCTCTGAGATGTCTTGAGCACTCTGGAAAGATAAACTAGCGAGAGGCGAATGAGCAACGGGAACTGTTGGGGATATAACTACTGAGTGTAAACCGGCCAGGAGGGCCCGGTTCACCCTCGACTATACCAAAGCCCATGAAGAATCCAGAAGATGGTGAAGTTATTAAAACGAGCTTAGAGGCCTAAAAGCCCAAAGGCGGATTAGGGCCCATAGTGGTAAACCGCCATGATTATGTAACTTGTAATGTAAGTAAGGGAAGGAGAGACCGAACCGAACACTTTGTATGAGTCGGTTTGGATCTCTATAGACCGGCCGGGCGTCAACCTATGGATATAAAGGGACGACCCGACGGCGGTTCAGGGACAACAGACAACAACTCGAGACTCAGGCAAGCATATTTTGCTCCCTGGTCATCGAAACCCAATCAATTCCATCACAACTAGACGTAGGCTTTTACCTTCATCGAAGGGGCCGAACTAGTATAAACTCTCGTGTCCCTTGTACAGTTTAACCCCTTCAAGCTAACCCATTGCGATGGCTCCACGACTAAGTCCTTTCATGAGGACATCTGACGTGTTAATTCCACGACAGTTGGCGCCCACCGTAGGGCTATCGCACGATGGTGTCGAGTTCTTGAAGGGCTGCTCTAAAGGACTTAAGGGGTATGTGATTGGCCGGATGACCAAGAGTCGTCGCGGCAAGCTCTACATCGACGACGAAGGATGGGGCCCCGAGGCCGGCTCGATCGAGTACGGGTACCGGGTCCCCTTCGGCGGAATTCATGTCTTCATCGGCAAGGTCGGCGAACTGGGCCCTGAGTCGGACATCTGCACCGACCTCGCCGAGACGGCTCAGCGTGCGAGTCCAGCCCAGGTTAAGCCCGCCGTGAAGCGTGCGTTCGTAGGATGTGTCTATGGGATCAGATCTGAACCGGTGTCTGAAGGCGAGACGGCCGTATATTCCGACGGCGAGTCATCCACTGGCGAAACTGAGTCCTTGTACCAGATTCATAGCGGTGTGTTCGAAGGATATTCTGATGGCAACAGTATTTCAGACCTCCTTGAACCGCCAAGTCGGGTTGCTGTTTACATGGCAGGAACACAACCCACGTTGCAGTCTTCATCTACCGCAGTGATGAATACCGGATCGGCAGCCGCGGCAGGAGTCCCGGAGTGCCGAGCGGCGCAAGTCCTCTCCGGTTTGACGGACGCCAGGGCGACCTTGTTAACCGCGACAGTCACCCTGGAGACGCGGGATCAGCACAATGCGGACGTTGCGAAACTGAAGGACCAAATAGCACAGGCTAAGGAGGACCTGGCAGCTGAGGATACTAGGATGGCTGAAGAATGGGCCGCTTTGGATGCCCAATCACAGCGGATACAGGCACAAAATTACCAGCTCATGCTGGATCGGACCGCATCCGAGGATGTAATGCGAAGGAAGTACCGGTCATGTCTGCCGCCGGTTTACGAAGGGTTGAATCTCTTTCAGACGCCAGGCGCTGGGCCGAGCAATCCGGCAGCTGCAAACCGGACTGAGGCGCCTGGGACAGCTCCGGATCAACTACGGATAACGGAGCTGCCCCGACGAACAGATAACCCGCTGTAATACGTGTCTACACCACCGGGTCACTTCTCGAGCCCTCTGGATAACATGATTGCCGCAGCCTCACGCCTGGCAGCCATTCCGATGGAGGGTGATTCAATAGCAGCAATTGAAATGCGGCGGACGAGAGACCTTCTTCAAACCGCCGTGGTGCAGCAGCAGGCTTATTCATATAGCCGGGATAGAATTCATTCAACCCCTCGTCCGAGCCCAAGTTATAGCAGGCGTATGGATGAACCAGAGGTGTCTAGCAGCGCACGTCATCACAATGCTCAAGATGTGGTGGATCATGGCAGGGCACGGAGGGATGCCGCTTTGGGTCGTTATCAACCCGCCCCGGTTCAGCCAGCAGCGTCAGTTGACCGAGGCACCGGCCTTGCCTTCAGTTCCTGGGGAGTGTCATGCCTTATTCCGGCTCTCCATAATGTGCGTCTGCACAAAGATTTCAAGGGTCCACGCAAAGTGCCTAATTACACGGCGGATCAGCCACCTGAGGCGTGGGTCGAGAGTTATGAGATGGCGATGGAGATGCTAGATGTGGATGAAGCGGCCTGTGCAAAGTACTTCATGATGATGTTGGAAGGGACAGCCCATACTTGGTTGAAAAATTTACCAGCTAACTCCATCGAGTCATGGGATCAGTTGAAAACCCGGTTTATAGCCAATTTGAAAGACACATGCAAACAGCCCATGTCCATTGTGGATCTGGATGCTTGTGTTCAAGGAGAGAACGAGTCAACAACTCATTGGGTACGCCGGGTTTCAGAAGTTTTGCACTCGTCCGACCGGATTAATGCTGGTCAAGCGATTATAACACTGGAGCGCAATTGCCGGTTTAAGTCACTGAAGATGAAGTTGGGACAGCTCAAGCGCCACTGTAACGACATGGGAACCCTCATGGCGGCCTTGGTCAAGTATGCCGATTCTGATAATAACAAGGATCCCGGTTCTGATAATGAGAAACCGGAGAAGGGAAAGAAGAATGGCGGTGCAAAGGGACAGCAGCACAACCAAGGAGGCCATGGGAATAATGGTAAGCGTAAAGCGGATTCAGATTTTGTGGCTAACGCTAATGTGCAGCGTCGTAAAGGTAAACCGCCCCAGCGCGGCGGGGCGATGAATCTGGAGTGCTTGTTGAATCAACCCTGTCCAAAGCATGGGACCAAGGAGGCTCCCGCAACATATCTCTGGAAGGATTGTAACATTATGAAGGAGTTCAAAAACTCTGATCTTTTCTGGTATGATCAGGGTCCGTCGGGCGGTTCAGGTCCAGGTTTTCATGGTGGCGGCGGTTCAAACTCTGGGTTTCAGAATAATCATGGCAACCAGAACAACCAAGGTGGTAATAACCAGCAGAATAATCAAGGGAATCAGCAGCAGTCGGGTTACCAGAGTCACCCAAAGCAGTTGAATGGTGGGCAGTATCATGTATTCACCACTAGTTTGTGCAAGCGTGATCAGAAGCTTCACAAGAGGGCAGTCAATACTGTTGAACCAGCCGTTCCACGTTATCTGCGGTGGTCCGAACAGCCTATTGTGTGGAGTAGGGAGGATCATCCGCCCCGGGTTGACAATCCGGGTCAGCTGGCTTTGGTGGTGGCGCCTCAGGTGGGAGGCTATAAGTTCACCAAGGTACTCATGGATGGAGGAAGCAGTATCAACATTCTGTATTATGAGACCTTCCGTCGCATGGGGTTGACAGACAAGAGTCTTAAACCGTCCAACACTGTTTTTCATGGTGTGGTACCAGGTAAATCGGCATATCCTGTAGGTAAGATCGCTTTGGAAGTGGTGTTTTGTGATGAACATGATTCCCGGTCTGAGACATTGACCTTTGAGGTGGTGAGAATCCAGAGCCCGTATCACGCACTGTTTGGGCGACCGGCTTATGCAAAATTCATGGCAAGGCCTTATTATATTTACTTACAGCTCAAGATGTCGGGTGATAAAGGGACTATCACAGTTAATGGAAGTTGAAAAATCGCTTTGGATTGCGAGGAAAGTGATGCGGCTTATGCTGAGTCAGTTTGTGCCACAGAGAAGCTAATGTTTTATAAGGAAAATGTTGATCCGGCAGATATGACCCCTCTGAAGAAGCCCACCACTGAGCATGACCCAACCCTGCATTTCAAACCGGCTGACGAGACTAAGCTTTTTGACTTCGTGCCTGGCGATTCATCCAAGTAGTTCAGCATCAACACGAATCTGGATCCAAAATAGGAAAGCGCGCTCATCGAGTTTATCCGTGAGAACCGGGACATTTTTGCATGGAAGCCTTCTGACATGCCAGGTGTACCGAGGGAACTCGCTGAGAACACTCTTAATATTGATCCCAAGTTTAAACCGGTCAAGCAATTTCTTCGTCGCTTTAATGAAGAAGGACGCAAGGCAATTGGTGAAGAGGTAGCCCGGCTGTTGGCTGCTGGGTTTATCGTCGAAGTGTTTCACCCTGAATGGTTGGCTAATCCGGTGCTTGTTCTTAAGAAAAATGGCACTTGGTGCATGTGTGTGGACTACACGGACTTGAATAAGGCTTACCCGGCCGATCCCTTTGCTCTCCCGCGTATTGATCAGATCATTGATGCGACGGCGGGTTGTGAGCGCTTGAGTTTTTTGGATGCTTATTCAGGATATCATCAGATCAAGATGGCAGTTAAGGACCAGGAGAAGACAGCCTTCATCACTCCCTTTGGAGTGTTCTGCTATGTTTCTATGCCCTTTGGGCTCAAGAGTGCCCAGGCAACTTATCAGCGTTGTGTGCAGAATTGTCTTCACACGCAGATCAGGCGTAATGTTCATGCCTATGTGGATGACATTGTGGTAAAATCCAGAAAGAAGGAAACATTGATAGATGATCTCAAGGAGATGTTCGACAATCTTCGTGTTTACAAGATGATGGTTAATCCGGATAAATGTGTCTTTGGTGTTCCGGCAGGCAAGCTTCTCGGTTTTCTTGTGTCCAACAGGGGCATTGAGGCTAATCCGGAAAAGATTAAGGCAATCACATCCCTGGCCAAGCCGAAGTGTATCAATGATGTTCAGCGTCTAGCAGTTCGGATTGCAGCCCTTAGCCGGTTTATCAGTCATTTGGGAGAGAAGGCAATTCCTTTGTATCATATGTTGAAAAAGACAGATGATTTCGTCTGGAGTGACACAGCCAATGCGGCTTTTGAGGAGCTAAAGCGGCAGTTGGTTGAACCGCCGGTTCTTGCAGCCCCAGTTGATAATGAGCCTTTGCTGTTATACGTGGCTGCTAATGCCCGAGCGGTGAGTGTGGCAATTGTGGTTGAGCGTAAAGAAGCTGGGAAGGAATATCCGGTTCAACGACCTGTATACTACATCAGTGAAGTCCTGATCGAGTCAAAACAACGCTATCCACATTGGCAGAAGTTGGTGTACGGGGTTTTTATGGCCAGTCGAAAACTCAAGCAATATTTTCAAGGCCATCCAATCACAGTGGTTAGTTCTGCTCCTTTGGGCGATATAATTCAAAACAGGGAAGCAACTGGCCGGGTTGCAAAGTGGGTAATCGAGCTTGGACCACACGGTTTAAAGTATGTACCTCGAACAACCATCAAGTCTCAGGCTCTTGTGGATTTTATCAATGACTGGACCGAGTTGCAAGCACCAGAAGACAAACCGGATAATACATACTTGACTATTCATTTTGATGGATCCAGGCAGTTGGAAGGCTCGGGGGCTGGAGTTGTCCTCACTTCCCCTTGAGGTGATAAAATTTGCTATGTCCTCCGCTTGATGTTTCCTTGTACTAACAATGCAGCTGAGTACGAAGCTTTACTCCATGGTCTCCGTGTGGCCAAAGAGATGAACTTAAGTCGAGTTCGTTGTTTCGGATATTCTGATCTGGTGGCTCAGCAAGTTTCTGGTACTTGGGATTCTAAGGATCCACTCATGGAGGCTTACAGGCGTGAGGTGGATATTGTGGCGGGTCACTTCAAAGGGTATCATGTTGAGCATATTGATCGGCGCAAAAACGAAGCAGCAGACGCTTTAAGCCGGCTTGGATCTCAGCGTAAACCGGTACCTCCTAATACCTTTTTAGATATCTTGCATAATCCGTCTGTTAAGTTGCCTACAGAATAGGATTTGGCTGTTGCTGATCTGGAGGCTCAGTTGGTGGCCGCTTTACTTGTTGTACCGGATTGGACGGTTCCATATCTGGCGTATATGAACCGGGGCGAGCTACCAAATGATAAAGTCCTGGCTCGACAGATAGTCCGGCGATCCAAGTCCATGGTCATTCATAATGGCGAGTTACACCATTGTAGCGTTTCGGGCGTATTTCAGCGTTGTGTTTCTCCGGAAGAAGGCCAAGAGATCCTACAGGAAATTCATGAAGGGGATTGTGGTCATCATGCCGGTTCAAAGTCCCTGGTTGCAAAAGCTTTTCGTCATGGGTTTTATTGGTTGACAGCTCATGCTGATGCAGAGGATCTGGTAAAGCGATGTGATGCTTGTCAGAAATTTTCATGCAGAGCTCATGTTCCGGCTCAGGAACTACGGATGATTTCTATCACTTGGCCTTTTGCTACTTGGGGCTTGATATGGTGGGGCCCTTTAAACGTTCCCAGGATAAGAAGACCCACCTGTTGGTGGCAGTTGATAAATTCACCAAGTGGGTTGAAGCGGAGCCTATCAGCAAGTGTGATGCAGCTACGACGGTTCAATTTCTCAAAAATATTATCTTCCATTTTTGCTTTCCACACAGTATTATCACGGATAATGGTACCAACCTTTCCAAAGGTGAGATGGAGGATTTCTGTCAGAGAGAGCACATCCGGCTTGACCTAGCATCTGTGGCGCACCCTCAATCCAACGATCAAGCGGAGCGAGCTAATCAAGAAATTTTGAAGGGTCTTAAACCCCGGCTCATGATTCCCTTGAAGCGGACACCGGGTTGTTGGGTGGAAGAATTACCTTCTCTGTTGTGGAGTATCAACACCACCCCCAATCGCTCAACAGGTTACACGCCTTTCTTTATGGTATACGGGGCAGAGGCAGTTCTCCCAAGTGATATACGTCACGACTCGCCCCAGGTTGCTAGTTATGTTGAAGTGGACAACGAGCAAGCTCGCTAAGAGGCATTGGACCTGTTAGATGAGAAACGGGATATGGCTCTGGCTCGATCGACGGTTTATCAACAAGACCTGCAGCGTTATCACAGCCGCCGGGTTAGGACACGAACCTTTCAAGAAGGTGACTTGGTGCTCCGGTTCATCCAGGATCAGACTGACATGTACAAGTTATCCCCATCTTGGGAAGGACCCTTCGTGGTCAGCAAAAATCTGCACAACGGATCATACTACCTCATTGACATTCGAGACAACTCACGCAACTCTGAGGAGGAGACCCGGCGGCCGTGGAACATAGCTCTCCCCTGGCCTTATTACACTTGAGCCACAGGCTCTTCTTATGTACATATTTCGACAATGTATATATTATGATCAATAAATAAATCAGCATCCTTGCTCTAAGCGGGGCCTATGCTTTCTTTTCTCAAACATCCTTTGAGTTACATGGGGGCTTCAGCTGACAAAGCGGAGTACTACCTGTTAAACTGGCTATCACGCCACAACATAGCTTGGGAGCTTCACAACCAAGGGGCCAAAGAGAGTCTTGCTGCTATGCACAACTCAAACATAGGCACCCAATGAGCACAGCTCATCAGTTACTTGGGGGCTCCTTGTGTCAAATACCAAGGAGTTTGAATGGACCCTTGTAGCTGGGTATCGACCCACGGCTTGGAAGCCTGGTATATTTACCTAAAATGCCGAGTTAACCTGCCTTCATCAAGTAAGACACTCCTATCCAGGTCATCCTGGCACGGCCCTCCGAACGTTTGACAGTTACTCTCATTTAGACCCTGCACTTGTCAAAGTTAAAACGGTGATTGGTTAGTTGGAGGTCCATCTTAAAAGGCTTTGTTAAATGGTTCAACTCAGCGGCCTGGCAGCCCACAAAAAGCCTCGAATTTGGGCCTGGCAGCCCTCAAAAAGCCTCGACTACACGGTTTTATTTGCGTTTTGCTGAATTTTATGTTAAACCGATTTTCTTGGCCTGATCAGTCATCTTATTAGCCCGGTATTCTTTAAACCGGCTTGGTTTGCAACTACACGTTGAAAAACCTTCTTCTTAAACCGGAGTTTGTTAACCCGGCCTGGCTTTGACTACCTGTCACCAGTTTTGATCATCTGGTGTGCATCATCACCTGGTATGACTTATTATATGACATCAGTACATGATGGAGTTATACAAGAGTTTTAGATTTGGGTTTTCACCCTTATTACAAAGTTGACCAACCAACTAAACAGGGATATTACATCACAGGTATGAATCATTTCATATTTTTACGGTTTGATTATCAATCAGGCCTTTTCTTGGGCATTATGACCCGTCCGGCGGTAAACTGCCAGGACCCTTTTCTTTTTATGTACACACAGGAGTTGCATATTATGATACCTGAACCAAAATTGACATTGACATGGTGGATCACATAAAGTATCTCCTACTGCACGATGGCAGCAGATCAAAATAGTTTTTGCCACCCTATTACAAGGCACTCAGAGGCCCAAAATATGGAATTGTTTCACAACGGACAATTTCTGACATATCAACCGGATTGACGGATTAAGCTTCATCGCCGGGTTGATGTGAAGTAGATGGGTCATCTGGCGCCGGTTCAGCCTCCTCCTCCCCATCCACTGGCTGGAAGTCATTGGTGGTCCAGTCAATCCGGGTTAAGGCCTGAAAGACAGCCTCTTCACTTATAAGCTCAGCCGGATTAACGTCAGGGGCGTAAGTGTGCTTACAGATTGGTGGAACAAGGTTCTGCACTTCAGGAATAACAGCTTCAACCCATTTGTTGTTTGCGTCGTAAAGGATCGGTGAACCGTCAGGTTAGCCTCTTCTGCCAACTGACTCGCCAGAGGACGCATCTCCCTTGTTACCCGTTTGAGGGCGTCGTTGTCAAATACTTTGCCGTTTGCTTGTTCACTGGGGAAGCCCTTAGCTATATCAACCGGATCAAGGTCAGCTATCCATGCCTTGGCTCGAGTCAGTGCTAATAAAGTGCCAGCCCGGGCAGCGAATCACTTCAATTCGTCTATCTATGCTGGTGTCATAGATAGCCGGTCCAGCGTGTCCTTGATCAATGTTGGAGCCGCATTGTCATAAGAAGTGGCGCAGATAACCCGTTGGACGCCGGTATACAGCTGTTCAATCAGCGTATACGCGGCCTTGAGTTTCTTCCGCATATCAGAACCCAGATGAGCAATGCGACTACCTATAGCGGTTTAAGAAGTTCATGTTAAACCGGAGAAATTTCAAAGCGAAATATTCATAACGCCTTGGCGAACAGTGCTTACCAAATATTGCAGAGGTCATGGCATTGACTTGGCGCTTTAATCTAGTAAGCTCTTCTGTTACCTGTTTAAGAGCTGATTCAGCGTCTTCCGCCCGCTTCAGCAATCCGCCTTTTTCGGTATCCCAGTTGGCCCGCTCAGACTTGAACCATTCCTTGAGCTACTCCATGGTGGTTAAGGCGGTTTTCAATTCCTCCTTGGCCTTGGTGGTTTCTGCTTGTTGGGATTTCAGATTTTCTTGAAGATCAGCAATTTGTGAGACTTGTTGGTTTATCTCACTCTGCAACAGTAAGAAGAGCATGTCAATATCTTTGTCAAAAGTCCCAAGCATATAACCAGTTATACACTTGGCACTTGGGGGCTAATGCGGATCATTTTTCTGCTAATTATTGAAGTCCCAAGGATTAATACAAGTTTTAATCATGGCACTTGGGGGCTAATGTGTGTTTGATCAGAAATGCACAAGGAAGGTTCATACAGTACATTATGGAATATACAAAGTCCCGGTTTGACTTTCTAAAGACAAATCGGCCCTTGGGGGCTACAATACAATGAAGGTACAGAATAGAGATCAAATTGTTTACCTCGTAGCGCTCCTTCATCAGGTTTACTAAACTAGCTTCATAATCACGGCTAGTGTAAAGCCGGTTCAAGAAGCCGGAGTGAAGGTCTTGAGCAGAGAGATCGACATAAGCTGACAAGTCAGTCTTCCCCTTCCCCTTGCTCATAGCAGTGAATTCATCCTTGGCGGTATGCTTTGATAGAGCAACCGGATTACCAGGGACGGTATACCAGTGCCAGTAACAACAACATCATCATCTTTGGCCGAGCTTGATGGATTGACATTCACGGGGCTTGGCGCTTTGGCAGCAAGGCTCGACGGTCTGTTAGCAGGGCTTGGCAGATCCGCAGTTGAATCCCGCTGTTCAACAGTTAGACTTGGAGGGGCAGGAGGATGTGAAGTATCAACCTCTACATTCGGTACAACCTCTGGCGGGTTAGCATCAGCCTCTTGGTTTTGCCCAGCAGAGCTATCTATGGCAACTTCAGGACCTTCACCATGATGCTCTGGAGTCTTCTCCGGATCGACATCATCAGTAGGGTCGCTGGTCTTGGCTTTCTTGCTTAATCGAGCCTTGGCGCTACAACATCAAAAGGATTAGAATAATGATAAACCGACACATGAAGAAACAAGTTGAGGAGTAATGTACTTACTCACCGACGACTTTGAGAGGAGGCAGCTGAGTGGTTGATGAACCGCCAGACGAGTTGGAAGAGGCCTGGTAATTCGGGTCAGACGGATTGAGAGGGCATCGGAAGAAACCTTTCAAAGGATAACGTTTTTTACGAGAACAAGTCACCTCTGGACGACGTTTCCGGGTTGGCGTATCGGCTAAACCGGACGAAGTGATTTGTTAACCACTATGCCGGGTTGTGCGACGCTCTTCAACTTGCTGTGTCTTCAAAGAAAATTTTGGATCCAAATGAGCAAGGGGGTGGGATTGTTTTACTTTCCGGACTGTGCGACGAATTCTTTGAACCGGTACAAGATCTGAATCGGAAGAAAGAAGGATTACCTCAACATGTTCTGCATGGCTGGCCTCAGCATCATCCTGGGAATAGTCATTGTTAATAAGATGTACGAAAAAGGAACCAAGTGAGTCAAGTTCTACCTCAGCGTCTGATTCCTCATCTTCTGGCGGATCAGAAGACTCGGTGGTTTTCTTCTTGCCAGCTTTCTTGGTGGCCTTGGTCTTAGCACGAGGAGCCCGCGCCGGTTTAGTCTGTTTCCGAAAGGAACTATTAGCCTGCAATTAAGACAAGGAAATGTTAGTACACAGTTAATACGGAGGCAAATCAGTAAAGTATTCAGAGGAACTTTACCGCTGGCGGTTTATTGGAGACGCAAAACGGAGCCAACCCAGTTTGGGTGCATGCAGAGATCGGTTCATCAAGCATTTTCTTCACCGATTCAGTAACTTCAAGATCGGTCATTACTATTTCGTGATATCGTTGAGGGTCTTTGACATCACCAGTATATTCATGCATCAATCCGGGGCGGTGGCTTAAAGGCAAAATGCCCCAAGAAACCCAGCAGCGGACAAGATCAATGCCAGTCAAACCGTTGGCCATCAGAGCCCGGAGCTTGGCGAGTTGAGGTGCAAAGTTCTTCCGTTCTAAGGCGATCAAGCGTGAAGGTAATGGGTGGCCATTGCTAAGCCGGTGAGGGCGATAACCCGGAAAAGGATTTTCTCCATCAGGGGCAGTGCTCCGGCAGTAAAACCAGGTCTGATTCCAATCTTTAGGATGGCTATGATGTTTTGCATGAGGGAAGTCAACTTCTTTCCTTTTCTGAATTGAAACGTCGCCAAGCTCTGTGTTGGGACCATCTGAGAATTCTGTACGGCGGTTCAGATGAAAGAAGTCCCGGAACAGCTCCACGGTTGGCTCTTCTTGAAGATAGACTTCACAGAATACTTGAAAGTTGCATATATTGGACACAAAGTTTGGACCAATATCTTGCGGATGGAGTTGGAAGCTTGCGAGGACATCCCGTAAATTTTTTGATCCGGGCGGACTGAATCCCCGGTCTAAGTGTTGCATAAAAACAATCACCTCTCCTTCTTGAGGTTCAGGTGGACATTCCGATTCCGGAACTCGCCAGTGGAGAACCCTTTTTGAGGCTAAAGCACCAGTGGTGACATAACCGTTGATTTGTGTTTCCGTGATCCGGGACGGAACCCAATTGCAAGCAGAGAATTGTTTCGTCATCCCGGAAGGGGGGAACTGAAAGGAAAAACAAATGCCGGTTTACAATTTAACGGTTTAAGGTGTACAATTCAGTGTTAAACCGGAAAATTACTATGCAAGGTTCAGTTGGCGGTTTAAGAGAGGGCTAATGATATATGGCGGATTGGCTATCAGAGGTTAAACCGCCCATAGGCAGAAGGTCCAGGATTCAAAATTTCTGCTAAGTGTTGATAGAAACAGCTTTCACACAATGATCAAATTTATTTGGATCTACCGCACATCTGTAAAGAAATTTTTTCTGTTATCTCTAAAGGCGCTAAGCAGAACAGGGAAGGTCGTGTACTCTACACAAGAAAGGGAAGATCTGCTAGCATTAAAAATGGATGCGGAGTAACTACCGCATGAGATCTACACTGCTATTGGATCAAAACTACCGCGGCAGAAGGAAGGATGAAGAATTGAGAAGGAAGAACGAAGAACTGTACAGATGAACTCGCGAACCCTAAACACAGATCTAAAGATGAAGGAAAGAGGAAACTTTACCACTGTAGAATTTACTGCGGAGGGGTGCGACGAGTTTCTGATCCGTTTCAGGTTGATGCAGTGGCCTTTGTCGATGCAGTTCTCAAGGGTCGCGGACGGCGGCGGAGCTTCGAAGCTTGGGCGTCGCGAGGAAGAAGAAGGCACAGAAGGGGAAAAGAGAGAAGGGCCCTCGGGCATTATTTATAGAGGAAAGAATAAGTGGCAGGCGCGAGAATCAAAGAGCCTGAAACGGCAGAATGGGTGCGCCTGTCGCCTCGATTTTCGGGATAACCATTAAGTGAAGGGAATCTTTTTAATCTTTTTATACAGAGATGACGTCATCATGGACCGTTGCTATATCCCGAAGATGGAGTCACGACGGTTTAACAAGATTTACAGGAGAAGGCAATCTGGCGGTTTACGAAGATACAAGAGGACATTTACAATATGTCTTTGAAGATGTTGAAGATTGACATGAACATGTTCAAATCAAACTGGGGCCTAATGTTGGGGATATAACTACTGAGTGTAAACCGGCCAGGAGGGCCCGGTTCACCCTCGACTATACCAAAGCCCATGAAGAATCCAGAAGATGGTGAAGTTATTAAAACGAGCTTAGAGGCCTAAAAGCCCAAAGGCGGATTAGGGCCCATAGTGGTAAACCGCCATGATTATGTAACTTGTAATGTAAGTAAGGGAAGGAGAGACCAAACCGAACACTTTGTATGAGTCGGTTTGGATCTCTGTAGACCGGCCAGGCGTCAACCTATGGATATAAAGGGACGAACCGGCGGTGGTTCAGGGACAACAGACAACAACTCGAGACCCAGGCAAGCATATTTTGCTCCCTGGTCATCGAAACCCAATCAATTCCATCACAACTAGACGTAGGCTTTTACCTTCATTGAAGGGGCCGAACTAGTATAAACTCTCGTGTCCCTTGTCCGGTTTAACCCCTTCAATCTAACCCGTTGCGATGGCTCCACGACTAAGTCCTTTCATGAGGACATCTGACGTGTTAATTCCACGACAGGAACACTTGATCCAAGGAAAAGAATATGATCAACACCGAAAACTTGAATTGAGTCCACCGGAAAAGAAAACAAGATGAATCAATGATGAACTTGACGAGAATTCACCAATTGAAATGATTGAGGAAAGACTGAAGAGGCTCCACACGAATGAAATTGATGGTCAAACGAGACTCAGACTCCGGGAAGAAAAGGGGTGGGAGGGCGGGAAAAAACAAAGGCAAATTGGAAGGGGAAACGGACGAATAACTTGAAGAGAAAACACCGGTTGAAAGAATGCAAAGGCTTCGCACGAGTAGGATGGATACTCGGTTATGGACTCCGGCTCTAAGAAGAAAAAGGATGGGCGGGTGGGAAAAGAAAACAGCTGAGGATTGATCTTGGCAAAGATGAAGAGGCTCGAGTCAACTTGCGAGAAATGCACCGGATGAAAAGAGCTGAGAACCAACAATCGGAAACTAACCGCGTGCTCCTAAAGAAAATTTGAATGGGAAGAGTAGAAGAATCAAAAGGCCTACGTCAAGATTCCTCACCAGAGCGATGAAGGGGCTGACGAGTAAAAAGAATTCCTACTCTCTGATATAAATAGACTCCGAAAACAGTTTTGTTCTAGACTCAACAATAGCCAAACTACGAACATTCATGGGAGCTCCTATGGTCGGTCCCCGGACACACCCGCCGGTGGTCGTTACTCCTGGCGGGATCTAGACTGGCTCCACAGATCAATACTAGTGTTTTCTGCGCACTTTGTCCTCACTCGTGCGCACCAGGGAGCAACTTCCCGGTCGGTCACCCATTCTGAAATTACTCCAAGCTAAGCACGATTAACTTCGGAGTTCTCTCCGAATGGCCTTCCAGAAAGAAGGAATTCCTTATTGATATGAGTAGTCTATCATCCCTAATAAGCTAGGCTATCACATACACCCCCACTCAGAGGAACCGACGTCCTCATTGGGCAACATGAATGTTCCCTCCTGGCACATACACTGTCCATCTAGTCCGGCACATGTGCCATGTTGTGTGCCATGACGGGTCACAGACGTCATGACCAACATGACCGCACACCTGTCCGCAAACATCCGTGTAACCGTGAGGGTCGGCTCTGATACCAACTTGTAATGCCCCAGACACACCCGTCGGTGGTCGTTACTCCTGGCGGGATCTAGACTGGCCCCACAGATGAATACTAGTCTTTTCTGCGCACTTTATCCTCACGCATGCGCAACCGGGAGCAACTTCCCGGTCGGTCACTCATCCTGAAATTACTCCAAGCTGAGCACGCTTAACTTCGGAGTTCTGTCCGAGTGGGCTTCCGGAAAAGAAGGAATTCCTTATTGATATGAGTAGTCTATCATCCCTAATAAGCCAGGCTATCACATACAAACAAGTTGGTGCCGAAGTGGGAAGGCCCTTACCGGGTAGTACGAGTCACCAGACCTGGCGCAGTCCGTCTGGAGATCGGAGATGGCATTCAATTGGAAAACTCATGGAATATGAGCATCTCCGCAAGTTCAACCCATAAGGCACGGCTGTCGGGCCCTGCCCGGCAGCCACCCTTTTGTGCAGGCCTTGCCTCAGTTGCATGTACCTCCTTGTACAAATCCAGGGCGATGACTCTGAGCACTGGAGAAAAAAAAGAAGCACTGGGGCCCCCCCGACCAAGTTGCATCCATGCATGAGCATTCGATGAGCATTGCATAAGCATTTCATGAGCATTTGCATTTGCATATAGATAGGATTGCATCCTACATCATTCTCATCAGCATGAAGCTGCATGTTCCTACTGAGAATTTGGCTTCTACAAGGAGTTGAGGAGATGGACCAGCACTGCGATCCCTGGCAAGCCAAACAGATAAGTTCTACCTCTTGTCCATAAGTGCTCTGTAAGCTCAAACTTGTGCATGAGAAAACCTCGCCACTCTTTGAAGCTTAGGTGCTCCTACTTTTGCTTCAAAGGCCTGGGTGGTCGCAGTGGACTTTGATGAAAAAGGGTTGGAGGGGGGCTGGTCACTTTATTTTTTGCTTGGTAGACTCCAGTCCTCGGCAACAAAATAAAAATGGTACCGGCAGGATAGCCTGGCAGGGAAGACTCATTTATTTAAACTAAAGAGAAATCCCACTCTGCAGGGACATACACATGCATGAGTTCTCGGCAAGGCTCACCTTTTTCATTAATATCCCGATCATACAAGTACAAGCCTTACATAACACAAGTATGGACTCGAGAGCCTACATTATTTAATTAAAATTTGGCAAGTGCTTACAGATTTAAGACTGAAAAAAGATAAGTGCCTCGTGATGCCTTTGCCCTTGTCCATCTCTTTCAGGAAGAGGTCGAGGAGGCTGTTGGTGCATCCAGCTAGGATTCGGCGCCTCCCTAGGATTAGGATAGCGCCGCTCCTCGGCAAGGAGGAAGAAACCGAAGGGCGGGCGTGGGCGGTGACACTGCCGGAGGACCAGATGGGGGACATGGAGTCACTGGCAAACACGACTCGTCATAATGGTCATCCCTGTTCTTGACACATCTTGGTTTGCCGCCGCCATCTGCGTCACTGTCACCCGAAGACCTCAGCACGACAGCCGCGCCGGAAACCATGCTCTCTGGTTTAACATACAGAGAGCATGGTCGTCCCTAGCGGCCCTCCTTCATGGACAAAAGATGACGCCCATGGGGGGAGTCAGGTTCGCCTTCGTCAGCGGTGAACCCTTCCCATAACCCCTCCTTAGCATGGCGAAGGAACGAAGAATGGAGAGCGGCCGACTACCACGCCCCGTGCCCACTACAGGCCTCGGCGTGGTGTCGTTCACGTCCCCTCCCACTAGAATCAAGGCAACGGGTGACCCGGCGATGAGCACAGCGGAGTCGCCACCTCTGATGTTGTCACCGCGCCACTCGAGTACCCCCCTTGTATCCGTGAGAAGCTCTAAACTGAAGCCCAGGGCCTGGCCCTAGGCTCTTTTCTTAAACATAACCAACAAGTGGTAGAGGAAAGGAAGAAGGGATGCGGAGATGGATGACTCAGCTCCCCCTTCGCCCCTCCTTTTATAGATGGTCCGGGGGAGGGGAGCCGCTCCCTCCACGGGCAAACAACAATGTGACATTGAGTGCCACATTCAATGCACTCTGTCAGCCTGCAGAGTTAGGTATGATAGCACTATTTGCTATCTTATCAGTGCATGATGACAGATTTTCATTCTCGTGACCCCTTAATCTATAAAAGGAGGCCATCGCAACCGTAGAAGAGGTTAGAAGGTTGGACATCCACACACTCATACGCACGTAGCCACTGCCGCCCCTGCCGGGTAAGTGTACTGCGCTCCACCACCATTCTTCCACCATCAATCCACCAAAGAAGGAGTAGGGTTTTACGCCTCGCGGCGGCCTGAATCTGGTTAAAACTGCTCGTGTGATCTCTGTCATGTTCCCCTACGTTCTTCTGCTCTTTGTGCTACGTGACCCCCCCCCCCAACCGGCAAGGGACCCTAGGTCCCATAGGTGGCAGTGGTTTTCCACGACACCCTGGTTCATCATTCTTTATTTGGTGCTTATGTAATTATTAAACATATGTACCTGTGAATCGAATAATGCATTGGTTGTTTGAATGATGGATATGAACAAAGCTATAGCCTACTTTCAAGTTTAAATTAGGTACAATTTTAAATAGCAGCAATTAAATTAGGTGAAATTACGGTGTGCAGGTCATTACGGCGCACACTGTTAATAAAGCACGACGTGTGCGATATACATCCTAATCCGACACGGTTCACGTAGGGGAAACGTGTGTAACAATGGACACACTTGACCTTTGCAAAGCGTGTGTGATGTCAGACACTATCACATACGGTGTGGGAAAACTAAATGTGTGTGTCAGGACCCCGACTCAATGCCACATCGATCTAGCATGTAACACCTCATATCACTTTGTGGCCTCACGCACGGTATTCCCACGGGTGTCGCCTTACCTTTGCTCGGGACCGTTTGCGCCTTTTGGCACATGTATATGATAGTGTCGCTAGCATCCATATGATAAGGAGCCCGGGCTGACATGGCTAGTCATAAACCCAAAGTGGCACAAACTTACAGGGACAGGCATCCATGACCCAGCATCGAACGTGTCGGTCATCAGCGAGTGGATCCAGGCTGTAGCACTGGGCTAGCAGGACTCCGGTGAACCGTGCTGTAGCGGGCTAACAGGACTCTGGTATTCATCGCGTGACATTTCCCCAAAGGGACAGACACAGGAACGAAGAAGGACACATGCCGGCCAGCCTAAGTGTTCTGGAGCAGTAGCAAGCTACCATGGCTCAGTGGAAGCACTAGGAGACATTTCCCGGTAAGAGAGGCTACTAAGGATAAACAACTAGATAGTCAGATCCCACACATACCAAGCATTTCAATAGCATACACACAATATGCTCGATATGTGCAAATACAACATGGCATCACAACATGACTCTACAACTCAAGTATTTTATTCAATAGGCTCCGAGGAGCGAGATATTACAAACATAGGTCTCGTGACCCAACATTCAGAGCATACAAGTCAAAACACATGCGGAAGCTTAACATGTCTGAGTACATACATCTACAAATGAAAAAGGCCGAGAAGCCTGACTATCTACTAGATCCTGCCGAGGGCACAAGAATGTAGCTGAGGTAACAAGCTAAACGTCGAAGTCCAAGCGGAACTACTAGCGAGACCGAAGTCTCTCTGCAAAAACATAAAATAGGCAAATGTGAGTACAAATGTACCCAGCAAGACTTACATCAGAACTAACTACATATGCATCATTATCAACATAGGGGATGGTGGGGTTTAACTTCAGCAAGCCAGCTTTGACTCGGTGGCTATCCTGAACTACAACAGCAAGTAACTCTTTTGAGGTGGCGCACACGAGTCCACATATTCACCATATCAATAGACCACTATGGATCCGCTCCCGTCTCCCTACGAGAACGCCATCCATAGCACTCATGCTTATCTTGTGTATTTTAGAGTATCCACTTTCACTTGTCTATGAACTATATAGGCAACCCAGAAGTCCTTTACCGCGCACACGGCTATTCGAATAGATGATGTTAACCCTGCAGGGGTGTACTTCTTCACACACGCTCTTGCCACTTACCGCCATGTACACCTCGTGTATCTCGGCAACCTTCAAGCGGAAGCCTGGCGAGGGAGTCGGCCACGACCTGACTAACCACACAAGTCTCTCGTCCAGGTTTATCGCCTATTCGGGTTCTATCCGCAAGGAGATCCGGCCGGGGTGTCGCTCACGTCCCCAAACGATGTGTGCAGGGTTCCCAAGTCCACCAACCGGGTGCCACTTGGTACACCGGGCCACTGTGCCTAGTCTGTCCCAAGCCCACCTGTACCGGGTGCCACTTGGTAGACTACTAACACTACCTACAAACACCAGAAACTAGTTGCAACTCCTGGACAGAGATCAGGTTGATTAATAAGTCGAGAGAGCTTGGAGCGCCCAGAGCCCAATGTGTGGTAGTAACTGTTCATGGATCACAAACACAGAACTTGGTTCCTGAGGATGGCTGCAATGAGACAACCCACCATGTACTCCTACATGGCCTCTCACCGCTACCTTTACCAAATCGTGTTCACACACTTAGCTCTCAATAGTAGGACATGTTCACCACATTCCAATTCATCCCCGATGAATCAGACCTGACACAACTCTAAGAAATAGCAGGCATGACAAACAAGCATGAATGAGTAGGCACATCAGGGCTCAAACAACTCCTACTCATGCTAGTGGGTTTCATCTATTTACTGTGGCAATGACAGGTCATGCAGAGGATAAAGGGGTTCAACTGCCGCAGCAAGTAACAGATGAATCGTTGTTGTCCTAATGCAGTAAAAGAGAGGAGGAGCGAGAGAGTGGGATTGTATCATAATGAACAAGGGGGTTTTGCTTGCCTGGCACTTCTGAAGATAGTATATCTCTTCATCGGTGTCATCGATCTCATCGTCAGAACCACATCTATCAAGAGGGGACAAACACTGGCAAACAAGGAAGAACACAATAAATGCAATGCACAATATGATGCATGATCATGACATGGAAATATGCTGTGATTTGAGCTAATGCAACTAGCAACAGATTAAATGAAGTTGGTTTGAGTACAAGATTCAAATTCAAACTCCATATGTGATTATTCAAATGCCATTTAATTGATTTGACCTAAACAGTGAACAAAAGTTGTTCTAACATGCATGGAAATGGTACAGATGGATAGATTGGATTTTTCTGATCATTTTTCATATATAATTTATTTCATTTGGAGTTACGGTTGAATTTCTATGATTTTTACAAGTTTTAAACATTTTCTGGAATTAATAAACCATTTAAGATTTATTTAAATTCCAGAAGAATTACTACGTCAGCATGACGTCACTGTGATGTCAGCGGTCAACAGGGGCGGCCCAGGTCAAACTGACCGGTGGGACCCGCGTGTCAGTGTCTAGGCTAATTAACAGAGTTTGTTAACGCTAAACTAATCCTAAACCTAGGTAATTAGCAGGGGCTGGCCCCACATGTCAATGACCCAGGGGAGGTCAAACCCCTGGTCAACAGTGCCTGACACGCCGGCGGCTCGTCGCCGGCGACGACAGAGACGGCGGGGCAGCTCGGAAATGCTCCTCCAACGACCAAATCGGCGACGGAGATGTGCTACGTGTAGCTGGAAAAGCGCCGCATCCAGTGGTGCAAGTGGTTGGACACGGGGACACCGGAAACGACGCCGGCGAGCTCGACAGCGGCGGCCGGAGTTCGTACGTTGACGGAAACGGGGCTACGGGGAACTAGGGGAGGAGCTGGTGAGTGCAACGTGCTCCTAGGGGTGCGCCGAGCGCGTTGATGAGCTCGTACACGGGTGGCAACAGCTGTGGCCTCGGCGGCGCCATGGCCGGCGGCGGTGAGGTTTCGGCTCCGACGGTTAACGCGGCTAGGAGACAAAATCAAGATCGGGGAGGAGGGGAAAAGACGGCGGGGCTCACTGGGGGGGGCGGAGGAGAAGGCCAGCGGCTCGGGGACGCGCCAGAGCGGGAGCACGGTCGTCGGCGATCTCGGTGACCAGAGGAGGAAGAAGACGTCGGGGTCGGGGCTCCGGGGCTCTTCCCGTCGCATGGATCTGTGGAGACAGCGTAGGGGTCGACGGCGGAGCTCAAAGTCACGTCGGAGAGGCACGGGGGAGGCTGTGGTCGTGGCAACGGCGAGCGGTGGCGTCGGCTGCGCTTGGTGGCGCTGCGGGGAAGAGAAAACGGAGGAGGGGAGGAGCACAGGGAGAGTGAGAGGGGGTCAGGGGTGTCATGGCGCTCGGGGCCGTCTCTAGCAGCGAGCACATAGGCAGGAGGTGGCCTCGCGCGTGGACGCGCGCGGCGAGCACGCCCCTTCGTCCTCCTGGCAGGGGAGGAAGACGACAGGGAGGAGGCCAGTGGGCTGGGCCGCCAGGTGGGCTGGACAGCTGGGCCGCGACAGGTAGGTGGCCAGGTAACTTCTCTCTCTCTCTCTCTCTCTCTCTCTCTCTTCTAATTTAGTTTCTGTTTTCTATTTTTTTATGCAATTGTTTTGACTTATTTAAAATGCTAAGGCATTTTCAAAAACCCTGAAAATAATTGTGGGCTCTGTTTGGAATATTTCCAACAGCCCCCACTTAAGTTCAGAATTATTTGGACATTAAAAATATTATATAGCATTTAATTGTCCAAATTCAAATACGTATTAATTAACTCCAAAATCCAGAAATGTCCTAGAAATGTGTGCATCATTTTTAGAAGAATTTTGCACCCATTCCAAAATTGATGAACTTTTCTAAAGGCCATTTCGGGTAGATGGAAAAGATTTAATTTGACCCTAGTTGTATTTCATTTGTTGCTAGGGTTTATCAGTCCCCATTTCAAGTTTTAATTGAAAATTAACATGATGCAAGATGCTCACTGATGCAACTAATTACAACCAACATTCTAGGGCCGTGACAATTCACCCCCACTAAACAAGAATATCGTCCCGAGATTCAAGCGTAGGGTAAGATGACAGAAGGGACACCACTAACACAATCTTCATGATCTAGGTTGGTCTTGAAATGAACGTTGATTCAATCACCATCTTTGTCTCGTCGTCATACTCTGAGAACTCCATCCAACATGACAATGAGAGGAGAAGGAGACTCTAGAAGGACTGATCTTCTCAAAGGTCGAACAGCTGAGGATCAACTCACAGAATGAGACATAGCAACATCTCTCGAGCTGTGACACGAAGCACCCATCTAGAGGGATGGAGTGGAATAGATGACGAGGGTTCACTAGGTAGACAACAATTCCACACTTAAAAGGGTGGTGAACGGTTGTCAACGTAGCGAGGATTTGAGTTGCCATGATACCAAAACGAGACATCTTAGAGGAGGTGACTCGTAGAGATATCCCATTAAGTGGCAAAAAGAATTACCTTTGATTCAGAGATCATTGAAACTCTTCTTACCAGGCTAAGGCAATTTACAAATGATTGTTTGACGAAGTTCGAAGAAATTGCATACTCAGATCGGAAAGGAAACTATGGTTATAGAACAACTCGGCAAACAGAAGGCACATTCCAATTGATACCGAGAATATAACCTAGTGACTGAGCATGCTCTCAAGAACTTGATCATTTCCATATTCATCAAGGTCTTACCAGCATCCGTGCCAAGGATCCTGGCCACAACGTGCTACCATGATGAATAACGATGGAGGATGCAGGTGCAGGGAAGGACAACACTTTCTCAGATTTTACCTTGACGACGCCAAGGAAACAAAATCTGGAGGATCGACCGAGAGACATTTAGCACTCCGCTTCTAATGTTCTCCTTGACGTTCTAGGTACCACGATCATGCTTAAAAGCATCGACATGGCCATCAAGTAAAGGTCGGGCTTCGGAATACAAAGGATCCATAAGGAACAACTTCTTTAATAAGCCACTTGAAATCCTCATGGAGAAGATGGTCGACTTGCTCATTCAAGATACTACAATGATAGATCTTCCGGCTAGGTGTGTCGGCCACGACATCCACTTCACCGGTTACAGAGAGATCAATATTATAGTTCTTGGGAAACGTTACAACCATCATATCTGCCTGAGATTCAGATATGGTTGGTGTCAGAATATTCCAGACTCATCGAGTCTAGAAAGAAAAATGATAGGTTGCAACACAAATAAACGACATGACGTTGCGAGATTCTCGGGGAATGAGCTACGATAGCAAGCTCCAAAACATGAGCTGGTTCTGCTACACACATGTGAACACGCTATCCCAGACAAGCATGACCACATAGTAGTCTTACAACAAAACGCTACCGAGTTCAGGCGGGAACCATCATTGCGGATAACGGAGTCCTTGATTAAGCCCGGGTTAGCTCTTAAAAAGAAACTCCTTCTCCTTGAACAAATCAATCAGTGGCTTGGTGTGCTAGGGAACACATATAGAATGGAGGCGGCCAACCTGCCAAACCATAGATTACTTCGCACATGTGCATGACCAACTTGGGACGATTCTAGAGGAAGAAAAACAATCCTTCTCGGATCCATGGCGGCAACTTACATCAAGTGCACGTGAATTAGAGAAAGTCGCTCCTTTCATCCAAGCATATGCTTCATGAACGGGACATGAAGATAATGCTTATGAAGTTTCCAATACTAGCTGGATGTTCAACACGAATCATGGACAAGATAACAATGTTGCTAATGGGCTCAACAACAATTCATCTAGATTTCCATATAGATGGAATTACATAACTATGTGAACAAGGTGATAGTATTGGTCAGACCCAAAAGATATAATGGTGTATGCTCGAGGAAAATCCACGAGTAAGACAACATTACGAACATCGTTGGTTTTGATTTGATTCAATGATAGCCCACACTCAAATCAAAGGTTTGGGGTAAGACAATAGATCCAACAATTGACCACGAGGATCAATCAATGAAGATATTATCTTTCTTCAACACACACACACACACAAAGATATCCCTTTGGAATGAACTGAGTCGGACAAGCTTTCATCTTCCATCTCTCCAAGTTGTTGTTTAGCTCAACCAACTAGCTCAGGGGTACCCAACACAGAATCTTGGAGAATGGGTGGTTTTGAGGAAAACCAACATGATCACGAACTCAACATAGCGGTCAAGTGACAACCTGGTAATACTTCCGAGAAGATATTCGGAAAATCATGAACCACCGATATGTTACTAAGCTCGAGAACAATCTTGCTTTTCAGAGCAAGACGATATGATCAAATAAGCAAGGGATTGGATAATCCTGACTCATTGATCGAAGAGTGCACCAAAAATAAGGACTAGGTAGCACGATCAACCTTAAGATGGTGATTCAATAACCAACACGCTAAGAATGAGATGATCGTCCATTAACTACCAAGCAACGGAGTTGCTAGGAGTATTGATTTCACACACCACGATTCACTTATCGGCATTCCAGTTACAATAACATGGGAACCGAGGAATTAACAATGATGGCAAGAAGTATCACTGTATCAAGAGTTCATAGGATGTGTGCAATTTCCATGACATTCTTAACATAAAGTGGGTAATACTTCAGGGTAGAACAGACCAAAGCTGGATTGGCATTTTGATTTACGGATTACAACTGCTTTGACCCAATCCTGGATGTGGATGGGGTTCTGGAGTTTGTTTCTCCTAGTCATTCCAGAATAGAATGATTTGACGGACCACAAGAGTAAAAGGCATCGATGAATGAATGCATGCATACCCTTGACTATCAATTGATAGACGGGGGCCATAATACAACTAAGGAGGAACAACTCGAGGAACATATAACTTTCTGAATTGTGGATGCATAGGTTAGTATGTCGAATCAAGTTCAACAGGTTTCTTCCGGATAACCCATGCAGAAAAGTAGAACTGGCAGAGTCACAATATAGAATGGAGAGCCCATCGAGAGCACTCCTGTTGTGATCTTTCGATCCAACAAACATCTGCCATAAGTGGTTCATAGTATTTGGAAGAAGGAAATACCACAGACCTCGAGGACTAATCCAAAGGTACTAATTTCCTGAAGGAACTAGCAAACACTATCAACATGAGGTAAGTGGGGTGAATCTCGGGTTCAAAACCCAGAAGTAGAATACCTACTAACTAAATGGCATCACGGGATGCTTTCGAGAATAATGGCCAGAATCATCACACTGGGAACACAAAGCATGGCTAAATTACTAGGTGATCCCCTAAGACACCTAGGGTCATAATAATAATTCGAACATATATGTCGAGGCAATAGAATACCTCAACTCAACAATTAATGGGATTAACTTGGCCTAAAGGAACATCAAAACCAGAGGGAAAGGATTTTGCAAATGCATCAGATTGTTTAGAAACCTGGGACGACTCGGACAGCATAACGACTGTAAATGCTCAAAAGGATTTAAGACATCCTACAAAATGGTGGCATAACCACTCAACATCAAATATCCAGGTTCTGAGATCAATTGTCGACACACGGAAATAGTAGGAACTGAATTGGGGCTTGAAGCTATCAATCCTATAAGTACGGATTAGTAACACGTGATCCTGATAGAAAGAAGAGAAAGCCTAGTTTCTTAACCCCGTAGGAAAGATAAGATGACTCGGATCAGAAGGCATAAGGTATAAGGAGTAAAAAGAGCCTTACGTTCCATCCCACAATCAATTCCCTTATATAACTAAATAATTTCTAGACTCAACTTCGACCAGTTTGGCTTGGTAAACCTACAGGCAGTCAAGCTCTGATACCAAAGCTGTCAGGACCCCGACTCAATGCCACATCGATCTAGCATGTAACACCTCATATCACTTTGCGGCCTCACGCACGGTATTCCCACGGTGTCGCCTTACCTTTGCCCGGGACCGTTTGCGCCTTTTGGCACATGTATATGATAGTGTCGCTAGCATCCATATGATAAGGAGCCCGGGCTGACATGGCTAGTCGTAAACCCAAAGTGGCACAAACTTACAGGGACAGGCATCCATGACCCAGCATCGAACGTGTCGGTCATCAGCGAGTGGATCGAGGCTGTAGCACTGGGCTAGCAGGACTCCGGTGAACCGTGCTGTAGCGGGCTAACAGGACTCCGGTATTCATCGCGTGACATTTCCCCGAAGGGACAGACACAGGAACGAAGAAGGACACATGCCGGCCAGCCTATGTGTTCCGGAGCAGTAGCAAGCTACCATGGCTCAGTGGAAGCACTAGGAGACATTTCCCGGTAAGAGAGGCTACTAAGGATAAACAACTAGATAGTCAGATCCCACACATACCAAGCATTTCAATAGCATACACACAATATGCTCGATATGTGCAAATACAACATGGCATCACAACATGACTCTACAACTCAAGTATTTTATTCAATAGGCTCCGAGGAGCGAGATATTACAAACATAGGTCTCGTGACCCAACATTCAGAGCATACAAGTCAAAACACATGCAGAAGCTTAACATGTCTGAGTACATACATCTACAAATGAAAAAGGCCGAGAAGCCTGACTATCTACTAGATCCTGCTGAGGGCACAAGATCGTAGCTGAGGTAACAAGCTAAACGTCGAAGTCCAAGCGGAACTACTAGCGAGACTGAAGTCTCTCTGCAAAAACATAAAATAGGCAAACGTGAGTACAAATGTACCCAGCAAGACTTACATCAGAACTAACTACATATGCATCATTATCAACATAGGGGATGGTGGGGTTTAGCTGCAGCAAGCCAGCTTTGACTCGGTGCTATCCTGAACTACAACTGCAAGTAACTCTTTTGAGGTGGCGCACACGAGTCCACATATTCACCATATCAATACACCATTATGGATCCGCTCCCGTCTCCCTATGAGAACGCCATCCATAGCATTTACGCTTACCTTGCGTATTTTAGAGTATCCACTTTCACTTGTCTATGAACTATATAGGCAATCCAGAAGTCCTTTACCGCGGACACGACTATTCGAATAGATGATGTTAACCCTGCAGGGGTGTACTTCTTCACACACGCTCTCGCCACTTACCGCCATGTACACCTCGTGTATCTCGGCAACCTTCAAGCGGAAGCCTGGCGAGGGAGTCGGCCACGACCTAACTAACCACACAAGTCTCTCATGCAGGTTTATCGCCTATTCGGGTTCCATCCGCAAGGAGATCCGGCCAGGGTGTCGCTCACGGCCCCAAACGATGTGTGCAGGGTTCCCAAGTCCACCAACCGGGTGCCACTTGGTACACCGGGCCACTTTGCCTAGTATGTCCCAAGCCCACCTGTATCGGGTGCCACTTGGTAGACTACTAACACTACCTACAAACACCAGAAACTAGTTGCAACTCCTGGACAGAGATCAGGTTGATTAATAAATCGAGAGAGCTTGGAGCGCCCGGAGCCCAATGTGTGGTAGTAACTGTTCATGGATCACAAACATAGAACTCGGTTCCTGAGGACGGCTGCAATGAGACAACCCACCATGTACTCCTACATGGCCTCTCACCGCTACCTTTACCAAATCGTGTTCACACAGTTAGCTCTCAACAGTAGGACATGTTCACCACATTCCAATTCATCCCCGATGAATCAGACCTGACACAACTCTAAGCAATAGCAGGCATGAAAAACAAGCATGAATGAGTAGGCACATCAGGGCTCAAACAACTCCTACTCATGCTAGTGGGTTTCATCTATTTACTGTGGCAATGACAGGTCATGCAGAGGATAAAGGGGTTCAACTACCGCAGCAAGTAACAGATGAATCGTTGTTGTCCTAATGCAGTAAAAGAGAGCAGGAGCGAGAGAGTGGGATTGTATCGGAATGAACAAGGGGGTTTTGCTTGCCTGGCACTTCTGAAGATAGTATATCTCTTCATCGGTGTCATCGATCTCATCGTCAGAACCACATCTATCGAGAGGGGACAAACACCGGCAAACAAGGAAGAACACAATCAATGCAATGCACAATATGATGCATGATCATGACATGGAAATATGCTATGATTTGAGCTAATGCAACTAGCAACAGATCAAATTAAGTTGGTTTGAATACAAGATTCAAATTCAAACTCCATATGTGATTATTCAAATGCCATTTAATTGATTTGACCTAAACAGTGAACAAAAGTTGTTCTAACATGCATGAAAATGGTACAGATGGATAGATTGGATTTTTCTGATCATTTTTCATATATAATTTATTTCATTTGGAGTTACGGTTGAATTTCTATGATTTTTACAAGTTTTAAACATTTTCTGGAATTAATAAACCATTTAAGATTTATTTAAATTCCAGAAGAATTACTGCGTCTGCATGATGTCACTGTGATGTCAGCGGTCAACAGGGGCGGCCCAGGACAAACTGACCGGTGGGACCCGCGTGTCTGTGTCTAGGCTAATTAACAGAGTTTGTTAACGCTAAACTAATCCTAAACCTAGGTAATTAGCAGGGGCTGGCCCCACATGTCAATGACCCAGGGGAGGTCAAACCCCTGGTCAACAGTGCCTGACACGCCGGCGGCTCGTTGCCGGCGACGACAGAGACGGCGGGGCAGCTCGGAAATGCTCCTCCGACGACCAAATCAGCGACGAAGATGTGCTACGTGTAGCTGGAAAAGCGCCGCATCCAGTGGTGCAAGTGGTTGGACATGGGGACACCGGAAACGACACCGGCGAGCTCGACAGCGGCGGCCGGAGTTCGTACGTTGATGGAAACGGGGCTACGGGGAACTAGAGGAGGAGCTGGTGAGTGCAACGTGCTCCTAGGGGTGCGCTGAGCGCGTTGATGAGCTCGTACACGGGTGGCAACAGATGTGGCCGCGGTGGCGCCATGGCCAGCGGCCGTGAGGTTTCGGCTCCGACGGATAACGCGGCTAGAAGACGAAATCGAGATCGGGGAGGAGGGAAAAGACGACGGGGCTCACTGGGGGCGAAGGAGAAGGCCAGCGGCTCGGGGACGCGCCAGAGCGGGAGCACGATCGTCGGCGATCTCGGTGACTAGAGGAGGAAGAAGACGTCGGGGTCGGGGCTTCGGGGCTCTTCCCGTCGCGTGGATCGGTGGAGACGGCGTAGGGGTGGACGGCGGAGCTCAAAGTCACGTCGGAGAGGCACGGGAGAGGCTGTGGTCGTGGCAACGGAGAGCGATGGCGTCGGCTGCGCTTGGTGGCGCTGCGGGGAAGAGAAAACAGAGGAGGGGAGGAGCACGGGGAGAGTGAGAGGGGGTCAGGGGTGTCATGGCGCTCGGGGCCGTCTCCAGCAGCGAGCACACAGGTAGGAGGTGGCCTCGCGCGTGGACGCGCGCGGCGAGCACGCGCCTTCGTCCTCCTGACAGGGGAGGAAGATGACAGGGAGGAGGCCAGTGGGCTGGGCTGCCAGGTGGGCTGGCCAGCTGGGCCGCGACAGTTAGGTGGCCAGGTAACTTCTCTCTCTCTCTCTCTCTCTCTCTCTCTCTCTCTTCTAATTTAGTTTCCGTTTTCTATTTTTTTTCCGCAATTGTTTTGACTTAGTTAAAATGCTAAGGCATTTTCAAAAACCCTGAAAATAATTGTGGGCTCTGTTTGGAATATTTCCAACAGCCCCCACTTAAGTTCAGAATTATTTGGACATTAAAAATATTATATAGCATTTAATTGTCCAAATTCAAATACGTATGAATTAACTCCAAAATCCAGAAATGTCCTAGAAATGTGTGCATCATTTTTAGAAGAAGTTTTCACCCATTCCAAAATTGATGAACTTTTCTAAAGGCCATTTCGGGTAGATGGAAAAGATTTAATTTGACCCTAGTTGTATTTCATTTGTTGCCAGGGTTTATCAGTCCCCACTTCAAGTTTTAATTGAAAATTAACATGATGCAAGATGCTCACTGATGCAACTAATTACAACCAACATTCTAGGGCTGTGACAGTGTGTGATTGTCTACCTATCGTACACGGTTTATAATCATGAACTGTTTGTGATGTGTCAGGCATAGTAAACATAGAGCCCGTTTGGTACGCGCTTGGAAAACTCCCATACCTGGAATCTGCCTGTTTTTAGGTAAAACCACAAAACTCCGACTGTGATGTCAACGCAAGCACAAACGAGTAGCAAGGATGAAGCATTTGGGATATTTGAGATAACGGAAACGGTTATATTGGGACAACTGTATGCATCAAGGCTCCCTATTCTCAACGGTTTCTGGGTCGTGTGGGAAGGACCACCCTATCGCCCACACTCACTTGGCGGCGGTACCATATGCCGTCGCGGAAAGGGGTTAAAAACCGTTTGTATATCACCAACGCGTACCAGTGCAACTAGATTGATTTTTCTTGCAATGGGAGAGGTGCTTTGTTTTGGGTTCAATCTTGCAGTGTCCTCACCCAGTGATAGAAGGGGTAGGGTAGCACACATTTGTATTGTTGCCATCAAGGATAAAAGATGGGGTATATTTCATATTGCTTGGATCTATCCCTCTACATCATGTCATCTTGCTTAAGGCATTACTCAGTTCTTGTTAACTTAATACACTAGATGCATGCTGGATAGCGGTCGATGTGTGGAGTAATAGTAGTAGATGCAGGCAGGAGTCGGTCTACTTGTCATGGATGTGCTGCCTATATTCATGATCATTGCCTTGGATATTGTCATAACTTTGCGCTTTTCTATCAATTGCTCAACAGTAATTTGTTTACCCACCAAATGCGTTCTTTCAAGAGGGAAGCCTCTAGTGAAAACTATGGCCCTCGGATCTATTCTTATCATATTATTTTCAGATCTATAAAACCAAAAACCAAAAAATACCTTGGTGCAATTTATTTACTTTACTTTATTTTGCACTTTTGATTATTTTATACCTATCTCTATTAGATCTCATCCTTGCAAGTAACCATGAAGGGATTGACAACCCCTTTATCTTGTTGCGTCAAGTATTTCTTTGTTTGTGTAGGTTCTATCATTGGAGACTTGTGTGTTCCTCCGACTGGATTGATAGTTTGGTTCTTAACTGAGGGAAATAATTATCTCTACTTTGCTGGACCACCCTTTCCTCTTAAAGGGAAAAACCAACACAAGCTCAAGAAGTAGCAGGAAGAATTTCTGGCCCGTTGCCGGGGAGGTTCTACATCAAGCCTACCAAGTACCTATCATAAACT
Source organism: Triticum aestivum (assembly GCF_018294505.1). Taxonomy (NCBI): domain Eukaryota; kingdom Viridiplantae; phylum Streptophyta; class Magnoliopsida; order Poales; family Poaceae; genus Triticum; species Triticum aestivum. The sequence goes on along the minus strand of NC_057810.1, from coordinate 349,371,783 downwards.
ATCATCTCTTCCATTTACATTATTCGTCATTTGCCTCTTGTTTTTGTCTCCCCCACTTCTAAAACGTTTTTAGAAAAACACAAAAATATTTGCCTTCTTTTTGTTTGCCTTGATGGCTTGCTTGGTTTGTTTGCTATAATTGCATGTTTATTTAAAATCAAAAAGCTAAAAGTTTATGGATCCTCATCCACTTTCTAATCTTTTTAAAAGATCCGATTATAACGAACCAATTGCTAGTGAGTTTAGACACTAGATTATCTTTATGAAGTTCTGCCTGAAATCCGTGAATCTGAAAATTGTGATGAAGTGTTAATAGAAGAAATCTGTGAGTGATTCATGATAGCTCCTTGAATTAAAAGCATGATTGCAATGTCGTTATTATAAATTCTATTAATGTCAATTGTGCTAATAATATGCAAAACCCCAAGCTTGGGGATGCTAATTTTGCTATGTCCACTACTCATTGCAATAATCATGATTGGGGTGATAATGCTTTTTATGATCTTGAAAATTTATTTAAGCCTCATGATGAATATGTTTGCGATAATATTAAAAGTGGGTTTGAAGAGGACGTGACTTTAGTCGATATTAATCCCACTATCTTGGAAGATTATAAAACTTGCATGCATGTGGAACAATTAGAAAATATGTTATGTGATAGCTATATTGTTGAATTTGAAGATGATCCCACCTGCAATTATTATGAGGGAGGAAAATATGGTTGTATAAATCTTTATATTACTAAATTACCTCTCATCATGTTGAGATTGCTATCATTTCATTTTTCTTCCTTGCATATACTAGATATTGCTTGTCCTAATAATTTGTTTCATTATAAATTTCCTAGGAAGTATTTTAGACTTAAATGAGATTTTCACATGTGATGCGGAGCATCCTTCGGTCATCCCCAAGGACCTTCCATCGCCTCACCAAGCACCAAGAGGACCCATGACTAGAGCACGAGCTAGAGCTCTCGAGACCGAGGTGACTTCTCTCCTTAATGATATCTCATACGATCCTCTCGAGACATGGCTACTACCTCAATCCGGAATGTTGTGCATGATTAGGTACCAAGAGGACCCTCCCGAGGATGCACATGAAGCTGGTCAAGATCCCAAGTCCATTGAAGAAGAGAACCAATGGAAGAAGGCAAGAACAGCCTCCAGGCACCGGACATCCAGCCAGGACCCCGGACATCCGGCCCCTGGAGATCCACTTGGCCAGGCATCTGCAGAAGAGTCTGTTGCTATAGCAGCCGGACATCCGGCCATGTCCAGGACATCTGGCTAGGCCCGGACATCCGGCCCAACGCCTGGAATTCCGGCTCCCTCCTATCCAGAGAGCACTAGAGTCGGCCAAGTCAGCCCGGACATCCAGCCCCCAGTCCCAGACATCCGGCCCATCGCGAGCCGCCGGACATCCGGCCCAGCACCCGGAAATCCAGCGCCCCATCATAGAAGCTGGACCCTGCCAGCCCGGATATCCGGCCCCATCGCCCGGACATCCGGCGTCTCATGAAGGCCCGGACATCCGGCCCAACGCCCTGACATCCGCCCCCCCTGCCTGCGTGCAGCTCATCCGGGCCGAGTCCCGTGTACCCCTTTGTCCCTTAGACTATATATACTCTCCCACCTCCTCCTAGTTAGGGTTAGCAGTGTGATAGCTCATTTAGAGATAGAGCTCTGCTCATCCAAACCGGATTTACTCCACGTGAGGGACCGTGCCTCTTCGGAGAAGATCCATTCGGATTCAAGTCCTCCATCCGGACAAGACAATCAAGACCTCCTCACGGAGAAGAACGGCTACTCTTGTATCCTTCCTTTGTTGATTTTGGATCATGTGTTACCTTATGCTCTCGGTGATCTAGCCCTTGTGTGATCGATTACTTGTCGGTTTAGTGATTCTCTTGTTTCTCCCCGTGTTTCCCCCTTGTGTCTTCCCCGCGTTCTTCTTGCTCCCCCATAGGGATCCTCTCCAAACGTGAAAGATCTACCCCTAGGGTTCCACCCTACATCATCTTGGTATCGTGAGCCATGTTGATCACGTTTTTGGAGCCCCTACCCTTTGTTTTCTAGCTTGATTTTGTTGTTTCCGTCCTAAATCCGAAAATCCCCACCAAAAATAGCCCCAATTTTTTTTGTGATTTGTTGGTCTGATGAAGTTTTGTTGGATTTGATCCACAGATATGCTTTACATCGAGTTGATCTAGCTTTTCCCCATCTCTCCCGCGATTTCCATCCACCAATTCATCCGAATTTTGCCCCGGAGTTGCAAGTTTTCCCGTCGAGTTCATCGTGTTCGCCCCCGATCCAGAGCCCGGACATCCGCCCCATGTCCTCCGGACATCCGGCGTCCCGGACATCCGGCACCTGGCCCGGACATCCAGCCCCTGGCAGCAGCAACTCCACACTCCCGAGCCATTTTTGCATAGTTTCACCCAATTTTGCCCCGGTGCCCACGCTTACTTCCAAATACTCCCAACGCTTTCCACAAACACCACCACCGCTCACAGCTACCTCCTATGTCGATTTTGACACGTTTTGGTCTCTGAGATTTTGGGTTGTGGTTCCCGTGTCCTATTGTGTTTCGGCTATATAGGTACGGTTCGACGTCACCATCACCACTGCTCATCTCCATCGACTACTCATCATCGCTAAGGACGGTAACTTCAATGACATCTTTGTCATACCTTGCAATTGCATTGATACCCCACATGGCCTTACTTTTGTGTAGCTTACCCATCGAGACTAGCCATTGAGTATTGCCGGCAACATGACTTGTGCACATTAGTGATCATACTCCATACCATACATACCATACCACCGTGGTGCATAGCTTGGCATCAACTTGTGTGTCACAAAGTTGTCATAGCATACACAATTGCTATCTTGGTTCGAGAAGTTTTGCATGAGAAAAGAGCTCAAAAGAGAAAGAGCCAAACAAGCTTTTAAGCAAACGAGAAAGATAAGCAAAGAGCTTATAAGCAAGAACCATAGCATCAAACTACATTAAGATTGTCATATAAGATCATCTTGGATCATAGCATCGAAATACCATACATATAGCATAATTTGATAGAGATCGTTGCATTTTTGCCTAGTAGGTTGTGGACAAGCTCCGTATCCTCCTATTGTGCAATCATGCTAGCTTCTCTCTAGTATTGTGCAACAAGAGCATTTTCATGGATTCCACATTTTGGCTCACTTTTGGTTTGCACAATCCCATTTATCTATTTGCGTGTGTGTTTCCGTGTACCCCTACTTGCTTGGTCTACTTGTTGCATTTGCAAATTTGTGAATCTTTTCCAACATTATTGAATCTCACTTTCAATTGCATCAAATTTTGTGCCACCATCCTAACCAAGCTCCACCATAAGCTTTTACTTGTGTAGGTGTGAGAACCGACAAGAATTGGTACCAATAGTGCTATTTCATTGTCCGCATTTGAGTGAACTTGATTCATCAGCAACATCGGTCAAGGTACATTGGTATAAGTTCTTCCCCTTCTACCACTCACATTTTGCTTGGAATGATGGATAGGCCGAGTACTTCTACCAACCCACTCTTCATCGAGCAAGACGACGACATGTCATCATACGTCACCAAGAGCCACCTCTTCGGTGCACAACGAGCGTTGCATCAAGAACAACAAGCAATGAACGACCGCATCGACAACCTCGCCACCGACTTGTGACTCTCCGAGCAACGTACAAGAGACTACTTGGACAACAAGCTCGAGGCGCACAAGCAAGAGAACAATGCAAGAATGGACGAGATCCGCGCCTTGTTGGTGAACCGGCCTCCTTCTACATCGTCATACTCAAGACGGAGCCACTCAAGTCAACACTCCGATGACTCCTTCTCCGTCTCAAGTACACCGTCATCGAACACTCTTCGACGAGCCGCGCGTCAAGACCGTCATGCATCTCGCAACCCCCTACACGTCAAACATTCACAAGAGCAAGACGATGAGCAAGTCCCTCGTCCTCAATGAAACCAAGTCGCTTTTGCTCAAGCTCAAGAATGACAGCGTCTTCGTCGCCAAGAAGAAGAAGAGCGAGCGCGTCTACACCAAGAGCAACAAGACGCCGAGGCTCAACGTCTTCAACAACAACAACGAGAAGCGCAAGCTCTTGAGGAGCAACGTGCCCTTCAAGAATCAAGTCGAGCTATCGCCAATCGCAATCGCGAAGGGCACAATCAAGAGGAAGCCCTTCGAGAAGAAATCCAAGAGTGGAACTACCAACCGCGAGTGCAACGTCAAGCTCCACGAGCTCCTCCACAAGCTCGTCAAGCTCCACCTCAACCTCAAGTTCAACAATAGCAAGTTGATCATGGACTTCCTCCACGCCAAGAGCAACAGGAGGATGATTACCCTCCACATCAAGGGAGTCATCATCACCATCGCCAACAACACAATGAAGAGCAACGCTATGGCAAGCTCAAATTCACAATGCCCAAGTTCAATGGTCGCAATGATCTGGAAGAGTACCTCTCATGGGCATTAAAGGTCGACAAAATCTTTCGTTTGCACCACTATGAGGAAGAGAAGAAGATCGCTATGGCATCACTAGAGTTCCAAGACTATGTGCTCATATGGTGGGAACAAGTCCTTGAGTGCCGACAAGCAAGAGCTGAACCTCCAATCACCAATTGGGCTAAAATGAAGGATGTCATGCGAGCACATTTTGTGCCAACCTACTACAACCGTGATCTCTTCAAGAAGCTACAACTCCTCAAGCAAGGAACAAAGAGTGTTGAATAATACTACAAGGAAATGGAGATTGCCATGATTCAAGCCAATGTCACGGAGGATGATGAGCAAACTATGGCACGATTCTTGAATGGACTCAATCATCCCATCAAGAAGATCGCCGACTTCCAACCCTATTCCAACCTCATTGAGCTCGTACATCAAGCTACAAAGGAGGACCGTCAAGTGCAAGATGACTTCAAGTATGCCAAGTACTCATCCAAGACCTACCGCTTCTCCAACAATCAAGCTTCAACAACTTCTCCAACAACTACATCAACCAAGCCTTCTCCAAGCAACGACGACAAGTCAAGTTACAAGAAAACTTTGGCAAGTTCAAGTCGTCTTCCTCCTACTACAAGCAACTTCAAGCCGCGTGCTTCTTCATCTACTCCGACCGATGAGACCATCAATACAAGCTCCTTCAAGTGTTTCACTTGCGGCGGCCGAGGCCACAAGTCTTTTGAATGCACAAACAAGCGCACCATGATCCTCAACGATAATGGCACCTATGACTCCATGAGTGATGAGGAGATGGAAGCTCTTGAGCAAGTGGCCATGCAACGGCGCGTGAACGAGGATGAAGATAATCAATTCTTTTGTGATGAGGATTCGAGCCCCGCTCTTGTTGTCTCCAAGGTCTTGACTCTTCAACATCAACAAGAAGAAGACCAAAGATCCCACATCTTCCACACCAAGGCTGGCATCAATGGAAGGTCCGTCAAGGTCATCATCGATGGAGGTAGTTGCCACAACTTAGCAAGTGAAGAACTATGCTCCAAGCTTCAATTGGTCAAGAGTAAACATCCACACCCCTACAAGGTTCAATGGCTAAGTGACTCCGGCATTATACGAGTTGAGCATACGGTCCAAGTCTCCTTCAAAATTGGTGCATATGAAGACACTTTGGAGTGTGATGTGGTCCCCATGACCGTTTGCCACCTCCTTCTCGGTAGGCCATGGCAATTCGACCGTGGTGTCATCTACAACGGGTGAACCAATCACTATAGCTTCAAGATGAAAGGGAAGGAATATGTGCTATGACCTACGTCTCCTAGTCAAGTGATAGCCGACAAGCAAGCCGCCCATCATGGAGAGAAGAGTAAAAAAGTGATCCACCCAAAAGTGAGTGAGAGCCACAAGCCAAACTTGAGCGCCTCTTCACCTAGAGAGAAAAACTTAGTCCTCTTTTCCACAAAAAGTAAGATGAGAGAAGTGTGTGAGAACCCATCGAGTGTTATGTACTTTTTCCTTGTGTGCAAGGATGGAGAACCAAAAACTAACACCTCTCATGAGCTACCTTTAGTGTTTCAATCTCTTTTGCAGGAATTCCAAGATGTTTTCCCCGATGAGCTACCTCCGGGTCTACCTCCTCTTCGAGGCATTGAGCATCGAATCGACCTCATCCCCGGAGCGCCACTTCCAAACAAAGCTCCATACCGTGTCAACCCCGAAGAAACTAAGGAGATTCAATGGCAAGTACAACAACTCATCGACAACGGAAATGTACGTGAAAGCTTAAGCCCTTGTGTCGTTCCCGTTATACTTGTGCCTAAGCCAGATGGAAGTTTCCGCTTGTGTTCCGATTATAGACCTATAAATGCTATTACTGTTCGCTATAGGCATCCCATTCCTCGCTTAGATGATATGCTTGATGAACTTGGTGGAGCCATCTTTTTCTCAAAAATTGATCTTAAAAGTGGCTATTATCAAATCCGCATACAAGAGGGTGATGAATGGAAAACTGCTTTCAAAACCAAATTTGGCTTATATGAGTGGTTAGTTATGCCTATGGGTTTATCGGAGGCTCCCGGTACTTTCGTGCATCTCACGCATTATGTGCTTTGCCCTTATATTGGAGTCTTTGTTGTGGTTTACTTCGATGATATTCTTCTGTTTAGCAAAACCATGAAAGAGCATCTTCATCATGTTAGGGCTGTTTTGCAAACCCTTCGCAAGGAAAGTCTTTATGCCAACATGAAAAAGTGCACATTTGGTGTTGACAAAGTGGTTTTCTTGGGTTTTGTTGTATCTTCAAAGGGTGTCCATGTTGATGAATCTAAAATTGAAGCAATTAAAACTTGGCCCCAACCCACCAATTTGCAACAAGTGCGTAGTTTTCTTGGTCTTGCGGGTTTTTATCGTTGCTTTGTGAAAGATTTTAGCACTATTGCCGCTCCTTTGCATGCTTTGAGTAAGAAGAATGCTCCTTTTGTTTGGGGATCTTTGCAATCCACCACTTTTGATGAGCTCAAGTCCTTGCTTACTCATGCTCCGATTCTTGCTTTGCCCTACTTTGATAAAACTTCTGAGGTTCATTGTGATGCAAGTGGTACTAGAATTGGCAGAGTTTTGATGCAAGAAAAACGAGCCATTGCATATTTTAGTGAAAAACTCTCCGGTGCTCAACTTAACTATCCCATATATGAGAAAGAATTGTATGCTTTAGTGCATGTGCTACATGTTTGGGAACATTATCTTAGACCTCATGAGTTTGTCATCCATACCGATCATGAAATGCTTAAGTACTTAAAAGGTCAAACTAAGTTAAACAAGTGTCATGCCAAATGGAGTGAATTTATTGAATCTTTTCCCTATGTGATCTAGTACATTAAGGGTAAGGAAAATGTAGTTGCCGATGCACTTTCACGCATATGCACGCTTGTCACTAAACTAGAGTTGAATGTTATTGGCTTTGAGCACATAAAAGACTTGTATGCTAATGATCCATCTTTTGCGACTCCTTATGCTAAATGTTTGACGCATACATCTTGGGAACAATATTACATCAAGGATGGTTATCTTATGAGAGCTAACAAACTATGCATTCCCGATTCTTCTCTTCGTTTGCTCCTTTTGCAAGAGGCTCATGGAGGCGGACTCATGGGACATTTTGGACGAGACAAGACATTCGCCACGCTCTCCAAGAACTACTTTTGGCCCAAGATGTTCCGCGACGTCTCATGCTTCACCACCCGATGCTCCACATGTCACAAAGCTAAGTCTAAAGCTCAATCCCATGGTCTTTACATGCCTCTTCCTATTCCTTATCAACCTTGGGAAGACATTAGCATGGATTTTGTACTTGGTTTGCCTAGAACTCAAAATGGCAAGGATTCCGTGTTTGTTGTTGTGGACCGATTTTCTAAGATGGCACATTTCATTCCTTGCAACAAGATAGACGATGCTTCACACATTGCAAATCTCTTTTGTAGGGAAATCTTGCATCTCCATGGAGTACCAAAGACAATCGTCTCCGACCGTGACGTCAAGTTCTTAAGTTACTTTTGGAAGACCTTATGCACTAAGCTCGGAATCAAGCTCTTATTCTCATCCGCATACCAGCCTCAAACCGACGGCCAAACGGAGGTGACGAACTATACAATCTCCACTCTACTTTGCATGTTGATCAAGAAGAACATCAAGGAGTGGGAGGAGTGCCTACCCATCGCCGAGTACGCCTGCAACCGTGAAGACATTCGACTACCGGCATGTCCCCTTTCGAGGTCATCTACGGCTCTTCAACCCGTTGTCCCCATTGGACATTCTACCTCTTCCTATACAAGAGCGCACCAACCTCGACACAAGTGCCCATGCAAGCTACATAAATAAGATGCATGAAGATACAAGGCACACCATCGAGCACCAAGTACAACGACTCGCGACCAAGATCAACGTCAACAAGCATCCCGTGATATTCAACATTGGAGACCTCGTGTGGCTACATCTTCGCAAGGACCGCTTCCCCAACGAACGCAAGTCCAAACATCTCCCTCGAGCCGACGGACCCTTCAAGGTGCTATCACGCTACAACAACAACGCTTACAAGATCGATCTCCCACGTGAAAATTACAACGTGAGCGACATCTTCAACGTCTCTGATCTCTCCCTGTACCATGGTGATGAGGATTTCGATCCGAGGTCGGATCTTTCCCAAGGGGGGGAGATGATGTGGAGCATCCTTCAGTCATCCCCATGGACCTTCCATCACCTCACCAAGCACCAAGAGGACCCATGACTAGAGCACGAGCTAGAGCTCTCAAGACCGAGGTGACTTCTCTCCTTAATGATATCTCATACGATCCTCTCGAGACATGGCTACTACCTAAATCCGGAATGTTGTGCATGATTAGGTACCAAGAGGACCCTCCCGAGGATGCACATGAAGCTGGTCAAGATCCCAAGTCCATGGAAGAAGACAACCAATGGAAGAAGGCAAGAACAGCCTCCAGGCACCGGACATCCGGCCAGGACCCCGGACATCCGGCCCCTGGAGATCCACTCGGCCAGGCATCTACAGAAGAGTCTGCTGCTACAGCAGCCGAACATCCGGCCAGGCCCGGACATCCAGCCCAACACCCGGAACTCCGCCTCCCTCCTATCCAGAGAGCACCAGAGTCAGCCAAGTCAGCCCGGACATCCGGCCCCCAGTCCCGGACATCCGGCCCGTCGTGAGCCGCCGGACATCCAGCCCAGCACCCGGAAATCCGGCGCCCCATCACAGAAGCTGGACCCTGCCAACCCAGACATCCGGCCCCAGCGCCTGGACATCCGGCGTCTCATGAAGGCCCGAACATCCGCCCCCCCCTGCCTGCGTGCAGCTCATCCGGGCCGAGTCCCGTGTACCCCTTCGTCCCTTAGACTATATATACTCTCCCACCTCCTTCTAGTTAGGGTTAGCAGTGTGATAGCTCATTTAGAGATAGAGCTCTGCTCATCCGTACGAGATCTACTCCACGTGAGGGACCGTGCCTCTTCGGAGAAGATCCATTCGGATTCAAGGTCTCCATCCGGAGAAGACAATCAAGACCTCCTCACGGAGAAGAATGGCTACTCTTGTATCCTTCCTTTGTTGATTTTGGATCATGTGTTACCTTATGCTCTCGGTGATCTAGCCCTTGTGTAATCGATTACTTGTCGGTTTAGTGATTCTCTTGTTTCTCCCCGTGTTTCCCCCTTGTGTTTTCCCCGCGTTCTTCATGCTCCCCCATAGGGATCCTCTCCAAACGTGAAAGATCTGCCCCTAGGGTTCCGCCCTACATCAACATGGTATATGATGCTCTCTTTGTGCTTCAATTCTTGTCTTCCATGTGAGCATCATTAAAATTATCAATGCCTAGCTAAAAGGCTTTAAAGAAAAGTGCTTGCTGGGAGACAAGCCAATATTTTTATTTTCTGTTTTATGAAATTATGCAATTATTATGCTGGTATGATTGTGCTTTAGTGTTTTAATTAGTGTTTGTGCCAAGTAAGACCTTTGGAATGATTTGGGTGATAGTTAATTTGATTATGTGAAAAAAAAGCAGAAACTTTTGTGCTTAGTTCTGGGATTTTGTAGATTCACAGAAACATGTTCTTGATCTGAATTTTTTACACAAGATTGAAATACAAATTGCCTATGCTTTCCTAATTTTTCAGAATTTTTGGAGTTGCAGAGGTTTGGCTAAAGTCCAGATTACTACAGACTGTTCTGTTTTTGACAGATTCTGTTTTCGTTGTGTTGTTTGCTTATTTTGATGAATCTATGGGTAGTACCGGGGGTTATGAACCATGGAGAATTTAGAATATAGTAGATATACCACCAATATAAAATTAGAATGACTTTACAACAGTACCTAAAAGTGGTTATCTACATTGTTTCACTAACAGATCTCACGAGTTTTCTCTTGAGTTTTGTGTTGTGAAGTTTTCAAGTTTTGGGTGAAGTTTCGATGGACTACGGAATAAGGAGCGACAAGAGCGTAAGCTTGGGGATGCCCAAGGAATTCCAAGGTAATATTCACGGACAACCAAGCATCTAAGCTTGGGGATGCCCTGGATGGCATCCCCTCTTTTGTCTACGATCCATCGGTAAATTACTTGAGGCTATATTTCTATTCACCACATGATATGTGTTTTGCTTGGAGTGTCTTGTATTAGATGAGTCTTTGCTTTTTAGTTTTCAACAATCATACTTGCTGTACACACCTTTTGAGAGGGACACACATTAATCGTGAATTTATTAGAATACTCTATGTGCTTCACTTATATCTTTTGAGCTAGGTAGTTGCTCTAGTGCTTCACTTGTATCTTTTTAGAGCACGACAATGGTTTTATTTGGTAGAAATTGATGAACTCTCATGCTTCACTTATATTATTTTTTGGTTCTTATAAATAGTATGACAATTTTCTTAAGTTATGAATAGTCCTAATATGATAGGGTATTCAAGAGGGATATAACAAAAACTTTCATGAAGATCATTGAATATATGAGAATTTTGATTCTTTGCAGTTGTTTTGAGATATAAAGGTGGTGATATTAGAGTCGTGCTATTGAGTAATTGTGGATTAGTAAGAATATTTGTGTTAAGATTTCTAATTCCCGAAGCATGCATGTACGTTCTCTAGTTATGCGATGAAGTTGGAGCATGATTTATTTTTGATTGTCTTCCTATTGAACGGCGGTCAGGGACAAGCGATGGTCTTTTCCTACCAATCTACCCCCCCTAGGAGCATGCATATTAGTACTTTGTTTTGAGGGCTAATAAACTTTTGCAATAAGTATGTGAGTTATTTATGACTAATGTTTAGTCCATGGATTATACGCACTCTCACCCTTCTACCATTTCTAGCCTCTTTGGTACGGTGCATTGCCCTTTCTCACCTTGAGAATTAGTGCAAACTTCGTGGTGCATCCAAATCCTGTGATATGCTACGCTCATTCACATAAAAGCCACCTTATATCTTCCTCAAAACAGCCACCATACCTACCTATTATGGCATTTCCATAGACATTCCGAGATATATTGCCATACAACTTCCACTGTCCTGTTTTATTATGACACATACCATCATTGTCATATTGCTTTCATATGCATGAAGCATTCACATAGTCGTATCTTTGTTCTAATATTGAGTTGTAATTTTTGAGTTGCAAGTAAATAAAAGTATGATGATCATTATTATTAGAACATTGTCCCATGTGAGGAAAGGATGATGGAGACTATGATTCCCCCACAAGTCGGGATGAGACTCCGGACTTAAATAAATAAAAGAGGCCAAAGAGCCCCAAATATATAAAAATAGGTCAAAGAGCCCAAAAGAAAAAAAAGAACAAAAGAGAAAAATAAGAGAAAAAGAGAGAAAGGACAATGTTACTATCCTTTTCCACACTTGTGCTTCAAAGTAGCACCATGTTATTATATTATCATTCTTGGATGTTTTACAATCATTTTATAGCAACTTCATATCATTTTTTGGGACAAACCTATTGACATAGTGCCCAGTGCCAGTTGCTAATTTTTTGCTTGTTTTTTACTTCGCAGGAAATCAATACCAAACGAAGTCCAAACGGAGCAAAACTTTCTAGTGTTTTTTTATGGACCAGAAGACACATGATGGGCCAAGAAAGTACCTGATGGGAGCTCCGAGGGGAGCACAACCTACCAGGGCGCGCCAGGGGGCCCATGCATCCCAGGTGGGTTGTGCCCACCTCGGCCGCCTCCTGCACCGCCTCTTTGCTCTATAAATACCCCAATATTCCAGAAACCCTAGGGGAGTCGACTAAAAACAATTCCAGCCGCCGCAAGTTCCAGAAACCACAGATCCAATCTAGACACCATCACAGAGGGGTTCATCATCCTCATTGGTGCCTCTCCGGTGATGCGTGAGTAGTTCATTATAGACCTACAGGTCCGTAGTTAGTAGCTAGATGGCTTTCTCTCTCCCTCTCTCTTTTGATTCTCAATACAATGGTCTCTTGGAGATCTATTTGATGTAACTTTTTTTGTGGTGTGTTTGTTGGGATTTGATGAACTTTGAGTTTATGATCAGATCTATGTTTTTATCCATGAAAGTTATTTGAGTCTTTCAACCTCTTATATGCATGATTACTTATAGCCTCGTATTTATTCTTCGAATCTTTGGTTTAGTTAGGCTGACTAGATCGATTTTTCTTGCCATGGGAAGATGTGCTTTGTGATGGGTTCGATCTTACGGTGCTTGATTCCAGTGACAGAAGGGGAACCGACATGTATGCATCGTTGCCATTAAGGATAACAAGATGTGGTATAATTCCTACATGAATAGATCTTGTCTACATCATGTCATCGTTCTTATTGCATTACTCTGTTTTCCATGAACTTAATACACTAGATGCATGCTGGATAGCGCGGTCGATGTGTGGAATAATAGTAGTTGATGCAGGCACGAGTCGGTCTACTAAACTTGGACGTGATGCCTATATAATGATCATTGCCTGGATACCTTCATAATTATTTGAGGTTCTATCAGTTTGCCAACAGTAATTTGTTTACCCACCGTATGCTATTTTTCTCGAGAGAAGCCACTAGTGAAATCTATGGCCGACGGGTCTCTTCTTTATCATATTTGCCTTTGAGATGTATTTTTATTCTCTTTTATTTTCAGATCTATTAATCCAAAATCCAAAAATACCTCGCTGAATTTTATTTGCTTTTATTTGCATCTAACAATCTACTACGATTTTATCCCATCAACTTGACAATTTTCGGCACCGTTACTCAAAAGGGATTTACAACCCCTTTAACACATCGGGTTGCAAGTATTTGTTATTTGTGTGCAGGTACCGTTTACGTAGTGTTGCGTGGTTCTCCTATTGGTTCGATAACCTTGGTCTCATCACTAAGGGAAATACCTACCGTTGATGTGCTGCATCATCCTTTCCTCTTTGGGGAAATACTGACGTAGTTCAAGCAAACATCAAAAGGAATTTCTAGCGCTCTTGCTGGGGAGACATCTTCAACATCTACTAGCTTCCTAATCACAAATCTCATCTCCTTGCAATTTACATTATATGCCATTTGCCTCTCATTTTTCCTCTTCCCCACTTCACAATATTTTCCGTTTATTTACCCATCTTTTTCGTTTGCCGTTTTCTCGCCAGATCTGTTTTTGAGTGTAATCTTGTTGCATAGTCATGATGACTCAAGAGAACACCAAGTTGTGTGATTTCTCCATACCAACAACAACGATTTTGTTAGCACTTCGATTGCTCCTCCCGCCACTAGTGCGGAATCTTGTGATATTAATGCTGCTGTTGAATCTTGTTATGAAATATCAATTTTCTGGTACTCCTACTGAGGTTGCCGCTTCCCATCTTAACACATTCGTGAAATTATGCGATATGCAAAAGAAAAAAGATGTGGAAAATGATATTGTGAATTTGAAATTATTCCCGTTTTCATTGCGAAATCATGCAAAAATTTGGTTTTCTTCTTTGCCTCGCAATAGTATCGATTCTTGGGATACATGCAAAGATGCTTTTGTTGCTAAGTATTTACCGCCCGCGAAAATTATTTCCCTTAGGATGCAAATCATGAATTTTAGGCAACCTGAGCATGAACATGTTGCGCAATATTGTGAAAGAATAAAATTGATGCTAAGAAATTGTCCTACTCATGGTTTAAATCTTTGGATGATCATACAAAAATTTTATGCGGGATTGAATTTTGTTTCTAGAAATCTTTTAGATTTCGCCGCAGGTGGTACTTTTATGGAAATTACTTTGGGTGAAGCTACTAAATTGCTAGACAATATTATGGCAAATTATTCACAATGGCATACCGAAAGGGCTCCTACTAGTAAAAAAGTTAATTTGGTTGAAGAAATTTCTTCTTTGAGTGAAAAAGTTGATGCTCTTATGAAACTGGTTGCTAATAAAAGTGCTTCTATTGATTTTAATGATGTGCCTTTGTCTGCCTTGATTGAGCAAAATAGTGTTGCTGTAGATGTGAATTCTATCTCTCGAAACAATTTCAATAACAATGCGTATAGAGGTAATTTTAATCCTAGGCCTTTTCCTAGTAATTCCTCTAATAATTATGGTAATTCCTATGGTAATCCTTCATATAATAATAATAGGAACACCTCTGATCTTGAGAATAATATTAAAGAATTTATCAATACTCAAAAGGTTTTTAATGCTATGATAGAGGAAAAGCTTAATAAGATTGATGATATGTCTAAAAGTATTGATAGAATTTCTCACGATGTACAAAATCTCAAGATGAAATTTTTGTGCCTAAGGTTCCGGAATCAATTAAAGCTTTATATGTTTCTATGGATAAAAGTAAGAAAAGAACCGCTATGCTTAGAGCTAAAAGATAATTTTTAGAAAAAGCGTTTTCTAGTGATTGCTTTCATAAAAGTGATGAAGATCTTAAAATGATTGATGTTTCTTCTATTGATTCCTTGTTTAATAATATTAAAATTGATGATAAATGGACTGGAGAAGAGTCAACTTTAGCTAGAAGGCATCCCGATAATTTAGAGGGTGAAAATCTTGTTGAGAAAATTGATAAAAGTTGGTTTGGAGAGGTCAAAACTTTAACTAGTGATGTGCCCACTCTTTTGGATTACAAAGACTTTAATTATGATAATTGCTCTTTGATTGATTGTAGTTCTTTGTTGCAATCCATGATAAATTGATCCCATGCTTATGAAAAAAATAAACCTTTTACAAAACATATTGTTGATGCTATGATGAAAGCCTTAGAAGAAATGTTGGAATTAGAGGTTTCAATTCCTAGAAAATTACATGATGAGTGGGAACCTACTATCAAAGTCAAGATTAAAAATTATGAGTGTTTTGCTTTATGTGACTTGGGTGCTAGTGTTTCTACAATTCTGAAATCTTTATGTGATGTGCTTGGTCTTACCGATATTGAAGAATTGCACTTGGCAGATTCTACTTTTAAAAAGCCTATGGGAAGAATCAATGATGTTCTTATTCTTGCAAATAGGAATTATGTCCCCATATATTTTATTATTCTTCATATTGATTGCAATCTGTCTTGTCCAATTATTCTTGGTAGACCATTTTTACGTACTATTGGTGTCGTGATTGATATGAAAGAATACAATATTAAATTTCAATTTCCACTAAGGAAGGGTATGGAAAACTTCCCTATAAATAGAATTAAGCCACCATATGAATCAATCCTGAGGGCACCCTATCGATCTAGAGCCAAAGATGAGAACACTTAGATCTTTGCAGTAAGCCTAGCAAGGGGCATAAAACGATAGCGCTTGTTGGGAGGCAACCCAATGAATAAAATTTATTTTTGTCGTTTTCTTTCTGTTCTTGAGTGTTTGCACAATTATGCCTTTTTTATTATTGTGTTTTTATGTTTAATTAGTGCTAGTGCGAAGAAAAGCCTTTGGGATTATGTTGGGTGATAGTTGATTTGATCTTGTTGAAAAACAGAAACTTTTGCACTAAGAAAAATAATTTTCATAAATCAAAGAAATGTGCTTTTGCTCTTAAGTTTTTTCACAAGATTGATATATAAATTGCCCACGTTGTCCTAATTTTTCAGAATTTTTCGAGTTACAGAAGTATACGAAGTTCCCTGATTACTACAGACTGTTCTGTTTTTGACAGATTCTGTTTACTTTGCGTTGTGTGCTTATTTCGATGAATCTGTGTTTTTTATTAGAGGTATAAGCTATAGTAAAGTTTGAATACAGTAGATATAATGCAAAAATAAAATATGAATTGGTTTGCAACAGTACTTAGGGTAGTGATTTGCTTTGTTATACTAACGGATCTCATGAAGGTTTTGTTGAGTTTATTGTGATTGAAGTTTTCAAGTTTTGGATGAGATCACGACGGATGAAGGATTAAGGAGTAAGAAGAGGCTTGGCATCCCAAGATATTATCTAAAAGTTAAGCAAGCAACTAAGCTTGGGGATTCCCCGAGTGGCATCCCCTCTTTCTTCTAACGACCATCGGTATTTTACTTGGAGCTATATTTTTATTCGTCACATATCAAGAGTTCTGCTTGGAGCTATATTTTTATTCGTCATATATCAAGAGTTCTGCTTGGAGCGTTTTGTATTATATGAGTCCTTGCTTGTTTTGCTTTTTATTTTAAATCATCTATCCTTGCTGGTCACACCTATTTGAGGCAGCCAAAAATATGCTATGACTTGTTAGAATTGCTCTCTATGCTTCACTTTAATCTTTGTGAGCTATGGAATTACTCTAGTTCTTCACTGATACCTTTTTGAGCATGGTGTGCTTTAGTATTTTTAAAGGAATTCTCTCATGATTCACTTAGATTTATTTGATAGTTAGAATTTTTTTTTAAGAAATTCTCTCATGATTCACTTAGATTTATTTGATAGTTAGAATTTTTTTTAAGAAATTCTCTCTTGCTTCAACTAAATTATTTTGAGAGAAGAAAAATTTTATGCTCATGTTCTTCACTTAGATTTGTTTGATCTATCAAAAAGAACATATGAAATTAGTCCCAGAGTGATAGATATTCAAGAGGGATATAATAAAAAAAATCATGAAGATCATTGAACAAAATAAACTTGATTCCTTGTAATAGTTTTGTGATATGTTGATATAATATGTGAGTCATGTTGATGAGTAATTATGCTTTATTAATAATATTGGTGTTAATGTTTGTGATTCCCGACGCAAGCATGAAAGTCAATAGTTATGCAATGAAATTACATCCTACTTGTGCTGCATTATTCGGTGTTAGTGATGCTTAATGCTCGCTTATGAAATTTTTAGTTTCTTAGTTGGATGCTTCTCAATGATCACTACTTGTGGATCCAAAATCCTTAAACCAGTTTTACCATATGAGTCCACTATACCTACCTATATGCGGTATTTCCGCGTCGTTGTAAGCACATTTGTATGTGCCATCTCTAATTTTCAAAATAATTTTCTCTTTTGTGTGATCGTACCGCTCATGAAACGGTAGGGGGTGGCTGATATTTTTCCATGCTAGATGTGTTATTCTCAAGATGAGTTTTTATTCACTTGTCATTGCACAAGAGTACGGCAAAGTTATTAGTGATGCCCATTCCCAAAATGAAAAATGAATTTACTTTATGTTGTCAAATAATAAATTCCTTGCAAAATGTTGGTATGGATGACACCCATGGATTCGGTTAGCCGTGGAATGTGAAAGTATGGTGGAAAAAGGAATAATATAAAAGACATGGTTGCTTGTTTCAGGATCATATAAATAACCATAAGCATAATGAAAAAGGAATTATATAAATAACCATGATCATAATGGACCGGAAGACACACGATGGGCCAAGAAAGTACCTGAGGGGGGCTCCGAGGGGAGCACAACCCACCAGGGCGCGCCAGGGGGGCCAAGCATGCCAGGTGGGTTATGCCCACCTCGGACGCCTCCCGCACTGCCTCTTTGATCTATAAATACCCCAATATTCCAGAAACCCCAGGGGAGTCGACGAAAAACAATTCTAGCTGCCGCAAGTTCCAAAAACCATAGATCCAATCTAGACACCATCACGGAGGGGTTCATCATCCTCATTGGTGCCTCTGTAATGATGCGTGAGTAGTTCATTGTTGACCTATTGGTCCATAGTTAGTAGTTAGATGGCTTCATTTCTCTCTCTTTTGATTCTCAATACAATGGTCTCTTGGAGATCTATTTGATTTAACTTTTTCTTGCGGTGTGTTTGCTAGGATCCGATGAACTTTGAGTTTTTCATCAGATCTATGTTTTTATCCATGAAAGTTATTTGAGTCTTTTGATCTCTTATATGCATGATTACTTATAGCCTCGTATTTCTTTTTCGAGTCTTTGGTTTAGTTAGGCCGACTAGATCGATTTTTATTGCCATGGGAAGAGGTGCTTTGTGATGGGTTCGATCTTATGGTGCTTGATCCCAGTGACAGAAGGGGAATCGACACATATGTATCGTTGCCATTAAGGATAACAGGATGGGGGTCTAATTCCTACATGAATATATCTTGTCTACATCATGTCATCGTTCTTATTGCATTACTCTGTTTTTCCATGAACTTAATACACTAGATGCATGCCCGATAGCGGTCGATGTGTGGAGTAATAGTAGTAGATGTAGGCAGGAGTCGGTCTACTAATCTTGGACGTGATGCCTATATAATGATCATTGCCTAGATATTGTCATAATTATTTGAGGTTTTATCAATTGCCCAATAGTAATTTTTTTATCCACCGTTTGTTTTTTTTTCTCGAGAGAAGCCACTAGTGAAATCTACGGGCCCCGGGCCTCTTCTCTATCATATTTGGCTTCGAGATATATTTTTATTCACTTTTATTTTCAAATCTATAAATCGAAAACCCAAAAATACCTCGCTGAATTTTATTTTCTTTTATTTGCATCTATCAATCTACTACAATTGTATCCCGTCAACTTGACAATTTCTGGCACCCCCGAAAGGGATTGACAACCCCTTTAACATCTCGGGTTGCATGTATTTGTTCTTTGTGTGCAGGTACCGTTTACATAGTGTTGCGTGGTTCTCCTATTGGTTCGATAACCTTGGTCTGGAAATACCTACCGTTGCTGTGCTGCATCATCCCTTGCTCTTTGGGGAAATACCGACGGAGTTCAAGCAAACATCATTCTTCATAATAGAGAGTCTCCTATTTTGTCACTTTAATATACTACTAGTGGGAATTTATCATTATAGAACTTGGATTGTATACAATGGGCTTCATCAAATTGCCCTAGGTCTTCGTGAGCAAGCAAGTTGGATGCACACCCACTTAGTTCTCTTGTGAGCTTTCATACACTTACAACTCTAGTGCATCCATTGCATGACAATCCCTACTCCTTGCATTGACATCAATTGGTGGGCATCTCCATATCCCATTGATTAGCCTCGTCGATGTGAGACTTCCTCCTTTTTATCTTCTCCACCATCATATTCTATTCCACCTACATTGCTATATCCATGTCTCACACTCATGTATTGCGTGAGAGTTGAAAAAGTTTGAGAACATCAAACATATGAAACAATAGCTTGGCTTGTCATCGGGGTTGTGCATGATAAATACTTTGTGTGATGAGGATAGAGCATGACATGATTATATGATTTTGTAGGGATAACTTTCTTTAGCCATGATATTTTGAGAAGACATGATTGCTTTATTAGTATGCTTGAAGTATTATTGTTTTTATGTAAATATTAAACTTTTGTTTTAAATCTGATGGACCTGAATATTCATGCCACATGAAAAAGATTAAATTGATAAACATGTTAGGTAGCATTCCACATAAAAAATTCTATTGTTATCATTTACCTACTTGAGGACGAGCAGGAATTAAGCTTGGGGATGCTTGATACGTCTCCAATGTATATATTTTTATTGTTCCATGCTATTATATTATCCATCTTGGATGTTTTATATGCATTATTATGCTATTTTATATCATTTTTGGGGACTAACCTATTAACCTAGTGCCTAGTGCCAGTTGTTGTTTTTTCCATGTTTTTGTCTTTTATAGAAAAGCAATACTAAACGAAGTCCAAACGGAACGACAATTTTTGACGGTTTTTCTTGGACAAGAATACAGCCACGAAGTTTTGGGAGGAGGTGACATGGCTAGACTGCATCGATATTTCCCCAAAGAGGAAGGGATGATGCGGCACAACGACAGTAAGTATTTCCCTCAGTTGTGAAACCAAGGTATCAATGCAGTAGGAGAACCAAGCAACACTATGTAAATGGTACCCACACACAAAGAACAAGTACTTGCAACCCGATACGTAAGAGGCGTTGTCAATCCCTCCTCGGAAAAAAAGATAGATTGGTTTGTATGTGCTTGGATAAATAGATCTCGCTAAAACACAAAATAAAATAAGTAAAGAAAAGGTGCAGCATGGTATTTTTGGGTTTTTGGAATAATAGATCTAAAAATAAATGCGGCAAAAAATAGATCGGAAAGCAAATATGATAAAAGATAGACCCGGGGACCGTAGATTTCACTAGTGGCTTCTCTCAAAAAAATAACACACGGTGGGTAAACAAATTACTGTTGGGCGGTTGACAGAAGAACAAATAATTATGATGATATCCAGGCAATGATAAATATATAGCCATCACGTCCAAGATTAGTAGACCGACTCCTGCCTGCACCTACTATTATTACCACATGCATCGACCGCTATCCAACATGCATCTAGTGTATTAATTTCGTGGAGAAACAGAGTAATGCAATAAGAACGATGACATGATGTAGACAAGATCTATTTATGTAGGAATATAACCATCTTGTTATCCTTAATAGGAACGACACATGCGTCCCTCGCTGCCTCTTCTGTCACTAGGAGAGGACACCGCAAGATCGAACCCATCACAAAGCACCTCTTCCCATTGCAAGAAAAATCAATCTAGTTGGCCTATCTAAACCAAAGATTCAGAGAAGAAATATGGGGCTACAAATAATCATGCATATAAGAGATCAAAGAGGACTCAAATAATATCCGTGGATAGAAATCTGATCATAAACTCAAACTTCATCGGATCCCAACAAATACACCGCAAAAAGTCATTACATCAAATAGATCTCCAAGAGACCATTGAGTTGAGAATCAAAAAGAGAAAAGAATCCATCTAGCTACCGCCTACGGACCCGTAGGTCTATGGTGGACTACTCACGCATCATGGGAGAGGCACCAATTAGGATGATGAACCCCTCCGTGATGGTGTTAGATTGGATATCGTGGTTCTTGAACTTGCGGGGGCTGGAATTGTGTTTCGTCGACTCCCCTAGGGTTTCTGGAATATTTGGAAATTTATAGGGCGAAAAGGCGGTGCAGGAGACCCCCGTGAGTCCCACAATCCAGCAGGGCGCGCCTGGGCTCCTGGGCGTGCTCTGGTGTCTTATGGTCCCCATGGGCCTCTCTTCTGGTCCTTCCTTGGCCCCCAAGTTGTCTTCTGTTCCAAAAAAAATACCAAAAAAGTTTTGTTGTGTTTGGACTCCGTTTGATAGGGATATTTTGCGAAGTAAAAAACAAGCAAATAACAGCAACTGGCACTGAGCACTATGTCAATAGGTTAGTCCCAAAAACTGATATGAAGTTGCTATAAAATGAATATAAAACATCCAAGATTGATAATATAACAGCATCAGACAAGCAAAAATTATAGATATATTGGAGACATATCAGCATCCCCAAGCTTAATTCGTATTCGCCCTCGAGTAGGTAAATGATAAAAACAGTATTTTTGATGTGGAATGTTGTCTAACATGCTCATCACATATTATTTTGTTTTGTAGCATGGACATTTGGACTTTTAGATGGTTCAAAGCAATAGTCTATATTTTACATGAGAACTTCAATACTCAAGCATATGAACAAGCAACCATGTCTTTCAAAATATCAACACTAAAGAAAGTTATCCCTAGCCCATCATGCTCAATCATTGATCCATTCACGAAACACACATGCATATTATCTACATCCAATGCTCAAGTATGATCATAGTGCTCCCTAGTTGGTGATTTATAAGAGAAGATGGAGACTCAAATAAAAATAAAAATTGCATAAAAGTAAATAGATACGCCCTTCATAGAGGGAAGCAGAGATTTGTAGAGGTGCCGGAGCTCAAAGCTTAAATTGAGAGGTACAATTTTTGAGAGGCATACTTTTCCTGTCAACGAAAACGACCAAGTAGTTTTGAATACTTTCCATGCTAGATACATCATAGGCGGTACCCAAACATAAAATAAATTTAATTCCTTTCTCCACCATTCTTTCACATTCCATGGCTAGCCATATCCACGGGTACCACGCATACCAACATTTTCCAAGGAATTTATTATTTGACAACATAAAGTAAATTTCTTTTTCATTTCGGGATTGGGCAACCCTATTAGCGCCGTACTCTTGTGCAATGACAAGTGAATAAACAGTCATCTTGAGAATAACACATCTAGCATGGAAAAAATATGGCCACCCCGGCCACTTCCTGCGCGGTACGAGTGTTGGAAATATGCCCTAGAGGCAATTATAAAAGGGTTATTATTATATTTCCTTGTTCATGATAATTGTCTATTATTCATGCTATAATTGTGTTATCCGGAAATCGTAATACATGTGTGAATATATAGACCGCAACACGTCCCTAGTGAGCCTCTAGTTGACTAGCTCGTTGATCAACAGATAGTCATGGTTTCCTGACTATGGACATTGGATGTCATTGATAATGGGATCACATCATTAGGAGAATGATGTCATGGACAAGACCCAATCCTAAGCATAGCACAAGATCATGTAGTTCGTTTCGCTAGAGCTTTTCCAAATGTCAAGTATCATTTCCTTAGACCATGAGATTGTGCAACTCCCGGATACCGTAGGTGTGCTTTGGGTGTGCCAAACGTCACAACGTAACTGGTTGACTATAAAGGTGCACTACGGGTATCTCCGAAAGTGTCTGTTGGGTTGGCACGAATCGAGACTGGGATTTGTCACTCTGTATGACGGAGAGGTATCTCTGGGCCCACTCGGTAATGCATCATCATAATGAGCTCAATGTGACCAAGTGTCTGGTCACGGGATCATGCATTACGGTACGAGTAAAGTGACTTGCCGGTAACGAGATTAAACGAGGTATTGGGATACCGATGATCGAATCTCGGGCAAGTAACGTACCGATTGACAAAGGGAATTGTATACGGGATTGATTGAATCCTCGACATCGTGGTTCATCCGATGAGATCATCGAGGAGCATGTGGGAGCCAACATGGATATCCAGATCCCGCTGTTAGTTATTGACCGGAGAGGCATCTCAGTCATGTCTGCATGTCTCCCGAACCCGTAGGGTCTACACACATAAGGTTCGGTGACACTAGGGTTGTTGAGATATTAGTATGCGGTAACCCGAAAGTTGTTCGGAGTCCCGGATGAGATCCCGGACGTCACGAGGAGTTCCGGAATGGTCTAGAGGTGAAGATTTATATATAGGAAGTCCAGTTTCGGCCATCGGGAAAGTTTCGAGGGTCACCGGTATTGTACCGGGACCACCGAAAGGGTCCCGAGGGTCCACTGGGTGGGGCCACCTATCCCGGAGGTCCCCATGGGATGAAGTGGGAGGGGAACCAGCCCCTGGTGGGCTGGTGCGCCCCCCTTGGGCCCCCTTGCGCCTATGGTTGGAAACCCTAGGGGTGGGGGGCGCCTCACTTGCCTTGGGGGGCAAGCCACCCCTTTGGCCGCCGCCCCCCCTTGAGATTGGATCTCCAAGGGGGCCGCCCCCTAGCCCCTATATAAAGAGGAGGGGAGGGAGGGCAGCCGCACCCTAGCCCCTGGCGCCTCCCTCTCCCTCTCGTGACACCTCTCCCTCTCGCTGTGCTGGGCGAAGCCCTGCCGAGATCGCTGCTGCATCCACCACCACGCCGTCGTGCTGCTGGATCTCCATCAACCTCTCCTTCCCCCTTGCTGGATCAAGAAGGAGGAGACGTCTTCCCAACCGTACGTGTGTTGAATGCGGAGGTGCCGTCCGTTCGGCGCTAGGATCTCTGGTGATTTGGATCACGATGAGTACGACTCCCTCAACCCCGTTCTCTTGAACGCTTCCGCGCGCGATCTACAAGGGTATGTAGATGCACTCCTCTCTCTCGTTGCTAGATGACTCCATAGATTGATCTTGGTGAAGCGTAGAATTTTTTATTCTCTGCAACGTTCCCCAACAGTGGCATCATGAGCTAGGTCTATGCATAGTTTCTATGCACGAGTAGAACACAAACTTGTTGTGGGCGTAGATGTTGCCAATTTTCTTGCCACTACTAGTCTTTTCTTGCTTCGGCAGCATCGTGGGATGAAGCAGCCCGGACCGACCTTACACGTACGCTTACGTGAGACAGGTTCCACCAACTGACATGCACTAGTTGCATAAGGTGGCTAGCGGGTGTCTGTCTCTCCCACTTTAGTTGGAGCGGATTCGATGAAAAGGGTCCTTATGAAGGGTAAATAGAAATTGGCATATCATATTGTGGTTTTACGTAGGTAAGAAACGTTCTTGCAAAAACCTATAGAAGCCACGTAAAAACATGCAACAACAATTAGAGGACGTCTAACTTATTTTTGCAGCATGTGCCGTGTGATGTGATATGGCCAAAAGGATGTGATGAATGATATATGTGATGTATGAGATTGATCATCTTCTTGTAATAGGAATCACGACTTGCATGTCGATCAGTATGACAACCTGCAGGAGCCATAGGGGTTGTCTTTATTTTTTGTAAGACCTGCGTGTCATTGAATAACGCCATGTAAATTACTTTACTTTATTTCTAAACGCGTTAGCCATAGAAGTAGAAGTAATTGTTGGCGTGACAACTTCATGAAGACATGATGATGGAGATCATGATGATGGAGATAATGATGTCATGCCGGTGACGAAGATGATCATGGCGCCCCGAAGATGGAGATCAAAGGAGCAATATGATATTGGCCATATCATGTCACTATTTGATTGCATGTGATGTTCATCATGTTTTACATCTTATTTGCTTAGAACGACGGTAGCTTAAATAAGATGATCCCTCGCAATAATTTCAAGAAAGTGTTCCCCCTAACTATGCACCGTTGCAAAGGTTTGTTGTTTCGAAGCACCACATGATGATCGGGTGTGATAGATCCTAACGTTCGAATACAACGGGTGTAAGCCAGATTTACACACGCAATACACTTAGGTTGACTTGACGAGCCTAGCATGTGCAGACATGGCCTCGGAACAAGGAAGACCGAAAGGTCGAGCATGAGTCGTATAGAAGATATGATCAACATGAAGATGTTCACCGATGATGACTAGTCCGTCTCACGTGATGATCGGACACGACCTAGTTGACTCGGATCATGTTTCACTTAGATGACTAGAGGGATGTCTGTCTGAGTGGGCGTTCATTGAATAATTTGATTAGATGAACTTAATTATCATGAACTTAGTCTAAAATCTTTACAATATGCCTTGTAGATCAAATGGCCCACACTAATTGTCGGTGTACTAGAGTAGGGGTACCCTAGTATCCCGAACTTGTGCACGGGCAGTCGCAGCACCCCGCGGCAAGGCTTGTCGGGTGACCACCAAGGTCCTCCGTGGTTCCTTTGGAGCAATTCAAGAACAAAGTATTCAAGCCAAGGAGACAAGGCCTCGGCAAGAGGAGCTTGCCGGGAAGGCCAACCAAGGCATCTCAAGGAACATGCCGCGACGCGCCACGCGTCCCGGCAAGGCCCGGTGAGCGACAAGCTTCCGGACGCGACAAGACAACGACCGCGGCAAGGCGCTTGCCGCGGCAAACTACCACTCTGTACCCACGCTCCAGCACATCCACCAACGTGTCGCCCTGGGGCCTTTTCAGGCACGCGTGGCGAGAGGCCGTGCAGCCAGCGGTGCGCGGTGGCAAGCGGCGCTGACAAGATAGCCATCGTGGCAAGCGGTGGCGTCCCTGACGGTCCCTTTCTGCACTGTTTGGGCGACACAGACAGGCATTTAATGCCTTTGTCCCCTGCCGTCAGGGTTAGGTAGGATACACTGTACAGGTAGCTGTACCAACCGCAATTCCTTTTCCATTTTTACCCTTGTCTACATTGCCACCTGTCGGTGACCCCTTGAGCATATAAAAGGAGGCCCATGCGCAACGTAGAAAGGGGTTCGAAGGCAGAAAAACACTCATGCTCGGTCTCGTTAGCAGCTAGTGTGTACTGTAGCCCTCAGCGCTCCCGATCAAGAACTCAATACACTCAGACATGCAGCAGTAGGAGTGTTATCTCTCCGGAGAGCTCCGAAGCTGGGTAAACTGCTCATGTGCTTCGCCTCGATCCGCTCTTCGTGCGATCTCCGCCCCCCGCCGAACCAAAAGGGGCTCGGTCCGCCGGTCCCATAGGTGTTCGTGGATCAGTTTCCCCAACATCTTTGGCGCGCCAGGTAGGGGGTGTCGAGGTTGTGTGAACCTGATCCGACGTTCACACGAGCTAGATATTCATCTTCTTCATCGACATGCCACCGAAGAAGAAGGCTTCGGCGGCAGCTGTTCCGTCCACGTCGATCCCACCATCACCGGAGCAAACGGGTGGTGGGGTAGACGCCGACGGAAGAACGGGCATCGACGAGGGAGCCCACCGTGCTGCCAGGTCCAAGGACAAGGCTGCACAGACCTCGGCGTCTGTGCATGCACCGCGCCCATCTCAAGAGGCGCAGGACCGACAGCGTCATGGTATTCGCAGTGCCATACGTTTGTTGGACCAAGATCGAGCTGGTGGATCTCAGGGTGCTCAAGACCAGCATGCACGCCAACATGTTGGCACGAGCGAGACACAGTCGCCTGGACGGGATACTGCTCCTTCTAACATAGTTAGAAGTCCGAGCATATCCCGCTCCTCGCGCCGTTCGCCACTGCCGCCCACCACTCCAGCAGAAGCTTTGGCGCGAGCTCAACTGCTCCTGGATTACCCTCCAACGGCAGACAAGATCGATGAATGGAGGGCCACCATTCAGAGTCTCATCGACTTCGCCAACGGCGACACTCCGCGGCAGCCGAGTACATCGCTACCGCGGCAGGACTGCCAGGCACGAGCCGATGGCGACGAAACCGGTGGGGGTGCAACTACCATGCACTCTCCACCCCGAAGGCCAAGATCGCCGACTCGCCGGATCCACCTCGACAGCAACTCCACTGCATCATCAAATCCACGAGCTTGTCGCGATCAACGCCAAGTTCTTCACGAACGACAGCAAGAAGACGCTCGCACTCGCATCGAGCGCCGAAGAGAAGCACGGCGTCAATCCAACCAGCGCGCTGGGCCCTCTGTCGACATGCATGTGCCAGGGAAACCAGGCGACTTGCCGTATGCGGTAGGTTGCCCTGCGTTCACTCGTGAGCTGCGGCAAGTCCAGTGACCCAGCAAGAAGAATTTCAAGCCAGACGTACCAGAGAAGTATGATGGCAAGTCGCATCCGTTGGAGTTCCTCAGCATCTACACCATCGCGGTGCAAGCTGCCAGGGGGCGGGACGACAAGATCCTGGCCAACTACTTCCCGCTGGTGCTCAAGCCCAATGTCAGATCCTGGCTCATGCACTTGCCGGACAACTCCATATCCTCCTGGGCAGACCTATGCCATCAGTTTGTCGGCGCCTTTACAGGCGGCCACAAGCCTCATGGTCAAGAGAGCGACCTTCATCTGCTCGCCCAGAAGGAAGGAGAGCCCCTGCGCAAGTACATTCAGAGATTCAGCCGTGTACAGCACAACATCCCAGATGTCCACCCTGCCGCGGTAATCAGCGCGTTCCATCAGAACGTGCGAAACCGCAGGATGCGGGAGGAGATGGCGATGTGCAAGATCAGAGACGTCAGTGAGCTATATGCCCTGGCCGACAAGTGTGCACGTGCTGAGGAAGGGAGGAAACTCCCCGGAGAGAATACAGAAGCAGGAGGATCTGATAGTGAGGAGGCTGCCCCGGCAAAGAAAAACCGGCGGCAGAACAACAGGAAGAAGAAAGGAAAAGATGTGCTAGTCGTTGAGCAGTCCGGCAACGGCGGTGGCGCCAAGAAAGCCAAAGCTGGTAGCTCCGGCAAGGAGATTGCCACAGGCACCAACTACCAGGCTGTGGCGGTCGCCGATAAGCAGGACGGCACCAACAAGTAGTACTGCGAGATCCACCGCACCAAGGGCCATGACCTCCAGAGCTGCAAGAAGGTCGAGCAGCTTGTCGAGCAGCAAAAAGCTGAATACGAGCGACGCGACAAGGAGAAGGCCCAGGAAGGTGCTGGAGGAGCCGGCAAGAAACGCCCCGGCCGAGGAGGACGCCGTGGCAAGGCCAAGCAGTGGCAAGGAGATAGACCTCCCCGCGGCCGCGACAAGGATGAAGATGACGACGACGATGAAGATATGGATGATGACGAGACCGATGAGCAGGAGTTCCAGAAAGCCACAGAGGTCCTGTGCGTTGACGGTGGTGCTTCTCTGCATGCTTCACACCGCCAGCTCAAGCAGTGGGTGCGGGAAGTCAATGCGGCAGAACCACCCGTCGAGTCACGCAAGCCTCTGAAATGGTCCAGCACGCCTATCATCTTTGATATTGAGGACCACCCTAATCGCATAACTGCGGTCGGGTGCTTGCCAATGTTGGTTTCACCAACTATCCGCAACCTCAAGGTCACTAAGATGCTAGTTGACGGTGGGGCCGGCTTGAACCTGATCTCCTCTGCGGTACTCCAGAAACTCCAGATCCCCAATGGCGAACTCGAAGAGACCGGCACATTCCAAGGAATCAATCCGGGAAGGAGCAAGCCGAAGGGAAAGATCACGTTGCCGGTGACATTTGGCAGCGAGTTGAACTTTAGGACTGAGAAGGTCACTTTTGACGTTGCTGACTTCCCATTGCCTTACAATGGGATACTCGACCGTCCAACACTCACCAAATTCATGGCAGCCTCTCACTATGCATACAACATGCTGAAGATGCCAGGCCCGATAAGTGTCATCTCTGTCCCTGGCGACAAGAAGGATGCTCTTATCTGCGCCGACAAGATCTACCGAGAAGCAGCAGCCGCAACAGATCGCAAGTCACTTGCCGTTGAAGCTCCCGGGGCGAAGAAGAAGACCAAGTCCGGCAAGAGTTCTGATGCCCACTCCGGCAAGTGCACCTCTTCGGAGTGCTGCGCTACCGTCGAGGACGCACCATCGAGCTCCACCGGCAAGTGTAAGAAGGCAATGGCAGCTCCACCAGAGACCAAGAAGGTGTCCGCCAAGGAGGATGGCACTGGTGGTACCTTCACCATCAGTGCCACTCTCGACCCTAAATAGGAAAGCGCGCTCGTTGCTTTCCTGCGGGCGAACGTCGACGTGTTTGCGTGGCAACCGTCTGACATCCCCGGTGTTCCTAGGAAAGTAATCAAGCACCACCTTGCCGTCTGTCCTCATGCGCGGCCCGTCAAGTAGAAAGTCAGGAAACAGGCAGTGGAGCGCCAAGAATTCATCGCAGAAGAAATCAAGAAATTGGAAGCAGCAGGCCTTGTCAGAGGAGTGCTCCATCCTATGTGGTTGGCCAATCCTGTAGTCGTGCGCAAGGCTAACGGGAAATGGAGGCTTTGTATCGACTTTACGGATGTCAATAAAGCTTGTCCCAAAGACCCATTTCCCTTGCCGCGCATCGACCAGATTGTTGACTCCACGGCCGGATGTGACTTGCTTTCATTTCTTGATGCATACTCAAGATACCATCAGATCTTCATGGCAGAAGAGGATGAGGAGAAGACCGTATTCATCACCCCATGTGGCACATACTGTTTCGTACGGATGCCTTTCGGTTTAAAGAATGCTGGTTCAACATTTGCAAGGGTAGTCCATGACGCTTTTGAGCCGCAAATACACAGAAATGTGGAAGCCTACATGGATGACATAGTGGTCAAGAGCAAGGACAAGGCGACTCTGATTCAAGATTTAGACGAAACTTTTGCAAGTCTGCGCAAGATCAACCTCAAGCTTAACCCCGAGAAGTGTGGGTTTGGAGTCCCCTCCGGCAAGCTTCTCGGGTTCTTCGTGTCTCAGCGGGGAATTGAAGCCAATCCCGACAAAATCAAGGCCATTGAGCAGATTGAAGCACCAAAGCGCGTCAAGGATGTACGAAGACTTGCCGGTTGCGTGGCTGCTCTCAGCAGGTTTATCTCTAGATCTGCTGAGCGCGCCCTGCCGTTTTTCAAAATATTGAAAAAGGCAGGTCTAATGAAATGGACTCCGGAGGTGGAGGCTGCGCTGCAGGACTTGAAGAGATACATGTCCTCCACTCCAACACTTGTCGCACCTAAGCCACAAGAGAAGTTGCTGCTGTATATAGCGGCAACCAATCAAGTGGTTAGTGCTGCGTTAGTGGCAGAGAGGGAGGCGGATGATGAGCCAGCAACCACGGCAGATGCATCCAACGACAAGCAAGGGATTTCACCGACAAGCTCTGGTCCCGACAAAGATGGATCTGTGCAGGCGCATGAGGAGATGCTGAAGAAAATGGTGCATCGCCCAGTTTACTTTGTCAGTTCCCTTCTGCAGGGGGCTAGGTCAAGGTACTCCGGTGTGCAGAAATTGCTTTTCGGCCTTCTCATGGCCTCGAGAAAGCTGCGCCATTACTTCCAAGCACATGAGATCACAGTCGTCACTCGTTTTCCGCTGAAGAGGATACTGCAAAATCCAGAAGCAACAGGAAGGATTGTCGAGTGGGCACTGGAACTGTCAAGCTTTGACCTCAAGTTTGGGAGCACTTCAACTATCCAAAGCAGAGCATTGGCAGAGTTCATAGCAGAGTGGACGCCAACACAAGATGAACAAATTCCAGAAACGAGCATCCCCGTCAAGGAAGCAAGCAAAGAGTGGCTGATGTACTTTGATGGTGCCTTCTCGCTGCAAGGCGCCGATGTGGGCGTGCTACTTGTTGCACCCACCGGAGAGCACCTCAAGTACGTAGTCCAGATGCACTTTCCCAAGGAGCAAGCAACGAACAATACCGCAGAGTATGAAGGTTTGCTTGCCGGTCTCAGGATCGCAGCAGACCTTGGGATCAAGAAGCTCATTGTCAGGCGTGACTCACAGCTTGTCGTCCGCCAAGTGAACAAGAATTATCAGAGTCTGTTGATGGAAGCTTACGTTGATGAAGTGAGAAAGCTAGAAGAGCACTTTGATGGCCTACAGATGGAACATGTTCCAAGAGCTCAGAACGACATTGCCGATGGCCTGTCGAAGTGCGCCGCACTTAAGTTACCTGTGGAACTAGGGATCTTTGTGCTCAAACTGACTCAACCGTCTGTAACTCCATCAACTGGACAGAGCAAGAAGAGGAAGTTGATTTCTTGTGACTATTTTCCGGCAGAGCTCCCCGAAGCCGCCGCCAAGAAGGTCCTCAAGATCAACACCAAGGGTGCTGAGGAGTAGTCTGCTCCGGCAAGCCCTAGGGTTTGTTCCATTAAAGCAGACGCTCCCGACAAGTTTTGCTCCGGCAAGCTTGACGGGGAACGTCAAGCTCCGGCTGAGCCGCAGGTTCTCGCCGTAGAAGCGGATGTTCCCGCAGCAACAGATGTGCCTTTAGTCCTTGTTGCCAAGCCGCAAGCTCCAGCATGGGCATAGCAGATTGTTCGTTTCCTTCTGACAGGAGAACTTCCCGAAGAGCAAGAAGAAGCGGAAAGAGTAGCCCGACAGTCGAGTATGTACAAGTTTGTCGACAACATACTGTAGAGAAGAAGACTCAATGGTGTGAAATTGAAGTGTATTCGCCGGGAAGACGGACAAAAGCTGTTGGCAGAGATACATGGAGGCATATGTGGTCACCACATGGTGCTAGAACACTTGTCGGCAAAGCGTTCCGGCAAGGTTTCTTTTGGCCAACAGCCCTCCAGGATGCAACTGCACAAGTAACCAAGTGTGAAGCGTGCCAGTTCCATTCCAAGCAGATACACCAGCCAGCTCAAGCTCTCCAGACGATCCCTTTATCCTGGCCATTTTCAGTCTGGGGGCTCGACATCCTCGGCCCCTTTCCCCGAGCTGTCGGGGGCTTTGAGTACTTGTACGTTGCAATCGACAAGTTCACAAAGTGGCCGGAAGTGGAACCAGTGAGGAAGGTGACAGCACAGTCAGCAGTCAAGTTCTTCAGGTCGATTGTTTGCCGTTTCGGGATCCCTAACAGGATCATCACCGATAACGGCACGCAATTCACGAGCCGCACCTTCATGCAGTACGTCCAAGATCTTGGCGCCAAGGTCTGCTTCACTTTTGTTGCTCATCCGAGAAGTAACGGTCAAGCGGAGAGGGCGAATGCTGAAGTGCTGCGCGGGCTCAAGACCAGGACTTTCGACAGGCTGTGCAAGTGCGGAAAGAACTGGATTGAGGAGCTGCCAGTGGTTCTTTGGTCGATCAAGACGATGCCAAATCGAGCCACTGGCCAGACACCTTTCGCTCTAGTCTATGGAGTAGAGGCAGTCCTCCCCATGGAACTCGTATACGGGTCACCTTGAGTGCTCGCTTATGATGAGCTTGAGCAAGAGCAGTTGCGACAAGATGACGTGCTGCTCCTTGAGGAGGACCGTCTTTAGGCCGCTGTATAAGCTGCTTGATACCAGCAAGCTTTGCGCCACTACCATAGCCGCAAATTTAATGCCAGAAGTCTCGAGGAAGGCGACCTTGTTCTTCGGTGCGTTCAGTCCGCCAAGAATTCCAACAAGTTGACGCCGAAGTGGGAAGGACCTTACCGGGTGAAACGAGTCACTAGGCCTGGCGCTGTCCGCCTTGAGACCGAAGATGGCATTCCGGTGAGCAACTCCTAGAACATTGAGCATCTTCGTAAGTTTTACCCGTAGGGCGCGGTTGTCGGAACCTGTTCCGGCAACCACCTTTTGTACAAGTCTTGCCGATGTCGCATATAATCCTTTGTACGAAGCCGGGCGCAGACCCCGTGCATAAGTAAAGCCCATGTGCTCCGCACATCTTGTCAATTTCATGCTTTCTACTTCTTTTGCATGCGTTATCTGACACTTTGTGCAGCGCCTACCCCCAGTAAGCAATAACGAGCCATAAGGCTCCATATCTTTATTTTCTCTTCTTTCTCTTTCTCAAAGAAAGGAAGGTTCCCTCGCCCACAAGTTTGCCGGGGGGAAAGGAGAAGATAATGGTGTGGACCAAGCGTCGTTCGAGGAAGTTTCGCCTTACCGGGAAGCAAACGATAGAAAAGCTAAGTTGCTAAAGTTCGAGCAATCAATTTTAATTTTTAAGTTATCTTCCTCGAACGACCGTGCTTTGTATGAAAAACCTGTGCGTGGAGGAACCAACTCGTAGCTAGTTGCGCCCTTACTTTGTTTCGAGTCCGCTCAACAACTTAAGTGAGCTACGACTAGTTGCGACAAGGTTTCTTGTCGGTAGCGGCACCACCAGCAGGCTGCTAACGTCCCGCACTCAGCGCTCGCGGCTAAGGTGCCTGCGCCGACAAGTTCCTTAAAAGCATAGGGCAAAAACATACAAAGGAAGGAATCAAGTAAAGGAAATAACACAGCAATCTCTACCCAAAATAGAGTTATATTACAAGATAGCTTGCCGCAGCTCTAACAGATTGTTCTCATGACATGACCAGCAGCGACAAAGAAAAAGAGAAAACGGGCGGCCTAATCTACGCGATCGCCCTCAACCCTCTTGATCCCGCTCACCTTGTCCACAATGGGTGTGACAAGGGCCTTGAGCGCTTCCAGATCAGCATCCGGCGGCAGGGACCTGTGGATGTTGGTGAGGTTGAGGCCTGGGTTGCGGAAGGCCACCTTCACCAGCACCTTTTGAAGAGCTCCCGTGCAGATCTTGCGCGACTCGTCGGCCAGCTGCTTTGGGATCTTCTCCCGGAGTCGCTGGAGGGCCGTCGCCACGCCTTTGAAGAACAAGCTGAGCTTGGCGCTGGGTTGGAGGTGCTCATCGGAGGAGTACCCGAGATCCTCCATCCCCAGCTGCGCCAGCTCCCTGTCGATGGTTGCAGCAACATCCACGAGACCCTCCGTCCAGTGCTCCACATTCTCCCTAAAAGTGTTCTGGGCGGCGGCAGCACTCGCCAGCAGCGCCTCGTCGGCCTTGATCTTCTCCGTCAAGGCCACCTCCCGCTCCCTGGCGCTGTCCAGCGTCTGAGTCAAAGTAACCAGCTTCAACTCAAGATCTGCGTTGGAGTCCTTGGCGGCGCTAAGATCTTTGCTCCTCTTAGCGAGACGACCCTACAGCTCGCCATGAGCGGCGGCGTCCTTCTCGTGCTCATGCTTGAGCGCAGCAAGCTCCTCGCCGCTCGCCTTGAGATCGACCTCTAGCTGCGCCATCTTCGTCTCCAGCTCCTTCTTGGCGGCCTCGGCAGCTGCGGCAGCATCCTCCCCTTCCTTGAGAGCCCCGCCAAATGTTTGCTTGCGCACGGCAAGCTCCTCCTCGTGGTTGTCAAGGTTGACCTTGCACTGCGCCAACTCGCCTTCCTGCGCAGATAGCTTTTCGGCAACAAGCCGCTGTTGCTCTTCAACTTTAGCCTTCTCGAGGAGGAAGGCTTTACGCTCCTCGGCGAGTTGCTCCCGCTCCTCTGCCAGGGACCGGAGAGCTTCCTGGTTGAAGCCCCGGAGCTCCTCCACGCGCTTCTCGATGTCCACTCCCGCCTTCACGACAAGCGCTTCTCGAGATACCAGCTTGGCCTGTCGGGCGCGATAGAGCGACAACAGCTTCCGCAGCAGCTGCTCCTCCTCAGGCTTGCCGCTGCTGCTGTTCGGCGCGTCGACCAGCGTCAGCCCAGCGGAGGCGAGCAACTCTTCATCGAAGATTTCTCCTTCGATCGGCGCCCTGGAGCTCGACGCCCAAGGGAGCTTGATGAAGACGCCATCACCGGCCTTCAAATAGACGCCGGGCTGGGGCTCTTCGGAGCCTGACGCTGCAGCAGTGGCAGATGGATCGGTGGTCGGCGTAGCGCCTGACGCTCCTGCGGCCTCGGGGCCGTCAGTGCGATTGCCGGACCCCTCGCCAGCTTCTGCGGCGGCAGCTTTGGCGGCCTCTTCGCCAGCGGGATCATCAGCGCCGGCTTCTCCTTCGGTGGCAACGGCGTCGTCGGTATTGCTGCGCGCGTTCTCCTCGCTGGCGACCTCGGTTTCCATCGGCTCCGTGGCAGATGGATCTGACGAACGGAAAAAGGAGAAAAGTCAAGCAAATATCCAAAAAGAAAATCAGAAGAAGAAGAACCCAAGGGAAGTTTTCAAGCAAGAGGATTACCTGTACTAGGATCTGCAGTCATGGTCTCAACCACCGGAGGGTCGCTGGTGCTGTCCCTTGCCGGAGAACTGTCCCTTGCCGGAGAATTCTCCCTTGCCGGAGAACACTCCCTTGCCAGGGAATCCTCCCTTGGCGGTGTAGTCGAAGCAGATGGCATTTCGGGAGCGGCTTCCGGGCACTCCTGGTGAGGCTGCTCTGCTCCTACACAAACCAATAGTCAGATATCAGCAAAGAAAGAGCACCCATGTGCACCTGACAACAGGAAGTAAACCATATACTTACGCTGGGGGCTGCACTGGGGGCTGCTTTGGGGAATAGTTGCCGGGTCCGGCAAGGTGGTCTCGGACACGCCCCCTGCTGTCGCGGTGGGTTCGTCCTCGATGACAATCACCGGGACCTTGGCTCTCTTCGCCGCTCTCTGGGCCAGAGTCCTGAAAAGGAATGGGTTCGGAGTAAAGCAAATCAGATACAAGACAAAATAGCAAGAATTGAAGAACTACAAGTACAGCAAAGAATCTTACTCTTCTTCTTCCTCGTCGGAGCTGAGCGCGGAGAGATCGAAGTCCGGCTCGCCTCCGGTGCGACGAGGCGGAGGAGTAGGTTCCCTTGTCCGCTTGGCAGGTGCAGTAGCGGTGGACCGGGAAGACCCTGCTCCAGTTGCCGCAGCGGCATGAGACGCTCCCGCGGCAACAGTGCTTGCCGCGGTAGAGCGTGTCACGCGGCACGGCGGCTGTTGACTCGCCTGCCGCCCCGCTACGTCCCCGGCCTTGCGGAGACACCTTCTTGGTGGAGCTGGGGGCTCCGCTTGCAGCGAGCTGGCTGAAGGTGGGGAGGAGGAGGAGCCGATCTTCAACGAGTCGCTCGCGCCCTCGGCGGGCTCGCTCGACTCAGCTTCAGGCCCGACAAGCTCTTCCTCGCCGCCAAGCTCCTCTCGCTCGACAAGGCTTGCCGCCTCTGCTGCCTCTGCCTCCTCCATGGTGAATCCGAACTCGCCAGCGGCAGCGGCTGCTGCCGCCTCTTCCAGCCTGGTGGCGATGCGCTGCATCTCATCATCAGTGGTGTCGTGGGTGAGGCTCTTTTGTTCATCGGGGCGGACCGGCACTTCTACCATGCCATCAAAGAACTCCTGCACGATGTCATCTGCAGGCTCTGGCCAAGTTGGGACAATTCCATGCGAGTCGCACAGCGGCATCATTGCACGGATGCGGTCGAGCGAGGAGTTGTTACACAGCGGGACGACACCCCTCGGCAACCTAAACATTTCGGGATGTTGAGGGTCGTGCTTGAACAGTCCCAGGAGCATCGCGTCCAGTTCCAGGACAGTGAGGTTGAAGTTGAGGCCCGGGCGCAGCCTCATGATATCCGCCGCATTCTGGAATTCCCAGGCGGGTCTCCTCCTCTCCTGCAGGGGGGCGATGCGGCGACGAAAAAAATCTGCGCCAACAGCGCCTATAGTGAGCCCGGCAAGCCTAAGGCATAGGATCCGGGTGGCGGCAATCTTCAGCCTAGCGTCTCCCGGGGCCACGCTGCTCCAATCGTTGCCGCGCACTACTGGGGCTTGGCGCTGGGTGGTAAACGGCTGTGGGTTCTCCTCGACAATCCAGCACCAGTCTGCTCTCCATTCATCCCACTTGCTGCGGAGCTCTCCCTCCAGATAAGCGTCCTTCTTGCCGGTTCTCGAGATCCAAGCGATTCCGCCGGAAAGAGGCTCCCCTCTCTCAACTCGAGGCATAAAGAAGTGGCGGAAAAGAGCTACGTTTGGATAGACTCCGACAAAGTTTTCGCAGAGATTGCGAAAACTGCCATGGTCAGAACAACATTGGGGGTGAAGTCAAGGAGGCAGAACCCGTAGGTGTTCATGATATCGCAGAAAAATTCAGAGAAAGGCGGGCAGAGCCTGCAGTAGAAGAACAACACGAAGAAAGGGTATCCATTCAGAGCCAGTTCCAAAGCGGCAGCTGGGAGTACCTTCGTACGCGAATGCGCTCGTGTCTCCGTCGACCAGAAGAGGTAGTAGTACTCCCTCAGCTCCTTCGGGGCGAGCTGGGGGGAAGATTGCCCGCTCCTTTCGCAGCACCGCGAGCCGCTGCGCCTCGGCGACTTCACGACCTTCCCCTTGTCGGCTTTCGGAGCCATGGCGGAGGTGGTGGGGCAGACCGACGGCGTTGGTAATGCTGGTGGCGATGGGGGGCGGAGCGCTGCTCTCTTTCAGCTTTGGGAAGAAGGGGGAAGCGGCGGAGATTTCTGAGATTGGAGTAGCAACCGGCGAGATGGGCGAACTGCCCCTGTTTCCCCTGCTTATAAAGAGGGAGGGGGCGGGCGTTCCGTCTTTCCGAATAAAGAAACCACCCATGATCTCTCCCACGACGCCGCATTCGACGCGTGCCGTTCGGGGAAGGCACGGTGGATACGGAGTAAGATACGGCGTAACCGAGGCCGCGCGTGCCCGTGCCCTGTTTTGGGCCTGGCCCAACAGCGCTCGGCGCCATGTATGGCCCAGGCCCGGGGGCTCCTGTCGGTGTACTAGAGTAGGGGTACCCTCGTATCCCGAACTTGTGCACTGGCAGTCGCAGCACCCCGCGGCAAGGCTTGCCGGGTGACCACCAAGGTCCTCCGTGGTTCCTTTGGAGCCATTCCAGAACAAAGTATTCAAGCCAAGGAGACAAGGCCCCGGCAAGAGGAGCTTGCCGGGAAGGCCAACCAAGGCATCTCAAGGAACATGCCGCGATGCGCCACGCGTCCCGACAAGGCCCGGTGAGCGACAAGCTTCCGGATGCGACAAGACAACAACCGTGGCAAGGCGCTTGCCACGGCAAACTACCACTCTGTACCCACGCTCCAGCACATCCACCAACGTGTCGCCCTGGGGCCTTTTCAGGCGCGCGTGGCGAGAGGCCGTGCAGCCAGCGGTGCGCGGTGGCAAGCGGCGCTGACAAGATAGCCATCGTGGCAAGCGGTGGCATCCATGACGGTCCCTTTCTGCACTGTTTGGGCGACGCAGACAGGCATTTAATGCCTTTGTCCCCTGCCGTCAGGGTTAGGTAGGATACACTGTACAGGTAGTTGTACCAACCGCAATTCCTTTTCCATTTTTACCCTTGTCTACGTTGCCACCTGTAGGTGACCCCTTGAGCATATAAAAGGAGGCCCATGCGCAACGTAGAAAGGGGTTTGAAGGCAAAAAACACTCACGCTCGGTCTCATTAGCAGCTAGTGTGTACTGTAGCCCTCAGCGCTCCCGAGCAAGAACTCAATACACTCAGACATGCAGCAGTAGGAGTGTTATCTCTCCGGAGAGCTCCGAAGCTGGGTAAACTGCTCGTGTGCTTCGCCTCGATCCACTCTTCGTGCGATCTCCGCCCCCCGCCGAACCGAAAGGGGCTCGGTCCGCCGGTCCCATAGGTGTTCGTGGATCAGTTTCCCCGACACTAATGTTGCCCTCAACTTCAACGCATTCCTAGAGAAAACCAAGCTGAAAGATGATGGCAGCAACTATACGGACTGGGTACGGAACCTGAGGATCATCCTCATAGCTGCAAAGAAAGATTATGTCCTAGAAGCACCGCTAGGTGAAGCACCCATCCCAGAGAACCAAGACGTTATGAACGCTTGGCAATCACGTGTTGATGATTACTCCCTCATTCAGTGCGGCATGCTTTACAGCTTAGAACCGGGGCTCCAAAAGCGTTTTGAGCAACACGAAGCATATGAGATGTTCGAAGAGCTGAAAATGGTTTTCCAAGCTCATGCCCGGGTCGAGAGATATGAAGTCTCCGACAAGTTCTTTAGTTGTAAGATGGAGGAAAATAGTTCTGTCAGTGAGCACATACTCAAAATGTCTGGGTTGCACAACCGCTTGACTTAGCTGGGAGTTAATCTCCCGGATGATGCGGTTATTGACAGAATCCTTCAATCGCTTCCACCAAGCTACAAGAGCTTTGTGATGAACTTCAATATGCAGGGGATGGAAAAGACCATTCCTGAGGTATATTCAATGCTGAAATCAGCGGAGGTAGAGATCAAAAAGGAACATCAAGTGTTGATGGTGAATAAAACCACTAAGTTCAATAAAGGCAAGGGTAAGAAGAACTTCAAGAAGGACGGCAAGGGAGTTGACACGCCCAGTAAGCCAGTTGCCGGGAAGAAGTCAAAGAATGGACCCAAGCCTGAGACTGAGTGCTTTTATTGCAAGGGAAGTGGTCACTGGAAGCGGAACTGCCCCAAGTACTTAGCGGACAAGAAGGCCGGCAACACCAAAGGTATATGTGATATACATGTTATTGATGTGTACCTTACCAGCACTCGTAGTAGCTCCTGGGTATTTGATACCGGTGTGGTTGCTCATATTTGTAACTCAAAGCAGGAGCTGCGAAATAAGCGGAGACTGGTGAAGGACGAGGTGACAATGCGCATCGGGAATGGTTCCAAGGTCGATGTGATCACTGTCGGCACGCTACCTCTACATTTACCTACGGGATTAGTTTTAAACCTCAATAATTGTTATTTAGTGCCAGCTTTGAGCATGAACATTGTATCTGGATCTCGTTTAATACGAGATGGCTACTCATTTAAATCCGAGAATAATGGTTGTTCTATTTATATGAGAGATATGTTTTATGGTCATGCCCCGCTGGTCAATGATTTATTCTTAATGAATCTCGAATGTGATGTTACACATATTCATAGGGTGAATACCAAAAGATGTAAGGTTAATAACGATAGTCCCACATACTTGTGGCACTGCCGCCTTGGTCACATTGGTGTCAAGCGCATGAAGAAGCTCCATGCTGATGGACTTTTACAGTCTCTAGATTATGAATCGTTTGACACATGTGAACCATGCCTCATGGGAATAATGACCAAGACTCCGTTCTCCGGAACAATGGAGCGAGGAACCAACTTATTGGAAATCATACATACTGATGTGTGCGGTCCAATGATCGTTGAGGCTCGCGGAGGCTATCATTATGTTCTCACTCTCATTGATGACTTGAGTAGATATGGGTATGTCTACTTGATGAAACACAAGTCTGAGACCTTTTAAAAGTTCAAGGAATTTCAGAATGAGGTAGAGAATCAACGTGACCGAAATATAAAGTTCTTACGACCACATCGTGGGGGAGAATATTTAAGTCACGAATTTGGTACGCACTTAAGGAAATGTGGAATCGTTTCACAACTCACGCCGCCTGGAACACCTCAGCGTAACGGTGTGTCCGAACGTCGTAATCGCACTCTATTGGATATGGTGCGATCTATGATGTCACTTACCGATTTACCGCTATCATTTTGGGGATACGCTCTAGAGACAGCTACATTCACTTTAAATAGGGCACCGTCTAAATCCGTTGAGACGACACCGTATGAATTATGGTTTGGGAAGAAACCTAAGCTGTCGTTTCTAAAAGTTTGGGGATGCGATGCTTATGTCAAGAAATTTCAACCTGAAAAGCTCGAACCCAAGTCGGAAAAATGCGTCTTCATAGGATACCCTAAGGAAACCATTGGGTATACCTTCTACCTCAGATCCGAAGGCAAGATCTTTGTTGCCAAGAACGGGTCCTTTCTGGAGAAAGAGTTTCTCTCGAAAGAAGTAAGTGGGAGGAAAGTGGAACTTGATGAAGTACTACCTCTTGAAAGTAGCGCAGCTCAGGAAGATGTTCCTGTGGTGCCTGCACTAACTAGAGAGGAAACTAATGATAATGATCAAGGTACTTCGGATCAAGTTAATACTGAACTTCGTAGGTCCACAAGGACACGTTCCACACCAGAGTGGTATGGCAACCCTGTCCTAGAAGTCATGTTGTTAGACAATGGTGAACCTTCGAACTATGAAGAAGCAATGGTGGGCCCAGATTCCAACAAATGGCTTGAAGCCATGCAATCCGAGATAGGATCCATGTATGAAAACAAAGAATGGACTTTGACAGACTTGCCCGATGATCGGCGAGCGATAGAAAACAAATGGATCTTTAAGAAGAAGACTGACGCGGATGGTAATGTTACCATCTATAAAGCTCGACTTGTCGCTAAGGGTTATCGACAAGTTCAAGGGGTTGACTACGATGAGACTTTCTCTCCCGTAGCGAAGCTGAAGTCCGTCCGAATCATGTTAGCAATTGCCACATACTATGATTATGAGATATGGCAAATGGACGTCAAAACGGCATTCCTTAATGGCCATCTTAATGAAGAACTGTATATGATGAAGCTGGAGGGTTTTGTCGATCCTAAGAATGCTAACAAGGTATGCAAGCTCCAACGCCCCATCTATGGGCTGGTGCAAGCATCTCGGAGTTGGAACATTCGCTTTAATGAAATGATCAAAGTGTTTGGGATTATGCAGACTTATGGAGAAGCCTGCATTTACAAGAAAGTGAGTGGGAGCTCTGTAGCATTTCTCATATTATATGTGGATGACATACTTTTGATGGGAAATGATATATAACTTTTGGACAACATTAAGGCCTACTTGAATAAGTGTTTTTCAATGAAGGACCTTGGAGAAGCTGCTTACATATTAGGCATCAAGATCTATAGAGATAGATCGAGACGCCTCATAGGTCTTTCACAAAGCACATACCTTTATAAGATATTGAAGAAGTTCAATATGGATCAATCCAAGAAGGGGTTCCTGCCTGTGTTGCAAGGTGTGAAATTGAGCTCGGCTCAATGTCCGACCACGGCAGAAGATAGAGAAAAGATGAGTGTCGTCCCCTATGCCTCAGCCATAGGGTCTATCATGTATGCCATGACGTGTACCAGACCTGATGTAAACCTTGCCGTAAGTTTGGTAGGAAGGTACCAAAGTAATCCCGGCATGGAACACTGGACAGCGGTCAAGAACATCCTAAAGTACCTGAAAAGGAGTAAGGATATGTTTCTCGTATATGGAGATGACGAAGAGCTCGTCGTAAAGGGTTACGTCGATGCTAGCTTCAACACAAATCTAGATGACTGTAAGTCACAAACCAGATACGTGTATATTTTGAATGGTGGGGCAGTAAGCTGGTGCAATTGCAAGCAAAGCGTCGTGGCGGGATCTACATGTGAAGCAGAGTACATGGCAGCCTCGGAGGCAGCGCATGAAGCAATCTAGGTGAAGGAGTTCATCACCGACCTACGAGTCATACCCAATGTGTCGTGGATTTGTCACGGCAGATGTGCTTAGTGTCAGGACTTAGTCGCGAGGCCAACGCATCTATGTGGTAGCTTGAGAGGGGTTGAGCGGAATCGAGAGACGCAACACAAGACAGGGATTCAGACAGCTTCGGGCCCCGGGAAACATCATTCGGTAAAAACCCTACATGCTGTTTGAGGCTAGATCTCATTACCATTATGAGGGAGTCGCCGTAAACCGGCTCTCCTCTTTGTGTCTAGCCCTAAGATTGTTTCTTCTTTCTTGTAGCCTGTCCCCCTTTGGGGAGCCCTGCCCCTCCTTATATGTGTTGAAGGGGCGGGTTACATGTGGAGTCCTATTAGGATTAGGACTAGTCTCCCTTCTAATACAAACCGGATACAAGTCCGGGTCTTCCTTGTAAAGTAAATATTCCTCATGCCTTTTCTCTTAAACCGGCCCACCATAGCATGATCCGGCCATCCATAAACCGCCCGTTGGGCCACCGGGTCTTGTCGCTCCTCTGACCCGCCTACCGGATTACCAATGAACCGTAAACCGCCATGTCCAAGTGGGTTGCCAGTGAATCGCCAAACTCTAGCCGGGTCATACATCCAGCGGTTTATACCGCGGGGTATATCCCCAACATTAGCCCCCAGTTTAATTTGGATTCATCCATGTTAAACTGATCTGCAACAAGAACAAATTTGTCGGGTTGTGCTCCGGTTTAAATATACTTGTAAGCCGGCACTTGATCATCCTTAAATCCTTGTCATTTCTTCCTTCCAAGTTAATAACCATCTTCATAATCAATTTGCTTGCAGAAGATATTTGTAAATAAAGAATCCATTTGAATCGGCCTTCAATGCTTTGACTTGACAAAAATATTAGTCTCTGAAATATTCAACTGATATCCAGCCGGCTTGAAGATGTAAAACTTGCCGGTTTATGATTACCACCATTGTCTGGTTATAAAAACTGATAATTCCGGGTCATGATTGTTGCCAACACCGGTTCATGATTGTTGCTAATGCCGGTTCATGATTATTGATGACGCCGGGTTACAGTCACAGGGTCATAATGATTGGTGACGCCGGGTTAATCCAGTTTGCTCAAAACAGAGAATTTGAAAATAGTTCTTCAATAATAATATAATACCTGTAGCCCCCAAGTCTTGAGCAGAACAAAGTGATGGCTTAAGACTTGCTTCAATATAAATACTGCCACTTAAGAAGAAATCCATGTTGTTCATCCCAGTGACTAGTAAAAACTGAATACTCCATACTATGTAGCCCCCAAGTGCCGCGTTATCATGCTTACAACAACCTGGGACTTGCAATTGTCTTATACTCATAAAAACTTCAACCAGTGTAGCCCCCAAGAGACGGGTCATTATGCAATAATGAGCAGGGACTTTAATATATACTTCAATGAAAATAACATCATATGATGTAACCCTCATCATGGGACTTGAATCCACGTCCACAAGGTTAAGAGCTTTGTGCTTTACCAACTGAGCAGTGGACTCTTCAATATAATGAATAAAAAGCTTTGTACCTTCAACTGTTGACAGGAGCAATTGGTAGCCCCCAAGGGCCGACTCATTATAATGTGATGAGTCGGGTCTTCAATAATATGAGCAGAAAATTACTTTGCATTAGCCCCCAAGTGTCATGGTGCATGCTTGCAGCGACATGAGACTTGCATGTAATCTCAATTTGAATAATGTAGCCCCCAAGTGCCGGGTCGTGAGCCTGCAGCAACTCGGGACTATTCCTTCCATTGTAGAATAAATCATATCCTTTGATAAAATAATAACTGTTGCGCTAAAGCGACTTTGAAAACTCAATAATACCGGTTACTAATAACCATAAAAATCCAGCCATGTTGGCTATTCAAGATAATATAATCCGGTATGAAAAATTCATCCAATATCATAATGAAAATTCAGCCAAATTTGGCTATTTGAATAATATAACCCAATCATTTATAAGCGCATGATTCCAATGGCGCAATCCAAATATATACTGGCGACGTATAGTCCAAAGCCAGGCCGGTTTAATAAACTCCGGATAATTTCCCATCATATACTGGCGACTTATCGTCTTAAAGCCAGACCGGTTTAATAAACACCGGATAATTTATCATCATGCTTTATTCAACCTGTC
Source organism: Triticum aestivum (assembly GCF_018294505.1). Taxonomy (NCBI): domain Eukaryota; kingdom Viridiplantae; phylum Streptophyta; class Magnoliopsida; order Poales; family Poaceae; genus Triticum; species Triticum aestivum. The sequence goes on along the minus strand of NC_057810.1, from coordinate 349,327,209 downwards.
TCTGCATACAACAAGTTTAAAGTGTCCTGGCGGTTTACCGCCGGACGGGTCATAATGCCCAACATATAACCCAGGTTTATAACCAAGGCTGCACTTAAGAATAATCAAAAAAAATATATCATACCTGTGATATTGAATCACATCATTGGTTTACCAATTTTTTGTAGTAAGAGTGATAACCCCAATCTTGAGTAATGATAACTCCTTTCATACTGTGCCGGTTTATGATAAAACCGTACCGGGTTGTGATAAACACCGGTTTAACCATATATAATACTGGCGACTCGTAGTCAAACCAGACCGGGCGGATAGTCTCCGGATTATGATTTGATCATGTACTGACAACTTGTAATTGAAAGTCAAGCCGGGTTAATGAACACCGGTTTACTCCATAATAAGATGGTAACATAAAATCAAACCGGGCAGATAGTCTCCGGATTAGGATTTGACCGTGTTCCGCCAATTTGTAATTGACAGTTTGAAACGGATTAACAATGTCGGTTTAAAAACGCAACAAAAATCAAATAACAGTTATGAAAAAATATGGAAGCAAAGGCAATGATAAGACCATTTGCAGAAAAAGGCTTTACTGAGCCGATCAGATGGTGTTACCATGGTCGGACACGACCAAGCTCCCAATAAGGTGTAGCTATGGTTCAAGTCAGCCAGGTCCCCAAATGATTCGTGGCATATATGCCAGATCAAGAGGCGTGGCAATGGTTCGGGTTCGACCAAGCCCCCAAGTGATTTTGTGGCCTTAGGCCGACCAAGAGGCGTGACTGGTTCAGACTTGACCATGTCCCCAAGTGATCTGGTGGCTGTCGCCCATCAAAAGGTGTCGCGTTGGTTCGGACACGACCAAGGCCCCCAGTGATGTTATGGCACTAGGCCGATCAAGAGGCATGGCTATGGTTCGGATACGACCAAGCCCCCAAGTGACCAATAATATGATAAGCCAATAAGGCATGATACCCATGTTTGGACCGCACATCATGGCAACAAGTCTTCTTTGGCACCCTTTAACTTTTTGCAAGAGATAAATCCTTCTTGAACCGGGATTTTGAACCGGATATTGAGAGCTTCAAGGATTTGTGGGAGACATCTTTCCCTTGAACCGGATTGTAAACCGGAATCTTCATTTGCAGCCGGAAATTTTCTGATGGCCTTTCAACTCGAACTTGCGAGAAGTTAATTCCTTTTTGAACCGGACATTTGGAGAGCTTCAAACGGTTTGAGAGAAAGATGACTCTTGAACCGGATTTTGAACCGAAATCCTTTCTGATGACCCGGAACTTCTTCATTTTAAGCCAGAATTTTTTTTGAAGGCCTTTAAACTGGCAACATTTATTGAGCCATGTCATTATTAGCCCCTGAGTCTCGAGGCAACTTGAGGAGTTGGCTTGAGATTCTCCATAATTGACCGTGATAAAAAACTGGTTTGAATTCTACATGGGAGAACTTGTATGCCAGGCTAGTGATTATCCACCCCGGAGTTGATGACCACCATGATGAAGCTGAAATCAATCATGGGCGAGTCGGCTGCGGGAGCAGACAGATGAGCCATCCGTGGCGTTGTAAACCGGTTCGGAGGGGCGAGTCAATCGTAGGTACGGTAAACCGCGCGAACGGGCGAGTCAACCTCATCATGTTTGATGTAGCGGGGCGTCGATTTGCACATGTACCCGTCGAGCATCTAGGCATAGACGAGCGCTAGTGAAAAATAATGCTGACGCTTGCCCGCTTGCCACACCTTTGTAATGAATAATGGTCCTGCAAAAAAAATACCATAGACCAGTGTAATTATTTTTTGATGTAAACAATATGTTTTAATTAAAACAGACTTAGAGGGATATCACCGGATTCATCTGGATGATAGACGGAGTTGTATATTCCATCCGTAGATCACCTCCAGTGATTTCAACAGCGAGTTAACCGCTCGCCCAATGCCTCGGCGGAGGCGGCGCGAGGCAAGATCATGAATGATGAAGTAGGGGCAGCTCGCAATGGACGCGCGACGACTTGGAACAACGCCGGTCGTGGACAATGTTGTGGTGGCTTGTCCAGCGCTCCATACTTGCATTGTTTTGTGGCATCACTACTTTCAACTTCTCGAGCATAATCCAGTCAGTAGCCCACTGGTCATCTCAAAGCACAAACAACTGAGGTTGTACAGTAGCACCAGGAAGAAGGCGTGGAGGTAATGGTATCATCAGGATAAACAGACATAGATTTATGAACATGTTCCATTGACGGCCGGTGACCACCAGCCAGCTCTGAATAGCAGCCGGTCTGCCGACTGCTGATCACCCAACAATAGATATTTGTATAGGCTGAATATATGTCCATTAAGGGATAGCTGGGTAAGTACTCTTGGTAACTTCTCTGCCGCTGCAGGTAAAAACAATTTCTTCATCATCATTTTTTTCGGAACACACCTGTAATCCTGACTGTACTGCTCCAAGTTTAGTTGCTACTGCATCAAATTCATTACCAATCTCATGTTCCAACTCAACATCATTCGGTGTATTGCAAGATCTATGAGTAGAGATGGCAGCTTCAAAAATAGGAGGCCCCTTTGCGGCAGTAAACGTTCCTGAAGATGGACAAAGACACGTGCATTGCAAGGCAGGACCAGCTTGAGGAGACTTGACGGTTTAGGAAACGCAACGGCGGAAAAGGGAAAATCTGGCTCGACATGTGACTGTAATGGCAACTCATAGGTCCCTCGAAAACCACGGCAGCTGGGTGGAAACAGTGCTGGTGCGACGCGGGACGGTGCCAGAGTCGGCCGGAGCAGTAGTCTAGGCACGCGGGCGTCTCCACGGCGGCTCGAAAGTACAAATCCGAGGCAAAAACATGGCAGCGGTGACTTGAGGCCATCCGTCCACGAGGCGGAGGCGAGGGCGACTTGGCAGGTAAAACCCGAGCACGTGTTCCAATCCGGTTCCGGTTTGGGTCACAGCGGCGACTTGGCGCGTCGACGGAGCTACAGCCGCTTCAGCACGGCCGGCGGGTTGAGAGGGGCACGGCGACAGCGAGGCAGCTCCATGGGAGAAGGTAAGGCCGTTCGGTGAGGCAGCAGAGGCAGCTGTGACCGGTTACACATGATCTGAATTTGGCCTAGACCCGTGACTCCCTGAAGGAATTGAATAATATGGCAACTTGTTTCTTGGAGCTAGTAACACGTGAAGAACTTGATGAACCTTGGTCACTTTCATATGTGCTGATTGTTCTAACATAAACCATCATTGACTTGCTTTTGTCTTCCCTTTCTGCGAGAGGGTATTGGGATCTGTGATTGTATTTGAATCGGACTCGGTAATCCTTACTGAGCGGTGACCAGCGTCGGTTCAATCAACCTGGGTAGAGTCCTATTTCCTTTTTGTACACCGCGCATCAATCGATAAACTTGCCTTTTAGAAACGTCACGCTCAAGGCTTCGAGTTTTTTTTACTTTTCTAAACGACAAAACAACAGCAACAGCATAGCCGGCGCCTTCCCGTAATGGCGCCTTGTTATCTTCAACGCGATCGAATCGGCCGTAGCCCAATCTCAACTGAACAGATCGCTTTTGAGACCTCCACAAGACGAGACGCCTTGTGCTGAAACTAGTATCTGAATTATCATCCCAGCCGGCTCATCTTCCTCCGACCAAACGCGACCTTCTCGATCCCTGGGAAAGATCCCTCCAAGAACTCATCACCATCGTGCGCAGGCCCCACGGTGGGCGCCAACTGTCGTGGATTTGTCACGGCAAATGTCCTTAGTGTCAGGACTTAGTCGCGAGGCCAACGCATCTATGTGGTAGCTTGAGAGGGGTTGAGCGGAATCGAGAGACGCAACACAAGACAAGGATTTAGACAGCTTCGGGCCCCGGGAAACATCATCCGGTAAAAACCCTACATGCTGTTTGAGGCTAGATCTCATTACCATTATGAGGGAGTCGCCGTAAACCAGCTCTCCTCTTTGTGTCTAGCCCTAAGATTGTTTCTTCTTGCTTGTAGCCTGTCCCACTTTGGGGAGCCCTGCCCCTCCTTATATATGTTGAAGGGGCGGGTTACATGTGGAGTCCTATTAGGATTAGGACTAGTCTCCCTTCTAATACAAACCGGATACAAGTCCGGGTCTTCCTTGTAAAGTAAATATTCCTCATGCCTTTTCTCTTAAACCGGCCCACCATAGCATGATCCGGCCATCCATAAACCGCCAGTTGGGCCACCGGATCTTGTCGCTCCTCTGACCCGCCTGCTGGATTACCAATGAACCGTAAACCGCCATGTCCAAGTGGGTTGCCAGTGAATCGCCAAACTCTAGCCGGGTCATACATCCAGCGGTTTATACCGCGGGGTATATCCCCGACACAATGCGTCGGGGCCGATCACACTCTTCTGTGACAACACTGGAGCTATTGCACTTGCCAAGGAGCCCAGGTTTCACAAGAAGACCAGGCACATCAAGCGTCGCTTCAACTCCATTCGTGAAAATGTTCAAGATGGAGACATAGATATTTGTAAAGTACATACGGACCTGAATATAGCAGATCCGTTGACTAAACCTCTCCCTAGAGCAAAACATGATCAACACCAGAATGCTATGGGTGTTCGATTCATCACAATGTAACTAGATTATTGACTCTAGTGCAAGTGGGAGACTGTTGGAAATATGCCCTAGAAGCAATAATAAAAGGGTTATTATTATATTTCCTTGTTCATGATAATTGCCTATTATTCATGCTATAATTGTGTTATTCGGAAATCGTAATACATGTGTGAATATATAGACCGCAACACGTCCCTAGTGAGCCTCTAGTTGACTAGCTCGTTGATCAACAGATAGTCATGGTTTCCTGACTATGGACATTGGATGTCATTGATAACGGGATCACATCATTAGGAGAATGATGTGATGGACAAGATCCAATCCTAAGCATAGCACAAGATCGTGTAGTTCGTTTCGCTAGAGCTTTTCCAAATGTCAAGTATCATTTCCTTAGACCATGAGATGGTGCAACTCCTGGATACCGTAGGAGTGCTTTGGGTGTGCCAAATGTCACAACGTAACTGGGTGACTATAAAGGTGCACTACAGGTATCTCCGAAAGTGTCTGTTGGGTTGGCATTAATCGAGACTAGGATTTGTCACTCCGTATGACGGAGAGGTATCTCTGGCCCACTCGGTAATCCATCATCATAATGAGCTCAATGTGACCAAGTGTCTGGTCACAGGATCATGCATTACGGTATGAGTAAAGTGACTTGCCGGTAACGAGATTAAACAAGGTATTGGGATACCGACGATCGAATCTCGGGCAAGTAACGTACCGATTGACAAAGGGAATTGTATACGGGATTGATTGAATCCTCGACATCGTGGTTCATCCGATGAGATCATCAAGGAGCATGTGGGAGCGAACATGGGTATCCAGATCCCGCTGTTAGTTATTGACCAGAGAGGCATCTCGGTCATGTCTGCATGTCTCCCGAACCCGTAGGGTCTACACACTTAAGGTTCGGTAACCCGAAAGTTGTTCGAAGTCCCGGATGAGATCCTGGGAGTCACGAGGAGTTCCGGAATGGTTCGGAGGTGAAGATTTATATATAGGAAGTCCAGTTTCGGCCATCGGGAAAGTTTCGGGGGTCACCGGTATTGTACCGGGACCACCGGAAGGGTCCCGGGGATCCACCGGGTGGGGCCACCTATCCCGGAGGGCCCCATGGGCTGAAGTGGGAAGGGAACCAGCCCCTGGTGGGCTGGTGCGCCCCCCCCCTTGGCCCCCCCTGCGCCTAGGGTTGGAAACCCTAGGGGTGGGGGGGCGCCTCACTTGCCTTGGGGGGGAAGCCACCCCCATTGGCTGCCCCCCCCCCCTTGAGATTAGATCTCCAAGGGGGCCGGCGCCCCCCCTGGCCCAAATATAAAGAGGAGGGGAGGGAGGGCAGCCGCACCCTAGCCACTGGCGCCTCCCTCTCCCTCCCATGACACCTCTCCCTCTCGCTGTGCTCGGCGAAGCCCTGCCAAGATCGCTGCTGCATCCACCACCACGCCTTGTGCTGCTGGATCTCCATCAACCTCTCCTTCCCCCTTGCTGGATCAAGGAGGCGACGTCTTCCCAACCGTACGTGTGTTGAACGCGGAGGTGCCGTCCGTTCGGCGCTAGGATCTCCGGTGATTTGGATCACAATGAGTACGACTCCGTCAACCCCGTTCTCTTGAACGCTTCCGCACGCGATCTACAAGGGTATGTAGATGCACTCCTCTCTCTCGTTGCTTGACGACTCCATAGATTGATCTTGGTGAAGCGTAGAAATTTTTTATTTTCTGCAACATTCCCCAACAACGAGCATGCAAAAAGGAAATTCATTTTAAAAATTGGAGATGGCACATACAAATTTACTTGGAACGGCACGGAAATACCGCATATAGGTAGGTATGGTGGACTCATATGGCAAAACTAGGTTTAATGATTTTTGGATGCACAAGCAGTATTCCCACTTATAGTACAAGGAAAGGCTAGCAAATAGATTGAGAAGCATCCAACCAAGAAACGAAAATTCACATAAGGGAGCATTGAGCATAACTAACACCGAGTAATGCACCACAAGTAGGATATAACTTCATTGCATAACTATTAACTTTCTTGGTTGCATAGGGAATCCCAAACCTTAACTTGGCTCACATATTACTATCATCATATCTCAAAACTATTACAAAGGATCAAGTTTATTTTATCCAATGATCTTCAAGAAAGTTTTTACTATATTCCTCTTGAATATCTATCACTTTGGGACTAATTTAATATGTTGCAATTGCTTTAAGTGAAGAAGACGAGCACAAAAATTTTCATCTCTCAAAATAATTAGTGAAGCATGAGAGAATTTCTTTAAAAATTACTAACTCTCAAATAAATCTAAGTGAAGCATGAGAGTATTTGTTCAATAATAATAAAGCACACCATGCTAAAAAAGATAAGAGAAGCACTAGATTAATTCCATAGCTCAAAACAATTTAAGTGAACCATATAGAGCTATTCTAACAAATCATGGCATAATTTGGCTCTCTCAAATAGGTGTGTCCAGCAAGGATAATTGGGACAATCTAAAAAGCAAAACAAGCAAAGACTCACATAATACAAGACGCTCCAAGCAAAACTCATGTTATGTGACGAATAAAAATATAGCTCCAAGTAAAATTACCGATGGTTGTTAGAAGAAAGAGGGGATGCCTTCCGGGGCATCCCCAAACTTAGTTGCTTGGTTCTCTTTGAATATTAACTTGGGGTGCCATGGGAATTACCAAACTTAGGCTCTTTTCACTCCTTATTCCTTCATCCATCGTGATCTCACCCAAAACTTAACAAAACCTTCGGGAGATCCGTTAGTATAATAAAGCAAATCACTACTCTAAGTATTGTTGCAAACCCATTCATATTGTATTCTTGCATGATATCTATTGTATTCTAACTTTGCCGCTTATATACCCCTGATACAATCCATAGATTCATCAAAATAAGCACACAATGCAAAGAAAACAAAATGTATCAAAAACAGAACAATCTGTAGTAAACTAGACTTTGTCCATACTTCTGTACATCCAAAAATTCTGAAAAAAACTAGGAAAACATAGGAAATTTGTATATCAATATTTTGTAATAAATTCAGAATTTGTCGTTGCTCCTATAAATGTAAACATTTTTTTTACTAGATGCAGAAGTCTCTGTTTTTCAACAAGGTCAAATGAACTATCACCCAACATGATCCCAAGGGCTTTACTTGGCACAAACACTAACTAAAACATAAAAACACAATCATAATAGTAGCATAATTTTGCAAACACTCAAGAACATAAAGAAAAAGGCAAAAATAATTTTTATTCATTGGGTTGCCTCCCAACAAGCGCTATCATTTTATGCCCTAGCTAGGCATAAAGCATAGATTCAAGTATTATCATCTTTGGTTTTTGCCCCATAGGATGCCCTCATGATTGATTCATATGGTGGCTTAATTCTAGTTCTAGGGAAGTGTTCCATACCCTTTCTTAGTGTAAACTAAAATTTAATATTCCCTTCTTTCATATCAATCACGACACCTATAGTGCGTAAAAATAGACTACCAAGTATAATAGGACAAGACAGATTGTAATCAATATCAAGAACAATAAAATCAATGGGCACATAATTCCTATTTGCATGAATAAGAACATCATTAATTCTTCCCAAAGGCTTTTTAATAGTAGAATTCGCCAAGTGCAAATTAAGAGAACATTCTTCAATATTGGTAAGACCAAGCACATCACATAAAGATTTCGGATTTGTGGAAACACTAGCACCCAAATCACATAAAGAAAAAAACACTCATAATTTTTAATCTTGAATTTAATGGTACGTTCCCACTCATCATATAATTTTCTAGGAATTGAGATCTCTAATTCCAACTTTTCTTCTAAAGCTTTCATCATGACATCTACGATATGTTTAGTAAGAGCTTTATCTTTTTCATAGGCATGGGGTGAATTTATCATGGATTGCAACAAGGAAATGCATTCAATCAAAGAGTAACTATTATAATTAAAGCCTTTGTAATCCAAAAGAGTGGGCACATCAGTAGTTAAAGTTTTGACCTCTCCAAACCCACTATTAGCAGTTTTTTCATCAAGATTTTCACCCTCCGAATCACTGGATGCCTTCTAGCTAAAGTTGACTCTTATTAAGTCCCTTTATCATCAATCTTAATATTACTAAACGAGGGATCTATAGAAGAAACACCAACCATTTTAAGATCTTCTTCATTTCTATGAAAGCAATCAATAGCTCTTTCTAAAAGTTCTCTTTTAGCTCTAAGCATCGTGGTTCTTTTATTACTTTCATCCATAGAAGCATGCAATGCTTTAATTGATTCATTTAGATCAACCTTAGGTGGAAAGAAATTTAATCTTGAGATTTTCTACATCATTGGAAATTCTATCAATGCTTCTAGACATGTCATCAATCTTATTCAACTTTTCTTACATCGTAGTGTTGAAAACTTTTTGAGCAATGATAAATTCTTTAATATTACTCTCAAGATATGAGGGGTTCCTTTTATTACTGTAAGAAGAATTACCATAGGAATTTCCATAATTATTAGAGGAATTTCTAGGAAAAGGCCTAGGATTAGAATTGTTATGAAAATTGTTTCATGAGACAAAATTCAAATCTGCGGGATCACTATTTTGCTCAATCAAAGTGGACCAAGGCACATCATTAAGATCCATAGGAGCACTTTTACTAACAACCAATTTCATAAGAGCATCAACATTTTCACTCAAAGTAGTAATTTCTTCAACCAAATTAACTTTTTTACTAGTAGGTGCTCTTTCGGTATGCCATTGTGAATAATTTTACATAATATTATCAAGAAATTTAGTAGCTTCACCCAAAGTAATCTCCATAAAAGTACCACCCGTGGTGGAATCTAAAAGATTTCTAGAAACAAAATTCAATCCCGCATAATTTTTTTTGTATAATCATCCATATAATCATCCAAAGATTTAAACCATGAGTATGACAATTTCTTAGAATTAATTTCATTCTTTCCCCAGAACATACAAAATGTTCATGCTCAAGTTGCTTAAAATTCATGATTTGAGTTCTAAGGAAAATAATTTTCGCGGGTGGAAAATACATAGTAATAAAAGCATCTTTGCACTTATCCCAAGAATCGATATAATTGCGAGGCAAAGAAGAAAACGAAATTTTTGCACGATCCTTCAAAGAGAAAGGAAATAATTTAACTTCACAATATCATTGTCCATATATTTTTTCTTTTGCATATCACACAATTCTAGGAATGTGTTTAGATGGGATGCGACATCCTCATTAGGAGTACCGGAAAACTGATCTTTCATAACAAGATACAACAAAGCGGCCTTAATGTCACAAGACTCCGCACTAGTGGTGGGAGGAGCAATCAGACTTCTAATAAAATCATTATTATTGGTATCAGAAAAATCACACAATTTGGTATTTTCTTCAGACATCGTGACTACGCAGACAAAAGATTGCAAGCAAAAAGATAGATCTCACGAGAAAAAGGTGAACAAAAAAGAGGGCGAATAAAAAGACAATTTTTTGTGAAGTGTGGGAGATGAAAACGAGAGGAAAAAGGCAAATAATGAAAATTTCAAGGCGATGAGATTTGTGATTAGAAACCTGATAGGTGTTGATGATGTCTTCCCGGCAACAACGCGAGAAATTCCTTTGACGTGGCTCGACTGCATCCATATTTCCCTAAAGAGTAAGGGATAATGCAGCACAATGACGGTAAGTATTTCCCTTAGTTGTGAAACCAAGGTATCAATCCAGTAGGAGAACCAAGCAACACTATGTAAATGGTACCTGCACACAAAGAACAAGGTACTTGCAACCCAACACGTAAGAGGCGTTGTCAATCCCTCCTCGGAAAAAGATAGATTGGTTTATATGAGTTTGGATAAATAGATCTCGCTAAAAGACAAAATAAAATAAGTAAAGAAAAAGTGCAGCAAGGTATTTATGGGTTTTCGGAATAATATATCTGAGAAATAAAAGCGGCAAAAATAGATCGGAAAGCAAATATGATAAAAGATAGACCCCGGGGCCGTAGAACTCACTAGTGGCTTCTCTCGAGAAAATAGAACACGGTGGGTAAACAAATTACTGTTGGGAAATTGATAGAAGCACAAATAATCATGACGATATCCAGGCAATGATCGATATATAGGCATCATGTCCAAGATTAGTAGACCGACTCCTACCTGCATCTACTACTATTACTCAACACATCGACCGCTATCCAGCATGCATCTAGTGTATTAAGTTCATGGAGAAACAGAGTAATGCAATAAGAACAATGACATGACATAGACAAGATCTATTCATGTAGGAATAGACCCTATCTTTTTATCTTAATAGCAATGATACATGTGTGCCTCGCTGCTCCTTCTGTCACTAGGAGAGGACATCGCAAGGTCGAACCCATCACAAAGCACCTCTTCCCATTGCAAGAAAAATCAATCTAGTTGGCCTAACTAAACCAAAGATGTGGACAGGAAATACGAGGCTACAAATAATCATACATATAAGAGATCAAAGAAGACTCAAATAATATTCATGGATAGAAATCTGATCATAAACTCGAACTTCATCGGATCCCAACAAACACACCGCAAAATGTCATTACATCAAATAGATCTCTAAGAGACCATTATATAGAGAATCAAAAAGAGAGAAGAAGCCATATAGCTACTACCCACGGACCCGTAGGTCTATGGTGGACTACTCACGCATCGTCGGAGATGCACCAATGAGGATGATGAACCCCTCTGGGAGTGTGTTATATTGGATCTCGTGTTTCTTGAACCTGTGGCAGCTAGAATTATGTTTCGTCGACTCCCCTAGGGTTTCTGGAATATTTGGGGATTTATAGAGCGAAGAGGCGGTACAGGAGACCCCCATGGCCCCACAACCTACCAGGGCACGCCTGGGCTACAGTGTGCACCCTGGGTTGTTGTGGTCCCCACGGGCCTCCCCTCTGGTCCTTCCTTGGCCCCTAAGTTGTCTTTTGGTCCGAAAAAATCTCCAAAAAATTTCGCTGCGTTTGGACTCCGTTTGATACGGATATTCTGCGAAGTAAAAAACCAAGCAAAAAATAGCAACTGGCACTGGGCACTTTGTCAATAGGTTAGTCCCAAAAAATGATGTAAAGTTGCTATAAAAGGAATAAACATCCAAGATTGATAATATAACAACATGGAACAAGCAAAAATTATAGATACATTGGAGACGTATCAGTCCTACGGGTCCATAGCTAGTAGCTTACCACAGACCTTCCGATGATGTGTGAGTAGTTTACCACAGACCTACAAGTCCATAGCTAGTTGCTAGATGGCATCTTCTCTTTGTTTGCTCTTCACTACAATGTTCTCCTTGATGTTCTTGGAGATCTATTTGATGTAATCTTCTATTGCGGTACGTTGGTTGAGATCCGATGAATTGTGGATTTATGATCAGATTATCTATGAATATTATTTGAGTCTTCTCTGAACCCTATTATGCATGATTAAGATAGCTTTGTATTTCTCTCCGATCGATTGATTTGGTTTGGCCAACTAGATTGATTTTTCTTGCAATGGGAGAGGTGCTTTGTTGTGGGTTAAATCTTGCGGTGTCCTCACCTAGTGACAGAAGGGGTAGCGAGGCATGTATTTATAGGGACAACTCTATGCATCAAGGCTCCCTATTCTCGACGGTTTCTGGGTCATGTGGGAAGGACCACCCTATCACCCAGACTCACTTGGCGACGGTTCCAAATGCCGTCACGGAAAGGGGTTAAAAACCGTTTGTATAGCACCGACGCATACCAGCGCAACTAGATTGATTTTTCTTGCAGTGGGAGAGGTGCTTTGTTGTGGGTTCAATCTTGCGGTGTCCTCACCCAGTGATAGAAGGGGTAGAGAGGCACACATTTGTATTGTTTTCATCAAGGATAAAAATATGGGGTTTATTTCATATTGCTTGGATCTATCCCTCTACATCATGTCATCTTGCTTAAGGCGTTACTCCATTCTTGTTAACTTAATGCACTAGATGCATGCTGGATACCAGTCGATGTGTGGAGTAATAGTAGTAGATGCAGGCAGGAGTCGGTCTACTTGTCACAGACATGAATCCTATATTCATGATCATTGCCTTAGATATCGTCATAAATTTGCGCTTTTCTATCAATTGCTCAATAGTAATTTGTTTACCGACCATATGCATTCTTTTAAGAGAGAGGCCTCTAGTGAAAACTATGGCCCCCAGGTCTATTCTTATCATATTATTTTCAGATCTATAAAACCAAAAACTAAAAAATACCTTGCTGCAATTTATTTACCTTTACTTTATTTTGCACTTTGATTTACCTTTTCTACCTATCTCTATCATATCTCATCCTTGAAAGTAACCGTGAAGGGATTGACAACCCTTTTATCGCATTGGGTGCAAGTATTTGTTTGTTTGTGCAGGTGCTATCATTGGAGACTTGTGTGCTCCTGCTAATGGATTGGCAGCTTGGTTTTTAACTAAGGGAAATACTTATCTCTACTTTGCTGCATCACCCTTCCCTCTTCAAGGGAAAAACCAACACAAGCTCAAGAAGTAGCAAGCTTCATTAGGAATACCTAACCCAGCTGTCTGAGAGCCAGAATATGGAAGCAAGCATGATCAACATGCTCAAGCGAAAATATGAGGTATGGAGAATTCCCCAGTTCCGTTGTCATATATAATTATGTAGCCCCCAAGTCTTAGGCATAAGAAAATACAAATATGCTTAAGACTTGCTTTTGAAATTGTGAGCAAACCGTGGCCCCCAAGGGTCGGCTTAGTAAACAGTACTGGGCTAGGACTTATAAAATGGTGGACAAATTAATAGCGGACCATAGCCCCCCAGGACCGGGTCATTATGAAAATGACGAGATGGTTATTTAAGAAACTCTTTAGTCAAAAATTGGATAAAGAGACCTGTATCCCCCAAGGGCCGGCTCATCTCCTTGAGATAACCGGGTCTTCGCATAATTTATTGATTTGAAAAAGTGACATGCATTAGCCCCCAAGTGTCATGGGGACTGCTTGCAACTTCATATGACTTTGTCATGAGAATATTTTTAAAATATCTGAGTGGTAGTTATGTCAACTATGCAACTTTATTCTTGTAGACATGTATTGGGCTTCCAAGCGTAGAGTTTTGTAGGACAACAACAATTTTCCCTCAAGTGGATGACCAAAGGTTTATCAATCCGTGGGAGGCATAGGATGAAGATATTCTCTCTCAAACAATCCTGCAATCAAAAACAAGAAATCTCTTGTGTCCCCAACACATCCAATACAATAGCAAATTGTATAGGTGCACTAGTTCGGCGAAGAGATGGTGATAAAAGTGTAGTATGGATAGTAGATATGAGTTTTTTAGTGCGAACAATAAAAAACAGCAACGTAGTAAATGATAAAACAGAGCACAAACGGTATTGCAATAATGGAAAATGAAGCCTAGGGTGCATACTTTCACTACTGCAACATCTCAACAATGCTAACATAGTTGGATCATATGATTATCCCTCAAAGTGCAATAAAGAATCACTTCCGAGTTCCTATTAGCGGAGAACAAAAGATAGAAATTGTTTGTAGGGTACGAAACCACCTCAAAGCTATTCTTTCCGATCAATCTATCCTAGAATTCGTACTAAAATAACATCAAGCTATTCTTTCTGATCGATCTAATCATGAGTTCGTACTAAAATAACACCATGTGATGCATATCAACCAACTCTAATGTCACCTAGATACCCCAATGTCACCGCGATACCCATGAGTTAATTATACGGTATGTATCAAACAATTTCAGACTCATAATACTGAATCCACACAAAGAACTACAAGGAGACCCCAAAGTTTCTATCGGAGAAAAGATAATAGAAACGTGTATCAACCCCTATGCATAGATTACCCCAAAGTCACCTCAGGAATTCGCAAGTTGAGTGCCATAACATATATCAAGTGAATCAAAATAATCCCCCATTGTCACCACGGGTATTCATATGGAAGTATATATTATGTGTTCTCAGATCTGAATATTCAATTCGACAAAACAAAACTTCAAAGGGTAGATACTCAATTCATCACAACAAGTGTAGAGAGGGGAGAAACATCATATGATCCATCTATGTTAACAATGCCCATGATACATCAAGATCGTGACATCTCAAAATCGCCAGAGAGAGAGAGAGAGATTAAACACATAGCTACTGGTACAAACCCTCAACTCTGAGGATGGACCACTCCCTCCTCATCGTGGTGGCCGCCGGGATGATGAAGATGGCCACCAGCGATGATTCCCCCCTCCGGCAGGGTGCCGAAATAGGGTCCCGATTGGTTTTCGGTGGCTACAGAGGCTTGCAGCGGCGGAACTTCCAATCTAGGATCTCCCGGAGGGTTTTCAGAATATTTGGGAATTTATAGGGCGAAGAAGGGGTACGGGAGGCCACCGAGGTGGGCACAACCCACCACCCACCAGGGCGCGCCTAGGGGCCCAGGCACGCCCTAGTGGGTTGTGCCCCCCTCGGGGCACCCCCCCCAGGTGCTGCTCTGGCCCAATGGTTCTCTTTTGGTCCATAAAAAATCCACAAAAAGTTTCGCGGTGTTTGGAGAACTTTCATTTCTGCACAAAAAACAACACCATGGTAGTTCTGCTGAAAATAGCTTCAGTCCGGGTTAGTTCCTTGCAAATCATACCAAAACCATATAAAATTGTTGTAAACATGGCATGAATACTTCATAAATTATAGATACGTTGGAGACATATCAGCATCCCCAAGCTTAATTCCTACTCGTCCTCGAGTAGGTAAATGATAAAACAAATAATTTATGAATTGTGAATGCTAGCAAAGTCCACAAGTTTGATCAATGACAATTTCAATCACTTTTCCAAGCATCATAACAACAATTATTTCTTATAAAACTTATCATGACCAAGTAGCAACCTGTTCACATGTTAAGGTTCAAACAATGAATTCTCTTGAAACTCAACAACCTATATTCTTAGCCACCAAACAATTGAAATTCAACTTATTCAACAGAGTCTAAGTAAGAGCTCCACATATTCAACCATAATATAGTCTTCTATGATTTCTAACACTCACCGCATACACATGAGCAAAACGTTTCAACCAGACACATAGAGAGATAGGGGCTTATAATCTCGCCTCCCAACGTATTCACCTCAAGGGTTATGTCAACAATAATAACTCATGCTACCCATATCCAACTAGATATATGTTCCTAGATCTTTCCTCACCACATGATGCTTGCCAAAGGAGAAAAATAAAAAGGAATAGAGAGAAGAACTTTGACTCTTGCATGAAAGTAAATACATAGAAGTAAAATATAGGCCCTTCGCAGAGGGAAGCAGAGGTTGCCATGCGCTTATTTGTTTGTATGTTCAACCCCTTAGTGCAAAAGAATGTCACGTTATATTTCCCCTTATGATAGAAACCTTTGTTATGCAGTCTATCTCTTTTATTCTTTGCCATCAAAGTTCGTACAACGCTCAATTTTCTCTTACACTAAATGATCTAACACTTTTAGAAGAAATTTTTTATTGCCTTATTTCACTGATGACAACTTACTTGAAGGATCTTGCTCAATCCTTAGGTAGGTATGGTGGACTCTTGAAAATAAGATTTGGGTTAAAGGGTTTTTTGGATGCACAAGTAGTAGCTCTACTTGGTGTGGAATTTTTGGCTAGCAAAGATGGGGGGCAAGCACCACATGTTGAAGGATCTATGATAATATAACTTCTATGTGATTATGAACAAACATAAGCCATTAAGTTATCTTCCTTGTCCAACATCACCAATTTTGGCATATAATATTTTGATGGGGGCTCACAATCACAAAAGATTTCCAAGATAGTGTATTTGCATGTGAAAGTTCTCTTCCTTATACTAATTATTCGTGAATTGCTTGTATGACCAATATTGTGATTGTCAGGCTTCAAAAACTTTCATTTTATAAACCCAATGTGAAGCCACTACTATGCATGTAATTTCATGATATTCAATTCATTCAACAATTTACTCACAGGATATAAGTGAAGCACAAGAGTAAATGACAAACTACTCCAAAAAGATATAAGTGAAGATCAAGTGAGTAGTTATGTAAGTGGGTAGCTACTTGAGGACTCCCTCTTATTAAAACAACTTTCATATCTAAGTAACTTATTAAAACAGCAAGCAAAAATAAAAATAAAATGACATTCTAAGAATAGCACACATCATGTGAAGAAGCAAAAACTTAGGCCCAACCGATACTAACCGATAATTGTTGAAGAAGAAAGGTGGGATGCCTACCGGGGAATCCCCAAGATTAGATGCTTGAGACTTATTAAAATATAAATTTGGGATTCCCTGGGCATCTGCAAGCTTGAGATTTTGTGTCTCCTTAATTCCTCTCATATCACGGTTTTCCTAAATCTCAAAAACTTCATCCAAGCAAAACTCAACAAGAACTCGTGAGATAAGTTAGTATAAACCAATGAAAAAACCTTATCATTCTCTATTATAGCAAACCACAAAAATTATTATTCAACATTGCATACTAAATGCCTCTGCATATTTAATACTCCTATCCTCAAATAGAATCATTAAACAAGCAAACATATGCAAACATAACAGCAATCTACCAAAACAGTATAGTCTGTAAAGAAAGAGTATCAATACTTCTTAAACTCCAAAGATTATGAAAATTTACCACCCTGTAGAAAATTTATTAGAGCTTATTTCGCAAAAAGTTTCAAGATTTTATCACATTCTGACATTTCTAGGGAATTTTTGCAAGAGCGGTAAACTTTCTGTTTTCAAACAGCAACAAGTATACATGCAAAATAAGCATAGCAAAGGCTATCATTGCCAATTTTATTGAAACAAAAGATGCAAAAGATTATTATAAATAATTGCAAGAAAATACTAACAAAATAAAATTGACGCTTCAAGCAAAACTCATATCATGTGATGAATGAAAACATAGCTCCAAGTGAGGTTACCGATAATGTTGGAGACGAAAGAGGGGATGCCTTCCGGGGCATCCCCAAGCTTAGTTGCTTGGATATTACTTGAATATTACCTTGGGGGTGCCTTGGGTATCCCCAAGCTTAGGGTCTTGTCACTCCTTATTCTCGTCATATCGACATCTCATGCAAAACTTGAAAACTTCAATCACGTAAAACTTAACAGAACCTTGTGAGATAGGTTAGTATGATAAAGAGCAAACCACTTCACTTTTGATACTGTCAAATACAAGATTCATAATTGCTTCCACACAATTCATACATTATCATATCATTTCCACAATTTATATTGAGCAATATAAGCCATAGAAACAAGGAAACAAGCAAACTATGCATTGAAAACAGAATCTGTCAAAAACAGAACAGTCTGTAGTAATATGTACTCAAACCATACTTTTGCTACTCCAAAAATTATGAAAGAATTAGGAACACTTAACCATTTTGTATATTAATCTTATTCAAAAAGAATCAACTCAAAATCACTATTCTATTAAAAATGAGAGCTATTTTCATGGCGCAAAAGTTTATGTTTTTCAGCAAGATCAAGTCAACCACCACCCAACATGATCCCAAAGGCTTTATTTGGCACTTTATTGAAACAAAGACAATATACTAATCACGTGAACACACAAAAACAGTAGGTCAAACTGTTGGGTTGCCTCCCAACAAGCGCTTTTCTTTAATGCCTTCTAGCTAGGCATGATGACTTCAATGATGCTCGCATAAAATATAAAAGTTGAAACATAACAAGAGCATCATAAATCATAAGTTCCTCTCTCATAATAATTTTCAGTAGCATCATGAATAGATTCATCCATACAAACCATCACATAAAGCATTCTTTTCATGATCCAAATGCATAGAAGATTTATCACTCTTTATGGCATACATGTCATCACAATAATCATCATAAGCAGCAACTTTGTTCTTATCATAGTCAATTGAAACCTCTTCCAAAATAGTGGATATATCACTAAATAAAGTCATGACCTCTCCAAATCCACTTTCATAAATATTGTAATATGATTCAACACCCTCCAAAATAGTGGGATAACTACTACCTAGAGTTGACACTCTTCCAAACCCACTTTCATCATTCTAATCATCATAAATAGGAGGCATGCTACCATTATAACAAATTTGCACGTCAAAACTTGTGGGAATAAAAATATCATCTTCATCAACCATAGCATCCCCAAGCTTATGGCTTTGCATATCACTAGCATCATGGATATTCAAAGAGTTCATACAACAATATTGCAATCATGCTCATAGTTTATGCCATACATTCTATTGAATTCTTCTTCTACCAATTGAGCACAATTTTCATTTCCATCATTTTCATGAAAGACATTATGAAGACGAATAATATGATCCATCCTAAATTCCATTTTTAGTTTTCTTTTATGAACCAAACTAGTGATAAACAAGAAACAAAAAGATTTGATTGCAAGATCTAAAGATATACCTTCAAGCACTCACCTCCCCGGCAACAGCGCCAGAAAAGAGCTTCATTGACTGGATGTGAGTTCCGCTTACAAAACCTCCCCGGCAACGGTGCCAGAAAATACCTTGATGTCTACTACGAAATTTTATTCTTGTAGACACGTGTTGGGCCTCCAAGCGCAGAGTTCTGTAGGACATTAGCAATTTTCCCTCAAGTGGATGACCTAAGGTTTATCAATCTGTGGGAGGCGTAGGACGAAGATAGTCTCTCTCAAACAACCCTGCAATCAAATACAAGTAATCTCTTGTGTCCCCAACACACAAAATACAATATCAAATTGTATAGGTGCACTAGTTCGGCGAGGAGATGGTGATAAAAGTGTACTATGGATAGTAGATATGAGTTTTTATAGTGCGGACAATAAAAAACAGCAACGTAGTAAATGATAAAACAGAGCACAAACCGTATTGCAATAATGGAAAATGAGGCCTAGGGTGCATACTTTCACTAGTGCAATATCTCAACAATGCTAATTAACATAGTTGGATCATATGATTATCCCTCAAAGTGCAATAAAGAATCACTTCCGAGTTCCTATTAGCGGAGAACAAAAGATAGAAATTGTTTGTAGGGTACAAAACCACCTCAAAGGTATTCTTTCTGATCAATCTATCCTAGAGTTCGTACTAAAATAACAGCAAGCTATTCTTTCCGATCGATCTAATCATGAGTTCGTACTAAAATAACACCATGTGATGCATATCAACCAACTCTAATGTCACCTAGATACCCCAATGTCACCGCGAGTACCCATGAGTTAATTATACGGTATGTATCAAACAATTTCAGACTCATAATACTGAATACACACAAAGAACTACAAGGAGACCACAAAGTTTCTATCAGAGAAAAGATAATAGAAATGTGCATCAACCCCTATGCATACATTACCCCAAAGTCACCTCGAGATCCGCAAGTTGAGTGCCATAACATATATCAAGTGAATCAAAATAATCCCCCATTGTCACCACGAGTATTCATATGCAAGACATATATCATGTGTTCTCAGATCTGAACATTCAATTCGACAAAACAAAACTTCAAAGGGTAGATACTCAATTCATCACAACAAGTGTAGAGAGGGGAAAAACATCATATGATCCATCTATGTTAACAACGCCCATGATACATCAAGATCGTGAGATCTCAAAATCGCCAGAGAGAGAGAGACAGATTAAACACATAGCTACTGGTACAAACCCTTAACTCCGAGGGTGGACTACTCCCTCCTCATCGTGGTGGCCGCCTGGATGATGAAGTTGGCCACCAGCGATGATTCCCCCCTCCGGCAGGGTGCTGAAATGGGGTCTCGATTGGGTTTCGGTGGCTACAGAGGCTTGCGGCGGCGGAACTTTCAATCTAGGATCTCCCGGAGGGTTTTTAAAATATTTGGGAATTTATAGGGCGAAGAAGGGGTATGGGAGGCCACCAAGGTGGGCACAACCCACCACCCACCAGGGCGCGCCTGGGGGCCCACTTCCTAGTGGGTTGTGCCCCCCTCGGGGCACCCCCGCCCCCCAGGTGCTGCTCTGGCCCAATGGTTCACTTTTGATCCATAAAAAATCTACAAATTTTTTTGCGGTGTTTGGAGAACTTTCATTTCTGCACAAAAAACAACACCACGGTAGTTCTGCTAAAAACAGCGTCAGTCCAGGTTAGTTCCATGCAAATCATACCAAAACCATATAAAATTGTTGTAAACATGGCATGAATACTTCATAAATTATAGATATGTTGGACACGTATCAGGTAGCCCCAAGTTCCCGGTCGTGCAACCTCGCCGGCTCGGCACTTTATTTTTTAATCAATATTGCATTTGTTTTGATAGGATATGGTGAATTTCACCTAGTCAAAAGATATTGGCTTACAGAAGTAGTTGAAAGTAGAGCATAAACTTTGGCAGAAAGCAGAATCGTCCTCCTCAATTTTGCAGAAACCTCTCCTTATTGCTAAGGATAATTTGCAAAATATGAAAACCACCTTCGAAGAAGAAAAAACAATGCTTCTAAAACATGTAGAGGATGCCGAAAGCAAACTTGAGCCAATGAGTGAAGAGTTGAGCGCTCTAAGGCGCCATATAACCAACATGACCGTGGCCATCTTTGGTAAGTGGTAATATTACCGTAGTTAAAATCTGGGTTGAGTGTCAGCCGGCTTATTGATATTGTTCTTCTATGCGCAGGTAGAAGGAATGATAGGGCTGTCCAACTGCCATTGGTGAAGTTGAAGGACGTTTCTTCATATTTAGAGGAATTATTTACAGGAGGTGATTATGCTATAATGGCAATGAAAAACATCACATCACCCCCTCCTTTGATCAAGGATATGCTTAGGGAGTTATCAATGGTCCCTAAATGCATCCAGGAGGCGAAAAGGTCGGAGGCTCATGATGGGGCCGGCTTAGCACTCACTCGTGCGAAGGCTTTTCTGCATGAGATGCAACCGGCTGAGATGGCGGGTGGGTTTCCGAAGATTGGTGCTGACGGCACTGAAATTTCCCATGAGGGTTTTGTGCGATGTGTGAAATAAGCCCGAGTGCTAGTGACTAAACTTTTTGAAGAGCTTGATTTGTCAAAGTACCAAGACGGCTACATGGAAGAGAACAAGCACGTCAACCCACTTGAATTTAAGTCGTTTGTGCTGACTCCTCCACGCCATAAGCAAACCTTCACCCCTGACATCGAACGTTTGTTATCATCTATGAGGACTCAACTTTCCAAGCTTTGTCAACCAATAGACGCCAAAGGACCTCCAGACCAGGCAGGACGAGCGAGCATAGGTTGGCCCCAGAAATATCTAGCGAAGAATGCCAGCAGAAGGATGACAACCCAAAGAGCTCACGGGTCGGCTTGCAGGAGGAGCCCAATTCATAAAAACTTGCTGATTTGTGGCCCAAGTGAGGCTTGTAATAGGACTAATGCAAAACACTTATCTGCAGTGCCATCGTGCACTTGATACTTTTGGAATGTCGTCCTTTGAAGGAAATGAGCTGGCACTTTAATTTGGCCACCTGTTTCTCATAAGTATACTTGTAGCATACACCATCCTTCAGAATTGAGTCGGTCTTATAGTATAACCCGGTTTTTGTTGAAACTGGTTAGCATATAAGCCGGCACAAAAGTGTCCTGGCAGTTTTATTAGAAAAATTCTAAAGAACCCGCAGTTTACCAAGGTCACCATAATGTTTAACTGGGCGCGGTGTGATCTAGTACGCCATCAAGCTTATAACTCGGCAAAGAAATAATAACCCAGATCTCTTGGTTGAACCGATAATTGTTCAAGATAAATTAGTTCCTATAAAATAGAATATAACACATGGAAATAAAAATATATAAGTGTAACAAAGAAAAAACAACATGCATAATATTAAGCCGGCTTTCGAGGCTCGACATAAGACTGGATTTCGAGGCACAAGTCTTGTTTCCATGAAGCGGGCGTGATAGCCCATGGTTCATCTTCACTTTCTGTAAGCCGGCTCTCACATGACTTAAGCCGGTGTTTTAACCTTGACAAGTTCAGATCGATATTAATTGACTTATCAAGAGTACAACCGGTTACCTTCACGGAGTAGCATCAAGCAGACATGCAAGTTTAACCAAGATTCACAACGGCATATGCCAGGTCAAGACGAATGTTAATAGCTAAACTCGATGAGTTGGAAGCCCCTAGGTGACCTATGATCAAAGAATAAGGACTCATGCACAGTATATGAGACGAAACAACATATGCCCCGAGTTTCGAGGATGTTATCTTTATTATATTGATCATAAAAAATAGACACAGAGGTATGTACAATAAGCTAGAGCTAGTGGCTCTAAGTATAATAAGGCCAAAGATGAGCAATATTCCAAGGCATGTTGGCCTCCTCCTCAGAGGTACGTGACTTATTGTGCTCACGTATGTCGATGAGATAGTATGACCCATTGTTGGGATTCTTGCTGATGATGAAAGGTCCTTCCCGTGGAGGTGAAAGTTTATGCATACATGTCTGTTCTTGTATCAGACGGAGCACTAAGTCACCCTCCTAGAAAGTGTGACTACAAACTCTATGGCTATGGTAGCGATGTAGGTCTTGCTGATAGATCATAGATCGTGCTGCAGCGAAGTCGTGTTCCTCTTCTAGAGCATCCAAAGAGTCCTGACGAGCTTGTTCATTATCTGCTTCGACATAGGCTGCAACTCTGGGGGAATCATGACGGGTATCATTGGGTAACACGGCTTCTACTCCATACACCATAAAAGGGTGTGTAGCTTGTTGATCTGTTGGGGGTAAACCGTATACTCCAAAGAATGGAAGGGAGTTACTCGACCCAACAACCCGGGGTAAGCTCAAGAGGAACCATGAGTCTTGGTTTGATCCCCTGCAGTATTTGTTGGTTGACACGTTCTGCTTGACCAATGGACTGAGGGTGTACCACAGAGGCCATGTCAAGCCGGATGTGCTCCCTTTGGCAGAACTATTCCATAGCTCCCTTCGACAAGTTGGTTCCATTATCTGTGATGATGTTATGTGGCTAACTGAAACAAAAAATTTAACTTCTTCAGAAACTTGACCGCCGTCGCCGCATGACAATTGTTGATTGGTTCTACTTCAACCCACTTAGTAAATTTATCGACGGCGACCGACAAGTGGATCTTCTTGTCCTTGGATGGTTTGAACAGACTAACCGTATCAAGCCCCCCCCCCCCAAACTGCAAAGGGCCAATTGATTGGAATCATATGATGTTCTTGAGCTGGCACAAGAGCCTAACGTGCAAACTTCTGGCAACCATCACATTTGCGCATGATATCCTCAGCATCTACGTGAGCCGTGAGCTAGTAAAATCCGTGTCGAAAAGCCTCCAGCAGTAAGGATTGTGAGCCGGCATGATGTCCACAGTCACTAGAGTGAATCTCATTGAGAATTTCTCATCCCTCTTCGAGGAAACACAATGTTGGAAAACGCCTGTAATGCTTCTCCTGTGTAGCTCACCATTAATAAAAGTCATGGACTTGGAGCATCTAATAATCTAACGAGAAATGAGTTCATCCTCGGGAAGCTTGGCTCGAGTAAGATCAGCTAGATAAGGGACCGTCCCATCTGGTATAGCGTGAAGAGCATCTACGAGCTGTGGTTTCGGGTCTGGAATGGCGATATCTTCCTTTGATGGCAGCTTGACAGAAGAATTATGGAGAACATTAAGGAAAAAGTTTGGAGGAACCGGTTTGCCCGGAGAGCCCAAACGTGATAGAGCATCCATTGCCTCATTGAGCTGGTGATTAATATGATCGACCTGATAACCCTTGAAATGACATGTGATGACGGTGACCACGCACCAATAAGCTACCATGAGGGGATCCTTTGAATCCCAAGTACCTGATACTTACCGAGCAACCAAATATGAGTCGCCCAAGCATCTAACCCGGCTTAAGTTCATATCCTTAGCCATGTGGAGCCCATGGAGGAGGGCCTATTACACAACTGCATTTTTTGCACAGGGAAACATGAGCCTCAAAACATATTTGTCACCTCGTGGGGAAGATATGATCACTCCAGTCACGAGCCTTCCAATTGTCTGGACCATCGAAATGTATTGTCCAGTATGTATTGTATGGTTTCTCCTCATGTACTTGCAATTCAGTCAAATCACTGATGAAATCGACCAATGCCTGAGATTTGATAGCTATCCGAGGCAGATATTTCAGATCATGTGGTCCAAGCTCGATCACCCATTTAGCAACCCGGCCGTGGCCTCCCTATTCTGGATGATGTCTCCTAGAGGGGCTGAGCTGACCATAGTAATATGATGCTCCTAGAAGTAATGCTTCCGCTTGCGACTAGCCATGAGAACACCAAACACTAGTTTCTACCAGTGTGGATACCTCTACTTGGATGCAGTCAAAACTTCGCTAACATAGTAAACTGGCCGATGGACTGGATATTCCTTCCCTACCTTCTTTCGTTCCATGACAACTGCTACACTCACTGCTTTATTATTAGCGGCGATGTACAGGAGCATAGGTTCTTTGACAGTCGGAGCAGCGAGAACAAACGGCTCAGACAATTGCTTCTTGAGGGATTCAAAACCTTTATCTACAACATCGCTCCAGACAAAATTGTTTCTCTTCTTCACTAACTGGTACAGGGGAATCGCCTTTTCACTGAGAAGGCTTATAAATCTTCTTGAGACGGTGATGCGACCTGCCATACTCTAGATGTCATTGACATTAGCCGGCTTGGCAAGCATTGTTACTGCTTTGATCTTGTCTTGGTTAGCCTCGATGCCCCTTTCCGACACCAAAAATCCTAGCAACTTGTGTGCAGGGACACAAAAACACACTTGGCCAGGTTAAGCTTCATCTTGTAAATTTGAAGATTGTCGAAAGTCTCCTTGAGGTCGTCAACAGAGTTCCATTTTTTGGGACTTGACCACAATATCATCAACATAGGCATGAACATTAGGCCCGATCTGTTTGTGGAAACATTTCTGCACACAACACTGATAAGTAGCCCTCCGCGCTCTTAAGTCCAAAGGCATAGAGGCATAGAAAAAAGCCCCAAAGAGTGTTATAAAGGCCGTATTTTCCTGGTCCTCAATGACCATCTTGATCTAATGATAGCCAGAGTAAGCTTCCAGAAAACATAAGCACTCGCAATTGGTGGTAGAGTCAACGATATGGTCAATGTGAGGAAGAGCAAATAGATCCTTGTGACAAGCCTTATTCAGATCCGTGTAATCAACACACATGCCCAAGTCCCATTTTTCTTCAGAACAAGCAACAGATTAGCCAACCACCCAGGGTGAAAAACTTCGATGATGAAGCTGGCTGCAAGGAGCTGATCCACTTCTTCGCCAATAGCCTTGCGTCTCTCCTCGTTAAAACGATGTAGGTATTGTGTGACAGGTTTCATCTTAGGATCCACTTTAAGGTGTTGCCCAGCAAGTTCTCTCGGTACACCAGGCATGTGATACGTCTCCAACATATCTATAATTTTTGATTGTTCCATGCTATTATATTATCAATCTTGAATGTTTTATATACATTTACAAGAATCTTTATATCATTTTTTGGGACTAACCTATTAACTTAGTGCCCAGTGTCAGTTGCTGTTTTTTGCTTGTTTTTGACTTTGCAGAATATCAGTACCAAAGTATTATATTATGTAAAGTCAAAAACAAGAAAAAAAACAGCAACTGGCACTCGGCACTAAGTTAATAGGTTAGTCCCAAAAAATGATATAAAGTTTCTTGCAAATATATATAGAACATCCAAGATTAATAATATAATAGCATGAAATAATAAAAATTATAGATATGTTGGAGACATATCACTATATTGTTGAATTTCATTATGATCCTACGTGTAATTATTATGAGAGAAGAAAATATTGCTGCAGAAATTTTCATGTTACTAAATTACCTCTCATTATGTTGAGATCGTCAATGTTTTATTCCTCTCCCTTGCATATGACAGTTCTTGCTTGCCCTGATAATTTGTTTGCTTATGAAATGCCTATGCATAGGATGTATGTTAGACTTAAATTTGTTTTTCACATGCTACATGATGCTCTCTTTGTGTTTTATTATCTTTCATCTGAGCATCAACAAAATCTCAAGCCTGTCTTTATGGCTATAAAGAAAGAGCTAGTTGGGAGGCAACCCAATAGTTATCTTTTAATGTTTTTTGTTTTCTTTTCTGTTTTTCAATAAATATACAATTATGCTACTGTTATGATTGTGTTTTAGTGTTTTATTTAGTGTTTGTGCCAAGTAAATCCTTTGGGATGATTTGGGTGATAGTTTCTTTGATTCTCTGCATTAACAAAAACTTGTGTGCCGAGTAGCGGAATTGATGTGCTCTGCTGGAACGCGTTAAATTTCTTAATTTTGTACAGATGATTAATATACAAATTGCCCATGTTGTACTAATATTTCAGAATTTTTGGAGGTACAGAAGTATGGTCAAAGTTCATATTACTACAGATTGTTCTATTTTTGACATATTTTGTTTTTGTTGCATTTTGTGCTTATTTTGATGAATCTATGGATTGTATCGGGCAGTATAAACCATGGCAAAGTTAGAATATAGTAGGTATAACAAAATATGAATGGGTTTGCAACAATACTTAAAGTGGTGATTTGCTTTATTATACTAACGGATCTCATGAGGTTTCGTTGAGTTTTCTGTGATTGAAGTTTTCAAGTTTTGGGTGAGATCACGATGGATAAATGAATAAGGAGTGGCAAGAGCCTAAGATTCAGGATGCCCAAGGCACCCCAAGGTAATATTCAAGGACTCCCAAGAAACTAAGATTGGGGATGCCCCAGAAGGTATCCCCTCTTTCTTCTAATGACCATCGATTTTTTTTACTTGGAGCTATATTTTTATTCATCACATATCATGAGTTTTGCTTGGACCGTATTGTATTATATGAGTCTTTGCATTGTTTGCTTTTTAGGTTGTCACAATCATCCTTGCTGAACACACTTGTTTGAGAGAGCCACACACATATCATGATTTGCTAGAATATTGTATGTGCTTCACTTAAATCTTTTGAGCTGGGCAGTTGCTCTAGTACTTCGCTTATATCTTTTTGAGGATGGAGGTGGTTATATTTTAAAGAAATAAACTCTCTTGCTTCACTTATATTATTTTGAGAGTTAGTGAATTTTAAACAAACATGCTCTCATGCTTCACTTATATTATTTTCAGAGTTGAAATTTTTGAAGAAATATTTATGCTCTCGTGCTTCACTTAGATCTTCTTGAGTATTAAGAATAGTAATGATAATTTGCACGAGGTTTGAATTTGGTACCAAAGTGATAGATATCCAAGAGGGATATAATAAAAACTTTCATGAAGATCATTGGATGTTATAAACTTGATTCCTTGCAATAGTTTTGCGATATGGAGATAGTGATATGTGAGTAATGTTGATGAGTAATTATGCTTTAGTAAGAATACGAGTGTTAAGGTTTGTGATTCCCTATGCATGCACGTAAAGTCAATAGTTATGCAATGAAATTATATCCTACCAATGGTACATTATTTGGTGTTAACTATGTTCAGTGCGTGTTTATGACCGTTTTGGTTTTTTGGTCGGTTGTATATCAATCTATTTGCTAGCCTTCACCTATACTAAGCGGGAATATTGCTTGTGCACCCAACTCCTTAAACCGAAGTTGTGCCAAATGAGTCCACCATACCTACCTATTGTTGGGAAACATTGCATGAAAAACAAAAAATTCTATGCACACGCAATGATCTACCCATGAAGATGTATAGAAATGAGGGGGAAGAGTGTGTCTACGTACCCTCGTAGACCGTAAGCAGAAGTATTTCACAACGCGGTTGATGTAGTCGAACTTTCTTCACGATCTAGCCGATCGAGTACCGTCGTACGTCACCTCCGCGTTAAGCACACGTTCAGCTCGGTGACGTCCGCGCCTTCTTGATCCAGCAAGACGACGAGGTAGTGGATGAGTTCTGATAGCACGACAACATGGTGACGGTGATGGTGAAGTGATCTCCGCAGGGCTTTGCCTAAGCACTATGAAAATATGACCGAGGGAGTAAATGGTGGACGAGGGCGTCGCCCACGGCTAAGACAGTGTTGTGTGTCCTTGTGTGGGGCCCCCTCCCCAAAGACAGTGTTATGATAACACCGTTTAAGACCGTTATGATAACACTGTTTAAGACCTTATTCTACACAAAGAAACGCTTATTCTGCTAACACCCAGAAACGAAACGAACCCCGACGCGCTGTCTTCCCCACACCCGCCCACTCTCAACCACCTCCCACCACTTCCCATCACCCGCACACCGCCGACGCCCCCAACAAAACTGCCCCACAAACCCCCACCTGCAACCCCTGGCGCTGGGGGATCCACTTGGCCGACCACTGCCCCCACACCTTCCCCCCTTTCCATCTCCTACCAGCCATCTCCATCCTTCCCTTCCTCCTACCGAACCTGCAACAACCAGTGCCCCTCACTGCCCCCCGACCTCTTGCCCGCTGGATTGCCCGACCCCGACCCATCGCCGGTGGTGCGTCCCACCACAACCCAGCGTCGCACTTCCCTCTTGTCCGCCCTCCTCCTCCTGTCCCCGCACCTCGATTGATCCGGACTGTTCCAGCTTCGCCGTGCACCCCAACACGGGCCACAGACCATCGCCTCCCCCTCACCTTCCTCCCTGCGCCACCATGCTTGGCGCAACCGCCAAGACCGGATGCACCGGCCCACCGTGGCTGCTCTAGGACGGATTCCCCATGCCTCCATCGTCCGGCGATGGATCCAAGGCGGCAACCGCCCCCAGCGCACCTCCCGCGGCGGCAGATCTGGTCCGGCAACTGCTCCCCTCCTCCCCAGCGAAGCCATGCAGTTCGCCGTGCGAATCCCGTCGTGTACCTCATCGGTGCTTGCCACCCTCCCCCTCACCATGGATTGCACTTTCTCGTGCGGTGCACAAACAGCCGCACTGCAGCCCACCTCCCAGGTGTGCCATCGTCAAGCCACTGATTGGGTGTCCCGGAGAGGGCCTCCCCCGGCATGGCGCCGCACCGGCGGATCTCTGGCCCCCGACGAGCTTCCCCTCCTCCCCACGTGAAGTTCCTAGATGCTGAGTGTTCGGTTTCAATTTCTTCTTCCTTCAAAAGATGTGTTGTGCAGTTCATTACTGATGCATCTGGCGTGAGCACACTCTGTATGTGTGAGCAGCTTCATGTTTCAGTGTATGCGGTTCCCCGACGAGTGTGTGCGCTCTTGCTGCCTTTGTGGTGCGGGCAAGGACAACATGTAGTTCACCCTTGCGGGGTGCTGCTGTTTGACAACGCCTTGGAAGAGCAGTAGCTGCTCGTGTCCAAATTAAAAAGCTTTTTTCCTCTCTCTTTTTGCAGATTTTTGATTTTGCAGTTCCCGATGAGCCATTTGAGTGGTGTAGTGCTCATGCTGCTGGCGTGCAGTGATCGCGGATCTGGCGTGCAGTGCAGTGCACCCCGGACCCTTGGTCAGGCCTTGTGCTATTCGGTAATCACTAACGTACAACTCGTCCCCCGCGCGGCGTGCAGTTCTATTCTGCCTCCTAGGAACTGCACCTCAACCCATGTCTACTCGTTGGAAATATTGTTTGAAGTTCACTTTTGATGGTTTGCAGCAGATGGAAAAACACGCAAAAAGAAAAAAAAGTGAACTTAGACCAAGAATGCAATTCTATTGCTTGCTGCAGTTCACTTGGGTATTCTTTGGAGTGGCAGCGTTGCAATTTGGCTGCTGCCGGCTTGTAGTTCCCAGGCGCGGTGGTGCTGAGAGTTCCCTTATGCAATTCGTATGCTTATTTCTGTGTTTTGAGAGGTTCAATACTACTAGTTTTGAGACCGGTTGTATTGTGCCCATGAGCATCATGAGCGGCCATAGACAGTGGCGCAAAACAGAAAGAGTGCATGCAGTTTGGTTGGCTCGGTCGTGCAGTACTTTGTATTTTTGTGCGGTTCACTTGTTATTTAATAATATTCAAAGAAATATTGGTGGGAGGTAACAGTCTTGTGATGCAATGTAATTTTTAATACAGCCCATTTGCCCCTTTCATGCAGCTCACTAACATTAACAATGAAGTCCAGATGAGACTAAAAAAATTCAACAGAAACCAAAACATCTCGAAGAAGTTCGCTTCTTATCAGATGTAGTTCACTCGCTTAGTCCCTGCGGTCCACTTGTTAAAAACATAAAGATAAAGAAAAACTTAAATTTTTAATGAAAAGACAAGAAATCATGAAATTCACTTGACTGTCTGATGCAGTGTGGTTTCAATCTAAAGCAGTGCAGTTTTCCATCTGATGCAGTACATACAACGATTTTGGTGTCGCGAAAAAACAGTGTCCGCATTTCATTAAAATCAAAATTGCTCTTAAACCGGAAGGAAGCGGAGAGGGTGTTCTACATGAAAAAGTTGCGCCTCATCGACATCTTCCCAGCGGTTTGTAAAAATTTCATGAAAAACTACTGCTGCCACTCGTCGTCCGCCACACCATTTTCAAAATTAACTTAAAACCGTAAGGAATCACAAAACCGTTTCTACATGTGAAAGTTGAGCCTTGCCGTAGCTTGCCAACAACGTATTACACGCCTCGTTTTGACAAACGGTTCAAAAGCTAGAGCAAAAATAGTATAGAAAATTGCAAAAATTTCAAAAAAAAACGCAATTCCGCGATTTAGTAAATTTGAAACTGCTATTAAACCGTAACGAATTAGAGAAAATAATAGATATAAAAAAGATGCGCCTCGAGGATATCTTTCCAATGGCATATCATTTTCTTCATTCCGATGAGCGGTTTAGAAAAATCACGAAAATACGCTCGTTACCACTCGTCGTCCACCGCACCGTTTTTGAAACTGCTCTTAAACCGCGAGGAATCTCGAAAAGTGTTCAACATGGAGAAGTTGCACCTAATCCATAGCTTTCCAACGGTATATTATGCGCCTCGTTCTGATAAACAATTAAAAAACTACAGCGAAAACAGTACCGAAAAACACTGCGTGCAGTTTTTTTCGACACGAAGTTCACTAGTGTGTGTTGCAATGCTCTTGCTACAGAAAGTGCAGTGCTCTCACATTGAGCGTGCAGTGCGAAAGTGTTATCAGAATAAGTATTCTTCTAATATTAGCAGAATAGACCGGCTGTTATATATATATATATATATATATATATATATATATATATATATATATATATATATATATATTGTGTGTGGGGGGAGGGGCTGGCCTCCGGCCCCTAGGGCCCCTGCCTTTCCCTACGCCCCTTTCCTTGTATCAAAAAGGTGGAAGGAAAGAGGGGGGAGAGGGAAGTAAGAGGGAGTCCTACTCCACACTTTACTTCTCCTCCTCATGGGGCCGGCCTCTATAGGGGCGCACCAGCCCCTTGTGGGCTGATGTGTTCCCTCACTTGGCCCATAAGGCCCATAGCATTGTCGGGGGTGCCCGAAACTCCTTCCGGTGACCCTATAAGTATCTGGTACCCTCCTAAACACTTTCGGTGTCTGAATACATCGTCCTATATATCAAAGGGTTAATTTGATAAATGCCAATCCAAATCTGGCGATTCCGAGAAATGCCACTGCAATTTCCAACCTTTGAAAAATGCCATTTCCAGTGGCATTTTTTGAATTCTGCAGTGGCGTTTTTCAAAGTTTGCAAAAATTGCAGTGGCATTTTTCCAAGTTTGGAAATTGCAGTGGCATTTTTGTGAATCGACATAATTGGAGTGGCATTTATCTAATTAACCCATATATTTATGTAATTACCGTTTCAAGACTCCTCCTCATGTCCTTGATCTCATCCGGGACTCCGAATGTCGGTGCCCGGACTGTGCACAGGCCTGAAGACAAGATTATAACACCATGATCAATACAAGCATGATGGGTCAATTCCTTTGAAGGATCCAAGTGCATATCAAGAAGACCAACATGAGCCAAAGGAGCAAGATATCGTTGAGGAAAGAACCTTCCTTGCCGGGCAGGCGAGCCTGGCAAGGTTGGTTTGCCCCGGAAGCAAGCTTCCAGATTGTCCCGGCAGGCCTGCCAGGGCTAGCGAAGGAAAGCCACACCACCGCTCCACCTCACAAGTGACCCAAGTCATTGATCAGTGCGGTGTCAAGCCCCTAAGTGACTAAGTGGCTGCTTCTTGCCACATGGCAGCCACTTCCTACAACTAACACCTCCATATGACACTCGTCCTGAGACATGTCAAGCAAGCAGGTGCAAAGCTGGAAAAACAGCCTGGCAAGGGTTGCCGAGCATGTTGTGATGTGACACTAGAGGGCGCATTTAATGCGCTCTGCCAGCCTGCAGAGTTAGGTGTGATAGCACTTTTTGCTATCTAATCAGTGCGTAAAGACTGATTTGCCACTATGAGGTCCCCTTAATGTATAATAGGAGGCCCATGGTGACCGTAGAAAGGGTTGGCTGATTCAGACCCTCAGACACTCATACACAAGTAGCCACTCTTTCCCTGAGGCAACCTTGCCGGGCAAGTGTGCTACGTCCGCCACCATATTTCCACTATCAATGCACCAAAGCAGGTGTAGGGTTTTACACCTCACGGCAGCTCGAACCTGAGTAAAACTGCCTGTGTGACCTCTGCCGCGCTGTGCTACGCTTCCCTACTCTTTGTGCAACGTTCCTATCCCCCCGCCGAACCAAAAAGGGGCTCATGGCCCCATAGGTGGTCGTGGTTTCCAACGACATCTTTGGTGTGCCAGGTAGGGGGGTCACTTGTGTGAACCTGAGAGCGTCATTAGCACGTCATCTTCATCGCCATTGTCGTCATCGACTATGGCGCCCAAAAAGAAGCCCGGAGCTGCAAACCACCCGTCCACCTCAAAGGCTTTTCCTCCCACGACCGTCAATGTCATGGGGAATGCAGGGACGCGTGAGAATGCGGACGCTGACGGGGACGTGGTTGGCGCAGGCGGCGTTGTTACCACCTCCCCCATGACCGATGCAGGGGAGGGAGGCACCGGGGAAGGACAACATCAGCAACATCTCTGTGGCCATGCTCTACAAGGTACGGATGGAGGGATTTTTCCGTCTGAGCCCCTTCTCCTCGCCGAAGGGCACAGCCGCAGTAGTGGCGCTCGTTCTGGGGCCAATCACAATCCTCCAGCCGCCCCCCCTATGGGCGCGACAACAGGGCACACGCCACCCCTGGAACGGGCTGACCCAGCTGTTGTGCCCAACGGGGCCACTGATCCTCAAGCGCCTCCACCACATCACCACGCCCTCCAAGCGGCTGCTTCGCAACAACGAGAGTGCGGCGTTGTCACCACCGGCACCATCAGGAGCCGAGCAACGCTGCGATCCACATCATCATCACCCATGCCAAGCATTGCCTTAGAGGCCATGGCGCGAGCCCAACTACTGTTGAGATTTTCGTCGGCGGCTGATCAGATGGATGAGTGGCGAACCACCATCAAAGTCTGATTGGTTTCATCGAGGCGGAAGGATCATAGTAGGCTGGCCCGCCGTGACCTCTCCAGGCAATAGCAACAACTTGCGTGGCAGACCAAACGGCGGGGGTCACCCCCATGGTGCAATCCCCGCCACAGCAAGCGGCACGGGATCCATGAAACAGAGAGCCCGATGATGTATCGATGGCCTCTTCTAACCCTCGAGTGCGTCAAGTCCAACGGCGAGCCCCGGAGAACAGGCGAGGGAAGCCGCGCTTGTCGTCGTCGAGCGGCGCTGCGAGAACCACCGCGGTCCAATGGGTGCGATGGCCCTGACATCGACGAGCCTGCGCTCAGAGATGGCGAGTGCCTTCCTTTCGAGGTTGGGTACCCTGCTTTCACCCGTGAGCTGCGACAAGTCCGTTGGCAGTCCACTCGCACGTTCAAGCCAGAGATACCCGAAAAGTATGATGGGAAACTGAACCCGGTAGACTTCTTGAGCATCTATAGAATCGTTGTTCAAGTTGTCTGGGGAAGAGATGCGAAGGTGTTTGCCAATCTACTTTCCTTTGGCACTCAAGTCAAATGTGAGGTCTTGGCTGATGCACCTGCCGGAGAACTCCATTTCGACCTGGGCTGACATGTGCCATGAGTTCATTGGCGCCTTCACAGGCGGCCACTAAGAACCAGGGTAACCCAGCGACTTGCAGCTTCTCCAGCAGAAGGAAGGAGAGACCCTACGGAAGTACTTGTAGAGATTGAGCCGAGTCCACATAAACATCCCAGACATCCACCCAGCAGCTGTGATATCTGCCTTCCACTCCAACATGCGCAACCAAAGGAGATGTTCCGAGTTGAACGTTCTGTTGCCCAAGACTGTGAAGGAGCTTTACACTTTGGTGAAGAAGTGTGCTCGGGTGGAGGAGGGGAGGAAACTTCCTAGAGAGGAAGATTGCATCGACATCGACTCAGAAGATGACGACGAGACCACTAGTCAGAAGAAGAAGAACAAGAAGCGCAGCAAGAAGGGAAAAGATAAGGTAGTGATGACCGTTGAGGGAGCAGGCACGCCTAGTACTGATAAGAAGGTTAAGGCGGAAGCCCCCGGCAAGGAGTCCACCGTGTGCGGACTACTGGGAGGTTGCGGCTGCTGAGAAAGCTAGGAAAAGTGATGGACCGTACTACAAGATTCATCAAACCAAAGGCCATGATCTCCAAGAGTGTCGTCACGTTGAGCAGCTCGTCAAGTGGCAGAGGGCTGAGTATGAGAAGCGTGATAAAGAAATGGGACAGAATGTTACTAGCGGGAAGGGTCGGGGCGGTGAAGCAACTCGCCCTGGCAAGGCTCCTCGGAACCAAGGGAAACCCACCAGGGGCCAAGAGAAAGAGGATTGCAATGATGAAAGTGATGGAGAGAATGAAGAGGAAACCAGCAAGCAGGAATTCCAGAAGGCCACTCACGCCCTGTGTATTGACGGGGGGTGAATCTTTGCACTCCTCTCAACGCCAACTTAAACAGTGGGTACGTGAGGTCAATGCCATGGAGCTAGCGGCAGATTTTTGGAAGCCGCTCAAGTGGTCACACATGCCCATCATCTTTGATGAAGAGGAACATCCTGACCGCATCACTGTGGTAGGGTGCTTGCTGTTGTTGGTCTCACCAACAATCCGCAAGCTCAAAGTCACAAAGATGTTTGTTGACGGCGGGGCCGGGTTGAATCTGATTTACCCAAAGGTTATTAGCAAACTCCAGATAGCAGAGGAAGAGCTTAAGGCCACTGGCATGTTTCAAGGAGTCAATCCCGGCAGGATTCATACAAAGGGAAATATCACATTGCCGGTGACATTCGGAGGAGAGTTGAACTACAAGACTGAGAAGGTTGTGTTTGATGTGGTCAACCTCCCCCTGCCGTACAATGGAATCCTTGGGCATCCGACCCTGGCCAAGTTCTTGGCGGCATCCCACTATGCATACAACACTTTGAAGATGCCAGGGCCGATGGGCGTCATTTCCGTTCCGTCAGACAAGAAAGACACAATTATTTGCATGGATAAGATGTACCGAGACGCGGCGCAGCAGTGGCCGCTGAGGCCACAGTTCTCGCAAAGGAAAGTGAAGGAAAGAAGAAGGCTGGTAGTGGCACCAGCAAGGAATCCGGGAAGCGTACCTCTTTGGAGTGCGCCACACCTGTTGATGACATGCCGGAGAGTTACAACAGTAAGAAATCCAAGGCTGC
Source organism: Triticum aestivum (assembly GCF_018294505.1). NCBI lineage: Eukaryota > Viridiplantae > Streptophyta > Magnoliopsida > Poales > Poaceae > Triticum > Triticum aestivum. The sequence goes on along the minus strand of NC_057810.1, from coordinate 349,290,928 downwards.
TTGCACCCCAAGTGAAAAAGGTCTCAGCGGGGCTGGCTGGCATTGATGGTACTTTCACTATCAGTGCCACCCTTAACGACAAATAGGAAAGCACGTTCGTTGCCTTCCTGCGGGCGAATATCGATGTGTTTGCTTGGCAATCATCTGATATCCCCGGTGTTCCCAAGGACATAATCGAGCACCACCTTGCTGTCTGCCCACATGCCCGAACCGTCAAGCAGAAAGTCCAGAAGAAGGCCTTTGGAGCGGCAACAATTCATTGCCGAGGAGATCAAGAAACTTGAGGCAGCTGGTTTGGTCAGAGGAGTGTTACATCCAACATGGTTAGCGAACCCAGTGGTTGTGCGCAAGGCCAATGGGAAATGGAGGCTTTGCATAGATTTCACGGATCTGAGGCATGCCCAAAGGACCCATTCCACTTGCCACACATTGACAATATTGTGGATTCCACTTCCGGGTGTGATTTGCTCTCCTTTCTGATTGCATACTCCGGATACCATGATATCTTTATGTCCAAGGAAGCTGAAGAACATACCTCATTCATCACCGCATGTGGTACATATTCCTTTGTGCGCATGCCTTTCGGGTTGAAGAGTGACGGGTCCACCTTTGCTAGAGCAGTCCAGGTTGGTCTTGAACAACAGTTGCACATGAACATTGAGGCTTATATGGATGATATTGTGGTCAAGACAAGGGATAGATCAATCCTCATCCAGGATTTAGAAGAGACATTTGCTAATCTATGCAAGATCAACTTGAAGCTGAACCCTGAGAAGTGTGTGTTTGGCGTTCCCTCCACAAGCTACTTGGTTTCTTTCTATCCCATCGTGGGATCGAGGCCAACAAAAATAAGATCAAGGCCATCGAGCAGATTCAGGCACCCATGACAGTTAAGGATGTAAAGTGTTTGATAGGATGCATTGCCGCGCCTAGAAGGTTCATCTCCAAGTCCGCCGAGCGCGCCTTGTTATTCTTTAAGATTTTGAAGAAGGAAGGACCCATGAAGTGGACCCCAGAAGAAGACACAATGCTGCAAGATTTGTAGACCTACTTATCCTTTGTACCCACATTGGTTTGCACCCAAACCACAAGAGTCGTTGCTGCTATATCTGGCAGCAACCAATCAAGGGATAGCGCAACTTTAGTGGAGCAGCAGGAAGTGGAGGAGATAGCAGTCTCAGCAAGTGTTTCACGCAGAGAAGAGAGAAAGAACAACCCGACTGGGCCATATATGGATCAAGAAAAAGGGGAGCACAGCAGCGGAGCCAACCCCAAGGACGCGGCAAGGAAGAAGGTGGTGCAGCGCCCAGTATACTTCGTCGGCCCCTCTTGCAGGGGGCTAGATCCAGGTATTCTGGCATGCAAAAATTGATTTTTTCCCTTGTCATGGCCTCAAGGAAATTGCGCCACTACTTCCAAGCCCATGAGATCACGGCTGTCACCCGCTTCCCGCTGCAAAGGATACTCCGAAACCCAGAAGCTACCAGCAGGATAGTGGATTGGGCATTGGAGTTATCCAGCTTTAGCCTGAAGTTTGAAAGCACCTCAACGATTGAGAGCAGGGCGTTGGCAGAGTTTATTGCAGAATGGACGCCAACCCGTGATGAAGAAGTGCAGGAAACAGGTATCCCCAGTAAGGAAGCGCCCCAAGAATGGATCATGTATTTCGATGGTGCCTTCTCCCTACAAGGTGCAGGAGGTGGCGTGCTTCTCATTGCTCCAACTAGAGAGCACTTGAGGTATATCGTCTAGATACATTTTCCCCGAGAGGAGGCGACCAACAATATAATAGAGTATGAAGGGCTCCTTGTCGGGCTCAAAATTGCCACAGAAGTGGGGATCAAGAAGCTGATCATTCAAGGAGATTCACAACTTGTGGTGGGACAAGTCAACAAGGATTACCAAAGTCCATTGATGGAGGCATACATCAAGGAATTAAGAAGATTGGAGGATCACTTTGACAGATTGCAAACAGAGCACGTACCCCGTGCAAAAAACGGCATTGCTGATCATCTATCAAAGTGCACTCCGCAGCAGCTTCCTGTGGAACCAGGAACTTTTGTTCTCCATCTTACTCAGCCCTCCGATCCCTGACAACAATGGCCCGAAAGAGGAGTAAATTGGACTCCAGTAAGCCTCTGTCGGTACAGCCTCTCAGGGCACCTAGCAGGGACCCTGCCAGAAACAACTCCCCTTCGTTTGTCAGGCTGCACCTTCCTGCCTGGCCTCTAGTCCCCGCAGTCGAGGGATGCCCTCCCACGAATGAGGAGGTGCTGCTAGTCCCCGTTGCCGAGACCCACGCTCCAACTTGGGCAAGGCACATAGTCCATTTCCTCCAAACCGGATAACTCCCTGAAAAGCAAGAAGAAGCGGAAAGAGTAGCCCAGAGAGCCAGTATGTATCAGTTTGTCGATGACACACTATACAGAAGAAGGCCCAATGGTGTGAAATTGAAGTGTATTTGTCGGGAAGGAGGAATGGAACTGCTGGCGGAAATACACAAAGGCATGTGCGGCGCCGACATTGGATCAAGGGCTTTGGTTGGGAAAGCATTCCGGCAAGCATTCTATTGGCCCACAACCCTCCAAGATGCGGTCGAGCTAGTCACCAAGTGTGAAGCCTGCTAGTTCCATTCCAAGAATATCCATCCGCTAGCCCAAGATCTTCAGACAATCCCTTTGTCATGGCCGTTTTTGGTCTAGGGGCTCGATATCCTCGGCCCTTTCCTCTGAGCTGTCAGGGGCTTTGAATTCTTGTTTGTTGCAATCAACAAGTTTACAATGTGGCTCGAAGTAGATGATGTGAGGAAGGTGACTAGTCAGTTATCAAGTTCTTGTAAGGATTGGTGTGCTGTTTTGGGGTCCCTGCCCGGATCATCACTGACAACGGCACCCAGTTGACGAGCCGCACCTTCATGGAATATGGTCATGCCCCCAGAAGCAAGATCTTATTTGCCTCTGTTGCACATCATAGAAGCAATGGACAAGCTGACAGGGCGAACGCTGAAGTGCTATAGGGTCTCAAGACGAGAATGATAAGCTACAGAAGTGTGGCAGGCGATGTATCGATGAGCCGTCGGTGGTTCTTTGGTCCCTCAGAATGACACCAAATCGAGCTACCGGACAGACTCCCTTCTCCCTAGTCTATGGGTCAGAAGCAGTTATCAACACAGAACTCATTTACAGGTCACCTTGAGTACTTGCCTACGATGAAGTAGCACAGGAAGAACACCGTTGTTGTACTTATAATCGCTGAAAATTTATAAAAATATATTGTCAGAAGAAATTCTCGCATTTTCGGGTAAAAAATATATGAGTGTGGTTTGGTTCAGTTTAGGCGATGAGAGCTGCATTATGGTGATGGCAAGAAAATTTTGCATTGACATGGTTCACCATGAGTAATCCATACAGGAGACCCCTTCCTTTGTCTACTTTGGTGACAAGTAGTGCTTCATCGGCACTGCAAGCACTGCAAACTCTAGCATGAACCCAAAGAACATTGAGGTTCTTTTAAGCTCTAATAGTATATGTTTACATTTCAGCTATCACACACCAGCGGATGCACCACCAACCAATGTCGCCTTCCTCGCGAAGTCTGCAATGGAATTTAGCGTAGGGACCTCCTCCACCCGTAGCCCGAGCATGACCAGCGCTAGAAATTCGAGCCACACGAGCCGACGAGCGAAGCCTTCCCTTTTGTGCCCTAAATCCAAGCGAGGCCTGAGGGTGGAGACGGTGGTAGTCAAAATCTTCATGAAATTTCTCCGTTTACCCTCCCTCGATTTGAATCCTCTCCAATCTTTGGATCCCTCAATTTCAACTAACACCACGTATTTTTAGAACAATTGAATCAATTGTCAGGCGAAAGATGGTTGATGCATCGAAACAGATTGTGTACATATGAAAGTTTAAAGCAGATTAACCAGCGGTCATCATCGGAGAGATTATGGAGTGGACGAACTACACTCCTGCATTTTCTATGGAGGCGGGTAATCCTTATCCTAAATTCCCTGCTCTAAAAAAACTGGTTTGTAGGTCTATATAGGGAATAATACTCATCACTTGACTATGAGCCAAAGGAAGGGAACTAGGGAAAGAGGTCTCATCTGCATCTCGGCAAACCACAAAATCATTTCAGTTGGGTTGAGTTCCTTCCATCAGAGTCAAACACTAGGGAATAAAGTCACATTGCGGACAGATCACACTTATGTTTACATGATGCCTTAGCGATTTTTTCCGTTTTACCTAAGTTAATATTTATTGACCGAGTCTTAGCCAATGAAATTAGTTGATGTTACTCATGGAGAAGATTTGGATGTTGTGTGCACATTCATTGTTACAAATGCTAAGTCTCAGATTATCTTTTATTGTATATATGCCCTTTCTACCTCTCAGAATTAAGATGTGTTTGTTCTGAATATCTTATACATTTAACACTTCAGCATAATACGACTTTCAAAGATTACTTTGATTTATGTCAACAGAGTTATTGATTACTTATGGTAAAAAGAATTTAAAAGCGTTCTCATCCAATAATTAAGGATGCATGGTGTACTTGAGTTATATAAGATCTGAATTGCATTATTATTTTTATACAACAATAAGGCTATAGATTCTCAGTAAGTTTATTTCATTTTTTAAAATTGTTCAAATGATGCCATCAATCCATTGGAGTTGATGGGAATAAAGATCTGAAATTGCTAAAAAACATGGTAAATACAGTTGCATTTCGTATCCTAAAAGGGTCATATAATAAAAGTAGGAGATGTATATTGGTAGAAACTTAATAGTTCACATCCAAATCCAGGTACACCTCTGATCCGGTCGCTTTGTATTGATAAATTAGTAATTACTTCATTGATTAATGGAGAAACAATGAATACTTGGATGATTGTAAGAGCCATTGCTACAAAGTTCGACTCTGTATTTTCTTGGATGATTGTTTGCCTCTCTAAATCTAGCTTTTTTTTTGCCTGCGTGCTTCGATTGAATTGCCTATTTTCCATTACATACAGTGACAAAAACTAATGCTTTGTCATGTGCTTTAGAACACACTTTGCTGCCTGTGGGTGTTCACATGCTTCATGCTTTTAAGATAGTGTTCGGCAACCAGTGATGGAGCTTCCTAAAAAAAGTTGGGCGGGCTAGAGAGTAGAAACACTCCCATTAAACTGAAATTCAGTGTACTTATTTTACTTCAATCCTGGGCGGGCCATGGCCCATCCAGCCTTGTTGTGGCTCCGCCAGTGTCGGCAACCCTCCACTTCTCCACTAGGGAGCGGAGCATGCGGAGCACCGTATTAGCTGCTCCCCAAATTACGTCATCATGCCGCACTGCTCCAAAACGGAGTTGCGGAGCGGAGGGAGTCCGAACAGGCTCTAAGTATCTTCTTTCACAAGATAACTCAGTCTATATGTTTCTTGTCCGTTTTGGAGCGGAGCGGGTCCGAACAGGCTCTAAGTATCTTCTTTGGCAAGATAACTCGGTCCATATGTTTCTTGAGAGGATAGGACTAACTGGAAAATATTCTATGGCTAATAACATGAAGAAGCATGAAACAATTTATAAGTTTTGGGGTTTGCTAAGTTTTGGTTATGATTCTGAAGATACATACATTATCTTTTAGTTTGCTTTACTTGGCCAGATTATAAACGGGTGCATTTTAGAGATACACATTCAAGCTGAATTGTATTAGCTTTAAGAAATGAGTTACATGTATTACATATCACCTCGGCTTGGACTCACGGGGTTATTCAAACGTAGGCCATGATGGTTATTTTGCAAAGTTCACTCTACGTATGCAATTACAACCATCTTCACTTGCTTTAAGCTGTGCTATTCTTGATAGCAGACTAAGATTAGGAAGATATTTATAAATCTTTTGCATATGTTGGACTATCTTATGCTGCTAACGGAGCCTTGTCGATGTTCTTCTTAACTTGGTGTACATATAAATTGTTCTCCGAGTTGACCGAGCAGTCTTCATCATTATCATAATGGTGTTCCTTTAGTTAGTATCCACAATTTCTTGATGTTTTTTGCAAAGATTAAATAAGTACAATTTAGATGACGGTTTTGTAGTTAGTATATGATTAATCTGTGTGAAGTATGTATAAAAGTTCGTATATTTGCATCATCTACCTTTCATGCATGGTTAGTGTTTGTGTGCGACCAGAGGTGTTGATGGTGATCTCATTCGACCCACTGTTTGCCATCAATGACTCACAGAAGGAGGACTAAGAGTTGGGTGTTTTCCTCGAAGCGAGCCCATTGCAACGCATGTTTTTTTTTACTAATTTACATAACAGAATTTATAATAACATCATTGCAATCATGCTTTTCATTCAAGGAGCTATCATGAATCACTATATAAATATCCTTATTTAACACTTCATCAGAATTTTCAGATTCATGATTTTCAAGCAAAACTTCATAGAGATAATCAAGTGCACTCAGCTTACTAGCGATTGGTTCATCATAATTTCATCTTTTGAAAATATTAGCAAGTGGACGAGGATCCATATCAATAGTTTTTTAGCAAGCAAATACAAGACACATGGCAACACAAGCAAAGATAGCAAACAAATAAAACGGCAAACGGAAAATATTTTTGTATTTTTCTAAAACCTTTTTAGATGCGGGGGAGATGAAAATGAGAGGCAAATGGCAAATAAAGTAAATGCAAGGAGATCAAATTTTATGCGTAGGTACTTGATAGATGTTGATGGTGTCTCTCTGGCAACGGTGCCAGAAATTCTTCCTGCTACTTATGAGCTGCTTTGGGATTTCCCCGAAGAGGAGAGGATGATGTAGTACAGTAGAGATAAGTATTTCCCTTAGTTACAAAGTGAAGGTTATCAATCCAGTAGGAGAACCAAGCAACACCATGTAAACAACACTTGCACACAAACAACAAATACTTGCAACCCAACGCGTAGAGGGGTTGTCAATCCCTCAACTGTATTGAGAAAGATTAAATTGTATAGGTTTTGATAAATAGATCCAAAAATTACAAAATAAAATAAAATAAAATTGCAGCAAGGTATTTTTGGTTTTAATATATGATAGAAAATAGACCCGTGGGCCATAGTTTTCACTAGAGGCTTCTCTCGAGAAAATACCATACGGTGGGTGAAAGTGCTAGTTACCAACTAGAGGTGGTCAATAGGCGTTTTTTATGAAAGTCTTCATAACACACAATGTATTTGAAGACAGACAACCAAATACAACCTAGACAGTATGCAACGGAAGATAAACTACACTAGCCATGCCATAGTCAAGCAAATAGTATAGAGTAAACACAAAGGCAGATAGCAGCTAGGTAGAGTGGATCAGAATAGGAAGATAGTATGAAGCCAAATATGCAAACAAGGAGAATGTCTTCACACAGTGAAGTCAAACATAGCAAGCAAGCAATGACTTCATGAAGCTAAACAGTAAGTAAAGGGTGAAGTGATAGAACTAGTTGTTTGACGAAGACAGGGATTTGGTAGACTAGTTCCAGTTGCTATGACAACTGTATGTCTGGTTAGGGAGGCTGAGATTAAACTCAGAAGACCGCGTCTTCACCTTGTTCCCCTTGAGCTATAAGGTCACTTAGTCCTCTCCCAATCACTCTGGTAAGTCTTGAAGGTAGACTTCCAAACGTTCACAGACTTCATTCATCGGCGATTCACAATGACTCTTGGATCCTCAGAACGCGACGCCTAACCGACTGGAAGATCACAGTCTTCAAGTGTAACAAGTCTTCAGATCACACAGACAGAAAGACTTCAGTGATGCCTAACACTCTTTAGGCTTGGGTGTTTTGGGTTTTGTCATTGCAAGGATTCTCTCTCAAAGGCTTTGGAGGTGGGTTGCTATCAAACAACAAAAGACGTGCACTAACTCTAAGCAGCCACCAATTTATGGTGTAAGGGGTGGGCTACTTATAGCCAGGAGGCAACCCGGCATGATATGTTCGAAATGACGTTGGGCCACTAAGGAACCAACACGTGTCCAATGGTCGGATTTCAAACAAACATGAAAGCTTGCCTTGGGCTACAAGCAAAGATGACTCATCCAACTCTGGATAAGATTTTCTCTCATTGTCTTCACTCGAAGACATAGGATTTGGGTTGACCGTCACATCACTTTTTTGACTTAGTTCACTTGGACCCCATTTGACAGTTTGGTGGTTCCTATGACTCAAGAAAGAAGAAAATGAAACTATGAAAGAAACTATGTCTTCGCACTCCATTGTCTACAAGTGAATGTCTTCACATGTCATTATCTTCGACATGAGTGTCTTCACGAACCACTATTGTCTTCAATGTCTTCATACATTTTTGGGGGTCATCTCTGATAGGTAAACCGAATCAATGAGGGCTTCTACCTGTGTTCTCCCGTGAATCTCACAAACACATTAGCCCCTCAACCATGTTTGTCGTCAATACTCCAAAACCAACTAAGGGTTGCACTAGATGCACTTACAATCTCCCTCTTTTGGTGATTGATGAAAAACTAGTTGAAGTTTCCAACAGGGATAAAAATAAGTGAAAGTTAAAGTACATGGTCATTGTCTTCATGAAGTTGAAAGGGCTCCCCCTGAATATGTTCATGTAAGTAATTTTCCTTTGAATGCAAATGCACATTGCAAGTTTTGCTTTGTGGACATCTCCTTGTATTCATGAAGTCAAATCACCGTGCATAAAAAATATATTGAAGATAATGACATGCACAATGAAAAATGGGCATCCACAGAATGATTTCATGCGCATAAGATAAGAATTAAACCATGCAGTTAGAAGCAGCAAATATGTAGCAGACATCCCATATGGACTTAAGTGTTACAACTCAAAAACTAGTAGTTCACCAATGAGAGTTGCAAGACTTATCAAAAATATAACACCCAACCCATGTGAACCTGCTTGAAGACTATCAACCCATATGCTTGTCCCCCTTTTGTCATCGAATGACCAAAAAGGGATGAAGACATAGGGTGTCTACACGTTCCCCAGAGGTGTTGGTGAAGAATTTTGGCCAGCTGGGTAGATGGTGGAGTTGAGCGGTGCAGTTGGGCCTGATGCAGCATCTTGATGCAGTAAAGCCATAGCTAGTAAAGTGGCGTCAGCCTCTTCATCAATGACTCGAGCAACAACAGTTGGAACCGATGATGAGTAGTCAAAATCTTCAATGGATGGAATAGGATGCCAACTTGCTGATTATGGAGGTCTGGAGTCAAACTTGAATCTTTTAGTGAAGCCATCTGCAGTGAGTTCATCTCCGAACAGAGCAAAGTGAGGCTCTTCCAGGCACGCGGACAAGCTTCATGTCCAACAAATGAATTCTTGGTGGAGAGGTTGTGAATGCGATTGACATCCACAAGAAGACTTTGCATCTGACGCTTCATCCAATCATGATGCCGATCCTACTTTTGATGGAGAGAAACTAGAAGTTCTATTTCATTTAGGACAAGAGCACGCTTCTCACGCCTTTGAGGTACTTTGTTGTGATGTCGGTTGAAACTACGTTGGTATTTCCCCCAAGAGGAATGGATGATCCAGCATAGCTACGGTAGGTATTTCCAACAGTTGCGAAACCAAGGTATCAATCCAGTAGGAGAACTAAGCAAAACTATATAAACAGTACCTACACACAAAGAACAAATACTTGCAACCCGATTCGTAAGAGGGGTTGCCAATCCCTCCATGGTAAAAAGATAGCTAAATTTGTCGTAGATTGGATAAATAGCTCCCGATAAAACGCGAAATAATTTTTTTTTACAAAAAGTGCAGCATGGTATTTTTGGGTTTTTGGAATAATAGATCTGAAAATCAAGTGGCAAATAATAGATCGGAAAGCAAATATGGTAAAGAATAGACCCGGGGGACTGTAGATTTCACTAATGGCTTCTCTCAAGAAATAGCACACGATGGGTAAACAAATTACTGTTGGGCAATTGATAGAAGATCAAATAATTATGACGATATCCAAGGCAATGATCAATATATATGCATCAAGTCCAAGATTAGTAGACCGAAACGATTCTGCATCTACTACTATTACTCCACACATCGACCACTATCCGGCATGCATCTAGTGTATTAAGAACGATAACATGATGTAGACAAGATCTATTCATGTAGGAATAGCACCCATATTGTTATCCTTAATAGCAACGATACATGCGTGTCTTGCTTCCCCTTCTGTCACTGGGAAAGAACACCGCAAGATCGAAGGCATCACAAAGCACCTCTTCCCATGGCAAGAAAAATTGATCTAGTTGGCCTAACTAAACCAAAGATTCGAAGAATAAATATGTGGCTATAAATAATATTGCATATAAGAGATCAAATAAGACTCAAATAATATTTGTGGATAAAATTCTGATCATAAACTCAAACTTCATCGGATCCCAACAAACACACCGGAAAAAGTCATTACATCAAATAGATCTCAAGAGACCATTGTATTGAGAATCAAAATAGAGAGAGAGGAAGCCATCTAGCTACTGCCTACAGACCCGTAGGTCTATGGTGGACTACTCACGCATCATCGGGGAGGCACCAATGAGGATGATGAACCCCTCCGTGATGGTGTTAGATTGGATCTCGTGGTTTTGGAACTTGCGGCAGCTGGAATTGTGTTTCATCAACTCCCCTAGGGTTTCTGGAATATTTGGGAATTTATATGGCAAAGAGGCGGTGCAGGAGACCCCCATGAGCCCCACAATCCACCAGGGCGTGCCTGGGCTCCTGGGCGTGCCCTGGTGTCTTATGGTCCCCATGGGCCTCCCCTCTGGTCCTTCCTTGGCCCCCAAGTTGTCTTCTGGTCCAAAAAACATACCAAAAAGTTTTGCTATGTTTGGACTCCGTTTGATAGGGATATTTTGCGAAGTAAAAAATAATCAAATAAGAGCAACTGGCACTGGGCACTATGTCAATAGGTTAGTCCCAAAAATGATATAAAGTTGCTATAAAATGAATATAAAACATCCAAGATTGATAATATAACAGCATCAGACAAGCAAAAATTATAGATACATTGGGGACATATCAGCATCCCCAAGCTTAATTCGTACTCGTCCTCGAGTAGGTAAATGATAAAAACAGTATTTTTGATGTGGAATGTTGTCTAACATGCTCATCACATATTCTTTTCTTTTGTAGCATGGACATTTGGACTTTTAGATGGTTCAAAACAATAGTCTATATTTGACATGAAGACTTTAATACTCAAGCATATCAACAAGCAACCATGTCTTTCAAAATATCAACACTAAAGAAAGTTATCCCTAGCCCATCATGCTCAATCATTGATCCATTCACGAAACACACTTGCAAATTATCTACATCCAATGCTCAAGTATGATCATAGTGCTCCCTAGTTGGCGATTTATAAGAGAAGATGGAGACTCAAATAAAAATAAAAATTGCATAAAAGTAAATAGATAAGCCCTTCGTAGAGGGAACAGAGATTTGTAGAGGTGCCAGAGCTCAAAGCTTAAATTGAGAGGTACAATTTTTGAGAGGCATACTTTTCCTGTCAACGAAAACGACCAAGTAGTTTTGAATACTTTCCATGCTAGATACATCATAGGAGGTTCCCAAACATAAAAATAAAAATTGCATAAAAGTAAATAGATAAGCCCTTCGTAGAGGGGAGCAGAGATTTGTAGTAGTGCCAGAGCTCAAAGCTTAAATTGAGAGATATAATTTTTGAGAGGCATACTTTTCTGTCAACGAGAATGACCAAGTAGTTTCGAATACTTTCCATGCTAGATACATCATAGGCGGTTCCCAAACATAAAATAAAGTTTATTCCTCTTTCCACCATTCTTTCACATTCCACGGCTAGCCATATCCACGGGTACCGCCCATACCAACATTTTCCAAGGAATTTATTATTCGACAACATAAAGTAAATTTATTTTTCATTTTGGGACTGGGCAACCCTATTACCGTCGTACTCTCGTGCAATGACAAGTGAATAAATAGTCATCTTGAGAATAACACATCTAGCATGGAAAAAATATGGCCACCCCCTGCCGCTTCATGCGCGGTACGAGCACACAAAAAGGAAATTCATTTTGAAAATTGGAGATGGCACATACAAATTTACTTGGAGCGACACATAAATACCGCATATAGGTAGGTATGGTGGACATGGCAAAACTAGGTTTAATGATTTTTGGATGCACAAGCAGTATTCCCATTTATAGTACAAGGAAAGGCTAGCAAATATATTGAGAAGCATCCAACCAAGAAATGAAAATTCACATAAGCAAGCATTGAGCATAACTAACACCGAATAATGCACCAAGCGTAGGATATAATTTCATTGCATAACTATTGACTTTCTTGCTTGCATAGGGAATCACAAACCTTAACTTGGCTCACATATTACTATCATCATATCTCAAAACTATTACAAAGAATCAAGTTTATTTTATCCAATGACCTTCATGAAAGTTTTTACTATATCCCTCTTGAATATCTATCACTTTGGGACTAATTTCATATGTTGCAATTGCTTTTGATAAGCTCAAACAAATTTAAGTGAAGAACATGAGCACAAAAATTTTCATCTCTCAGAATAATTAGTGAAGCATGAGAGAATTTATTTAAAAAATTACTAACTCTCAAATAAATCTAAGTGAAGCATGAGAGTATTTCTTCAAAAATAATAAAGCACACCATGCTAAAAAAGATAAGAGAAGCACTAGATTAATTCCATAGCTAAAAAAATTATGTGAACCATATAGAGAAATTCTAAAAAATCATAGCATAATTTGGCTCTCTCAAATAGGTGTGTCCAGCAAGGATAATTGGGACAAACTAAAAAGGAAAACAAGCAAAGATTCACATAATACAAGACACTCCAAGCAAAACTCATGATATGTGACAAATAAAAATATAGCCACAAGTAAAGTTACCGATGGTTGTTAGAAGAAAGAGGGGATGCCTTCCGAGGCATCCCCAAACTTAGTTGCTTGGTTCTCTTTGAATATTAACTTGGGGTCCCATGGGCATTCCCAATCTTATGCTCTTTTCACTCCTTATTCCTTCATCCATCGCGATCTCACCCAAGACTTAATAAAACCTTCGGGAGATCCGTTAGTATAATAAAGCAAATCACTACTCTAAGTATTGTTGCAAACCCATTCATATTTTATTCTTGCATGATATGTAATGTATTCTAGCTTTGCCGCTTATACACCCCCTGATACAATCCATAGATTCATCAAAATAAGCACACAATGCAAAGAAAACAAAATCTGCCAAAAACAGAACAATCTGTAGTAAACTAGACTTTGTCCATACTTCTGTACATCCAAAAATTCTGAAAAAAACTAGGGAAACATAGGCAATTTGTATATCAATCTTTTGTAATAAATTTAGAATTTGTTGTTGCTTCTATAAATTTAAACAATTTTGATACTAGATGCAGAAGTTTATGTTTTTCAACAAGGTTAAAATAACTATCACCCAACATGACCCCAATGGCTTTACTTGGCACAAACACTAATTAAAACATAAAAACACAATCATAACAGTAGCATAATTGTGCAAACACTGAAGAATATAAAGAAAAAGGCAAAAATAAATATTATTCATTGGGTTGCCTCCCAACAAGTGCTATCGTTTTATGCCCTAGCTTGGCATAAAGCATAGATTCAAGTATTGTCATCTTTGGTTTTTGCCCCATAGGATGCCCTCATGATTGATTCATATGGTGGCTTAATTCTTGCTCTAGGGAAGTGTTCCATACCCTTTCTTAGTGTAAACTAAAATTTAATATTCCCTTCTTTCATATCAATCACGACACCTATAGTGCGTAAAAACAGACTACCAAGAATAATAGGACAGATGGATTGTAATCAATATCAAGAACAATAAAATCTATGGGCACATAATTCCTATTTGCATGAATAATAACATCATTAATTCTTCCCAAAGGCTTTTTAATAGTATGATACGCCAAGTGCAAATTAAGAGAACATTCTTCAATATTGGTAAGACCAAGCACATCACATAAAGATTTCGGAATTGTGGAAACACTAGCACCCAAATCACATAAAGAAAAAAACACTAATAATTTTTAATCTTCACTTTAATGGTAGGTTCCCACTCATCATACAATTTTCTAGGAATTCAGATCTCTAATTCCAACTTTTCTTCTAAAGCTTTCATCATGGCATCTACGATATTGTTAGTAAAAGCTTTATTTTGTTCATAGGAATGGGGTGAATTTATCATGGATTGCAACAAAGAAATGCATTCAATCAAAGATCACCTATTATAATTAAAGCCTTTGTAATCCAAAAGAGTGGGCACATCACTAGTTAATGTTTTGACCTCTCCAAACCCACTATTAGCAGTTTTTTCATCAAGATTTTCACCCTCCGAATCACTGGGATGCCTTCTAGCTAAAGTTGACTCTTCTTCAGTCCCTTTATCATCAATTTTAATATTACTAAACGAGGGATAAATAGAATAAACACCAATCCTTTTAAGCTAAGGGCTGGTTAAACAGGACCCGATGGAGAGCTGGTTGAACAGGACCCCATGGAGGGCTGGTTGAACAGTAGCCGGTGGAGGCTGGATGAATAGGACCCCATGGAGGGTTGGATGAATAGTAGCCGGTGGAGGCTGGATGAATAGGACCCCTTGGATGAACAGTAGCTCGTGGAGGCTGGAGGAAGTCGACGGTGGATGAACAATAGCCGGTGGAGGCTGGAGGAAGTCGATGGTGGATGAACAGTAGCCCGTGGAGTCCTGTTTTGCGGTAAGCCACACCCCTCCCGATGAACAGAACCCCTGTTTCGACCATAGGAGGTCGAGGAGAAGTCTGTTTCCTCCGTTTTGCGGTATGCCACACCCCTCCCGATCAACAGGACCCCATTTCTGCCGTTTTGCAGTACGCCAGACCCTTCCTGATGAACAGGACCCCGTTTCGACCGTAAGCGGTTGAATAGAAGGCCCATTTCCTCCATTTACGCCAGGCCTCATTTCAGCTGTTCTGTCCAAGCCGGTTGGCTCCTGATAACAGGATGCTTTTTGACCCAGTGGCTTCACTCCCGACGAACAGGATGCATTCCGTCGCAGTCACTTGGCTCTCGATGAAGATGACATTGTTTCCTCCATTCTGACCCAGTCGGTTAGCTATCGGTGAACAGGACGACGTTGTTGCCGTCCACTGCCTCTCCATGTACACGAGCCTTGGCCGTACGTATGTGCGAGTATGCGTTTGAGACCCCGCCCGTATGTACGTGCGTAGCCGTATTTAATTTCTTGCAGCCTGGCTGTATGTACGTGTACACGACATATATAGACGGGACTGCGTGACATCCTACGTTTGCGCCTCTACTACGACACGTGCATCTCCTTTCTCAGATACAGTTCATTGCTGCAGAGAGACCGATTGACCAGTATGTACATACACGATTGCGGCCAGAAAGACAACCCGACATACGGTTCAACCCGGTCGGTCCCATCTGTTAGGGAGGATAAGGAGGCACTTCCTTCCGTCTGAAGATATAGCTGGTGCGTCCCAGCTGTCAAGGAGGATAAGGACGCACTTCCTTCCATGCAAAGATATAGATAGTGGGTCCAAACTGTCAGGAGGGAGAATCATTTTTTTGCCCGTAATACGGACGCACTTCCTTGCGTATGAAGATGTAGCTGGTGGGTCCTAGCTGTTAGGGGGGAACGTTTTTTAAGGCCCTTTAGGTAGGTCCCGCTGTCTGGTGGAGGAATCATTGTTCTGCATGTAATAAGGAGGCATTTCCTTGTTGCGGTCGTTGCCCCAGCTGTTAGCCTCTCCACGTACAGTCCTCTTCCGATGGAAGGTGTTCCTTGACCATGTTGACCATGCCGCGCCGAGAGTACCAAGGCGCTTTGACGACGGCGAGGCCTAAGATGGGAACGATCTGGAGTCATGGAACAAGGGGCACTGGAGTCCCTAGTGGAGGGGAGTACAAGGGACCGGTTCGACTGCCGGGTGAGGCTGCCTTCGCCGAAGAATAACAGAAGGTGTGGGTGAGTACAAGTATGACCTGGCCACCGTTGGGAATAGAGTGGGGCGGCGAGGCCGGCGCAGCAGCACAGCCGGACACGGGAGGCAGATGCAGGCGTTCCAACCGGCGATGGTTTTGGCGGATGGAGCAAGAGCAACTAGATCAGAGATTGAAGAAGCAGGATCGCCATTGGATGTCAATCCAACGACTACACATGTCAGAATAATTTGTTGACTCTTTTTTAGACCATTAAATCGTTTTGTTCACTAGATGGACAACATCTTGCGCAGGCTTCATCTAGTGGGCCAACAAAGTCCGCTTCGAAAGCTGTGGGAGGAATGCAGCCCATTTATTTAGGTTTTATAGCCCATTTCATTTTGTTTGCCAATACATCTATTTCCAGGGCTTTGACTCAAAATATAATCTATTTCCTGGGCTAGATAAAATTAATAATAATAGCCGATTTACTATATATGATAATTGTTTCTCAAAAAAATATTACTTGTGATAATTTACAGCGCATTTGATTATTTGTTCGAATACACCTATTTACTGAGCTGGGTCAAAAATAATATTTTGTACATGCAGCGCATTTATCATTTCCGATAATTTACAAGCCATTTGATTTTAGTAGAAATGGACCCGTTTTCTGGGATGGGTGAAAAAACAATGATGGTCTGGACTGAGCATATCGTATAAAAATAATACTAAGATACGAATATTATTAAAAAATTAAGTTGGGATAGGTAATCTTATTATATAAAAAATGAACTGGGTTGTGCATTTTATTAAAAGAAAGATAGGCTAGGGTGTGCTTATTTTAGGATATTGTGTGCAACTGTCGGCCCAGTTGCATTGTTGATGTTCAAATAAGGGCATGTGTAGTACAGTACAACTTTACATGGCTACTCAGCCCACATTCAACAATGTCGGAAAGGCCCAAACAAGGCTTTTGTACAACTTTTTAAAGTCACTGAGCTCAATTAATAACTTAAGAAAAAAGTTAGAGTACAGTGGAACCTTATTAAAAGCTGTCACGAGTGAAGAAATAATTCAACGGGTCACACTTGTGTGTGTGTGTGATAGAGAGAGAGAGACCCATCGGTCGATGGTCGTAAATACATCTTGCAGCCATATGCATTGTTGATGCTTAGTAAACACTTATATAGTTGACACAATCATATAGAACATCATAGCACACTAAACTTGCATACAAAAATTTCACACAGGTGGCACAATCAGGGTGTAAGCAGTGGATCGCTACGGGTAGGGCTATGTTAAAACTAACAAACTCGTAGATAAAGGTTCATCGTCTTTATAAATTGAAAGTGCAACTAATCCATGGGTGTATTTGGTAATTCTTAACAACATATAGCTCATTGAACTAATACTCTTTCAGATCATTTCAGAAAGTTCAATGATTGGCATGGCATGGACTAGAGATGTGGACCCATCAAAATGCTAAGGACACATATTGGCAACAAGCTCATGAATCTACATTTTCATTTTAGTGATCCAAGATCACATTGAGTCCATAGTAAAGCCAATACTATTAAAAGGGGATGAGGTGTTGCTTAATGGCTTGCTTGCTCAAAATGCTTAGTGATATGATCCACAAAACCTCAACCACTTTCTCATTTCCACATATGTCCTAAACCTAAAGCCAAACTCAGCCCCACCGATTTGATCTATCCGGCGCCACCGAGTTCATTTGACATAGCCACTGCCACAAACCCTAATCACTTCAGTTTCACCGATAGGGATCTCGGTCTCACCGAAATGGGATTGCAAACTCTTTGTTTCCCTTCGTAACATTTTGTTCTCACCGAATTGAGCGATCGTTCCCACCGAGTTTGCAATGCAAACTCCCTGTTTCCTTTTCGCAACGTTTTGGTCTCACCAAAATGAGTGATCGGTCCCACCGAGTTTGCCTGACCAACTCTCTGTTTTCCTATTAATGAAATCGGTCCCACCGAGTTCATGTGATCGGTCTCACCGAGATCAAGTTATGCCCTAACCTTAGCACATCGGTCCCACCGAGTTGATCATGTAGGTCCCACCGAAAAGCCTAACATTCACATTTTGAACTGAATCGGTCTGACCGAGTTTCACTATTCGGTCTCACTGAGTTTGGGAATCAATGTGTAACGGCTAGATTTTGTGTTGAGGTTATATATACCCCTTTACCCACTCTTCATTCATGGAGAGAGCCATCAGAATGTACCTACACTTCCAGCATTCATTTTCTGAGAGAGAACCACCTACTCATGTGTTGAGACCAAGACATTCCATTCCAACCACAAGAATCTTGATCTCTAGCCTTCCCCAAGTTGCTTTCCACTCAAATCATCTTTCCACCATAGCCAAATCTGTGTGAGAGAGTTGAGTGTTGGGAAGACTATCATTTGAAGCACAATAGCAAGGAGTTCATCATCAACACACCATCTATTACCTTTTGGAGAGTGGTGTCTCCTAGATTGGTTAGGTGTCACTTGGGAGCCTCCGTCAAGATTGTGGAGTTGAACCAAGGAGTTTGTATGGGCAAGGAGATCGCCTACTTCGTGAAGATCTACCCAAGTGAGGAAAGTGCTTCGTGGGCAATGGCCATGGTGGGATAGACAAGGTTGCTTTGTCATGGACCCTTCATCGGTGGAGCCCTCCGTGGACTCTCGCAGCCGTTACCCTTCGTGGGTTGAAGTATCCATCAACGTGGATGTACGATAGCATGACCTATCTGAACCACGCCAAAAATCTCCGTGTCTACATTACGTTTGCTCCCTCCAAGCTCCTCCCCTTTACCTTCATATGCAATGATTTACATTCCGCTGCTATACTCTTAGAATTGCATGTGTAGGTTCATTGCTTGACTAGTGCTAAGTTGCTAAAATTTGCCAAGAATTAATATTGGGAAAAGTCTAGGTTTTTATTTGGTCAAGTAGTCTAATCACCCCCCTCCTCTAGACGTACTTTCGATCCTGCAAGTGGTATTAGAGCTTGAGTCTCCATTTGCCTTGATTTCCATAGCTTTGGTGATCATAGCCTTGGTTTCACAACCTAGGAGAGTATAGCGTCTAGCGAGGGTAATTACTTTGCTAGCTAGAAACATAAGATGAAAATGCATATTCTTGGACATAACCCCGCCGTTTGTGATGCTCCTACGTCATCAAGTGAGAAACAAGCCTTCAATGAACAATTGAGCTTAATGGTGAAGAACCTCAACAAATTCTACAAGAGTAGAAGCATGGAAAGGAGTTCCAAGTCAAGGTCCTACAATGACAAAAGACCTTCTAGTCATGAGCGAAATTGCTACAATTGTGGAAGACCCGGACACTACTCCAATGAGTGTATGACTCCATACAAAAGAAGATAAAGCTCACCTAAAAGGAGAAGCAAAAGGGAAGAATCACCTCCAAGAGAGAGAAGGAGCAGAGATGATTGCTATGAACAAAGAACCTCTCGAAGAAGCAAAGATTCATAAAGGAAGGACAAATCATCAAGGATCTACACAAAACAAAGACATCAAGCTCATGTTAGTGAATGGGTACCCGGTTCCGACTCCGACCACCACTCCGAGAGAAGTTATCAATCCGACTCCGAATATACTCAAGATGAAGGTGTTGCTAGTTTAGCACTTGTGTCAACCAACTCCTATGACATTTTTGAGTCACCAAATGAAGGAATTGGAAGATTCTTCATGGCTAAAGGCCCCAAGGTATCACACCCCAAGTATTTTGATTTCAATTGTGATGAAGATGACTTGCTAGGTGATGATTATTTACTTGTTCACAAGACTAGTGATGAATACTATGATGACAATGTTATTAATCATGCTAATCAAGATGAAACGAATGACAATGATAATAAGGAGATTGAGCGTCTAACTAAAGAACTAAACAAAGTTAGCTCATGAAACTACTTTAGCATCAAGAACTTTTAAAAACTCATGAGAAGCTACGCTTCGAGAAGCTCAATCTTGAGCAAGAACATGAGTTCTTAAAAGCCATCAATGATGATCTTCGGAAGAAAAGTTCTTATTACATTGCCAAGCATTTACTCTTGTCTACTTACATGCCACAAGTAAAATCTAGCAACAAGAGCAAGAAAGATTCTTCTTCTAGTAGTAATAATAATCATGCTAAATCCAATATTGTTGCTTCTAGTAGTTCTCTTGATTCCACTAAAGATTCTCTTAGCCAAGTTACACTTGAGTAAGAAAATAGCTTATTGAAGGGAATTATAGAGAAAGGTGTTTACAAGAGCCTTGCCAGAAATAAAAAATTTGAGGAAATTGTAAGCAAGCAAGGAAGGCACTGGAAGAATCAAGGTGTTGGTTTTGAACGAAAGTTCAATGCCAATGGAGTTGAGTGGGAAGAAGATCAATACCCCAAGATGAAGTTTGTTCCTCAAGAAGAGAAGTATGATCCTACTTCCTTGAAGGGAACACAAGCTCACGATGATCTTCCACCACAAAACCACAAGCTAAAAAGGCAAGGACAAGCTTTAAGAGGAGATTGATGCATTTGAAGATGCTCCAAAGGCCTTGGTCAAGTGGGTTCCCAAGTCTTCATCAAGTTCTACTTCATCAAGTACATCTACAACCCCAAGGATTCCCATCAAGATGATGTGCATCCCGAAGAAGAAGAACTAGAGAGTTCCTGAGTGTGACTCCACCAACATACTTCACTCATATTCATTTTGCCAAGGACAAGTGCAAACAACTTCCACATCTTGCACAAGTTCAAGGAGTCACCAACCCTCTTGTTGGTAAGACAAGGGACAAGGTAATCTAATGCTTTCATGGACATCATCATGTGTGTGCTTCACTCTATGTCTATGGATATCCTTGTTTGTTCCTTGTGGGACTAACCCATGTAGGTATTGAAAGTGCAACTCACTCCAATGGATTGCTCCAAATGATCTACAACAAAAATAAGCATCCACATCTTCAACACCTACGTGAAGTCATCATCGACAAAGCCCAAGGTTAGTTCATCCCTCTTAGGGGGGATATCACATCTAGGGGGAGCTTTACTCTAAGAATTGGGCTAAATCAACTCTAATGGTGTGAACACAACAATGCTTTATGTAAAAGTGGTAACCCCACTTGTGCTTAAACGATGAGTATGACCTAAGATCAGATGTTCTCATTTGATTCCTAAGTCAATATACTCATATATAGATGACCTAGTCATCGTCAATTGCTTGATAGATGCTAGAGTGATTGTGCATGCTTTGCCACATATTTCATTTGCCATTTTATTGTGTGAGCATGTTGATTGCATACTTTTCTCATTCGAGGACATCCATTTGTTGCTTTGATTGTTTGGCCCTTCTTATTTTGCCAAATGGATGGACAAGAATGCCTAAGAACTTCCTCTAGCTATCTATGATTTTCTCGTCTCAAACTATATTCATGCTACATCACAAAGTTTGATCAAGTCAGATTCAAACCCTCTGGGTGAGGAGCACTCGGACTCACCGATTTGTCATAGACTTAAACTTCCAAAACCTCTTTGTGCATTTTGGTCTGACTGATTCACCCTTTTCGGTCATACCAAGTTCACTGAGTTGATCTAGGTTTTTAATCTCAGTGCAACTAATTAGAACCATTCGGTCACACCGAGTTGCAGTAACCGCGTGCACATCTGCATCTTGGTGTTGTTCCACTCGGTCACAATGATAGGGTCAGGATATATATACCAATGGGTCAAATTTTTGGAAATTTCTCCAAAACCTATTCGCCCGTTCGTGTCCTGCTCTGCCGATTCGGGTCTCCGGATCGTCCTCTCGTTGCCAGCGACCTCCCGCTGATGGTCTCCATCGGCGTCAGCGGAATTCTTCACCACCGTTGCCGCCATAGACAATGCCATAATTCTTACCACGTATGAGATCAATCTATCCAGAGAAAACTTCCTTTAGATTAGTTTTGATTCTAAAATTTACGGTAAGGTTTCTGCCGAACTTAACTCGGACCGACCGAGTTGTGGAAATTGATCTCACCGATTTGGCTTAGGCCATTGCACTTGTAATTTTCGGTCTGACCGAAACATGCAAAACGTTGTGACCGAGTTTGACTCTCAATGAAACCCTAGCAATTTCGGAGTCACCGAATTGTGTCTCGATCTGACCGATTCCACTAGTTTAGAGTCAAAAGTTGCTTTGGTGTCACCAAGTTCAACAAATCTGTAGCTTCGAAATGCTTTCTGTGGAAAAGTAAACTAAGTTTTTGACTCATTTGTTTGCCAAAACTCTGCACTTTGTGATGCTCATCCACTCTATCTCATCTATAACTATTCACAGGGTCAGTTCTCAGTTTGCAGTGATAGAATGTCTGATCAGAGTGATAGCTAGAATAAGTCTGAGGAGCAGGTGAATCTGAGTAAAGGGCACTAATCCCTCTAGCAGCTATGATGAGGGGAGTAGAAGCACTCCCAGCAACCTACCAAAGGAAACAACAAGGCAGAGGAAGAAGAAAACCTCAGATTCAGAGGATGAGGATTTTGAAGTTGAGAAGGTGACCTCAAAGAAGAAGGTTGTCAAGAAAGAATTTGGCACAACTGCTTCTACAAAGCCAGGTCTGAAAAAGAAAGCTCCTGCCAGAAGAGTGCCAATGTCAAAAGCCAGAGCATCAACACAAGAAACTATGGAGTTTACTCTTGAAACCAGAGAAGATGGTCATGGAAAGAAAAGAAAGGAAAGGGTCAGGAAAACTATTGCCAGAGTGATTGGAAAGCCATCAATGGTGAAAGATTCTGCAGAAGAGGAGGAGGAAGAGCAAGATGCACCTCCTGCCAAGTCTCAAAAGCTGATGGGGGGTGCCATCAAGTCTGGGGCTGCTCCTTCAAAGCCCAAGACTGCCCCCAAAGCTCCAGGTCAAGCTTCCAAGTCTGCACCAAAGAGAAGCACTAGAAACATTCCTGCTGCAGAGAAGAACAAGTCCCCAGTGCCTGAGATTGAATGTGGGGACCCTGACTCATAAGTCGCGATCACCGAATGCGCGTGTACAGTGATCCTAGAGATCAATGCTTACTGAACACATAGAAGCTGAATAACAAGAGTCTTACATCCATACATACCGTCTTACACAAATTATGACCATTATGGTCAAGTCTTACATAGATAAAGCCAGAAGGGCTGAATACCAAATAAACTTAAGCAGCGGAAGTCTTCGTGGATAAGTAGAACCCATGCCATCTGCCTTAACCCTACAGGCATTCAGACTGGGAAGCGTCCTAGTTCGCATGTTCGTCTCCAAAGAACTCTTCTCCGAACTCCTGTTCTTCCATGCCCGGCCAATTAAATAACCAGTGGCAAGCCAATGAATACTCTGAATGTACTCGCAAGCAACCCATGATTGGAATAGGGCACAATAATGCAATGATATAGCACCAAGTAGGTAGTTTGCAGAAAGCTAGTTTTGAGTACAATGACATGATCTATCAACAAGTAAAGTATGCATCACGGGAGTACAGATATTCGTATGGACAAGTTGCAGATATCAACATAAGCAGAGTTGGACACCAATCCAACTTGATCATCGTGTCAAGTCATCCGACTTAGCCCAATTAGCTTCATCAACACACACTCATGTGGTTTGTAAAACTCTGGACGTAGTTTAAGAAGCACCGCCCAACTGTCCTTGACGGTGGACACGGCTATTCGAATAGTTTTACACTCTGCAGAGGTTGCACACTTTACACTCAAGATCCGGGGAACTTTCGTGTCATCCACGACCCGCGGTACCTAAGTACCCGATCACTATCTTTCCCTAGATGACACTAACACAGAGTCCACTCGATTGGTAGTAACCCCGTGCCCAACATTTCACATCTTAAAATTGTGGCGCCTCGCTCCCATATTCATCACATACCACTGGCACGAGGTACCAATGGTGTGTCTGGTGCCCTGTGAAAACAGTCATGGCTGCCCTACCTGGCATGACCCCGTCCCGAGAGAGAGCACCAACTCTCCCCCGTCACTAGTAATGCAGGCTCCAAGCTAGTATTGGCCTAGGTAATCAATAATACCCTTTCCCATATAAGGGTAGAGTGGTTGCGCATGTAACGTTGGGACTGTCGACAAATCTCAAATCTAATCCGTTTTCGAAAACACTCACACAAAACTTGCTCTAGTACACCACTTCTTTATCAAGCGGTAACCTAGCTCACTATCTCCCTCGGGCATTAGTGGCACCCGACGTTTTTTTTTGAAAAGTCATTGAAAACAACTTGGTTTCCTTCACCATGCATATACCCATTACATTTGTGTAGTAGCTACTTAGCATCCTAACTACACCCACTCGCATAACCCTCATAGAAAGGTAGGTTCATGCATCATGCAAGTGTCAACGAGAAAAGCAACGGAGGTAGACCACCTTAAGTGGTCACCGCATCATCATGACTTTGATGCAAGCAATAAAAGTGCCATATGACATGCATAAAAAGGGTTTCTTAGACATGGTCAAAGGGTTGCTTCCCTGGCTCCACAAAGTCTTCTGGGTCTTCAGAGTCTTTTGGTCCAACTCCTTCGTCAGCAACGCAATCTATCATTGCAAGAATAATAATGAGAAAAATAAGGCAATAGCAAAACAGAAAATCAAATGCTCAGAAAAATTTCAACTTATTTTTGTTAAATGCAAGGAGGAAATTTGAGAAGGGGAAAATTCTAGTTCTGGATTTAGAATTGTAGAACAGGAGAAATGGATTTTCAGAGGGGAATATAAATGCTCAAATTTGAATTTTAATTTGAGCAGTGCAGAAAAGTTTGATGGATATTTATGAAAGTTACACCATTAAATGGGTGCGATTTTTAGGAGAATATAGGAGTTGCAATTATTGCATTTAGATTATAATTTAATCCCATGGAGTTTTTGCAAGTTTCTGAGAAAAAGAAAAGAAGTAGCACTATGCAACTCGGCCTATTTGACACAGTGCAGCAGGCCCAGGGGGAATCCAGCCCGTGTGAGGCTGCCACGTCGAAGGCGCATTTGGGAAATACGCCTCCAGCCGATACAGCAACCGGTGCGTGCGCGCGTGTTTTAAACCTGATGTGTGGGACCCACACGTCAGGACGTGAGGCTGACAGATGGCCCCACAGCCGTCGTTGTCAACCTCGGGCCATAGAGGGCGGCGAGCTCATCGGCGCTGCTGTGGTCGACGGCGAGGGGATCCGAGGGCACTGACGTGCTCAGAACGGAGTAGCCGTTCGGGTGGAGGTGGATATGGTTGCCAGGGTGCAGGGGTTCACTGGCGACGAGGAAGCCGGCGGTAGAGCTTCGGGAGGTGCTTGCCCCGGTCGATTTCGGCTGCAATAGAGAGGGGAAACAGAGGGTAAATGGTTATGGAGGTGTGGCGGTTCCAAATCGAGAGATAGAAGAGGTCGAGAGAGCTTGTACCCCGAGATCGATGGTGACCCGAGGCGGCAGAGCTCGAGCTCGATCTCGAGCTTGGGCGCTTCTGGAGATGAACTGGGGGTGCAAGGGGCGTATTTGGAGTGGGAGAGGACGAGTGGTGAGGAGAGGAGGGCGCGGGGAGGCCTTTAAATAGGCGGGCGATGGTCCACCGAGGGCTCGTGCGCCGGCGAGCTTACTGCCGTTGCTACGGGTCACAGGGGGTCACTGCAAGGTGACGGGGGTGCTCGTGGGGTTGGTCTAGGGCGAGGGAAGTGAAGAGAAAGAGAGAGCAAGGGGCCAGGGGCACCGCGCGTGTGAGCACGCTCACTGGTACGCTCGAGCGGCGGCGCACGTGCGAGCTGGGGCCAGCGGAGGGAGAAGGAGGAGGGGGACCAAGCCGTGGCGTGTTGCAGACGCCGAGGAGCATTGGCAGGCGCGCTGCGGAGGCCTGAGGTGGCCGGAGGTGCTTGGCAGGGGGTGGCTACAGTGTGGGAGTGCACTGTAGCGCACTCTAGAGCGCCCAAATGGCCGGCATGGCCAGTTTCTATGCAATGTGGGCGCGGCAAAGGTGTCTGGTAGATCTAGGGGGAAGT
The DNA here is from genome assembly GCF_018294505.1 of Triticum aestivum. Classification (NCBI taxonomy): domain Eukaryota; kingdom Viridiplantae; phylum Streptophyta; class Magnoliopsida; order Poales; family Poaceae; genus Triticum; species Triticum aestivum. The sequence continues at coordinate 349,264,944 of NC_057810.1, read as the reverse complement.
AAAGAAGTGGGCTATCGCCTTGGATGCCCGGGGTGGCCACTGGAGTGAGGAGGGAGGTGAGGAAGAGGGGTGCAAGGGCTGTCCAAAGAGGTAAAAGAGGTGGTTTCACCCCTCAATTATTGATCTGAGATGCAGCCATTGTTACTGGAGGTAGAAGAGGTCTAGGAGGGGCTGTGGTAAAAAGTAGAACTCATGGAGATTAGTGGAAGGGGTCAAAACAGGGGTTTTAGTAAAATGGCAGAAGGTGTTTGTTGCAGGTTTGGGCAAGAAGGTGAACTCCTCTTCTCATGAGTCTTGACAGGGTCAAATGGCATGAGATAATAATTGGTTCCACCAATATTGAGTCCATTTGGGCAAAGTTGCCAATGCAACTTTTGTAAACCCTAGAAATCAACATAAATGAATTTTCCAAGATCTAGACAGGCAAACCTATTCTCCTTGATGCACCACTTGGTGTAGTGTCATCATTTAGGGTTTAGAACATGCTCACAAAGGTTAAGAGCAAAAGGAGAAAGTTGATAATGTAAAGTTGTTCATATTTGATTTTGGACAGAGAGGGTTTTGAGGCACTTTGATCAAGATATCATTTTCTCCAACTTGTGCCATTTGGTCTAGATACATAATTGGACCATTGGAGCATGTGCACCAAGTTTGAGAACATTTGGACATGTTTGGCAATGTAGAGTTGCTCAAACTTCAAAATGGACAGAAATGGTTTTGAGGGGATTTGGTGATGTTATGTTGTTCTCCAAGACATGAGGCTTGGCAAGATCATCCAATATGTCTTATGTGAGATGCTAGAATTTTCTTGGAATTTTTAGAGAATATTTCATTTGTAAATATTTCAAAAGCTTGAAATATCCACAGAGGGTTTTTGAGGGGTTTGACCAATATTTTGAACATGACCATGTGTTGAAACTCTTATATATGGACAATATATGTCCACTGAGTTTCCCTAAATTTTCACAAATATTTTTAAAGCATTAGAATAATTTTAACCTATTAAAGACCATTTATGGCCTAATGAAAAATCCCTTAAATAGAATAACAAAATAACTTTTAAAATTATATTTTTGTGGTTTTGGGGAGTCCTATACCTAATAGGAGTCAAACATACTCTTTGAAAGATTTTTCATACCCCAACTCAAGTACTTGTAGTGCAAACCTAAATTTAGGGGGTTTTGGAAAACTAAATTTAGAAAATGCTTGTTGGAAAAATTATTTTTGTAAGAAAATTCTGTGTTGTACTATACACATGGCATGATCATTGGGGCAAAAGTTTGGAGCAAGGAAATGAAGTATATAAGGTGGAGTTGTGTTGACTTTAAAGAGCACTTGAAAATCACACAGACAAAACAAGCACAAATAAAAAGCCAAATAATGCAAAAGTTTTTGCCAAACCACATTTTATCAAGATCTACTAGCTTAAGTGTTGTGGCATGAAAATCAGGGTGTGACAGACCTACCCCCTTACAAGAATCTCGTCCCCGAGATTCCCAAACTAGGTGTGGAAAGGAATACGGAACTTGGATCTGGGGTAGTGTTAACGTCCTCATACTTCTTCTGCTTCCGAGTGGTGCTCCTTTTATTCTTGAAGTACTTGATGGTGTGGCTTCGTGTATGATGTTCTGCTTCATCTAGGTTGTTAAGGGGTTCCTCGCATAGGTCAGGTTGGGCTGGGGGTCGATGGCTCGGTGATTGATGTCCTTGTTAGCGGTCGGGCTAGTTAGGAAGTTCGGAACACTTCCGGTGTTGTGTCGTGTGGCAAATGTTGTACACAGTGGGTTACTCAGGTGGTAACTCCAGCTGGTGACCGTCTTCTCTTTGTCTTGTAGTGATCTCGGAGGGGCTGGTAAATCTTGGTGTGAGCTTCCTTTTGGAAATGCTTGGTTCCTGTGAGAGGAGTGGTTTCCAGATACGTACGGTCTTCGACGAGGAAGTTTATTTCTTGATGGTGGTGGTTGATATAGTTCCTCCTCCTTGACATGGCGGTCTTCAGATGTTCCCTAACCAGCTGAACGGTCCTTCTTCCGTCTTCGGGTAATCAAGTAGGTCACCAAATATAGATGACAACCAACCTGTCCAAGTACTCCATGAAGACTTGTTCATGGTGTACATAAACTGGAATGGGGCATTGATGGTGGTCATGGTTGAGTACTGGCCAAGGTCTTCTCGATCTAGAGCCAAAGCTTGTGGTCATGACCTGACCATGTTGTGGCTTGGCAGGGCTTAAGGGTTCCAAGGATCCTAGTATGAGAGTGAACATTTATTATCTTATCCTTGAGCACAGTTTCTGAGATGCCAATAGTTATATCTAGTCCTCAAAACAAATCACATCATATTACCTAAGGAATCACCCTGCATAGGTCAACTCCAATCATCACTCATGCTATTCATATCCTCATGACTCCCCGAGGGAAAGTCTAACAAAATGATACATGTCAACTATCCCCAAACTCATATCTATGCAAAAATCCATGGGTGGAACATACAAGCTGCTAAGCTTGAATTAAACATGACGATCTGACCGCTCAACCTATTCCTCCAAGGTCAAAGATAGTGCACCTCTATCCTAAGGAAACACGTCATATGCCACTCCAAGATCTTGTTTCCTTCCTATGAATTAACCCCAACAGCCTATTAACTCCATTAATCACTACATGATCCATCAATTCTACAAATCCAATATCTATGGTGTTACTTACGTCCTTCTAATGTCCTATAATCCCCAAACTTGAAATACTATCCTTATTATAGTCAATCCACTAATTCCCATTATCGCGGTTAAGTAAACTCCAAGGTCAAGATCGTAAAGATTCCTAAATAACCCCGACAATTAATCCAATCTCCTAGTTCATCGTCCACAGAGAAACATGGTATGATGATCGAGGTCATTAGTCTAAATCCAATTTACTCAGGGTTAACGAAGGTTATGCTACCCTATTATCAGGATCCCACCAAGTTCTTATACCATCATGAAAATCTCAAAATCCACCAAAGAGTCTTAGATAATTCCTCAAGGTTACTGATATAATCTCATCAAGTTATTAATCCTACTAATCATGTATCCTCGAAACAATCTTCCCTATGGCATCGTCAGTTTTGGTGCTATCTTAGGATGATAATGTGCTAGTTCACTATGTCCACTAGTTCCATAATGAACCTTGTGATGAGCAAAGGTTATTGAAGCTTAACTAGTTCTCTTGCAATTCCGTAGGTTAAGCTCATGGTTAAGGATTCGAGCTGGGTTATATCGTGAAGTCTCGAAGGGTCTAGGGATGGGTTTCTAATCTTGAGGGTTAAACATAGCTCTGTTGGGTTGCACTTGGTCGAGGAGGCTAGAACAAAAGTCTCCAGTGCTAGTTGGTCTCCGAAGTAGAATCCTTGATGTATCTTGTCTTGCCGGCCTTCAGTTGAGGAGAGAGGGATGAGAGGAAAAAGTAGGATAGATGGGGGGATGCCTAAAGGGGGTTCTATAGTGCAGGTGCAAACAAACAGGTGCCAAAAGGCCACACACAATTCCATTAAGACATGATAGGTGATATAGTCGTGTACAAGCTGCCTAGGGCAAATGTGCTACTTATATCAAAACACAAACAAATAAAAACAAGCAACAAAGAACGTGGTTCCATTTGAACCATCACACGGATTCGACTGCGTATATGGGGGTACACGGCTCATCCTACCCTAGGGGTCCTCGGATTCGGTAGTCGTTCTTGCTTCATCACTCGGAGAGAAAGGCGTTCGGTCTTCAGCTTCTAGGTTCTCCTGGGTGCCAATGGGCATGCGACAGTCGGCTGCTTTTTGGGACACATCCTGTTAATATGTCCAAGTTCACCACACCCATGACATGTGACGGAAGCAAAAAGGTTTCTATTCAGTATTGGGTATTGTCAGGGCCTGACGATGATCCTCTACAAGGTGGATACGGAAATCCATTCCTATGCCTCCTGCGTGGGGTTTGGTTGCGAGCTCTCTGAAGTTCCTTGATTTGCTGCTCCTGATTTGAAATGTGGGCTTGCAGGGCACTGATTTGCTGTTCTTGCTCGACCACCTTCTTATTCTCGAGGCAGTGGAGGTGCAGAAGTGAAGGGAGGTCTTGGCGAGCCTTAAGAAATGCTTCGGTAAGGTGTCGTAGAAGGTAGTCTCCTGCGTTAATGAAGCGGATCTGGTACTTTAGGGTTAGATCCTCGTCTTCTGGAGAAATCATCACTTGATTCAGAGCTCCAAATCCGCTCTTGCTAGGTAGGTAGCGGGTGGCATGTTCTTCTTTCATTTCTGGAAGGAGGTCTCGAATATGGAGGAGTGCTTCGTATGCCACTTGGTGAATGGCTAGGTCTCTTGTTGGCATGGGTGGTCCAACGAAGAACCACCCCTGAGGTGAGGTCTTGGCAGGCACAGAAACCTTGGCGTAGAACTCCTTCTCGAACACATCATTTTCTAGTTCTTGCAGGGTCTACATGGGCAGCAAGGGATAGTGGCATTGTTGGAGGCAATCTCTTAGGAGTGATAGAAATCCTATTGTAAGGAGTCTCAAGGGGGCAACGGCCATCTACAAAAGTTGAATAGGAGGAGTCAATACTGAAAATATCCCTTAGTTTTGGGAAATCTCAGAAAAGAGGCGAGGTATAGGTGGTTTTGAAAATTTGTTTTATCCTAACTAACGACCATGCTAAATAAGGCTTCCTACAGTCAGGATGGCTCTGATACCAGCTCTATGGGGACCCCGACTAATAAGTCGTGATCACCGAATGCGCGTGTACAGTGATCCAAGAGATCAATGGTCACTGAACACACAGAAGCTAAATAACAAGAGTCTTACATCCATACATACCGTCTTACACAAATTATGACCATTATGGTCAAGTCTTACATAGATAAAGCCCCAAGGGATGAATACCAAATAAACATAAGCAGCGGAAGTCTTCATCGATAAGTAGAACCCATGCCATCTGCCTTAACCCTACAGGCATTCTAACTGGGAAACGTCCTAGTTCGCATGTTCGTCTCCAAAGAACTCTTCTCCGAACTCCTGTTCTTCCATGCCTGGCCAATTAATTAACTAGTGGCAAGCCAATGAGTACTTTGAATGTACTCGCATGCAACCCATGATTGGAACAGGGCACAATAATGCAATGATATAGCACCAAGTAGGTAGTTTGTAGAAAGCTAGTTCTGAGTGCAATGACATGATCTATCAACAAGTAAAGTATGCATCATGGGAGTACAAATATTCCTATGGACAAGTTGTAGATATCAACATAAGCATAGTTGGATGCCAATCCAACTTGATCATCGTGTCAAGTCATCCGACTTAACCCAGTTAGCTTCATCAACACACATTCATGTGGTTTGTAAAACTCTGGACGTAGTTTAAGGAGCACCGCCCAAATGTCCTTGACCGTGGACACGGCTATTCGAATAGTTTTACACTCTGCAGAGGTTGCACACTTTACCCACAAGATCCGGGGAACTTCCGTGTCATCCACGACCCGTGGTACCTAAGTACCCGGGGTAAGTACCCGATCACTATCTTTCCCTAGGCGACAGTAACATAGAGTCCACTCGATTGGTAGTAACCCCCGTGCCCAACATTTCACATCTTAAATTGTGGAGCCTCACTCCCATATTCATCACATACCACTAGCACAGGGTACCAACGGTGTGTCTGGTGCCCTGTGAAAACAGTCAAGGCCGCCCTACCGGGCACGACCCCGTCCCGAGAGAGAGCACCAACTCTCCCCCATCACTAGTAATGCGGCCTCCAAGCTAGTATCGGCCTAGGTAATCAATAATGCCCTTGCCCATATAAGGGTAGAGTGGTTGCGCATGTAAGGTCGGGACAATCAACAAATCTTAAATCTAATCCATTTTCGAAAACACTCCCACACAACTTGCTCTAGTATACCACTTCTTTATCAAGCGGTAACCTAGCTCACTATCTCCCTCGGGCATTAGTGGCACCCGACGGGTTTTTTGAAAAGCCCTTGAAAACAACTTGGTTTCCTTCACCATGCATATCCCCATCCCATTTGCGTAGCAGCTACTTAGCATCCTTACTACACCCACTCGCATAACCCTCATAGAAAGGTAGGGTCATGCATCATGCAAGTGTCAACGAGAAAAGCAATGGAGGCAGACCACCTTAAGTGGTGACCGCATCATCATGACTTCGATGCAAGCAATAAAAGTGCCATATGACATGCATAAAAAGGGTTTCTTAGACATGGTCAAAGGGCTGCTTGCCTGGCTCCGTAAAGTCTTCTGGGTTTTCAGAGTCTTTTGGTCGAACTCCTTCATCAGCAATGCAATCTATCGTTGCAAGAATAATAACGAGAAAAATAAGGCAATACCAAAAGACAAAATCAAATGCTCAGAAAAATGTCAACTTATTTTTGTTAAATGCTAGGAGGAAATCTAAGAAGGGGAAAATTCCTAGTTCTGGATTTAGAGTTGTAGAATAGGAGAAATGGATTTTCAGAGGGGAATATAAATGCTCAAATTTGAATTTGAATTTGAATAGTGCAGAAAAGTTTTATGGATATTTATGAAAGTTACACCATTAAATAGGTGCGATTTTTAGAAGAATATTGGAGTTGGAATTATTGCATTTGGACTATAATTTAATCCCGTGGAATTATTACAAGTTTCTGAGAAAAAGAAAAGAAGAAGTAGCATTGTGCAACTGGGCCTATTTGGCCACAGTGCAGCAGGCCCAGGGGGAATCCAGCTCGCGCGAGGCTGCCACGTCGAAGGTGTATTTGGGAAATACGGCTCTAGCCGATGCAGCGAATCGGTGTGCGCGCACGTGTGTTTTAAACCTGACGTGTGAGACCCACACGTCAGGAATTGAGGCTGACGGATGGCCCCACAGCCGTCGCCACCAACCTCAGGCCAGAGAGGGCGGCAATCTCACCAGCGCCTCTGTGGTAGACAGCATGGGGATCTGATGGCACCGACGTGCTCAGGACGGAGTCGCCGTTCGGGTGGAGGTGGATTTGGTCGCCGGGGTGCAGGGGTTCGCTGGCGACGAGGAAGCCGGTGGCAGAGCTTCAGGAGGTGCTTGCCCCAAATGATTCCGGCTGCAATAGAGAGGGGAAATAGAGGGTAAATGGTTAGGAAGGTGTGGCGGTTCCAGATCGAGAGATAGAAGAGGCGGAGAGAGCCTGTACCTCGAGATCGATGGCGACCCGAGGAGGCGGAGCTCGAGCTCGATCTCAAGCTCGGGGGCTTCTGGAGATGAACTGGGGGTGCAGGGGGCCTATTTGGAGTGGGAGAGGACGAGTGGTGAGGATAGGAGGGCGCGGGAAGGCCTTTAAATAGGCGGGCGACGGTCCACCAAGGACTCATGTGCCGGCGAGCTTGTTGCCGTCGCTACGGGTCACGGGGGGTCGCTGCGAGCTGTCGGGGGTGCTCGTGGGGTTGGTCTAGGACGAGGGAAGTGAAGAGAAATAAAGGAGCAAGGGGCCAGGGGCACCTCGCGTGTGAGCACGCTCACTGGTGCACTCGGGCGGTGGCGCGCGTGCGAGCTGGGGCGAGAGGAGGGAGAAGGAGGAGGGGGACCAGGCCGTGGCGTGTTGCAGACGCCGAGGAGCATCGTCGGGTGCACTGGGGAGGCCCGAGGTGGCCGGAGGTGCTTGGCAGGGGGCGGCTACAGTGCGGGAGCGCACTGTAGCGTGCTCCATAGAGCCCAAATAGCCGGCATGGCCATTTTCTATGCAATGTGGGCGCGGCCAAAGGTGTCTGGTAGATCTAGGGGGAAGTAAAGAAGTGGGCTATGGACTTGGATGCCCTGGGTGCCACTGGAGTGAGGAGGGAGGTGAGGAAGAGGGGTGCAAGGGCTGTCCAGGGAGGTAAAAGAGGTGGTTTCACCCCTCAATTATTGATCTGAGACGCAGCCATTGTTACTGGAGGTAGAAGAGGTCTAGGAGGGGCTGTGGTAAAAAGTAGAACTCCTAGAGATTAGTGGAAGGGGTCAAAATAGGGGTTTTAGTAAAATGGCAGAAGGTGTTTGTTGCTGGTTTGGGCAAGAATATGAACTCCTCTTGTCATGAGACTTGATAGGGTCAAATGGCATGAGATAATAATAGGTTCCACCAATATTGAGTCCATTTGGACAAAGTTTCCAATGCAAGTTTTGTAAAATCAACATAAATGAGTTTTCCAAGATCTAGACATGCAAAACTATTCTCCTTGATGCACCACTTGGTGTAGTGTCATCATTTAGAGTTTAGAACATGCCCACAAAGGTTGAGAGCAAAAGGAGAAAGTTGACAATGTAAAGTTGTTCAGATTTGATTTTGGACAGAGAGGGTTTTGAGGCACTTTGATCAAGATATCATTTTCTCCAACTTGTGCCATTTGGTCTAGATATATAATTGGACCATTGGAGCATGTGCACGAAGTTTGAGAACATTTGGACATGTTTGGCAATGTAGAGTTGCTCAAACTTCAAAATGGACAGAAATGGTATTGAGGGGATTTGGTGATGTTATGTTGTTCTCTAAGACATGAGGCTTGGCAAGATCATCCAATATGTCTTATCTGACATGCTAGAATTTTCTTGGAATTTTTAGAGAATATTTCCTTTGTAAATATTTCAAAAGCTTGAAATATGCAGAAAGGGTTTTTGAGGGGTTTGATCAATATTTTGAACATGACCATGTGTTGAAACTCTTATATATAGACAATATATGTCCACTGAGTTTCCCTAAATTTTCACAAATATTTTTAAAGCGTTAAAATAATTTTAACCTATTAAAGACCATTTCTGGCCTAAAGAAAAAGCCCTTAAATAAAATAGCAAAATAACTTTTAAAATTATATTTTGTGGTTTTGGGGAGTCCTATACTTAATAGGAGTCAAACATACTCTTTGAAAGATTTTTCATACCCCAAATCAAGTACTTGTAGTGCAAACCTCAATTTAGGGGTTTTTGGAAAACTAAATTTAGAAAATGCTTGTTGGAAAAATTATTTTTGTAAGAAAATTCTTTATTGTACTATACACATGGCATGATCATTGGGGCAAAAGTTTGGAGCAAGGAAATGAAGTATATAAGGTGGAGTTGTGTTGACTTTAAAGAGCACTTGGAAATCACACAGACAAAACCAGTTCAAATAAAAAGCCAAATAATGCAAAAAAATTTGCCAAACCACATTTTATCAAGATCTACTAGCTTAAGTGTCGTGGCATGAAAATCAGGGTGTGACATTGAAGAACAAGATGAGGAAGCCCAAGTGCTCAGAAAATTGAAGCTAAAGATACCTGATCATGATGACAATCATCCAGTAGTTGAGAATATGAAGGAGAGAAAAGATGCATGTATCAGATTGTGGAGACAAGCAGATCCCTATGATGTGAGGAGAAGAACTACCATGGACTACAGGTCTCACACCAAGGAACAGCGGGACTTCTATGAGACTGTGCTCCTAGATAAGAAGCCCATTGTGTGTGACATGAAGTGGGTGGACTGGAAATACATTGATGCCAATGAAGACCATTTTCCAGGAGTGCATGAGAGCTTCATACTCAATGGAGTTGACACTTTTGTGGGTCAGAAATTGAGCAAGTGGAATGATGATCTTATCATGCAGTTCTATTGAACAACTCACTTCTACCCTGATAGCAAGATTGTTTGGATGTCTGAAGGTACTAGGTACCAGTCTTCTATTGCTTAGTGGGCCAAGCTCACTAATGCCCCTAAAGAAGCTGAGAGATAAATTGATGTCTATGCTGAGTGCAAGAAGGACCACAACTCCATGGCCAACATGTACAAGGAGATTCCTGACAAGGCCTTGGAGACACATAAGCTAGGCTCAGTGTACTATCTGATGTCAGGACTGGCCACCATGAACACCATTTTGAGGCACACCTTGTTGCCCAAATCAGGAGATCACAGGATGATCAGAGGCCACTCCATCAAATTGCTTCAGCTATTTCATCTTCCCCAGAAGTTTAAAGTGATGAGTTTGATTATTGAGACCATCAAGAGAACATCTGCTGACCAGAAAAGATCATGTGGGTATGCTCCACACATCCAGATGCTGATTAACTCCAAGTTGAGAAAAGGTGTGTATTTGTTGGACAAAAAGCACCTTCCCTTGAGGCCTGACTTTGAGGACAACACAGTTGTCATGAATGCTGAAGATCCCACATCAGTAGAGGCTCAAGAGAAGAGGCAGAAAGCAAAAGCTGAGAAGGCAGCCAAGATGCCAACTGCTTCACAGGTTTTCCTCAAGTCAAAGCAAGATCAACTTGGATATATTATTCAAGCCACTTTGAGGATTGAGAAGGGATTGGCCACCCTGACTCAGAATCAAGAAAGCCTGGAAAGGATCATTAAAACAAAGTTCTATGATCTTGACTTGAAGGTGACAGCAATGCAAACAACAGTTGAGCAGCTCCAAGAAGAAGCTGAAGAGAGGAAACGAAAAGCAACCACAAAAGTGTATCAGAGAGTGCCTAGGGCACAGAGATATGCAGTAGTGCCAGTGACAAACACAAAAGATCCACAACTTCAGTTACCCCTCTGGTTGCAACTCCACCAGCTCCATCAACTTCAACAGATGCATTCGTCCTTGGAGTCCTCTCCGTGCCACCTCCCTAAGATCAAGCTTAGAGAGTCGCATGGCACTACGCATTTTGAAGCTTTTTGGTAACTTGTTGCCAAAGGGGGAGAAAGTGTATAGATCATAGGCTTCGAGAGAGAGTGTGTGCTTTGCTTCTTTTGGTACTTACTTGCTTGCTTGGTTGATACTTTGTGGTTATGTGTGTGAGATACTTGTATGGTCATGTGTTTGATCATATCATACTTAATGATTGTGCTTGAATGATGATATTCTCTATCTCTCATGTATGATCATTCACTTTGCCTCGGTAATGAGTACATGTTCCTCTTTCTATCTTTCTGAGCGCTCCATCAAGATGTATGTGACATGGAAGAGTAACCCATGATCCTAATTGTTTGTGCATTTGCATTCAAAAGAAAATCTTAAATAATGCACAAATTTAGGGGGAGCTCTTGCTTACCACATACTTCTCAAAGCGTCGATTTATTTCATTCTTATTATCATTTGTCGAAGCTTTGATCTATATGTTGTCATCAATTACCAAAAAGGGGGAGATTGAAAGTGCAACTAATAACTGGGTGGTTTTGGTAATTCTTAACAACATATAGCTCATTGAACTAATACTCTTTCAAGATGATCATTTCAGAAAGTTCAATGATTGGCATGGCACGGACTAGAGATGTGGACCACTCAAAATGCTAAGGACACATATTGGCAACAAGCTCAAGACTCTACATTTTCATTTTAGTGATCGAAGATCACATTGAGTCCATAGGAAAGCCAATACTATTAAAAGGGGAGGAGGTGTTACTTAATGGCTTGCTTGCTCAAGATGCTTAGTGATATGCCCCACAAACCCTCAATCACTTTCTCATTTTCACATATGTCCTCAACCTAATGTTAAACTCGGCCCCGCCGATTTTATCTATCCGGGGCCATCAAGTTCATTTGACATAGCCACTGCCACAAACCCTAATCACTTCGGTTTAACCGATAGGGATCTCGGTCTCACCGAGATGGGATTGCAAACTCTCTATTTCCCTTCGTAACATTTCGGTCTCACTGAAATGAGTGATCGGTCCCATCGAGTTCGCAATGCAACCTTCCTGTTTCCTTTTTGTAACGTTTCGGTCTCACCGAAATGAGTGATCGGTCCCACCGAGTCTGCCTGACCAACTCTATGTTTGCCTATTACTAAAATCGGTCCCACCAAGTTCATGTGATCAGTCTCACCAAGATCAAGTTATGCCATAACCCTAGCACATCGGTCCTACTGAGTTGATCATGTTGGTCCCACCGAAAAGCCTAACATTCACATTTTGAACTGCATCGGTCTGAGCGAGTTTCACTATTCGATCTCACCGAGTTTGGGAATCTGTGTGTAACGGTTAGATTTTGTGTGGAGGCTATATATACCCCTTCACCCACTCTTAATTCGTGGAGAGAGCCACCAGAACGTGCCTACACTTCCAACATTCATTTTCTGAGAGAGAACCACCTACTCATGTGTTGAGACCAAGACATTCCATTCCAACGACAAAAATATTGATCTCTAGCCTTCCCCAAGTTGCTTTCCACTCAAATCATCTTTCCACCATAACCAAATCTATGAGAGAGAGTTGAGTGTTGGGGAGACTATCATTTGAAGCACAAGAGCAAGGAGTTCATCATCAACACACCATCTATTACCCTTTGGAGAGTGGTGTCTCCTAGATTTGTTAGGTGTAACTTGGGAGCCTCCATCAAGATTGTGGAGTTGAACCAAGGAGTTTTTAAGGGCAAGGAGATCGCCTACTTCGTGAAGATCTACCCAAGTGAGGCAAGTCCTTCGTGGGTGATGGCCATGGTGGGATAGACAAGGTTGCTTCTTAGTGGACTCATCATGGGTGGAGCCCTCTATGGACACACACAGTAGTTACCCTTCGTTGGTTGAAGTCTCCATCAACGCGGATGTACGATAGCACCACCTATCGGAACCACGCCAAAAATCTCCGTGTCTACATTGTGTTTGCTCCCTCCAAACTCCTCAACTTTACCTTCATATGCAATGATTTACATTCCGCTACTATACTCTTAGAATTGCATGTGTAGGTTGATTGCTTGACTAGTGCTAAGTTGCTAAAATCTGCCAAGAAATAAAATTCGGAAAAGTCTAGGTTTCTATTTGGTCAAGTAGTCTAATCACCCTCCTCTAGACATACTTTCGATCCTACATCAATGACGGGGAAATATCTTGAATGCTATGCAAAGAAAATAGATAGACAACACAATAAGTTCTGTTGGCACATTAAGTTGACGTACAACCCTTTCTAAAAGAAGTCTGGGTACAAAAATAGAACATGTCACAATCAAATGTACTGGCACATCAGTGCTTCACACCGATTGCTCGGATTTAACTAGTATCTGACAAGATTTAGTTGTTACCTCAAATTAGAGCACATCCAGGCAGCCAGCCCTGCCTCTTCTCCCAAAGAAGTAGTGGCCTCCACCGCGCGATGGAGTAGGACCTATGCCATCCATCATTTCGGGCAACACGGGGAAAGTCTGACGTGGACTCCTGTAATGGACTTCGTTGACGGACCCTGCCACCAATGGCGGCGGCAGGACTTTGGTTGATGGATTGACCACTTATTTGACATGCACGAACACTAGATATAGGTACATCCCTAACGTGGTCCGCGGTGGCCTTGGTGGCGAGGAATAGTACAACCCCGGTTCCTGCACCGGTATCTCAACACCAATCACCTTCGGTATGGTGGGCGGCTTCTTCATCCATGCCATAACCATTAGAGCCCAGCTGTCTGGAGGAACAAACATACTTACGAGCTTACCTCCAAGGTCGTTGATAAGCTCATTCATGGAACCGCTGTTCCAAGCACGTCGAGGCATTCCATGGAAGGTAAGCTTTGTTGAAAAATCAAGCTCTGAGGGAACCGAGCCCCATCATGGGTGCCACCGATCAAAGCTCACCAGTGCACCATCGCAGAACAAATGCCAAGAAGTTTCAAACACACGATTGCGGTCGAAAGTTGTCCGGAACCTGACGAAGAAATCAGCCGGTGGCGGACAGACTTCAATGAGAAAGTCACTCATTTGGATGCTTAGTGTACTATCTAACAAGGTCATCCGGCAAGACGGGAGCCGGTTGCCGTTGATGGTTACCATCAACACTTTTCTTGCGACTGTTGAGCGACAACACGCAATGCCTGAAGGCAGGACGGACCTCAGGATCTCTGGCTCGGAAATCTGCGTTGACCGGTGATGTGTACTACACAACCTTCTTCTTGTAGACGTTGTTGGACCTCCGAGTGCAGAGGTTTGTAGGACAGTAGCAAATTTCCCTCAAGTGGATGACCTAAGGTTTATCAATCCGTGGAAGGCGCAGGATGAAGATGGTCTCTCTCAAACAACCCTGCAACCAAATAACAGAGAGTCTCCTATGTCCCCAACACACCCAATACAATGGCAAATTGTATAGGTGCACTAGTTCGGCGAAGAGATGGTGATACAAGTGCAATATGGATGGTACATATAGGTTTTTGTAATCTGAAAATATAAAAACAGCAAGGTAACTAATGATAAAAGTGAGCGTAAACGGTATTTCTATGCTAGGAAACAAGGCCTAGGGTTCATACTTTCACTAGTGCAAGTTCTCTCAACAATAATAACATAATTGGATCATATAATTATCCCTCAACATGCAACAAAGAGTCACTCCAAAGTCACTAATAGAGGAGAACAAACGAAGTGATTATTGTAGGGTACGAAACCACCTCAAAGTTATCCTTTCTGATCGATCTATTCAAGAGTCTGTAGTAAAATAACACGAAGCTATTCTTTCCGTTCAATCTATCCTAGAGTTCGTACTAGAATAAAACCTTAAGACACAAATAAACCAAAACCCTAATGTCACCTAGATACTCCAATGTCACCTCAAGTATCTGTGGGTATGATTATATGATATGCACCACACAATCTCAGATTTATCTACTCAACCAACACAAAGAACTTCAAAGAGTGCCCCAAAGTTTCTACCGGAGAGTCAGGATGAAAATGTGTGCCAACCCCTATGCATAAGCTCATTGAACCCGCAAGTTGATCACCAAAACATACATCAAGTAGATCACGTGAATATCCCATTGTCACCATAGATAAGCACGGCAAGACATACAATAAGTGTTCTCAAATCCTTAAAGACTCAATCCGACAAGACAACTTCAAGGGGAAAAATCAGTTCATCACAAGAGAGTAGAGAGGGAGAAACATCATAAGATCCAACTATAATAGCAAAGCTCGCGATACATCAAGATCGTACCACCTCAAGAACAGGAGAGAGAGAGAGAGATCAAGCACATAGCTACTGGTACATACCCTCAGCCCCGAGGGTGAACTACTCCCTCCTCGTCATGGAGAGCGACGGGATGATGAAGATGGCCACCGGTGAGGGATACCCCTCCGGCAGGGTGCCAGAAAAGGGTCTCGATTGGTTTTTGGTCGCTACAGAGGCTTGCGGCGGCGGAACTCCCGATCTATGGTGCTCCTCGATGTTTTTAGGGTATATGGACATATATAGGCAAAAGAAGTTGGTCAGGGGAGCCTCGAGGGGCCCACGAGGGTGGGGGCGCGCCCAGGGGGTAGGGCGCGCCTCACTGCCTCGTGGCCACCTCGAAGCTTCCCTGACGTCCACTCCAAGTCTCCTGGATTGCTTCCTTTCCAAAAATAACTCTCTCGAAGGTTTCATTCCGTTTGGACTCCGTTTGATATTCATTTTCTTCGAAACACTGAAATAGGCAAGATAACAAAAATTTGGCTGTGCCTCCAGTTAATAGGTTAGTCCCAAAAATGATATAAAAGTGTAAAGTAAAGCCCATAAACATCCAAAACGGGTAATACAATAGCATGGAACAATAATAAATTATAGATACGTTGGAGACGTATCAACCGGCGACATGATAGTGCGCTTGAGTACAGGGAGTACAGGAGGGGAATTTGGGGGAACTGGAGTAGGAATCGAGATTCCAGACATGGGGGAGGGGCGGGAGATTGGGGATGAAAAGGTAGCATGAATTTCGAACACGTGCCAATATGCTCTAAGCGGGCAAGCGCACAAAAACACCGGTGGCGCCCACATGTCAGCCTAAGATTCCTTATTATTTCTTTTTTTGAGAGCCCGAACTTTTTTCGAGGATCTTTTGAGAGCTCAGCCTAAGAGTCATAATTGACATGTTTGGCATTGCGTTACTACTCGGCCCATATTCAAAGACACCTCACTGGCCCAAACAAGTGTACATCATCGAAAAGACACTGAGCTCAAATTATAACTTGAAAAAGGAGATATACTCTGAACACTGGAGAATGGTGATGCCCTCATTTAGCCTACCAGCAGTTCGAGACAATAAACAGTTCGAAACAATGATATATACAACATTCAAACACTAATTAGTGACTACTACTGACATAAACAGCAAGACATGATGGTTCATAAGAAGTCTTGCTACACCAGCAAAATGCACCCATCTGCAACGCTCAGACTCTCATGATCCAGACGAGAATGACATTCTAAATAGAGACAACTATTACATAGTAAGAGTGACATAGACGAGGATGACCAAATGACAAGGAATGTGCATAACAAAAGAGAGAACTACCCATCCAGAACAAGCAGCAAAGACAACAAGTCATTTGAAGAGGGATGATCCAACACCATCATAATTTGCAGCCCCGCTTCATCCACCAGTGATTCAGAGACACCAGTACTCCACCCTTTGGACGCAACTGCCCAATTACCTATCAACCTGAAGGCTTCAACCACATCACTACCGATCGGACTTGAGACATCCAAGGATCAAAGTTAATCCAGATGCCTGTGTCATTCTCACCTTGTTTTGGCTGCAGGTTGTATTGTTGACAATCAGGGGAGTTTGCTCCCGAAGACCTAGGGCTCACCGTGTAGACACAGTTTTCCATTGCAAACAGAGCCTCTCTGCCATCAAGGTCCTTCCCAACGGTGGTCTCCTGGTTAATCGGATAATTGAGTCCGAGAAACAGAGAGTGTGAACCAAGGCTATTTACCCGCCTCCAACTCAAAAATCCCGAAGGCTCCAACAAGCTGGTATCCTACTCATAGACGTAGCAGCCACTGTCCGGATACTCACGTATTTCATGGTGCTTGTACACAGTGGGGTTTTTGCAATATAACTTTTCCGGCTCATGTGTGCGAATGATCATCATTCATTTGCCATCATCTGATCAAGTGAGGAACCAGTTGTGCTTCCCCGTTTTTGGAAAAGGTGGTGTGATTACAAAGGGCAGTAATTGTAGGGACACTACATCATATAAAAAAGGACAGGCATTGTTAATGTAAGATCAGCATTTTTTAGAGTATGAGTAGGATAATGCAAGAAACAACGTTGATATGTCCCTGTTGGAACTAAGAGGAAAATATAGGGAAATGTATACTGGTTTCAAAAATATAGAAGTGCCATGCATGGTTATACTCATGTTATCTCGCAATCAATTCTTCATAGGAAACTACCATGTCATGCATGTTATGTAATCATGTTCTGTCCTCACAAACAAATTCTTCAAGGAAACTAACAGACCATGCATTGTTATATACTCTTGTTCTATGGGCAAAATTTTTGTGAGGATATTATTCTAGCCATTGACCGCTGAAGGGAAAATATAGGTATGTACACATGGTAAGCATTACATGATTTCACTACTTCCAAATATAGAGTTCTCCATATGCACATTTACTTCCCTAATGTATGCTTAGTTGAAACCAACAGTGTGATGCATGTTTCTACATCACAAAAATGATGAAACTAACATGGCTATTAATACACACTCATATTTAGTAGTATATAGATTACTAATAAAATAAGGAGAATATTCATGTCTTACTAACCGTTTGATTATTCAAGTGTACAAATTGGTTGTAATGACATGGTCACAATTGCATGAATTAACTCATTCCAAATATAGCTGATTTACATGTCTCTAAAACATTGCCATAGTTCTACTCAAATTCTGCTCAAACAGGGATATGCCAATCATCACAAAAAGTTCAAACAGTGTCATGGCGTTATCATTAACATTAGACTAAAACAACTTACACACACCGTCTCAACAATACGTGGTGCCATCTGCTTTGTCGATCGCGTAGATGATACCATTGTGTTCAATAGCATCACAGAAGTGTGTATCAACTTTGATGATCCACTGCGAGCTGAGTTGTCTCCAGCTAAAGAAGGCACCGACGTAAAGATAGGCGAGTCCATGGTCGAACAAGGCAATTAGCTTGAAGTCTGTGTAATCTGCATGTCGTGTGGGCACTTGGCAGATTACAATCTTCTACAAAACAAGGTCCATCCAACTGACATGGTAATCTAGATGACTTGTACCGCGACAGTAAAACCCTATATAATCAAACAGAGGAAGTATAATCTCATGGGAGGTCTGGAAGTTCACGAGCACCAAAATTTCTCCCGTATTCTCTAACGGCAGCCATCTAGTGGGAGTTCATGGTGACCCAGTACATACCTGCCAAGAAGTTTCTAGCGATGGTGATTGAATCAAAGTAGATGGAAATGATGTACGGCGACCCAATACATACCTGCAAAGAAGTTTTAGCTAATGGAGGTCGGATTTAAGTCGAGGGGCATCATGTACGCCTCTGTATCATGGTGAGCAAATCTCACAAGACTAGATAGCAGCAAGCAGGGTGTCTTGAAAAGCTTAGGCCTCGCTTCAACGATGGTCGCGTGCATGTCCCTCGAGCATGCAGCCAGCCGCATGGCGCTCAACATATCCATACATGAACAACAGAGGTTGAGGATGTCACTGGGAGATTGCTCCAATCGCGGCTCATATGGATGTTAGGCGGTTTGTGTTCGGCCATGGTGGAGTTTGGAAGGTGGGGTTTTGGGGGGCCTGATTTATGGGGGACAAGGCTATCGGTGCTTGAGCGGCTAGCGAGGGAATAGTGGTATTGGGGGAGGTGAGCGAGGCGAGGGTACACGGGGGCACAGTGAGATGGAGGTGGAGATGGAGATGGAGATGGAGATGGAGATGGAGTGGTGCTAGGGGAGAGGGAGACGAGGCGAGGCATGCTAATGTGCTATAAAGCAGCGGTGACAGACTGCACAATGCACAAGGTGAGGCTGACTTTGGTAACCTGAACACGCCGCCTGGACTAGTGTCAGGCTCAGGGTCTTGTCACTTCACTGCAAAGACCGGATGGATAATATTTTGACCATCAAGTGTACCACAGTTGTACTACTACTACTACTAGTAGGAACATGAGTACTCCAGTACTGTATAGCGGAAATAGGTCTCCCGTGCTAGCATGCCTCTGGGTTCACTTCATCCTCCAGGTATCATCCATATTGCAAGCAGAACCAAATTCTTCTGTATGCGGAAGCACGAAGAAGGGCTTTTTTTTCTTTTTTGAGGATAACCATGTATTCCTTAACAAGAGAATGTTGTGTCTATCACGCACGCGCCAATATCCATCCGAACAAGCTACGACACATTTTTTATATCAGTTTGCATAGGTCCCACCTGTCAAGAGGGGTGCAGAAATAAAAGGGAATCATAAAATGTCTCGCCATGGTGATTCAAAAGAGTGACCTTAACTAGCCAGTGGCACAGGTAGCGCTAGAAGGATGGGCACGTACACGGACAGGTACCACTCCTCCGTCTACCTGCATAGCCTTTTCGTTTAGTCTACCTAGCCGTCTAATCCACTGCCTGCAGGCCACTTCTCCCACTTACTTCTCCATCAGGAACCGATTTTCCTCGGCTTCTTCACCTCTCCTTCATCTTCATTTGCATCCAAACCCCACTGCATTCACATTGTTTTAACCTCTTCACGTACTTCTGGAGTAATTTTGAAGCCCCTTTAAATAATCTTCTCTTCAGTTAGACTAGCCATCTAATCCTAATTCTCCAAACTATAGCCCTCCGGTCCAGCGGTTCCAAATGGCGAAAGAGATCCAGATGCAGGTTTTTAGCGTCCAACATGCCCTCGTCGAAGGCTCGTTAAGCATATTTGCCACCGTCACCGACCACCCAAGGGTTCTTCAGAAATGGATCAACAATGTATCCAACTCCCTCCAAAAGGTAGAGATGAAGGTCATCGGTCTCGACGCAGAGTACACGGAGCGTGCCACTGGGAAGATCCAACACGCCGCTATCCTTCAGATGTGCCTCGACGATGATGTTTTGGAGTACCACATCATACACACGCCCTCCATACCAGGTGAGCTCCATGATTTCTTATCTTGGGAGGATATATACTTCTGTGGGGCAGCCATCGAAGGGGACAAACAGAAGCTGGCACCGTACAACCTTGATTTGAAAAGCATAGCTGGCGTACAAATAAGAACCAAAATTCATGTAGAAGATTGTGATAAACAGACACCATCCCTATTCGATGTAGAAAATTTTGTGCTCGGTACAAATCTTCAGAAGGGTGATGAGACGCTCGCATTAAGGTCGTTAGGATGGGACAATTATCCCTTGATGTATGAGTGGATAAAATATGCTGCCCTCGATGCCCGTGTGAGTTTTGAAATAGCTGCAAGGTCCGAAAGCTTGTTACGAAGCCGTCTCGCCATTATGGATGGTTTAGCTATTTCCTCTCTTGTAAAAAATTTATTTCATCTCTGTGTATATTGATATAGATGAACTATTTCGATGGTGTGCATGTCTTGGAACAAGTAGCAGCGTAGGTCCGCTTGACTATAAGGAACTATTTATCCGCCTAGCTTTCTCTACTACTCCTTCCATTGATTGGTATGCAATGCATGTGTCAGTAGACATGACAGCTTGTCCATCGAAGTCCAACTATGGTGACCATCACGTTTCATACACTCCCACTCACGATTCCCATGATGCTGCTCCAACCCACGGCACCACGTCCCCCGACGTGCACCTCACCCCTCTCGGACGCACTGCCCCTTTGCCTTTGTGTGCATGACATGTGGGCCAGCTGAAATGCAGTGAGCGTCGAGGTTCTACCACAGCCATACATGATTCCCATGATGCCGCTCGAACCCATGACACAATGCGTCCCCTGACCTGTGGCTCACCCCTCTCGGCTCCACCGCCCCTCTACCTTTGGGAGCATGACATGTGGAGCAGCCACCTATCGGGTCCACTGAAGCTCAGTCTCGTGGGCCCTGAGAGGGAAATGTAACTCCTGCACCAGGCCTTGTGGTACTACCGCTGCACGAACTCGTGCCAAACTCGAGATTTGTTTCTTACTAGAAAGATGCCCGTGCATTGCACGGAAAATCAAGATGCATTTGTATGAGTAGTTTATCTTATGGGAGAAAAGGATGAATGAGGGAAGGCCTTATTTGCAAATGTGGAGAGTGTGGGTATAATTTTGCAAAATCGCCATGGTTTCCTTCCATGGACATCTAAGCCTCATAACACCCCAACGTCCAGTTGTGCGACCCTCGCCACAGCTAGGCCACCACCGGCCGGTTCAACTCGAACGAGTGACTCGCGAACGCCACCATGACAACGGCGAGCTGGGCATCTCGAACCACATTGATGTCGCTTCCCCGTAGCCAACCTACGCTGGCTCGTGGCCGCATGTTGTTGAGACACACGTCAATGTACGATGGCAGGAATGCCTCCAGGCTCACTGGCTCAACTAGGTAGAGTACATCACGGTCGCAAACTGGTATCCATTGAGCAGGTTCCTCCCGCCCACGAGCACACGCCTATACGTATCCAACATTCCAGCCTCGTCGCTGAGTGGTACATCCTCGTGATGGTGCAAGCGGTCGGAATCTCGAGCCCAAGTCGAGCTATGTGCCCCAGGTAGATCACTGGCTCCCGCCCGAGCTCCCACCTGAGCCTGCAACTGCTGCCTCTACTCCGCCTACTTCTTGTGACCCGGTCGTCGTTGCCGTCACACCACGGATGATCGGGAGCAGCACTCTGCCACTCATCCAGAGCGCAAGCTAGTAAACATCGTGTGGCACGTCACAACAGTCAAGCACCTCAACATGCATCGGCCGGGCAGAGACTTTTCTTGGCCACGAGCTCCATGGTCTTTTCCAAGATCGGTGTGGTACTGTACTCGAACATGCGGGTAAAGTATTACTGGAGCAGCTGCATGTGCATGGCCCAGACGCCAATGTTGGCATGGAGGAGGTGGTACTCACTGGTGCCGCAGCGTGCTACATGGCTTAGGCAGGCACCTGTTGTGACGCTCTGGCGTTGGCACCAGCATTGTCAACGCAGCTGATGATCCGGAGGAGGACGAGCAGGAAAGGAAAGGGCCTTGCATGGATGTACAGATTCATGCAGGAAATTATTTCCTGGAAATACGACCTTTGTTTACCTTTCTTTGAGGCTATAGATGACCCACACGAGGAAATCTATTATAACCGTTGGATGAAAATTAGTGGCGCGGGAGTACGGATCGGAGCATGGGAGGGGAGCAGGCAAGCCTCATCCGCCAACCTGCGCCTCACCCATCTCGGTCCCACCACCGCCCGGCTTTCATGAGAATGACATGTGGGCCAGCCGCATTTAAGGTCCACATGTCATTGACTCATAGGACGGTGCACTAAGCCACTGAAGTTCGGTCCCGTGGGCCCCGAGAGGGAAATGTAACACCTGCGCCAGGTCTTGTGGTGCTCCCACGATACGAACTCGTGCCAAACCCGGAATTTGTCTCTTACTACTACCAATGTGCCGGCCAGTGTGTTGCAATGGATCCAAAGTATCTATTTAGTGGAGTGCACTCTAAACACATTATCTATTTATTTTTCAACCTCTTAAAAGCATTGGGTTGATTCTACGATTATGTAAGAGTCGATATGGATCTTATAATGTCCACCAAATGGAGGATAACGAGGCTAACATGTGCAGTGATGCTACATAATCAACTAACTATGAAAGTAAGTATGGTCATACAGGGCAAGAGGTACTCACAAAAGCAATGCAGTGTGTAGTATAGTGGCGAGATAGTGTGGTCCCATGAGAATGAATGTTCTTCTGCAAACAGTTTTCATACAAGTGAGACATTAAGGCACATGCAGAAATGTAGTCCAAATTGTGATGTGATATCATAGACAATACCTTACGCTGCAGACGAGACCAATGTGTACCAAGATTATTCCAGTCACTGTCAACTAATTTAGCACCAAAGACTTTACAAAAATTTCGTTTAGAGGCTTCCCATCAAAGTGCGCTTGCCTCAGGTAGGAAAGATACTTCATCAACGAGTGCTTGAAAAGCGCAACCAACCCTTGCTCGTCTTGGCTATCCAGTTTGGTCCTTGCCTATTTAAAAGAATGAAATCTTGTTTCTTCTGTGAGCAGAAACATATGCAGTAATTACCATGAATAACATTATTACAATACTTACACGTAAGTTGCGGAGGAAGATTGGAAATTGTTATTTGTTTGTGGTATAATCTTTCCATGAAGGAAAGATGCGCATAAAATTCCTGACAACAATATAACCTTCATCTTCTAAACTGGGAAGTGATGTCGCTTGAAGCTACATCGGTATTTCCCCAAAGAGGAAGGGATGATGCAACACAGCAGTGGTAGGTATTCCCCTCAGACATAAACAAAGGTTATCGAACCAGTAGGAGAACCAAGCAACACAACGTAAACAACCCCTACACACAAAGAACAACACCTCGCAACCCGACGTGTTAAAGGGGTTGTCAATCCCTTTCGGGGTACAGTGCCTCAAGATAGGCAAAGGAAATGAGGTAAATTTGTAGATGGGATAAATAGATGACGGAACAAATAAATCGCAGCAAGGTATTTTTGTATTTTTTGGTTTAATAGATCTAAAAATAAACGTAAGCAAAAAGTAGATCGCAAGGCAAATATATGAGAAAGAAGACCCAGGGCCCGTAGGTTTCACCAGTGGCTTCTCTCGAGAAAAATAGCAAATGGTGGGTGAACAAATTACTGTTGGGAAATTGATAGAACTTCAAATAATCATGACGATATCAAGGCAATGATCATTACATAGGCATCACGTCTAAGATTAGTAGATCGACTCCTGCCTGCATCTACTACTATTACTCCACACATCGACCGCTATCCAGCATGCATCTAGTGTACTAAGTTTATGGAAAAACGGAGTAATGCAATAAGAACGATGACATGATGTAGACAAGATCTGTTTACCTATTGTGGCAGATATGGATACCGTCTTTTTATCCTTAGTAGCAATGATACATACGTGTCGGTTCCTTTTCTGTCACTATGATCAAGCACCGTAAGATCGAACCCACTATAGGGCACCTCTTCCCATTGCAAAATAAATAGATCAAGCTGGCCAAACAAAACCCAAATATCGGAGAAGAAATACGAGGCTATAAGAGATCACGCATATAAGAGATCAAAGAACTCAAATACCTTTCATGCATAAAAATATATATAACTGATCATAAACTCGAAGTTCATCAGATCCCAACAAACACATCACCAAAAGACTTACATCATATGGATCTCCAAGAGACCATTGTATTGATAACCAAGAGAGAGAGAGAGAGAGAGAGAGAGAGAAAGGAATCCATCTAGCTACTAACTACGGACCTGAAGGTCTACAAAGAACTACTCACGCATCATCGGAGAGGCACCAATGGAAGTAGTGAACCCCTCTGTGATGCTGTCTAGATTGGATCTCGTGGTTCTGGACTCCGCGGCGGCTGGATGAAAATTTCGTCGACTCCCCTAGGGTTTCTAGAATATTGGGGTATTTATAGAGCAAATAGTCGGTCTAGGGGGCACCCGAGGTGGGCACAGCCCACCAGGGCGCACCTGGGCCTCCTGGCGCGCCCTGGTGGGTTGTCCCCTCCTCGGGACTCCCCCCAGGTGCAACCAGGGCCCGTTTTGTTCATTTTGACCCATAAAAAATCATCGTAAATTGGCGTGGCCTTTGGTCTCCTTCTGATATTGATTTCCTGTGATGTAAAAAACATGTAGAAAACAACAACTAGCACTTGGCACTATGTCAATAGGTTAGTGCCAAAAAAATGATATAAAAGGACTGTATAAAGATTATAAAAAATACAAGATTGATAATAAAACAGCATGGAATAATCAAAAATTATAGATTCGTTGGAGACGTGTCAGCATCCCCAAGCTTAACTCCTGCTCATCCTCGTGTAGGTAAGTGATAAAACAGAATTTTTGATGTGGAATGTTGTTTATCATGTCATACCATATTCTTTTCTTCATAGCATGGACATTTGGACTTTTATGTGATTCAAAGAAATAGTCTAGTTTTGACATAATAATTTCGATACTCAAGCATATCAACAAGCAACCATGTCTTTCAAAATATCAATGCTAAAACAAGTTATCCCTAGCCCATCATGCTCAAACATTGATCCACTCATGAAACACACTCAAATATTAGCTACACCCAATACTTAAGTACGATCATATTGTCCCCTGGTTGGTGCTTTTGTAAGAGAGGATGGAGACTCAATTTCAAAAATAAAATTGCATAAGGTAAAAGAAAGTCCATTCGCAAAGGGAAGTAGGGATTTGTAGAGGTGCCAGAGATCAAAGCGAAGAATTAGAGATAAAAACATTTTGGGAGGTGTATCCATCCAACCAACGAAAATGACTTGGAGCATCCCAACACTTCCCATGCTAGATATTTCATAGGCGGTTCCCAAACAGAAATAAAGTTTATTCCTTTTTCCACCATAACTTTCACTTTCCATGGCTAGCCATATCCACGGGTACCCTTCATACCAACACTTTCCAAGGAATTTATTATTTCACAACATAAAGTAAATTCATTTTGGCTTTTCGGGACTGGGCATCCCTAATACCTTTGCCTTACTCTCGTGCAATGACAAGTGAATAAACACTCATCATGAGAATAACACATCTAGCATGGAAAATATTAGCTACCCGTTACCGTTCTACGAGCAAAACAAACACACAAAAGAGAAGTTCATTTTGAAAATTAGAGATGGCACATGCAAATTTGCTTAGAATGGCAAAATAATACCACATATAGGTAGATATAGTGGACTCATGTGGCAAAGCTGGTTTAAAGGATTTTGGATGCACAAGTAGAGGTCATATTTGGTGCAAAATGAAGGCTAGCAAAAAGATTGAGAAACGACCAACCAAGAAACGAATAATCTCATAAGCAAGCATTAAGCATAATTAACACCGAATAATGCACCACAAGTAGGATATAATTTTCATTGCATGATTATCGACTTTCGTGCATGCATAGGGAATCACAAACCTTAACACCAATATTCTTACTAGAGCACAATTACACATCAACATAACTCACATATCACATCATCATATCTCAAAACTATTACTAAGAATCAAGTTCATTTTGTCCAATGATCTTCATGACATAAATTTCTTTCTCTTTATCCTTCTTGGATATCTATCACTTTGGGACTAATTTTCATGTGTTGCTTTTCATAAGCTGAAACAAATATAAGTGAAGATCACGAGCATAACATATTTTCTTTCTGTCAAAATAATTTAAGTGAAGCAAGCGAGAATTTCTTAAAAATTTTACTAACTCTAAAATAAATCTAAGTGAATCAAGAGAGCATCTCTTCAAAAATACTAAGCACACCGTGCTCAAACTGATATAAGTGAAGCACTAGAGCAAGTCCATTGCTCATAAAAATTAAGTGAAGCATAGAGAGCAATTCTAACAAGTCATGGCATAATTTTGGCTCTCTCAAATAGGTGTGTCCAGCAAGGATTGATGACTTAAAACACAAAATAAAACAAGCTAAGACACATATCATACAAGACGCTCCAAGAAAAACACATATCATGTGACGAATAAAAATATAGTCTCAAGTAAAATACCGATGGTCGTTAGAAGAAAGAGGGGATGCCACTCGGGGGCATCCCCAAGCTTAGTTGGTTTCTCATTCTTGGATAATAGCTTGGCATTCCGGGGCATTCCCAAGCTTAGGCTCTTCTATCCTTTTTTCATCCATCGTAAGATAACCCAAAACTTGAAAACTTCAATCACACAAAACTCAAAAAAACCCTTGTGAGATCCGTTAGTAAAAGAAAAAAAAACCACTATGATAAGTGCTGTGTCAAACCAATTCTTATTTCGTTTTTGTATTATATCTACTGTATTCCAACTTTTATATGGCAAAAACTCATCAAAGAAAACCATAGAGCCATCAAAATAAGCACACAACACAAAGAAAACAGAATCTGTCAAAACAGAACAGTCTGTGGTAATATGGAACTGTCGAATACTTCTGTAACTCCAACAATTCTACCAAATTAGGAAGACCAGAATAATTTGTATATTAATCTTCTGCAAAAAGAATCAGGGCAAAATATCTTTTCTGTAATTTATGATAATTGTTTTCGTGAGCGCAAAGTTTCTGTCTTTTTTCAGCAAGATCAAACAACTATCACCCCAGAAGATCCTAAAGGCTTTACTTGGCACAAAAACTTATTAAAACACAAAAACACAATAATAACAGTAGCATAATTATGCTAACACTGAAGAAAATAAAACAAAAAGCAAAAATGAATTTTATTCATTGGGTTGCCTCCCAACAAGCGCTATAGTTTTACGCCCTTAGCTAGGCATAAAGCAAGGATCTAAGTTTTGTCATCTTTGGCTCTAGATCCATAAGATTCCCACATCATTGATTCATATGGTGGCTTAATTCTTGTTCTAGGAAAATATTACATACCCTTGCTCAAAGGAAATTGGAACTTAATATTGCCTTCTTCCATATCAATCACTGCACCGATAGTGCGTAAAAACGGTCTACCAAGAATAATTAGACAAGACAGATTGCAATCAATATCAAGAACAATAAAATCTATGGGCACATAATTTCTATTTTCAAGAATAAGAACATCATTAATTCTTCCCATATGCTTTTTAATAGTAGAATCCGCTAAGTGCAAATTTAAAGAGCATTCTTCAATATCGGTAAGACCAAGCACATCACATAAAGGTTTCGGAATTGTAGAAACACTAGCACCCAAGTCACATATAGAAAAACACTCATAATTTTTAATCTTGACTATGATAGTAGGTTCCCATTCATCATGCAATTTTCTAGGAATTGAAACTTCTAATTCCATTTTTTCTTCAAAAGCATTCATCATGGCGTCAACAATATGTTTAGTAAAAGCTTTATTTTGTTCATAAGCATGGGGTGAATTTATCATGGGTTGCAACAAAGAAATACAATCAATCAAAGAGCAACTATCATAATTAAAGTCTTTTAAATCCAAAAGAGTGGGCACATCACTAGTTAAAATTTTGACCTCTTCAAACCCACTTTTATCAATTTTCTCAATAAGATTTTCACCCTCCGAAATATTGGGATGCCTTCTACCTAAAGTTGACTCTTCTGCAGTCCATTTGTCATCAATCTTAATTTTAATAAACAAGGAATCAATAGAAGAAACACCAATCATTTTAATATTTTCATCACTTTTGCGAAAGAAATCACTAGAAAATGCATTTTCTAAAAATTCTCTTTTAGCTCTAAGCATAGCGGTTCCTTTCTTACTTTCGTCCATAGAAACATAAAGAGCTTAAATTGATTCATCTACTTTAGGCACAAAAATTTTCATCTTCAGATTTTCCACATCATGAGCAATTCTATCAACACTTCTAGACAAATCATCAATCTTATTCAACTTTTCTTCTATGGAAGTGTTGAAAACATTTTGTGTGTTGATAAATTCTTTAATATTGCTCTCAAGATCAGAGGTATTCCTGTTATTATTGTAAGATTGATTTCCATAGGAATTACCATAATTATTAGAGGAATTACTAGGAAAAGGCCTAGGACTAAAATTACCTCTATAAGCATTGTTCTTGAAATTATTGCGAGCAATAAAATTCACATCTATGGCATCACTATTTTGATCAATAAAAGTAAACAAAGGCATATCATTAAAATCAATAGGAGCACTTTTGCTAGCAACCAATTTCATAAGAGCATCAACTTTTTCACTCAAAGAAGAAATTTCTTCAACCGAATTAACTTTTTTACTAGTAGGAGCCCTTTCAGTATGCCATTGTGAATAATTTGCCATGATATTATCAAGCAATTTGGTGGCTTCACCCAAGGTAGTTTCCGTAAAAGTACCACCCGCGGTAGAATCTAAAAGATTACAAGAAACAAAATCAACCCCGCATAAAATTTTTGTATGATCATCCAAAGATTTAACCCATGAGTTGGGCAATTCCTTAGCATCATTTTCATCATTTCCAAAGATTGTGCAACATGCTCATGTTCAAGTTGCTTGAAATTCATGATCTGGGTTCTCAGGTAAATATTTGCAGGAGGAAAATACTTAGTGATAAAAGCATCTTTGCACTTATTCCAAGAATCTATACTATTGCGAGGCAAAGAAGAGAACCAAATTTTTGCAGAATCACGCAAAGAAAATGGAAATAATTTCATCTTGAACACATCATTGTCCAGATCTTTTTTCTTTTGCATATCGCATAATTCCACGAAGGTATTAAGATGGGACGTGGCATCCTCGTTAGGAGTACCGGAAAATTGGTCTTTCATAACAAGATTTAGCAAAGCAGTATTAATATCACAAGTCTCCGCACTAGTGGCGGGAGGAGCAAGCAGAGTGCCAATAAAATCATTGCTGTTGGTATTAGAGAAGTCACATAGTTTGGTGTTCTCTCGAGTCATGATGACCACACAACAAGATTGCACTCAAAAACAGACCCGGCAAGAAAACGGCGAACGGAAAAAGAGAGGCGAATAAAACGGCAAATTTTGTGAAGTGGGGGAGAGGAAAACGAGAGGCAAGTAATGTAAATTGCAAGGAGATGAGATTTGTGATTAGGAACCTGGTTATGTTGAAGATCCTCCCCGACAACGGCGATGGAAATTCCTTTTGATGTCGTTTGAAGCTACGTTGGTATTTCCCCAAAGAGGAAGGGATGATGCAGCACATCGGTGGTAGGTATTTTCCTCAAATATGAAACCAAGGTTATCGAACCAGTAGGAGAACCAAGCAACACAACGTAAACAGCCCCTGCACACAAAGAACAACACCTCGCAACCCGACGTGTTAAAGGGGTTGTCAATCCATTTTGGGGTACGACACCTCAAGATAGGCAAAGGACGTGAGGTAAATTTGTAGATGGGATAAATAGATCTTGGAACAAATAAATTGCAGCAAGGTATTTTTGTATTTTTTGTTTAATAGATCTGAAAATGAACGTAAGGAAAAAGTAGATCGCAAGACAAATATATGAGAAAGAAGACCCGAGGGCCGTAGGTTTCACTAGTGGCTTCTCTCGAGAAAAATAGCAAAACGGTGGGAGAACAAATTACTCTTGGGAAATTGATATAATTTCAAATAATCATGACAATGTCCACCCAATGATCATTACATAGGCATCATGTCCAAGATTAATAGACCGACTCCTGCCTGCATCTACTACTATTACTACACACATCGACCGCTATCCAGCATGCATCTAGTGTATTAAGTTCATGGGAAAACGGAGTAATGCAATAAGAATGATGACATGATGTAGACAAGATCCGTTTATCTATTGCGGCATATATGGATCCCGTCTTTTTATCCTTAGTAGCAATGATACATACGTGTCGGTTCCCTTTCTGTCACTAGGATCAAGCACCGTAAGATCGAACGCACTATCAGCACCTCTTCCCATTGCAAGATAAATAGATCAAGTTGGCCAAAAAAACCAAATATCAGAGAAGAAATATGAGGCTATAAGAGATCACTCATTTAAGAGATCAAAGAACTCAATTAACTTTCATGGATAGAAAAAGATATAACTGATCATAAACTCAAAGTTCATCAGATCCCAACAAACACACGGCCAAAGGACTTACATCATATGGATCTCCAAGAGACCATTGTATTGATAATCAAGACAGAGAGAGGAAGCCATCTATCTACTAACTACGGACCGAAGGTCTACAAAGAACTACTCACGCATCATCGT
The DNA here is from genome assembly GCF_018294505.1 of Triticum aestivum. Lineage (NCBI taxonomy): Eukaryota > Viridiplantae > Streptophyta > Magnoliopsida > Poales > Poaceae > Triticum > Triticum aestivum. The sequence goes on along the minus strand of NC_057810.1, from coordinate 349,234,378 downwards.
AGAGGCACCAATGGAAGTGGTGAACCCCTCCGTGATGGTGTCTAGATTGGATCTCGTGGTTCTGGACTCCGCGGCGGCTGGATGAAAACTTAGTTGACTCCCCTAGGGTTTCTGGAATATTGGGGTATTTATAGATCAATGAGTCGGTGCAGGGGGCACCCGAGGTGGGCACAACCCACCAGGGCGCGCCTACGCCTCCTAGCACCCTGGTGGGTTTTCCCCTCCTCGGGACCCACCCCCCAAGTGCAACCCGGGCCCGTTGTGTTCCTTCTGGCCCATAAAAAATCATTGTAAAGTGGTGTGGCATTTGGACTCTTTCTGATATTGATTTCCTGCGATGTAAAAACATGCAGAAAACAGCAATTGGCACTTGGCACTATGTCAATAGGTTAGTACCAAAAATGATATAAAATGAGTATATAATGATTATAAAACATCCAAGATTGATAATAAAGCAACATGGAATAATAAAAAATTATAGATACGTTGGAGACGTATCAGGAAGAAGTGGAATAGGGTCCTATTTGCTGCAATTGGGGCTCTCTCTCGTTCGAAAAGGGATTTGGTGTACTCTTTGCTGGAATGGGGTTTTTTGGTCGTAGAGCTAGTGCTATGTCAACTGGCATCATCATACTATTTGCTGCAGTTGGGGTACCAGAGATGGCCAGTGTAGTAGGGCTAGAGTCTGCTAGAGTTGTGGCCGTGTGTTTCTAGGTTTGGTGATATTGCAACTACACCTAATGGGCTATTTGATTTATCAGGTGCCACTACCTTTTCCAAATAATTTATCCGTGATCCTCCGCGATCAACAATCACCCTCTTCCTTTTGAATGTCTAATACACAAGAACAACATTTGAATGTATAAATATGGTATGATGACATATGGAATATGTACTGAAAATGGATAGGCAGGGCAGATTCACATACACGATGTGTAAACTAAGCTAATGGCAGTGCAACAAAGTACAAGCAATGCAAAGCATCAGTTGCAAGATATGTGTGACCAATATAACCTTGGAAAGTTAGAGCAAGCACCTTGATGTGTGAATAAGATAGGGCATCTGCCTCTGACTCCTCCACTAGGGAGCTACATTGACTTAGGTCTCCCACTAGCTCAGAATCATTGTTGGGGTCATATTCTAAGCATGAATCTGTAGGGTGGAGAGCGTTGCATTGGATTGCATCCAGACTTGATTTTAGTCCCTTAGTGCAAAGTTTGACAGCCATGTCATTGTTCTGCTTTATTCTTTTCATGCGCGCAAGCTCATAGTCATTATGATGTTGTTCAGTATCTGAGATTCATGAAAACATAAAAAGTAGTCAGATTATCTATGGACTGCATTGCAGATTCAACTCGAAGAGTGTCTTCCTACAAACCCCTGCGTATAAAAAGTTCACCCCCAACCATGCTAACTAGACCATAGACAGAAATACAAATCTCTTATGACTCTATAACAGGTGGACACACATTTCAAAACTGAAGAAGGAACATTAGAATCATATAAATTCATATTTGAACAAATAAACTAAGCAATTATGACTGGCATAATGTTTAGCTTCAAGGGTGGAGTGCTGGTAGTGCGACACAAAGCAAGTAGGCAGATTGTATTCCATGTAAAAGATCGTAGTCTATGTAAAAGGTGGATATGACACTTCCTTTCTATAGTGTGCAGTGTTTGTTGCCCACACATGATGGAAGAGATCTCACAGAGAAATACTATTCAGGCATGTCTGCGGTTCCAGTATTTTGAAATAGGGTGGTCCACCCTAAAAGAATATTTACAAAAAATATGACAAGGCAAGCATAGAGGTAGTGAATTAATCGTTACTTGTGAGCTTACTAGGACAAGTATGCATAATTGTAACTGCAGTAAGAGACCGTCCAAAATCTGAATCAAGAAGTTGGTCTAGCACTTATTATTTGAAACTAATAAAAGTGAATAATTGGATATCATATCGAATGACTAAAAAATACAAGTAAAATTGTCAACAAACCTGGCCTGCAGTAGTAATTTGGGTCAATGCACTATGACCAACAATCCAACATGACTAGTTTCTATTCCAGGGCCGGAATTTTGAAACCCTGTGAACTTTACAAGTACTAAAGATTACTAAAATATCTGAACCATTAAATGTAGGTTGCACTCAGTACACAACAAACCCTAATGATAGTCATGCCTAATGAGTAATGAATCAATTAGAAAATGGGTGATGAGGAGTGGTTGCTGAGTGTTGAGGGCATATCTCAGGATAAATCGGGTTGCCTTAGTGGCTGATGCACGCACGTGCCCTGAACGGATTGGGAAGGTAGGCACGGCAGCGCGCTCGGGCAGCAGTGACAATTTTGGATGAGCGGCTCCTGGCCTCCTTTTAGTTCGGTGTATCCTCCTAGAGTCATGCCGTCTGGGGACGGCAAGTTGCCGGCAAGGCAGGTAGTTGGGGGCGAGTAGAGACCGGAAGCATAGCAGAATAGAGGCGAATCGGGGTCTGGGCCGACCCAAAATCCCACAGTGGGTCGTGGCCCACCATGGGCACCCTGTAGATCCACACCCCACCGGCGTACATGCATTTTCGAAACTAAATTAGGAACATCGGGGGTGCGATGACTGTCAGTGGCTTTGAAGTAGATCTGTGATGGTAGACGGGTGCATCGGGGGATAAGTCCCATTGCGGTGGACGAGAAGGTCATGGGAGCGACCCTGGCAAGGAGGACGACGGTGCCGATGAAGCGCGAGGATGCGATGCAAGGCTCCTGGTCCGCCGCCATTGATGAGAAACATCCATCTCTAGCAGTGGACGACATGGTCTTGGTAGGCACTCCGGCATGGTGGAGGACAACGACGATGGATGGGTTGGCGGATGGAGGAGGCTGGTGTGAGGATGGTGTTCTAGCGCGGATGGTGTATGAATGGGAAAATGGAGGGAGAGGTACGGGGAACCATGTCTTAGGGACGCGCCTGTCTGAAATATGGGAAAGTTACAAACTTAGCCCCCGTTTAAAATTTGGACGTCTCATTCATTGGGGATAGGACGGTAATCTCGCATCACCCCAATATTTGCCTAGAGCGATTTCGGGCGAGGAGATGGTGTTTTGGCGTCCAAGGTCAGCGCTCATGGTGTATGAATGGGGCTGACAGGTAGGGCGGTTGTGTCACGTCTGAGTGAAGTTTCAAACTTGCCCCGACTGAAAATATTTGCCTACATCGATTTCGGCCGAGTCGAGTTTGTTTTGCCGCCCACCGTGTATGAATGGGGAAATGGAGGGAGAGACAAAGTTCTTTCGGACAAGCTTGAATCAAATGTGTTTTGCCGCCCACATTTGGCACCCACCATGTCTGAATGGGCTCAGAGGCGGTCGTGTCACATTTAATTGAAGTTACTAACCTACCCCTATTGAGAGCAGTGGAAATTGGCCAATGGATTATTTGTGTAAGGGGTAGACAGTAATTTCCATCTCGCAAACACGGGCTTCTGGCAGCCGACATGGGAGTGGATATTTTGTCGCTCTTTCAAATTTTGGGACAATAATTATCCATGTTTACCCTGGCAACTAAATTCGAATCCATTTTGTATTCTTATACAAATCTTTTATAAATCATTCTATGTTTTTATATATCTTCAAAAGCACAACAAAGATGTATTCCATTGTCATATATGAATATGATTTACAAATGCCAATACTCGAGTTGAGAAGCTAGAATCTAGTGTAAGGTGAATTCGAATATTTGAAACCACTTTATGTCCAACTCAAGTGCAACATGTATGACACACGCAACATATAGTGTACTCCCGTTTATATATGTACACAAGCAATGTCTCAAGATTCAAAATACTGAGTCAATCAACGAATAATGTACAAAACTGACAGACATATAAACACTTATAGAGTATATGGATCAATAATATCAACTAACATACATAAGCCAGGCCGTTGTACTTTTTTTGCTACAAGAGCATCATTTTTCTAGAAAAGCTAGTACAACATCTTGGCCCTTTCAGATGTGTGCCAATTTAGGACCATCTATACTACTATTATTGTTGAATGCACATTCAACCCGATTGGCATATTTGTAGGTCTGGCACAATAATCAAAATGAAATGTCTCAGAGTCTTATCAATTAATACAAGCTTGTGCTCAAAAAAATTACAAACCAAAACACAAAAAACAATTATTACATGATCTCTGGAACAAATGATTTGATCGATTACATGAACAAACAACAAAAAGGTTATTCAACGATGAAAAAAATATTTCACCTATGATTTACCAACTAGGAATAATTTCCTTTTTTCCTTCAGGACCTTCAGTGTGGTCAGTCTCAGCTTGCTTTGTTTTGAAATCCACCAAATATTTAATGGTTGTCTTGAGTACTGGTTGTGATTGTGTTTTTTGCTTCATTAACATGTCAACTTCATCTCTAAGTGCAGAAGCAGAATCTCTTTCTACCAATATTTTAGCCTCTAGAGCATCGAGATTTGGCAATTCATGATGCACGATTGGGCTGGTTCCACTATTGTGGGATGATACAAGTCCATGGGGACCTCGCTCTTTGATCTTGGGCTAACCTGTTTTGCTGAAGTTCCGATTGGATTCTGAAAAGTTGAAGTTAGCAAAACATCTCAACTGGGAGTTAGAATAGCAAACCAGTTAAACAGACCGAAAAGTTGAAGTTAGCAAAACATCTTAACTGGGAGTTAGAATAGCAAACCAGTTAAACAAACAAGGAATTAAAGAGTTTCAATTGGATGTTGAAAAGTAGTTATTAACATAATTGTAACCGGTTGCATCAGCAAAGCGGTTAAACAAACAAGTTTTACAAAAGGTGCCTGTTATGGCATTGGCGTTTCTCTTGGATCTTGAAAAGTTGAGTAGCCAGTAACATGATTAGATCAATGGGTTGCAGCAGCAAAGCAGTTAAAAAACAAGTGTTGCAAAAGGAACCTATTGTGGCATTGGAGCTTCTCTTCGATCCAGAAAAGTTGAGTAGTCAGTAACTTGATTAGAGCAACAAGTTACCGCAGCAAACCTGTTACAAAAATATATATTTTTAAATGTAACGGTTGTGCAATTGGACTTCCAATTGGATCCTGAATACTAGAAGTTCTTAAGATGATTATAGCAGCAAGTTACATCAGCAAACCAGGTAAACAAGGAAGTTTTTGAAAACATACCAGTTGTGCCAGTGGAGTTTCAGTTGGATCCTGCAAACCTGAATGTTAGCAATCATAAATAAAGTGTTGCAAGAGCCATAAGAAACTAACAACAAACTAGTAAAACTAACCAATTTTGGCAACATATTTAATTACACATGAACTAGTAAAACTAACAAGTTCTTGGCAACGTATTAAAGTAACAAGTTGGTACCGTCTACCAGCAACACACACATATGTAAATTTCTTTGATGTAAGCAAAATGATTCCGACACACACACACACACACACACAAACACACACACACACACACACACACACACACACACACACACACACATATATATATATATATATATATATATAAGTTAAAAAGATGGTGTCCCTCATAAATCTGACAGTTGTATGTCTGTGAGCATGCAAACATTACTAGTGCCACAAGTGATAACAACAAACCATTTAAAAAAACAAGGTATCAGAACATAAATTACACATGAATTTCGCTGCACCCTATGAGTACATATGACCAGCTATCTACGTGCTTAAGTAGCTCTTTAAGTTCAGGCAAACATGTAATTCTTAACAGTAAGTATCAAACACATTGATAGGCGCAGTTTATAATAGGATTAACAGGCTATGTCATTATGTAGTCAGTAGCAAACTAAATTAAGCCAAGCAATGTAATTGAACAATTTTGCAATCAGTGGCCAACTAAAATCCCGAGAAGCAGGTAACTGAACTTATGCTAGCTCTTTGTACAGGCAGACTAAAACTTCTTTTTCACTTACAAGGTTCTACGAAGGAGACCATGGCATCAATTACTTGGATACGCAGTCCCAATACTTCGTTGTTCCGACACTGTATTGGTAAGTCAAATGCTTAATGTGATAAGATGGTGCATCCTTGATATGTTATATAAGGACGGGTTGTCAGACTAGTTGTAGCAACACACATCACACCATCTTTTATTGTATATTTCATGCGATTACATTTGGCATATCAAGATCTAAGCTATCTACAATAGGATGAAAAGACTAGCATCCTTCAAATTATTGGCGAACTCAGTTCAGAGAAACAAGCAATTCAACCATTTTGTGGGTAAATCAAAAGCGCCACTGGAATATTTTCACTACCCCAATCATACACGCAAAAAGGGGCGACGCCACCATAGGGGCTGGTATGGGCTACCACCTCGGGTGGCTGGAAAGTGCGCACATAGTTTGAGTCATCCAGGTTGGTTCAGTCTAGTTTTGTTCGTCCCAATGCACGAGCAGGCAATGTAAAAGATGAAGAGAAACATTCCAATTTGGATGGGCCAATAATGTAAGTGCAAGGCAGGCCCTATAGCAGGCTCGGGGCCCAAACGAGCGCCTCCCATATCGATCGACAGCAGGAAAAATCCACAATTTGTTCGCTCCATCCTACAGTGTGGTTTGCTCCTAACCTAGCCGTCGCTAGACGGACCGACACAACACTTCCTCGTGCCCTCGTTGGACACTAGTCACCGAGCTTCAAGCGAATGGAAGGACAAGAAGATGAAGATCCAACCCTGGGTGTAACCTGCCTGGGCGACAGCGGCGGCAGCACGGGCATGGCATCGAGATTGCGCAAACGGACAGTCGCAGCTTGCCAGAGCAGCATGCGCAATGAGCAACTTCACATCCCTGATTATATCTAATTCAACTGTTTAATTTCTGGCCAATAGTTAAACCTGACGGTGTTGTAAAACTGCTTGTATGTAGGGAATCTACAAGAAAATGAAACCAATTTCTACTTATTTTAGAACTCCCCCAATCAATACTGAATTGAGTGAACCTGATGTGTCTAATCAAGTTTCTGGTGCAAAACATACTAGCTCATGTTGTTCTTGAGCCTGAAGTGTCTAATGAACAGACTGCTGATGAAGGATTTGATGGAAACATTTTACGTGCTCCTGGTGATGAACATATAGTGTCTATAATGCAAGCATTTTGCAAGCTCCCATTGAAGGATTTAGAGTCTAATGATGATCTGCTATGTCGAGAGAGAGAGAGAGAGAGAGAGATTTGCAGGAATTGATGACAAGCAAATTATAGTACATTTTCATGGCCTGGGGAAACGTCGAGGACATCTACCAGAAAGTCCCTGTAGCATGGCAACATAGCATAAATTATTTTCTAATATGTTATTTGAAACTATTGATGTATTGGTTATAGGTGCTATGACAATTGGATATTTTTGGCCAGAGAACGAATAATTCAAGCAGGTATAGTCCATGTTAGTAGTCCTTGTACACCATGTTGCATTTTGCATTTTTTTGTGCTTACATCATTTAGTGTTTTCTAATCTGGAACTACTTTGGATCATTAGCTAGTTTTCAAAGTGCATGCAGCTTCACATTTCTTATGTTGTGTCGATTTCCGGAGTGCAAGTGCCTTCGTATTTTTTAAGCTAAATTTTCGCCCCTGGTAACTTGAATTCATGGATCTGCCACTGCACACAAATCATACACGCAGGCCAGTACGAATTAAATGAAATGCAGTACTTACGCTAGATCATTGTACAAGCCCACTGTAGATGTGCTTGCGCTTGGGATGTTCCATGTAAAAGTCCATGTTACCACTTGCTTGGATGTGCAGGTGTCGGTGCAACAAACCCTAGGTCTGTTGCCCTGACTGTACACATGTACTGGATAAAGATTGAAGCACTGACCCAAGACAGAGTACAAGAAACAAAGAGATTCAAAGGACCAACAAGCAGAACAGAGGGACCAAGACCAAGCTAGAGAAGCAAGATACCGTCAAGAGAAAGGCCTCCTTTGTCGGGCAGGTGAGCTCGGCAAGGGGTGAGGCCACACCCAGAAGAAGGCGACCAAGGCATCCCAACAGGGCCTGCTGGGACTTGCGGAGGCTAAATCACCACACCAACCACTCCACCATGACTCGCGTCATCGACCAGTGCAGTGTCAAGCCGCAGAGTTATTATGTGGCAACCATTCGCCACATGGCAGCCTCTCCCTATAGGAAAAACCCACAGATGAAACCCGTCTTACGATGTGTCGAACAAGCAGGCGTGGAGCTGGCAAGATAGCCCAGAAAGCCTTGTCGGGCAACCAATGACATGACGTTAAGCGGTGCATTAAATGCGTGCTGTTAGCCCACGGAGCTAGGTATGATAGCACTGTTTGCTATCATATGAATGCATATGACTACTTTGCCATTGTGGTGACCCCTTGAACTATAAAAGGAGGCCCTTGGCAACCGTAGACGGGGTTAGAATGTTGGATAACTCACACCCCCATATGTGCGTGGTCACTGCAGCCCTGAGGCAACCCTTGCCGGGAAAATGTACTACGCCCCACCACCACATTTCCACCATCAATCCACCAAAAGCAGGAGTAGGGTTTTACGCCTCGCGGCTACCCGAACCTGGGTAAATCTGCCCGTGTGATCTCTGTCATGCTGCCTCATGCTTGTCTGCTCTTTGTACAACACGACTCCCCCTGCCGAAATAGAGGGCCTCCTGGTCCCATAGGTGGCCATGGTTTCCCGTGCCATCTTTGGCACGCCAGGTAGGGGGCTTACTTGCACGAACCTGAAGACGCGAGCAGCGGATCACCTTCATCTCCAACTGCATCTTCGACAACGCCATCAACCATGGCACCCAAGAAGAAACCCGCTTCTTCGGCTCATACATCCACCTCGAAGGCTCCGCCGCCCGCAGCCTCCAACGCCGCTGGGGCGCGAAGCCGCACGAGGACGCGGACGCTGTTGGGGATGTGGTCGGAGCAGGCGACACCACCACCACTTCCCCGCGGCTAACGCAGGAGAAGGAGGCACCAGAGGAGAGCAACACCAATAACACCTCGACGGCCACGCTCCGCTCGCTGACGGGTACAGCCGCAATGATGGCGCTCGGTCTGGGGGGAACTGTCGCCCTCTGGATGCCCCTGTCATAGGTGCGACCATTGCGCGTGGGCTTTTCCCCGGGCGAATCGACCAAACCGCTGCACCCAACAGAGCCGCTGGCCCTCGAGCGCCTTCGCCGCACCAACCTGCCATCCAGGTGGTTGCACCGCAACAACGGGGTCGTGGTGCTGCCACTGTTGGCACCATCAGGTGCTGAGTGACGGCGCGATCGACTTCATCGTCATCCATGCCAAGTACAGACTCGGTGGCCATGGCACGACCTCAGCTACTGCTGAGGTTTCTGCTGGCGGCTGAGCAGATGGACGAATGGCGTGCCACCATCCAAAGTCTGCTTGGTTTCGCCAAAGCCGGGGCCTCACGGCAAGCTGACCCGCCACGACCTCCCAAAGCGACAATGACGGCTCATACTGCTGCCCGTACAGAGGGGGGCATCCCCACAGTGCAGTCCCCGCCACGGCAGCCAGCGCGAGCGCAAGCAAATCAAGACCCTGATGAGGTCTCGGTGGCCTCCTCTGACCCTTGAGCACGTCCAGGCCAATGATGAACCCCGGAGGATAGGCGGAGAGGAGACGCGTGCGTCGTCGAGTAGCACCACGGTGACCTCTGCCAGACCAACGGATGCGATGGCCCCGATGTCGACGAGCCCGCTCTCGGCTTTCGGCGGGCACCTACCTTTTGAGGTTGGCTGCCCTGCCTTTACCTCTGAGCTACGGCAAGTCCGTTGGCAGTCCGTTCGCACATTCAAGCCAGAGATACCTAAGAAGTACGATGGGAGGCTGAACCCGGCAGAGTTCCTGAGCATCTACACCATCACTGTTCAGGCTGTCGGGGCAAGAGATGAGAAGGTGATCACCAACTACTTCCCGTTGGCCCTCAAGTCCAATGTGAGGTCTTGGTTGATGCACCTGCCGAAGAACTGCATTTTGTCATGGGCAGACCTGTGCCACGAGTTAATCAGTGCCTTCACTGGTGGCCACCAGGAGCTGGGCCGACCTAGTGACCTGCAGCTTCTCCAACAAAAGGAAGGAGAAACCCTCCATAAGTATTTACAGAGATTCAACAAAGTTCATAGAAACATTCCAAATATCCATCCAACAGCTGTGATAGATACCTTCTAGTCCAATATGCGCAACCGCCGGATTCGTTCTAAGATGAATGTGCGGTTGTCCAAGACTGTGAAGGAGCTCTACATGTTGGTGGATAAGTGTGCTCAAATGGAGGAGGGAAGGAAGTTGCCCAGTGAGGAAGATTGCATCAATGGTTATTCAGAGGATGATGATGAATCACCCAGTCAGAAGAAGAGCAACAAGCACAGTAAGAAGCGGATGGATAAGGCAGTGTACTGTTCAAGGATTAGGCACCCCCAGTACCGGCAAGATCGCCAAGGCTGAGATCGCCAAGACTGCCGTGTGCGCTGATTGCCGAGAAGTTGCGGCTGCCGAGAAGGCCGGGAAGGGTGATGGGTCATACTGCAAGATCCATCGGACTAAAGGCCATGACCTTCAAGAGTGCTATCAGGTTGAGCAGTTCGTCAAGAGACAGAGAGCTGAGTATAAGAAGTGTGACAAGGACAATGGTCAAAATGCTGCTGGCGGCAAGAGCCGAGGTGGTGCAGCAAATCGCCCCGGCAAACCCTTTCGGAGAAAAGGAAAACCCGCTAGGGGTCAGGAGGAAGCCTGTGATGATGAAAGTGATGGAGGGGATGAATAGGAAACTAGTGAGCATGATTTTCAAAAGGCCAGTGATGCCATGTGCGTTGACAGGGGTGCATCATTGCATACCTCTCACCGCCAGCTCAAGCTTTGGGCGCGAGAAGTCAATGCCATGGAACCAACACCAGAGGCCCAGAAACCGCTCAAATGGTCCCGTACGCCCATCATCTTTGAAGAGGAGGATCATCCTAGCCGTATCACTGTGGTAGGGTGCCTGCCACTGTTGGTTTCTCCAACAATTCGCAACCTCAAAGTCACGAAGATGTTGGTGGACGGCGGGGCCGGATTGAGTCTGATTTCCCCAGTAGTTATCAGCAAGCTTCAGATAGCAGAGGAAGACTTAGAGGTTACCGACACGTTTCAAGGAGTTAATCCCGGTAGGAGTCATCCTAAGGGAAAGATCACGTTGCCAGTAACGTTTGGGGTAGAACTGAACTATCGGACTAAGAAGATTATGTTTGACGTGGTCGATCTCCCCCTACCATACAATGGGATTCTTGGACGCCCGGCTCTGGCTAAATTCATGGCGGCATCCCACTATGCCTACAACACCCCGAAGAAGCCTGGGCCACTGGGAGTTATCACCATCCCATCAGATGAGAAGGATGAAATCATTTGTGTGGACAAGATGTACCGGGACGTGGTCGCGGTAGAGGCAGTGGCAGCAACAGTTCCCGCCAAGGAAAGTAAAGGAAAGAAGAGGGATTGTAGGACCTCCGGCAAAGAGTCCGAGTGCACGGCACCCATTGACGACATGCCGGAGTGTTCCAATAGCAAGATGTCCAAGGTTGGCTGGGATTGATGGTACTTTCACTATCAGTGCCACCCTCGGTGACAAATGGGAAAGCGCACTCGTTGCCTTCCTACGGGCGAATATCATTGTTTTTGCCTGGCAACCATCTGATGTCCCCAGTGTTCCCAGGGAGGTAATCGAGCACCACCTTACTGTTTGCCCACACGCCAGACCTGTTAAATAGAAAGTCCGGAAGTAGGCCTTGGAGAGGCAGCAGTTTATTGCAGAAGAGATTAGGAAGCTTGAGGCAGCTGGTTTGGTCACAGGAGTGCTACATCTCACTTGGCTAGCAACCCAGTGGTGGTCCGGAAGGCAAACGGGAAGTGGAGGCTTTGCATTGATTTCACGGATCTCAACAAGGCTTGCCCGAAAGACCCGTTTCCCTTGCCGCGTATTGATCAGATTGTGGATTCCACTTCAGGCTATGATTTTCTCTCATTTCTGGATGCATATTCTGGATATCACCGGATCTTCATGTCCAAAGAATATGAGGAGAAGACATCATTCACCACTCCATGTGGTACATTCTTCATTGTCTGCATGCCATTCAGATTAAAGAGTGCTGGGTCTACTTTTGCAAGGGCAGTCCAGATTGGTTTTGAACCTCAGCTGCATAGAAACATTGAAGCTTATATGGATAACATTGTGGTCGAAACCAAGGACAGAGCAACTCTTTTCCAGGATTTGGAGGAGATATTTGCAAATCTGTGCAAGATCAACTTGAAGCTCAACCCAGAGAAGTGTGTGTTTGGCGTTCCCTTCGGCAAGCTGCTTGGGTACTTTGTGTCCCACAGGGGGATCGAAGCTAATCCCAACAAGATCGAGGCCATTGAGCAGATCCAAGCAACAAGGACAATTAAAGATGCGAGGCACCTAACAGGATGTGTTGCCACGCTAAGCAGATTCATCTCCAAGTCTGTCGAGCGTGCCCTGCCGTTCTTCAAAACATTGAAGAAGGAAGGTCCTATGAAGTGGACCCCAGAAGCAGATGCAACTTTGCAAGAGTTGAAGGCCTACCTGTCCTCTGTGCCTACCCTGGTTGCTCCCAAACCCCATGAGACGCTTCTGCTATACTTAGCGGCAACCAACCAAGTGATCAGTGCAGCCTTGGTAGCACAACGAGAAGTGGATGAGGTAGAGAGTAAGCAGAGACCGGGAGAGTCAGACAAGGATCAGGACAGCAGTAAGCATGGCAACGAGGGCATCCCTAAGGACGTGGCAAGGAAGAAAGTGGTGCAGCGCCCAGTGTACTTCGTCAGCTCCTTGTTACAGGGGGCAAGATCGAGGTACTCTGGCATGCAAAAGTTGATTTTTGGTCTCATCATGGACTCAAGGAAACTACGCCACTACTTCAAAGCCCATGAGATCATGGTTTTCATTCGTTTCTCGTTGAGATTACCGGCAGAATAGTGGAATGGGCTTTGGAGCTATCCAGCTTTGGTTTGAAGTTTGAAAGCACATCAACTATCTAGAGCAGGGCATTGGCAGAGTTCATTGCAGAATGGACGCCAACCCCTGATAAGGAAGTGACAGAGACAGTTATCCCTGCTACCTCTTGAGTTTGCGTTGGTTTTTCCGTTGAAGAGGAAAGGGTGATGCAACAAAGTAGAGTAAGTATTTCCCCCAGTTTGAGAACCAAGGTATGAATGCAGTAGGGGACAACGCACAAGTCATCAAATACCTGCACAAACAATCAACAAACTTCCAACCAACGCGATAAAGGGGTTGTCAATCCCTTTGCGGTTACTTGCAAAAGTGAGATCCGATAGAGATAGACAAAGGGTAAAGTAAATATTTTTGGTATTTTTTGTTTATAGATCGGAAAGTAAAAGATTGCAAAATAGTAGATTGAAAACTAGTATGATGTAAAATATATTCAATATAACGGAAAAGAGACCCAGGGGACATAGGTTTCACTAGTGGCTTCTCCCAAGATAGCAAATATTATGGTGGGTGAACAAGTCATTGTCGTGCAATTGATAGAAGAGTGCATAATTATGATGATATGTAAGGCAATGATCATGAATATAGGCATGACCTCCATGTCAAGTAGACCGAAATGATTCTGCATCTACTACTATTACTCCACACATGAACCGCTATCCAGCATGCATCTAGAGTATAAGTTCATAAAGAACGGAGTGACACATTAAGTAAGATGACATGATGTAGAGGAATTAACTCAAGCAATACGATGAAAGCCCCATCTTTTTATCCTTGATGGCAACAATACAATACGTGCCTTGCTGCCCCTACTGTCACTGGGAAAGGACACCGCAAGATTGAACCCAAAGCTAAGCACTTCTCCCATTGCAAGAAAAACCAATCTAGTAGGCCAAACTAAATTGATAATTCGAAGAGACTTGCAAAGATATCACATCATGCATATAAGAATTCAGAGAAGACTCAAATAATATTCATAGATAATCTCATCATAAATCCACAATTCATCGGATCTCGGCAAACACACTGCAAAAGAGTATTACATCGAATAGATCTCCAAGAACATCAAGGAGAACATGGTATTGAGAATCAAAGAGAGAGAAGAAGCCATCAAGCTACTAGCTATGAACCCGTAGGTCTGTGGTAAACTACTCATGCTTCATCGGAAGGGTAATGGTGTCGATGTAGAAGCCCTCCGTGATCGAATCCCCCTCCGGCAGGACGCCGAAAAAGGCCCCTAGATGGGATCTCACGGGTACAGAAGGTTGCGGTCGTGGAAAAGTGTTTTCGTGGCTCCCCCTGATGTTTCTGGGGTATAAGAGTATATATAGGCGAAGGAACTAGGTCAGGAGAGCTCCGAGGGGCCCACGAGGTAGGGGCGCTCCCTCCACCCTCATGGCTGCCTCGTTGAGTCTCCGAATTCATCTCCAAGTCTCCAGGTTTTCTTCTGGTCCAAGAAAGATCATCGCGAAAGTTTCATTCCGTTTGGACTCCGTTTGGTATTCCTTTTCTGCGAAACTCAAAAACAGGCAAAAAACAAAAACTGACACTGGACTCTTGGTTAATAGGTTAGTCCCAAAAATAATATAAAATAGCATATAAATGCATACTAAACATCCAAAATAGATAATATAATAGCATGGAACAATCAAAAATTATAGATACATTGGAGACATATCAAGAATCCCCAAGCTTAATTCCTGCTCGTCCTCGAGTAGGTAAATGGTAAAAACAGAATTTTTGATGTGGAATGCTACCTGACATATTTATCCATGTAATTATCTTTATTGTGGCATGAATGTTCAGATTCAAAAGATTCAAAACAAAAGTTTAATATTGACATAAAAACGATAATACTTCAAGCGTACTAACAAGGCAATTATGTCTTCTCAAAATAACATGGCCAAAGAAAGCTTATCCCTACAAAATCATATAGTCTGTCTATGCTCCATCTTCGTGCACAACCCTGATGACAAGCCAAGCAATTCTTTCATACTTTGATGTTCTCAAACCTTTTCAACTTTCACGCAATACATGAGCGTGAGCCATGGACATAGCACTATGGTGGAAGAGAATATGGTGGTTGTGGAGAAGACAAAAATAGGAAGATAGTCTCACATCAACTAGGCGTATCAACGGGCTACCGAGATGCCCATCAATAGATATCAATGTGAGTGAGTAGGGATTTCCATGCAACGGATGCACTAGAGCTATAAGTGTATGAAAGCTCAAAAAGAAACTAAGTAGGTGTGCATCCAACTTGCTTGCTCATTAAGACCTAGAACATTTGAGGAAGCCCATCGTTGGAATATACAAGCAAAGTTCTATAATGAAAAATTCCCACTAGTATATGAAAGTGACAAAAGAAGAGACTCTCTATCATGAAGATCATGGTGCTACTTTGAAGCACAAGTGTGGAAAAAGGAGAGTAACATTGCCCCTTCTCTCTTTTTCTATCATTTTTTCTTTTTCTTTTTTTCGCCTTTTTTTCTTGGCTTCCTTGGCCTCTTTTTTTCTTGTTTTCCTCTTTTTCTTTATTTCCTCACATGGGACAATGCTCTAATAATGATGATCATCACACTTCTATTTACTTACAACTCGAAATATTACAACTCAATACTTAGAACAAAATATGACTCTATGTGAATGCCTCCGATGGTGTATCGGGATGTGCAATGAATCAAGAGTGACATGTATGAAAGAATTATGAAAGGTGGCTTTGCCAAAAATAGGATGTCAACTACATGATCATGCAAAGCAATATGACAATGATGAAGCATGTCATAATAAATGGAACGGTGGAAAGTTGCATGGCAATATATCTCAGAATGGCTATGGAAATGCCATAATAGGTAGCTATGGTGGCTGTTTTGAGGAACGTATATGGTGGGTGTATGGTACCGGCGAAAGTTGCGCGGCACAAGAGAGGCTAGCAATGGTGGAAGTGTGAGAGTGTGTATAATCCATGGACTCAACATTAGTCAAAAAGAACTCACATACTTATTGCAAAAATCTATTAGTCATTGAACGAAGTACTACGCGCATGCTCCTAGGGGGATAGATTAGTAGGAAAATATCATCGCTCGTCCCCGACCTCCACTCATAAGGAAGACAATCAATGAATACCTCATGCTCCAAATTTGTTACACAACGGTTCACTATACGTGCATGCTACGGGGCTCGCAAACCTCAACACAAGTATTTCTCAAATACACAATTACTCCACTAGCATGACTCTAATGTCACCATCTTCATATCTCAAAACAATCATAAAGAATCAAACTTCTCATAGTATTCAACACACTTTATATGAAAGTTTTTATTATATCCTCTTGGATGCCTATCATATTAGGACTAAATTTATAACCAAAGAAAATTACCATGCTGTTCTAAAATACTCTCAAAATAACATAAGTGAAGCATGAGAGTTCATAAATTTCTATAAAATAAAGCCATTATCGTGCTCTAAAAAGATATAAGTGAAGCATTAGAGCAATATTGCCTAGCTCAAAAGATATAAGTGAAGCACATAGAGTATTCTAATAAATCATGTTTCATGTGCGTCTCTACCAAATAGTGTGTACGGCAAGGATGATCGTGGAAAACTAAAAACCAAAGACTCAAATCATACAAGACTCTCCAAGCAAAATACATATCATGTGGTGAATAAAAATATAGCCTAAAGTAAAGTTACTGATGGACGAAGACGAAAGAGGGGATTCCTTCCGGGGCATCCCCAAGCTTAGGCTTTTGGTTGTCCTTGAATATTACCTTGGGGTGCCTTGGTCATCCCCAAGCTTAGGCTATTGCCACTCCTTATTCCATAGTCCATCAAATCCTTACCCAAAACTTGAAAACTTCATAACACAAAACTCAACAGAAAATCTCATGAGCTCCGTTAGTATAAGAAAATAAACCACCACTTTAAGGTATGTTGCAAACTCATTATTTACTTATATTGGTGTAATATCTACTGAACTTCAACTTTTCCATGGTTCATACCCCCCGATACTACCCATAGGTTCATCAAAATAAGCAAACAACACGCAAAAAATAGAATCTGTCAAAAACAAAACAGTCTGTAGCAATCTGTAACTCTTGAATACTTATGTAACTCCAAAACTTCTGCAAAATTAGGAAAACCTGAGAAATTTGTGTGCCAATCCAGATAAAAAAGAATCAGATAAAAAGGACGTTTCTATGAATTACTAAAATTATGTTCCTGGGCACAAAAGTTTCTGATTTTCAGCAGGATCAACACAAATATTACCGTAAGCTATCCTAAAGGTTTAACTTGGCACAAACACTAATTAAACATAAAACCACATCTAACCAGAGGCTAGATGAATTGTTTATTACTAAACAGGAACAAAAAGCAAAGAACGAAAAATAAAATTGGGTTGCCTCCCAACAAGTGCTATCGTTTGACGCCCTTAGCTAGGCATAAAAACGCGAATAGATCTAAGTATTGCCATAATAATGATAAGGCAAATCTCGAAAACTCATCTCATACTCTCTACGTTCAGCAGCAAGTTTTCTTTGTGGCAAGCAAAAGTAATCAAAAGGGCTAAATTTAATGGGACAAAAATCCCCAAGAACAAGCTCGGGAGGAATTGGTTCCTCCTTTGGCCCTTCATATTGTACAACCAACTCATCATTATAAGCATTCTTTTGGCAAAAATTCATGAGGTTTTATTCAAGAGAAAAACCCAACTCGTTGTTCTGAAGAGCTAAATCATCATTAAACTCAGAAATCCTATCAACTAGAACATCGGTAGGAACCCTTTTTCTTAAATTTTCATTATAAGCAACATGATCTAAGGATCGTAAACGCATTATGTCTTCTTGGTTAAAGAGAATTGCTTCTATGGGAGGACGACCAGCGTCTACTGTAGCGACAAGACCTCAAACAGTCTGATCTTTGTGCTTTAGTGTCATCCCTGGATCAGTAATGCTGACGTGCACAATACTTAAAGGATTTATAACAGAGTAGCAATCACACACTTATTACATCAAATGTCTCAAAAGAGAGCTTATTACAATAAATATAGCTTAAGGCCATCTAATAACGATAACAACGGAAGACTTGGAAGATAAGCGAGTCCATCAACTCCAACGGCATCACTAAGTATAAGACCATGACCTAAGGCACCTTACTCGTCGTCTAAAAAGTCTGCAACATGAATGTTGCAGCCTGAAAACGGGTCAGCACATGGAATATGCTGGCAACGTCACACATAGAGAGTAATGAAAGAATAATTCTATTCTACATGCATATATGGCTGGTGGAAAGCTCTATGGTTACAGTTTTTGCATAAAGCCAGTTTTTCCCTACTACAAAGGAATAAATTTTATTTAACTATCATGGTGGTTGTTAAACATTGAGAAGGTTCACCCAACTCAATCCCAATTAAGTATCATCATTAAACCCAACAAAATTAATTAAAGTAACATGATGAGATTCACATGATAATCCAAGTACTAGATACTGAAAACGTCCATAACCGGGTACATGGCTAACCATGATTAGTTTATACACTCTGCAGAGGTTTGCGCACTTTTCCCCGCAAGACTCGATCTCCTCCGTTGGGATTCTCGCACTACATGGTGTTTGAGAAATGGATGACCGAGACATAGTCTTTCCGAAGCGTTTGCACCTTACGACGGGTAGAACGTTACACCTACTTTCCCCTACATCTGCTAGTCTACCACTGTAAGAGTTCACACGACTTAATCAACTATGCTAGAGCCCATAGTAGCTTGCGGCTGCACACGGAAGTTTCTAGCATGAATAATCTCATGATCCCTTTGAGCCTGGGTGGCGTACCATAAAATAACAGGCAATCACTAGAATCCCATGTGCCTCAATCCACCCAGATGTGTATTAAAGTTGCCACCTTAAATAAACTGTTAAATTAACAATCTGACATCTGTCATGGAAACACTCACCTAATCCACGTCTACTAGCATAGCATAACACTATAAGCAAACGTAGAAGTAACTCCCAGAGTTTTGATAATAAAACAGGATATAGGTACTACCTCGACTACTTCCCAAACCCACATGTTAATTAGATCCTAATCATGCAATTATTTGAGGGCTGATCTAATGCAATAAAAATGGGTAGTAAAGAGGTATGATCAAAGTGTTACTTGCCTTGCTGATGATCCGTGAAACCTAGAGATTCGAAGTAGCAAGCAGCGCACTCCGGGTACTCTATCGCAAACAAACAAGCATACAATAAGCACTCATCTAATGCACAGGTAAAACACAAATAAGAGATCCAACCAGAAAGTTCGACTTAAGAACTCCGATTAGCAAAAAGAATCAAACAAAACGAAGCAACGAAACTCAAACGGCGAAAGAAACAAGCTTCATTTTACTAATTTGAACCTAAGTCAAATTTTACAGTAAGAAAAACTTGTTTGAGTTGGTTAAATGGAAAGTGGGTTTCGAGACGAAACTCTAGGCGCTTGAATCGCCTGATTCCGATAAACGAGCGAAAAGTTATACTAAAACGAAAATTGGATCAGAAATAATCGCGGAAAATCCGAGAAAAGGAAGAAAAACGGACGAACAGGCTAATGAACGAACGTTCGGTGTCCGCGGCTAAACGACGAAAACCGTTCGTTAAAACGAAGGTACGGACGAACGTCCGCTAAATAAACTAAACCGAAGAAGAAGAAAAATAAACCGATCTAATAAAAAAACGACCGCGGTTTTTATAAAAAAACCGGGTGGTTAACCGGCGAAAACCGGCGGCGGCGGTGGCTACCTCGTGGTCGTGGTCCGGCGGGGCGGTGGCGGCTCCGGCGAGGTCCGGTGGCGGCGGGGACGCCGGCGTCGGCAGGCGGCGGCGGGCGGCAGCGGCGGTGGCGGCTGGCTTGTGCGGCGGCGGCTAAGGTTTCGTGTGGGCTCGGGGTGGCATCCCGGCGCTTATAAAGGCCGGCCGGACCAAGTGTCCTAGCCGGACATGGCCCGGTTAGGTCGGTTCGCTTTTTTTTAAATAATTACGCGCAGAAAATCAAATAAAAGAAATACTAAACGGACTCCAAAAATCCCGAAATAAATTTTCCCCGACTTATAAAATCAAGCCGGACAAGATGAACATTTATTTGGGGCCTAAATGCAATTTTGAAAAACACGCATTTTTCCTAAATTCAAATAAAATTGCGATAAACTCCAAAATAAAATCATATTTGATTTTATTATTAAATCCTCAATCTTTGTTCATTTTGGGAAAGTCATTTTATTCTCTCTCTCATATTTTTATAATAGAAATAATTGAAGATAAAATAATTAAAATCAAATGATCCTATTTTCAAAATTTGAGAAAACTCAAATATGAAAATAACGAAATCCCGAACTCTCTCTGTGGGTCCTTGAGTTGCGTAGAATTTCTAGGATCAAGCCAAAATGCAATAAAATATGATATGCAAATGATGATCTAATGTATAACATTCCAAATTGAAAATTTAGGATGTTACAAACCTACCCCCCTTAAGATGAATCTCGCCCTCGAGATTCGGGTTGGCTAGAAAATAGGTGAGGGTGGTCCTTCCGTAGATCTTCCTCTCATTCCCAGGTGGCTTCATCATCAGTGTGGTGAGTCCACTGAACTTTGCAAAACTTGATAACCTTGCTGCGGGTGACTCGGCTGGCATATTCGAGAATCTTGACTAGCTTCTCCTCATAGGTCAAATCACTATCCAACTGAATCGCTTCCAGCGGCACTATATCTCTCAGCGGTATATCAGCCACCTCTACGTGGCACTTATTCAACTGGGAAATGTGGAACACATCATGAACTCCTGACAATCCTTCGGGCAATTCCAACTTGTAAGCAACTTCTCCCATACGCTCCAAAACTTTGTATGGTCCCACAAAACGTGGTGCTAACTTTCCCTTAACTCCAAAACACTTAACTCTTCCTTTGCAGTAGGGAAAAATTGGCTTTATGCAAAACATTATAAACTTAGAGCTTTCCACCAGCCATATATGCATGTAGTGATAACTATTGTTCATCATTTATCCTATGGTGTGAATATGCCAGTACATTCAATGTACTGACCCTTTGTGGTGGCAATGTCTCATGTTGCAGGAATCTTACAACGAGTAAGTGATACGTTAGGGTTACGATTTCTACACTCAACTTTGCCGTCGGTGTTGATGGGAATCCACAACCATGTTGTTTCTTCCGCTATTCGGATTGAGGTAATATTATTTATGTTACTTTATACATGTGATTTACCTCTGTTATAAATCCTCGAGTACTGTGTGCGTCAGCATACCGATCCAGGGATGACACTTAAGCATAGAGACTTGACTGTGTGAGGTCGGATTGCTACATCTACCCTATAATGCACAAAAATTTCACTAGCCTCTTTTGTCGGCATTCTGGATATGGGGGTATCCAGACCTACCTGCCTGTGGCCCACCAAGTGGCTCCATCGACGGCCTGGTATGGCCCAGCTTCGACATCAATAACTCAAGACCCCCGCGAGGGGCCAAGCCTCGCGAGGCAGGAGATGCCAAGACCCCCGAGGGGATCGGACTCTTTAGGCTAGCTCCCGAGCGGCGGGGAGTTCTATGCAAGGTGCACCTCACGAGGCTCAGTTGACGTGAGCCATGACGACCAAGGCCAGGCGGGCGCCAGCGGGCGTAGAGCGCCTGTTTCCTCTTCTGTGCAAGGGAGGTAGGCCATAGGCGCGGAGTCCCGAGGAATCAACCAAAGGTTTCCCTTCTGGTGTAACAAGACCAAGACCGCCAAGACGGCAAGACGGAGGTCATCACTTGCCCACCGCAGCGTCACGACCAGGAGCTTTTCGCTGGCGAAGACTACTTTTGTTATGATAAGATGTACTACTTGTCCCCTTTCAATTCCGGCCGTTGTGGGATCCCTTCCCGCCAACATTTGGGAAGAGGACCAAGGCCACTATAAATAGGACCTAGCCACCACCATAGATGGGATCTAGTTCACATCCCACCAGCTCTCTTGAGCTCAAGAACACCTCACCTCCTGAGGCCAGTTCATCCACTGTACTAGTTCATCCTCAGCCCTTTTAGGCAATCCACCAAAACACTGGAGTAGGGTATTACACCGCAAGGTGGCCCGAACCAGGATAAAATGTTGTGTCTCTCTGTCTGTTCGAGCTCGTCGTGCTAGGCTTAGGAGAATCAAGAGTAGGCAGTCGGGGTAGGTTGAGATTTCCGCACGCACCCCAGAGTTCAAACCTCACAAGGGTTTGTGGAACCTGTAATCCGACATTTGGCGTGCCAGGTAGGGGTGCATCGTAAATCTTCTGCCCCGTCCGCCAGATCACGCCGCCAACTCCGATGGCGGTCACTCCTCCGTCGACTCAGCCAACGAGCGCTTCCGAAGAGGCGCTGGGGCTGCATTGTTTCACCCTCTCCCTGCGGCGGGTGGAGTGGCCACCCAAGTTCAGACGAGAGATGCCACCACGCTACGACGGCACAAAGGATACGGCCGCCTTCCTCCATGCATACGAAGAAGAAGTTTGGGAGGCCGGCGGAGACGACAAGGTGAAGGCCAACTGGCTCCCTATGGTCCTCGTAGGCGCGCCATGCGCCTGGTTGCTCAACCTGCCGGAGTCCTCTATGGCCTCCTGGGAGGAGCTACACGGCCTCTTCCTCGTGGCTACGCGGCACCGGCGCCCCCCGTCGTCGTAACTCTCCTAGGTGGCTCATAGGCACCGCCTTCCGACCGCCACATCAAACAGTTCTACCGACAAGTAAGTGCCGCCCAGGCGGGCTCGAGGGCTCCCCCGGGTTGGGCGGCGCCCAGGGCCGACCTCACCTTCGGCCTCGAGGATCATCCAGCCTCCACGACGGGAGCAAGCGCGCTCCCGATGCTTTGTACCCCCACCATCTGCAATGTGGCGGTCACCAGGACACTCATCAACGGTGGAGCCGGCCTCAACGTGCTCTCCGCGGAGGCATTCGGCCTGCTGCACGTGCCAACCAGCCGACTCTACCCCACCAAGACCTTCTCCGGGGTCGGCGGCGGCTCCACCAACCCCTGGGGCAGATCTGCCTCCCTATGACCCTCGGGACCCGCGACAACTACCAAACCAAGCTCATCGACTTCGACATCGCCGGGATCGACCTTCCATACAATGCCATCCTGGGGTACCCGGCCTTGGCCCAGTTTATGGCAGCCACTCACCCATCATACAACCTCATGAAGATGCCTGGCAGCAACGGTGTCCTCACGGTGGCAGGGGACACCAAAGACACACCGCAGGCCCTCAAGCTCACCTTCAAGTCGGCGGCATCCGCGCTACCCGATGAGAAGGGGGGTCTGGGGGCCTCGGAAGCAACGCCGGCCAAGAAGAAGCAGTTGTTCTCCCAAGACCGAGCCGAGACGAAGCAAGTGCTGGTCAGTGAGGAGGGAACAACCAGCACTACCTTCACCATAGGGGCTGGCCTCCCTCGGGACCAAGAGAAAGCATTGGTCAACTTCTTGCGCGCCAACAAGGATGTATTCGCTTGGGAGCCCAAAGCCCTGGCTGGGGTCTAGATGGGAATAATCGAGCACCACCTGAAGGTATGCCCAAACGTGCGACCAGTGAAGCAGAAGGCTCCTTGTTAGTCCACCGAGAAGCAGGCCTTCATTATGCAAGAAACCCGCAAGCTGCAGGCCACAAGGGTCATCAGGGAAGTGCGATACCCGGAGTGGCTAGCGAATCCCGTCGTTGTCCCCAAGAAAGGAGGGAAGGAGTGCATGTGTGTCGACTTCACCAACCTCAACAAGGCCTTCCCGCAAGATCCCTTCCTGCTTCCTCGCATTGATTAGATCATGGACTCCACCGCCGAGTGCGACCTGTTGTGCTTCTTGGATGCCTTCTCGGGCTACCACCAGATCAAGATGGTTGTGCAAGATGTGGATAAGACGGCGTTCCTGACCCACTACGGGGTGTACTGCTACACCTGCATGCCCTTCAGGCTGCGTAATGTCGGGGCTACCTTCCAGCGACTGATGCATATCACCCTAGGCTCGCAGCTCAGGAGAAACATAGAGGCCTATGTTGTCGATGTAGTGGTGAAGTCTCGGGAGGCCAGAACCCTGATAGCAGATCTGTAGGAGACGTTTGTTAGCCTGCACAAGGTGGATCTTCGGCTCAATCCCAAGAAGTGTGTGTTCGGGGTTCCCTCTGGTAAGCTGGTGGGCTTCCTGGTGTCACATAGAGGGATCAAGGCCAACCCGGAGAAGGTCAAAGCCATAGAAGACATGAGCCCCTCGTAGACCCTGAAGGAGATGCAGAAGCTGGCAGGTTGCGTGACCTCGCTCGAGCGCTTCATCTTCAAGTTGGGAGAGCATGCCCTCCCGTTCTTCAAGCTAATGAAAAGGAAGGAGTCGTTTGAGTGGACCCCGGAGGCAGATGCGGCCTTTCAAGACAACAAGAGATACCTGACCAGCCCGCCGGTGATGGTGGCACCGCGCCCTCTCGAGCCCTTGGTGCTCTATTTGGCAGCCACCCCCCACTCAGCCAGTGCCGCCCTGGTGGCGCTAAGGAAAGAGGGCCCGTCCAAGGACCCTTGACAGGACGCTCAACCACCAAGCAAGGCGGAGCTTCCTCAGGACAATGCACCTGGGGCCTCGGCCAACACAGTGGTCGATGTCGCTCTGAGGCTGCGATTGACCCCACAGTTGGGGGGCTCCTGAGGACGGACCTCGTGAAGCCATCAAAGACCCGCACCCACAAGAAGAGAAAGACTCCACTGATGCCTCTCCCCTCATCGAGCACCCTGTCTACTTCGTCAGAACGGTACTGAGGGAGGCACGGGCGTGCTACCCCATGCCTCGAAAACTCTTGCTCGCACTCCTCGTCGCTCCCGAAAGCTGCGCCACTACTTTCAAGGCCACCCCATCAAGGTTGTTTCGGCATACCCGCTGGAGAGGGTGCTCCAGAGCCCGAACGCCGCCGGGCAAGCCGCAGAATGGAACATCAAGCTTCAGGCGTTCCACCTCGAGTTCAGCTCCACCAGGGTCATCAAGGGTGCAGCCCTCGCGGACTTCGTGGCCAAATGGACTGACACCCTCGACCATGGGGCGAGCGAGGACCGCTCCCTCTTGCCGGGAGACGAGGAGCTAGATGGGTGGATCATGTACTTTGACAGAGCGTTCGCGCAACAAGGTGCAGGAGCAGGGGCCGTCATCATCTCGGCCTCCAAGGACAAGCTCTATTACATGGTGCAACTCTGCTTCCAGCAGGGCCAGAAGGTCTCCAACAACATTGCAAAATTCGAAGGTTTGCTCGCGGGTTTCAGGGCCACGGCGGCGCTGGGGGTGAAGCGCCTCACCATCAAGGGCGATTCTTAGCTCCTCGTCAACCACTCCAACACGGAATACACGCCCAAGGACGAGCACATCAAGGCATACCTAGAAGAGGTGCGCAAGATGGAGAAGCGGTTCGTGGGCTTGGAGCTGCAGGACATGCCGCGAGGGATGAACAAGGAGGCGGAAGATATCGCCAAGAGAGCCTCCCGAAGGCTCCCTAGGAGCCGAGGGTGTTCGAGGAGCAGCTCTTCAAGCCGTCTACGGCTCCCCCCCACGACTCCAGCACCGCCACAGGAGGACCTGCCTCAGGCACCTGAGACGGGCGCCCCAGCATGTGGCCATCCCACAGGGGCCCGCCTACTGCTTACAGTCGAGCCTCAGGAGGGGTGCTGGACTGAAGAGTTCAAGGCGTACCTGCTTCAAGGAACTAAGGAGGATGCCGAGCGCGTGGCTCGTCAAGCCACCACATACTACATCCAGGACGGTGAGTTATATCGCAAGAGGCCCAATGATGTTTCGTTGCGATGCATCTCCAGGGAAGAGGGGCTTGAGCTGCTAGCGGACATACATGGTGGGGACTACGGGCATCATTCCTCATCACGCACTCTGGTGGGTAAGGCGTTCCGCAGCGGCTTCTACTAGCCCACCACGCTCAGCGACGCCATAGAGCTGGCGCGCTCCTGTGAAGCATGCCAGTTCCACGCCAAGAAAATCCACCAGCCTGTGCAGGGCCTCCAGACAATCCCGCTCACATGGTCGTTCGCGGTCTCGGGGCTGGACATCTTGGGGCCGTTCCCTCGAGCACCAGGGGGCTACCGATACCTCTACGTCACCATCGACAAATTCACCAAGTAGGCGGAGGTAGAAGCCGTCCGCACCATCCCAGCTGGATCGGCCCTCAAGTTCATCAAGGGAATCTTGAGCCGGTTTGGGGTCCCTAACCGCATCATCACCGACAACGGCTCACAGTTCACTAGCAACCTTTTCAAAACATACTGTACTAACCTTGGAACGCAGATATGCTACGCCTAAGTGGCACACCCCCAGAGCAAGGGCCAGGCCGAGCGGGCCAATGCAGAAGTCCTGAGTGTCTCAAGACAAGGACCTTCAAGAAGAAGCTCAAGGCCTACGGCAAGGCCTATCAGCACCGGCATGACGACACTGTGCTACTCGAGGAGAACCATCTCCGGGCTGCTACACGTGCTGCATGCTATCAGCAAGCCCTGCGTCGCTATCATAGCCGATGGGTTCAAGCCCGGTGTTTTGAGGAAGGTGACCTTGTCCTTCGAAGCTTTCAGTCTGCCAAGGGTACAAACAAGTTATCACCAAAGTGGGAAAGCTCTTATCGGGTAGTACAAGTCACCAGACCTGGTGCAGTCCGTCTGGAGACTGAAGATGGCACTCAGTTGCAAAACTCATGGAATATTGAGCATCCCCGCAAGTTCTACCCGTAATGCGCGGCTGTCGGGCCTTGCCCGACAGCCACCAATTTGTACAGGCCTTGCCTCAGCTGCATGTAACCCCTTGTATAAAGCCGAGGCGATGACCCCATGCAAGAGAAAATAAAGAAGCATTGGGGGGGCCCGACCAAGACTGCATGCATGCATAAGCATTCCAAGATCGCTGCATAAGAATTTCATGAGCATTTGCATATGCATATAGATAGCATCGCATCAGACATTCATTCTCATCTACATGAAGCTGCAGGTTCTCACCCTGAACTTGGCTTCGACAAGGAGTTGAGAAGATTACCCGACACTGCGATCCCCAGCAAGCCAAACAGATAAGTTCTACCTCTTGTCCATTTGTGTTCTGTAAGCTATAACTTATGCATTAGAAAAACTCACCACTCTTTTTAAACTTAGGTGCTCCCATTCCTGCCTCGAATGTTGCTTCGATCGAAATGGTCGTAGTGGCCTTTGGTAAAAGCAATTTGGCGGGGGGCTGGTCCCTTTGTCTGTAACCCGGCAGATGTGGCCCTTCGGCAGACAAAAAGGGTGCCGGCAAGATAGCCTACCAGGGAAACTCGTTTATTTACATTAAAGAGGCATCTCACCTCTGCATGGACATATACATGCATGGGATCCCGACAAGGTTTATCTTTTTCACAAACATGCTGATACAAGTACTAGATTATAGAACACAAACAAGGACTCGAGAGCCTACATTATTTAAATTAAAATTTGGCAAGTGCCTACAGATTTAAGATTGAAAAAAGATAAGTGCTCTGTGATGCCTTTGCCCCTGTCTATCTCCTCCTGGGAAGGGTCAAAGGAGCCAGTGGCGAACCCAGCTGGGATTCAGTGCCTCCCCAGGATCAGGATGGCGGCGCCTCCTGGCAAGGGGTAAGAAACCGGGGCGGCAGACGCAGATGGTGATGCTGTCGGAGGACCAGATGGAAGACACGGAGTCACCGACAAACATGACTCGTTGGAACGGTCGCCCCCGTTCTTGACGCATCATGGGTTGCGAGCGCAGTCTACATCACTACCACCCAAACACCTCAGATCGTTAGCCACACTGAACGCCGTGCTCTCTGGCATTCCCCACAGAGAGCATGGTCGTCCCCAATGGCCCTGACATCAGAAATCACCGCACATTCTGAAGAAGTGTACGAAGACGAGAAGCCCTCCTCCCCAAACAGAGGATGCCGCCTGGAGGAGCCAAATCCGTGCTCACCAATGGCAGACCTCCCCCAAGGCTCTTCCTCAGCGTCGTGTAGGAGCGAAGAATGGGGAGCGATTGACAACCACGCCCCGCACCCGCCGCGGGCCTTGGCATGGTGTCGTTCGCATCCCCTCTCACCAGAATCTTGGCCACGGGCGGCTCGACGACAAGCGTGCCAGAGTCGCCATCGTCGGCGTTATCGCCATGCCGCCCGAATATCCTCACGACCACGAAAAGTTCTAAGCAAAAGCCTGGGGGCCAGTCCCGGGCTCTCCCTTCTAGCATATCCAAGACGAAGCAAGGTAGAGGAGAAGAAAATTGCGGATGAATGCCGCCACTCCTCCCCTGCTCTTCCTTTTATAGGAAAGCGGGGGGCTGGGGCTGGTTTCGCAATGGGTAACCACCGTCATCCTCCACCAATCCAAGGAAGCAAGTCCCTCGCTGTTATATTCTCCCGCACCATGTGCCTCCATTACCTACCCCGCGCGATGCATGCAACATACGTAGCTAAGGATAAGGGCGTGGTGGGAAGAGTGAATTGGTGGTTTCTACCCCGTGCGTTAAAGTCATTGATGGGCCATTACTAGAGCGGTCCCACCACTATTGTCTTTACATGACACACAGGGAAACCGGAAACTGGCCCGAAATCAAGACCAATGAAGAAGCAAAGAAGATCTCAAGAGACTAGCCTCTTCAGCAACTCTGCCTGTGCACTTATTAGGCCCTACCCCGACGACGCTCGGCAGCACGTTCGGGGTAGGCCCGGGGGTTTCTTTCGGTCCAACAAACCTTGGGTCTGTTGCCCTGACTGTGCACAGGCACGGGATCAAGATTGAAGCACCAACCCAAGATAGAGTACAAGAAACCAAGAGATTCAAAGGACCAACAAGCAGAAGAGAGGTACCAAGACAAAGCCAGAGAAGCAAGATATCATCAAGAGAAAAGCCTCCTTTGCTGGGCAGGCGAGACCGGCAAGGGGCGAGGCCACCCCTAGAAGAAGACGACCAGAGCATCCCAGCAGGGCCTGCCAGGACTTGTGGAGGCTAAATCACTACACCAACCACTCCACCACTACTCACGCCGTCGATCAGTGCGGTCTCAAGCCGCGGAGTGATTAAGTGGCAGCCATTCGCCACATGGTAGCTTCTCCCTATAGGAAAAATGCACATGGCAGCCATTCGCCACATGGTAGTTTCTCCCTTGTTAATCTGCTCGTGTGATCTCTGTCGTGCTGCCTCACACTCGTCTGCTCTTTGTGCAACGCAACTCCCCCTGCCGAACCAGAACGGGGCCTTGTAGTCCCATAGGTGGTTGTGGTTTCCCGCGACAATAGGCCTTGTGCTCCTTGCATCCCCCTCTACATTTTTGACATGGTGAATGGTTGATCAAATGAGAGGAATCGACCTTGATGTTGTACCGGAGGACAAATACTTATAAGGTTATACCGACATGCAGGATGTGTACCAGATCCCGTAGCACTGTCATGCTTCGCTAAAAAATGGTTTTGCTTGTGTCATATGATATCTCTAGAAGAAATAAGAGTTGAAGTCAGAGTTGCATAAGCTTGTAAGCTAAGAAAGTAGTAAAAGGATATCCAAACATCTTCAGAACAGTGTACAAGGGAGTGATATGTGGATACCTAGTTCAGGCCGACGTTTGGGCATGCTCGCCTAGCTAGAGTGCGGGTCACATCAGAGTCGTTGAGGGTGATGCACTGGCATTGGCTAGCCATGCACGGATGTAGATCTTGAGCGGTAGTGGAGCGCTACAATGCGATGGATGAGGCTGTTGGTGAAGCCCCCAACGGCCTCGGGGGGTGGAGGTGCGATGATGTGGTCGGTGAAGTAGCCCCGATGAGGTGGATGACGGTGTTATTGAATCACACCTGATGCAGTGGAAGTCGATGTCTGTGAGGCACGGCGGTTGCAGCGGCCAACGTTGTCGGTGGACCACCCCCTGCGGTGGACGAGGGTGTAGTTGAGGTAGCTCTGGTGCAGTGGCGAAGCGCGACCATTGATACGTCTCCAACGTATCTATATTTGTTTACTGTTCCATGCTACTATATTATCCATCTTTGGATGTTTTATATGCATTTATATGCTTATTTATATGATTTTTGGGACTAACCTATTAACCTAGAGCCCAGTGCCAGTTTTTGTTTTTTGCTTGTTTTTGAGTTTTACAGAAAAGGAATTCCAAACGGAGTCCAATTGACCTGAAAAAAATATGGAGATTTTTTTTGGACCAGAAGAAGCCCACTAAGCATCGGAGATGGCCCAGAAGAGTCCCGAGGCCACCACGAGGGTGGAGGACGCACCCTACCCCCTGGGTGCCCCCTACCTCGTGGCTGCCTCGTGGACTCCCCTAACTTGTTCCTGACACCAACACCTCTTATATATCCCTAAACTTCTAGAACGGAACCAAGATCAGGAGTTCCGCTGCCGCAAGCCTCTGTAGCCACGAAAACCCAATCGAGAGCCCGTTTCGGCACCCTGCCGGAGGGGGAAACCATCACCGGTGGCCATTTTCATCATCTCGACGCTCTCCATGACGAGGAGGGAGTAGTTCACCCTCGAGGCTGAGGGTATGTACCAGCAGCTATGTGCTTGATCTATCTCCCTCTCTCGTGTTCTTGATCAAGCACGATCTTGATGTATAGCGAGCTTTGCTATATGATGTTTCTCCCCCTCTACCTTCTTGTGATGAATTGAATTTTACCTATGAGGTTTCACTATTATCGGATTGAATACTATTATAGATTTCAGAACACTTTATGTATGTCTTGCATGGGATACCCATGGTGACAATGGGATGTTCATGTGATTCACTTGATGTATGTTTTTCTGATCAACTTGCGGGTTTCATGACCTTGGGAATCTATGCATAGGGGTTGGCACATGTTTTTGTCTTGACTCTCCGATAGAAACTTTGGGGTACTCTTTGTAGTTCTTTGTGTTGGTTTGAATAGATGAATCTGAGATTGTGTGATGCATATCATATAATCAAACCCGCGGATACTTGAGGTCACATTGGAGTATCTAGGTGACATTAGAGTTTTGGTTGATGTGTGTCTTAAGGTGTTATTTTACTACGAACTCTAGGGCTGTTTGTGACACTTATAGGAATAGCCCCATGAATTGATCAGAAAGAATAACTTTGAGGTGGTTTCGTACCCTACAATAATCTCTTCGTTTGTTCTCCACTATTAGTGACTTTGGAGTGACTCTTCGTTGCATGTTGAGGGATTTTTATATGATCTAATTATGTTATAATTGTTGAGAGAACTTGCACTAGTGAAAGTATGAACCCTAGGCCTTGTTTCCAAGCATTGCAATACCATTTTGGATCACTTTTGTTACTTGCTACCTTGCTGTTTTTATATTTTCACATTACAGAAACCTATATCTACCATCCATATTGCACTTGTATCACCACCTCTTCGCCGAACTAGTGCACCTATACAATTTACCATCGTATTGGGTGTGTTGGGGACACAAGAAACTCTTTGTTATTCGGTTGCAGGGTTGTTTGAGAGAGACCATCTTCATCCTACGCCTCCCACGGATTGATAAACCTTAGGTCATCCACTTGAGGGAAATGTCCTACTGTCCTACAAATCTCTGCACTTGGAGGCCCAACAACATCTACGAGAAGAAGGTTGCGTAGTACACCTCAACCATCGTCTTCGTAGTTGTCGTCCGGCATAGACGTGGGGAAAGAGACGAGGGGCGATTCGAACTTTGCTAGGATTGACGGCGAATTAGGGATCTAAGTGCCCTGGGCGTGGAAGGGGGTGATGGAGAAGGGAGATTTTGCAGAGCTGGAATTGGGGTCGCCAGATATTTCAATCCGAAACATGGAAGCAAGAACTTTTTTGTCATCGTTCTTTTTTGGGGGGCGGGTAGGGAGGGAGGGAAGGGGTGGGTGGCTGGGTGCTAGCGTCCGTACGACACACGCGACCACCACGACACGACCCTAGTCTGCCTAGTGCACCTACATTTGAGAATGCAAATGAATCTTCTTTTATTTCCAAACGAATCTGTATGTATTACCATGCCCGTGTTTTCCTTGCAAATAATTAGTTCTTCGAAATGAGCTACTATAAATTAATTAATGAGGAGTTATTTGAATTAGAGTGTGTGTCACATAGCGATCTCCAATTCTAATGTGGATTTCGCATTTCACGGTATACACGCTACTTTTTAAAAACAAATTCATATGTATAAGATGAACACCATGGTAGTGAGAAAACTTTGGATCGATCCAAACATATGACCACACACATACAAAATACCACAACAGTAGAGTCAATGTCAACTTTTCCAAACCTAGTACGTCGAATTCGAAATAATTATGGAAGCCATATGCATGGTCCTCAATCCAAATCTTACAATGTAAACTAAACTGACATGTCAACACTAAGCCTAATACTTTCAAATTTTGTTTTTAGCCCCTGTAGGTATCAAGATCGGCAGATCTCGGGTAGGGGGTCCCGAACTGTGCGTCTAAGGATCAAAGGTAACAAGGAGGCAGGGGACATGATGTTTACCCAGGTTCAGACCCTCTTAATGGAGGTAATGCCCTACTTCCTGCTTGATTGACTATAATCAGTATAGGGGTTACAAGAGTTGATCTACCTCAAGATCGTAATGGCTAAACCCTAGATGTCTAGCCTGTATGATTGTGATCTCGCCCTATGGACTAAACCCTCCGGTTTATATAGACACCGGAAGGATTTCTGGTTGTACAGAGTCGGTTATAGAAGAAGGAAAACACATGATCCAAATGCCAAGCTTGCCATCTACGCAAAGGAGAGTCCCATCTGGACATGGGGAAGCTTCTTCTATCTTGTATCTTCATGGCCCATCAGTCTGACCCACATCACATGGCCCGGACGCCCGAGGACCCCTTAGTCTAGGACTCCCTCAGTAGCCCCTGAACCAGGCTTCAATGACAATGTATTCGGCACGCAGGTTGTCTTCGGCATTGCAAGGCAGCTTCCCTCTCCGAATACTTCAACGCAGTCCTCCACGCAAAATAACTGTATCGGGCTTTATTAAACAATTAGAGCTTTAAGCTGCAAGGGCAAAAATATTTGAAATGGAATAAGTCACGTCCACAAGCGATTTTTCCTGCAAGGCGTTATGTCCTGGCCGGGTTAGAATTCTGAACCGTCTCACAACCTCGTTTCGTATTTCGAGGCACAGCCCTTGACATGTCTTGTCAAAGCAGAGATCGTGTCCCCTTATCACGGGATTTTCATAATGAGAGTTTGGGTCATCCAACCGTGCCGTTCACATGTCCCCTTGGGAATAGGCGAGATTTAAGGCTTATGAGGGGGCGCTTGTCATCCAATGCCTTTATAAGAAGATAAGGCTCCGTCTTTTTACCCCACGCCTTTTTCCTCCTTTGCCTACCTACCATTCAAGCTCCAACTCCCAAGTCTTGATCCTTTCCCTCACCACCAAGCATGCCTATCCATGTCCAGATCTGGAGCGTAGGGCAAGTGGATGGCCTCCTCCGTTACAGAGGAGAACATCACGGAGCTCCGAGAAGCTAGGTACCTAGCCACTAACATAGTCCACCGGCTTCCTGCCAAAAAGCAGATCGTTTCCACTCCGGAGTGCAATGAAAGGGTAGTGTTCATCCCCCATTTCCTTCGCGGACTAGGGTTTCCCCTTCATCCTTTTGTCCACGGTCTCATGGTCTACTATGGCCTAAATTTTCATGATCTAGCCCCAAATTCCTTCCTCTATCTCTCGGCATTTATCATTATGTGCAAGGCATTCCTCCGCGTCCCTCCCCACTTCGGCCTATGGCTTAGGATCTTCAATGTGAAGCCAAAGGTGGTCGAGGGCCAACATGTAGAGTGCGGCGGTGCCATGGTGATCAAGGTCCCCAACGTCAACTGGCCAACAGGGACCTTTGTGGAGAGCGTCAAAGGATGGTAGCAGGGGTGGTTCTATATCACGGAACCCTGCAACGCCACATGGGCAGGCGCTCCCGAGTTCAAATCCGGGTCCCCAATGCGGCTTACATCCTGGCTCAATAAGGGCCTAGATTGGGAGTCGCCTGACGAGGTGATGGCGCTGGAGAGCCGCATCAAGAGCGTGATAAAGAAGGAAACCAGCCTACCCAGCGTGATCCAGGTGATGCTTTTTCACCAGATTCTTCCTTGTCAGCTCCGGACTCAATACATGTGGGAATTCGACGCGGCCGGTCCTAGGACTCTACAGCGGTTCTTCGGCACGACGCACGAAGACATATGGAAGTTGCTCTTCAAGACTCAAAAGTCGTGGCCAGAGTCAACTGAAGACCGTGGCTATAACTATGTGCATCCAGCCACTCCCGTAAGTTTTGTAATATCTTTTATTTGCAATTCCAAGGAGTATATTG
This sequence comes from Triticum aestivum, assembly GCF_018294505.1. NCBI lineage: Eukaryota > Viridiplantae > Streptophyta > Magnoliopsida > Poales > Poaceae > Triticum > Triticum aestivum. Next base: position 349,200,006 of record NC_057810.1, on the reverse strand, counting down.
AACCCTCTTACTTCCACAGGGCTGGACAAAGAAGGCGGAGCAGATCAACTGTCTGGCTCCGCTGCCCGAGGACCAGGCCACTCCCTTGCGGGCCAAGATGCTGGTTCTGGCACCGTATCACGTGCCAGAGAAGAAGGCCAAGAAGAAGGGCAAGGAGACCAAGGGTGGTCTTCATCATAAGGGTACTTCGGACGCTATGTCCGAAGACTCTGAAGCCTCCTCCTCCCATGACGAAGATGTAGAGGAGGAAGAGAGTAACTCTCCCCTCAAGGGGGGAAGAAAAAAAGGGGGGCTCCCGCGGATCTGGAAGCGGAGGCGGCAAAGAAGGGAAAACCCTCATTTTCGGACGATTCCGAAGCGGCTGCCGATGCCACCCTAAAGCGGTGCCCCAAGTCGAAGCCCTCGGCTGAATCGTAAGTATCCGAAGACACCATATACATATCTGATTTCATACCTTATTATTTACCATACTAAAGTGCGCATTTATAGCCCGACTTGCAATCTCCCCAATGATCATTGTCATCTGGGAACTCGCTAGGGATGAATGCGATGGAAAGCGAGTCGCCTCCGTAGATCTCTCCACCCACTGCCCAGGATAACACCGAAGTTTTGTCTCGGGAGGCCGTGAAGGTGGTGGCGGAGTGTAATACCTCTGTTTCAGAAGAGAGGGGGAAATCCACCTCCACGAAGGCCGGTGATGGGGGCAATGCTCAATTCGGCCCCCAACCAAATATTATTCTGGAGACCCATACAGCTCCGGAATTGGAACAGCAGCCTTCTTCAAGAGAAGGGGGTGCGCCGTTTCCACTGGCGTCCTCTGTCAATCCGGAGGCGCCGGACATTCTGATGGAAGTGCTTCAAAGTGCTTCCATTATGGAGGAACACTGTACCATTATGGGTATGGTGGTTGACAAGGTTTGGTCCACGAAAAGTGGATTGAACCAAGCCTACACCAGCCTTTTAACAGGCTTTGAGGTATGTGAAGTAATGTATTTTTGGTTATTTTCAAAAGGAATAATAGTGTATAGATAGTAACCCCTGAGACTCTGTTCGGCATTTCCCGAAGAAGGACTGAGCAGAGGATCAAATAATATACCACAGGAGCTAACATATATGTCTATGTTGATGAGCAGCCTGCGAAGTTGGCAGCAGCCTCGCATGCAGCCGAAGTCTCCGAACTAAAGCGGAGGCTAGAGGCAAAACAAGGTATGTTGTACCGAAGTATATCTGGAATGACATGAGTTCCCATTTTTTAATCTAACTGAGCTTTATGTTTGTGCTCATAGCTGACACGTCTGAGGTTGAAGCCCTTAAGAGTGCCCTGGCCACAGCCAAGACGGAGGCGGACGAAGAACGAACCGCCCGCCAAAAGCATGAGGCAAGGTTGGATGAAGTCCAACAAGAGCTCACAGATGCTATAAGGAAATGCGAGTCTTTGGAGCACAAGGTGTCGGATCAAGAATTCGATCTTACTGCGACGCTCCAAAGTGCAAAGGAGGCCCAGGTTGAAGCCCAACGTGCTTATCAGGAGATCTGCGAGGCCAAGAAGATTGCGGCTGGTAAGACTTTTAGTATGCAGAGCAAATATGTAAGGAGAAACTATACCTTCTTGACACGCATTTGGAGTTCTCCAGGAGCGTTTGCGGATTTGCCCCGAAGTGTTGCAGATGCTGCGGATTTCTTCCGAGCCGAAGAGGGGAGCTCAATAGAGAAACCATTCTGGTCACAATACCGTGAGCCAGAGCAGCCTTTTCCCCTCAACGATCAGCTGAAACAGCTGACCGAGCTGCATAGGATGGCCGAGCTGGCTATGAAGGATGTCATAATCCGTTTTTGGCCAGCCGAACCAATACCTAGCAACTTTAGGCTTGTGAAGCGGCTGGTCGATGCCTGCTTAAGGCTAGATGCTATAAAGCGGTCGGTCTGCATTGAAGGCGCTCGGATGGCCTTCGCCCGTGTCAAGGTACAATTGGCGAAGATGAATGCTACTAGTCTTGCAACCGAAGGACCGCCCGCAGGTAAGGAGCATCATACGTTGGAGAAGTACTTCAACGACGTCCTTGAAGGATCCCGTAATATAGAGGGCCTATGTTCGAAGGACGTCATGTTTGAATGAATGTATCCGCAATGCCCAAACTGTGTAATGAAAACAAAGCATTTGTATAATGTCAGTCTTGTTTCCTCTGAATTTATTTATCCTCCGTTGAGGCTGTTTATTAAATCTGAGAGTTGGCCAGTCGTCGTCTTCAGCCCCTCATGTAGATACTACGGGGGTGTCCGGAACAACACAGAAACACACTTGACCCAACAATTTGGTCCTTGAAGGAGGTGCTAGTGTGGCGAACCAGGAAATCGTACTATACGGCTTTATCACTCTCACTTAGCCATAGGAGTTTGACGATAGAATTATAGGTGCAACCCCTCATATTGACCGGCGATCCGAAGTCGGGCGTTGTAAACACCTGACCCCACCTGACCAGGTTAAGACTAGTCCTTCGTATGACACAGAAAAAATCGCAAGAGATTTATACTGAGTCACCGAATAGCTGACCAGCTCTCGCCTCATCGTGACAGTCAGTTTTCGGCTTTCTCTACTGAGGTGTTTGTCCGGCCAACCAAAAACACAATCGCAGTAGTTCTCCCTTTACTTCCGTAGCCAAACAATCGGAACGTAAGGTAGTAACCACAAGAGCCGGGCAACCCAACTATTGACCCAAGACATGATTCACAGTTGATCCATATAATGCTAAATTCAGGACACCAAATTGCACTTGTGAAAGTGTTCGGACTTATAATAATTTTAGAGACCTTGGCGATTTAGGTCGGGACGAGGTGTACATGGCGATCAAATTATAAAAAAGAATATGGAAGAAGGAATAAGTCAGTACCAAGTAATTTGGGCGAACAAACTGCTTCCATTATAGTCTAATTGATACGTCAAAACATATTTGTACAGATAATGCTATAAGCATTGAGGCTATTTCACATGCCGAGCACAAGGGAAAGCTTTGTAAAAGTATTTAAGAACATTGGGGGAGGTGATCTTGAAAGATCTTTAGGTACTCCGCCTTACATCTACACTTCTTTTTGCGTTGGTGTGTGATCCTTTGAGAGGATTAATGAATAAGTTTTCATAAGGGGCCGGAAAAGGGGCCCTTTGACACCATAAAAAGGGCGATGTAGGTTGTAGTGATCCTGAAAAGGAAAATGAAGTTAAGAAAAAGACAGATGGGGTCCAGCCACGGTTGAACCGCATTGCGGACCTCATCCTCGATATGCCTCCATCGTCGCCCATGGTATTTTTAGTGCATAATTATGAGCACGTGGTACATACGCTGCTGTTTGGTTGGGGCTAAGACAGAGGCAGGATTGCTAGTCGAGCTCCTGATGAGCTGGACTATCATTCTACTGGGTAGTCCGGACTCGTTTGACAGGGTCCGGTGGCTTAAATGCCAATGTACAGCTCGGCTTGATAAGGCCGACCTGTACTTCCGCTGCGAGGGCTCCGGTGTGTTCCTCAGTACGGAGGGAACGGTCCATGTTTCCATGAACTATTATAACACCGTGTGGGCCTGGCATTTTAAGTTTTAGATAAGCATAATGCATAACTGCATTGAAGCTGTGTCGGTGGGAAACGACACCTATGGGATCACTGGAATCCCTTCTACGGTTGCGGGGCGCGGGGATCGTGAGGAGCGCGGGACTAACAGACGACACAAAGGATTTACCCAAGTTTGGGCTGCAAAGATGCATAAAACCCTACAGTCTTGCTTTGGTGGATCTATTTAGTGTTCTTGAGCTCTTGAACTAGCTCTGGGTGCTGTGTGGTTCCACAGAGCTGAATCCTTTCCCTGTATGCCATGGGCCTCCTTTTATAGGCGGACGGGGCTGCCACAGTGGCACACAGGAGGTGGAAAGTGCTACAGCGTTGCGAGCTTATAGCAGGTATTACAGGACAAGGTGCATTTAATGCAAGGCTGAGGTGTCCCTTCGCTTTATTGGGGACGGGGGTGAGGCCCGTCCCATCCGTCGCTGCTCCTCTTCGCTTCGACACGCGCCCTGGGCAGCGATGCATGCGGAGCCATGTAACCAGGCAGGCAGCTGAGGTGGCGTGGTGGTCGAGCCGCCACGAAGAGCTGCATGTTGCCACGCAGGTGCCTACCCAGCTGGCTGGGTCGGAAGCTGCATGCGAACGGCGGCGAAGATTTGGCTGGCTCGGGCCTAGCCGTGGCCCTGCTGGTGCGTTTGGCGAGGGCCTTGCCGGGTGGCCCGGCAAGGGTCTTGCCGTGGCGCACAGTCGTCCCCGGCAACGATCTTGCCAGGGGTCTTGTGGATTTCTTCAATGAGGATGGTTGCCTCCCTATCCTCATTTGATCTTGAGTATTCTATGTCTTCACAAAGATCTGCATGCCACCACGGAGGTGCCTCCCAAGCCTTGTCTCAATGCATTTGTCTAGCGTAGGTGGGCTCAAAGGTGGTTCACTTCGGCTGGCATGGGCGAGCTGCCCCGGCAAGGGTCCTTGCTGGGGAAACCTGCTACGCCTATCTGGTCTTTGTGGCCTTGGTCCTTGTGGTTGCTTTGTTTTCCTTGTGGCTTCGGCTTCTCTCCGGCTTCCCTTTCCTGTCCTGTTATGCGTCGCCGTGGCGGGAGGCTCTAACTGCCCGTGCACAAAGGGGTCAAAAGCAGAGCCCCTACTTTTGTACACCGACAGGAGCCCCCGGGCCTGGGCCATACATAAGCACAACACGTTGTTGGGCTAGGCCCAGAACGGTGCGCGGGCAGTTGGGGCGGATTTTTACCGCGGGCACTGTTCCGTCCGCTGCACTTCCCCACGACCCGTGTTGAACGCGCGACATGGGGGTCGTGCGCGCGCATGACGTGGGAGGCATGCGTGGGACAGCGCTCGCATGCATGCGTCGCATCGCAGTTAAGCGGAAAGGAGGCTGCCCACGTCTTCCCCATAAAAAGGAATAACCGCGGGCGCATGCTCACTTTGCCCCTTCCCTACGCCTCCCTCCAATCTCAAAACCGCTGCCCCCTTCTTCTCGAGCCTCTCTGGTTTCGTCCATCGCTGCTGCGCTTTCGCCATCCTCTGCTTCCGCTTCCCGAAGTCGCCATGGCGCCCAAGTCCACCAAGAGCAAGGGAGCGGCGAATGATACTGGCTTGTCGGAGTAGCCGGAGAGCGCGCTGGTGGCATGGCGGGTGCAATTCGCCTATTTCCCCTTGACGGTTGGCGTGCCCGAGCTTCGGGAGATGTTCAAGTGTTTTTGGGGCGTGAATACGGGGGGAGAGAAGATGAGGCATCTGGCCACGACCGTTGTCCCTGCCAGCGCCGGGCCCTCCCCTCATCGGTACCCCTTCTTCGTCAATTATTTCTCCTGCGGGCTCTGTCCCCCTTTCTCTGATTTCTTCAAGAACATCATGCACACCTACGGCTTCCGCCTCTTGGATTTTACTCCGAATGTCATGGCGTGCATGGCCCTCTTCGCCCATCTATGCGAGGGGTTTGTCAGGGTGTATCCCAGCACGGTGCTCTTCCGACATTATTTCTCCCCTCGGATCCAGAAAGGGGGCGCTATTGCTGGCTGCATTGCCTGGATCCCAAGGGCCAAGGGGGCATACCCGGACAGCGCCACGAAGGAGAGGTGGGAGGAATGGCGTGGCCGGTGGTACTGGATTGAGGAGAAGGACCCACCAGCATTCTGTGAGGTTCGCCAGAAGCCACCGGTCCATAGAGGCGATTGGGGCGACATCGACGCCGACGATGCGAAGCTCACGATCGCCACCACCAAGATTATCCGGATCACCCAGGCCGGGCTCACCCTCGAGATGATTGGGGCAGACTTCATCCGCCGCCGGAGTGCCCCTCTGCACGACAAGGGGAGGCTGGCCTGGCTCTTTGTGAACACCGCCGACATCATGAGGCTCCGCCCCGGCCTCGACAACAACCTGAAGGTGCTGCGGCATGCCCATCTTTGCCAGCGAATCTTCCAGCTCAAGGTTGACGACGCGGGCGAGGTCGAGCGGTCTGGCAAGCTTACTAGGGCCACCGTGAAGGCAGGCAAGGTCAACAAGGAGCCTGTCTTCGAGCTACCGGTGGGAGTGGTCCCACTGAGCAACAACTCTCGTCGGAGCGAGATCATCGCCATGATGCCGCTCTTCAACGCGCATGGCCTCGACCCAAACTGGGTCGAACCGGATGAGCTCGTGGTGTAGGAGTTCTTCCACACTCTGCACGAGATATACATCACCGACGAGCCGCGGCTCATCCAGGACACCTCCCTGGCAGAGCTAGACTATATTACCGCCAGGATGGAGGAGGCGAGGCTTGCTGAGGAGGAGGCAAAGCTCGTCAAGGAGGCCGGCAGCGCCGGTGGCGTGGTGGACAAGGCCACAGCAGGGGCACAGGAGGGGGAGCTCACCCGGTGGGCCGCAGCCGCTGGGGAGGCCAGCGGTGCCGACACCGGGGCTCCCCTCTTCGAATATGCCGCCGACGGGTCATCGTCGGAGGAGGGCGAGGAGGGGAGAGCCGCGACCGCCGATCCCCCGATCATCGGAAAAAGGCTGGTCCTGCGGCGGGCCACCTCCGGCGAGCCGGTCCGCCTCGACCAGGCCGTGCAGCTGCGACAAGCCCAGGAAGCATCCGTGCGCCAGACGAGGGCGATGGCGATGAAGAAAATGGCGAAAGCCGTGGCGTCGAAGAAGAGGACATCTGCTTCTTCATCGTCCAAGCGCGCCCGGACGCCATCGCCTCCCCCCTCACCGGCAAACATCGGCGCAGGGATTGGAGGTGACTTGTTTGACTTCAGGGCCTCTCAGCCCGGAGAGGGAGCTCGGGCCTCTCAGCCCGGTGCGGAAGAGGAAAGCAACAGAGGAGGAGGAGGATGAGAACGAAGAGTAAGCCTCTGCTTTCCTTCCCCATTCCTCACACCTCCCCTAATGGTATTGCTCATTTGTCTGCATCTTGCAGGGATGTGGAGACGCTGGCCCAAAGGATCAAGAGGGCCAGGACTTCGGCGAGTGGCCAGCCCCTGGCAGGCACCTCCAGTACGCCACTGGTGGTGTCGAGCAGCCCAGACAGCAGCCCCCAGCCCAGCCCCCAGCGTGAGTCCATCACCCAGCCTCTATCAACGTGCGCCGAGCATGATGCTTTAGTATTAACCGTGCCGTGGATGCAGGAGAGGAGCACCACCAAAGGCATCCACAGAGGGCTTCTCCAATCGTGCCGCCTCCGTCAACTACACCGCCCCTAGGGGCGTCCCCAGCAAGGACACCAAGCACTAGGGCCGTGCACATGGAGGAGGGGGAGGAGAACGCAGGCGCTGGTGGCTTTGCTTCGATGCCAGATCTTGGCGGAGAAGGGGCTTCCTCCTCTAGGCCCAGCACAGGTAAGCTACTTGCTCTCCACTTTCTGCTTGCATTCTTCTTTTTCTCTTTTCCTTATTGGCTTCTGATCTTGGCTTCGCCCCGTCTCTTTCTTGGCGTACAGACCCCTCCTCAGAGGACGTCGACACCACCATCAAGGACGTCGCCGCGGATGCCGCGGCAGAGGAGGAGAAGATTGCTGCCGAGGAGAGCGCTAGGGGCACCACCGAGGATGCCGCCAAGGGGCCTGCCGAAGAGCCCGGCAAGGGGCGTCCCGGGGACGCCGGCAAGGCCACTGCCGAGGAGGTGGCGTTCAACGACCTGCCCTCCTCCTCCGCTGCCTCTGGCTCCGGCAGGTACCTGAGGGTCAGCGATGACCTCTTCGTCCACCTCCTTGGCGCATCGAGCACCAGGGCTCCCTTTGAGGGAGAGGTGTTCGACAAGGAGATGCTCGCCACGGCCGGGCTCGAGGTCGTTGATGAGCCAGGCGTTGGTGGTGCCGGCTCCCAGGAGGAGCAGCTGCTCCAAGCCATAGGTGCCAGCTTCCGGAAGCTTCAGGCGCTCCACCACGCGCGTCTGGATGAGGCCAAGTCCAGGACGGCGGTGTTGGAGAAATGGAGGAGTACTTTTGGGGGTGCGTCGTCAAGGCGCAAGACTGGTTCCAGGACGAGCTGAAAGCCACCCAGGGCAAGCTGGCCAACCGTGAGGTGGAGCTCGCCCTGAAGCTGGCCGACATTGAGAAGGCCCAGGAGACAGCGAAGAAGTTGGCCGATGAAGCCGAAGCCGTTCGGTCCCAGCACGAGGCCGCCCTAAAGACCCAGGAGGAGGACCTTGCCGAGCGCGAGGAGAAGCTTGCCGCCATGCTCCGCGGCAAGGACGAAGAGGTGGACAAGCTCGTCCTGCAGCGGACCCAAGAGCTGGAGCGGAGGCATCAGGAGGCACACAACGCCCTGGCTCATGCCCATGCCGGCAAGGTGAAGGAGCTGGAGGAGCAAGCTCTGAAGCTGGCCCAGGGGAAGCACACACTCAACGGTGCTCTGACGGTGGTGCAAGGCGAGGTCATCAGCAAGTCTGGAGAGCTCTCCGAGGCCAATATCTCCATCAAAGATCTCAAGCTGAAGCTGGGAGAGCTCGAGGACACAATGTCAAGGGCCTTGACCCGGGAGGGGCTCCTGACTAAGGAGCTGGAGATGGAGAAGCAGCTGCTAGGGAACGAGACCGTCAACCTCAAGGACTACAAGGCGGGTAAGAAACACTGGCTCGGGCGCCTTGCCGCTGTTGCAAACTCGGCTGCCGATTAGCTGGCCATCATGGGGATGCCGGAGATGGGGTACGCCCCTGAAGCGAGCCTGAGCCCCAATGCCAACCTGACCATATACTTCGAGAAGGTCGTTGGCGCCCTGAAGCGGCTTCACTTCAACCGGGCGGCCTCCCTGGCCGAGGAATCCCGGATACTCTACCGGGGGACCATGACCAGGGTGCTCACCAAGATCACGCACTGGCACCCAGACCTCGACTTTGGAGCTATGCTGAAGAGCTTGCTAGAGGATGCCGACATCGCGACGCTCGATGAGCGCATCAGCCCATCCTCAGCCGCATCGACAAAATCAAGAGGGTGGAGGGCCAGCGTCGGGACTAGGCATCCCGTTTTCCATCGCCGCTGCAGGTTCATGACCAAGACAATGCTATCTTTAGTTAGAACCGCGGCAGCAATTTGTGTAACATAACTCTGCGGTGCCCCCTGAAACTATGCATGTTATTTTCAAGTTCGATTTTCCTTTGTATGTCCACCCCACGCCAACTGGGTATGCTTGTCGGCACATAAACCCTGGGCGGCGCTTTGAGGACGGATACTCATTACCCTGCAGGGTGTGCTTGTTGCCGGGAAAAGCACCTTACTACCCTTAGCGTGGCCGCTCGATCTGTCGAGCTTGACTCGAGTCAGAACCGAGAGCGTTGCCGATGGCGGAAGGCTACCCTGCCACTCTCGATGCGGCCGCTTGGCCTGTCGAGCGGACTCGAAACAGAACAAAGGCGTTGCCGATCGCAGGAGGGCCCCTCCGCGTACAGGCTTCCCATACATAGGCCGAACCATCAAGGACGATAACCTTATATTTAAGGAGACAAACTCAAAGTTCAGCATGACTTAGCTCTCTCGTCGCCGCCTCGGCATCCTTCGTCCCAACGGGCAGTGTCGCCTTCTTGGTCGCCTCCTCCGCAGAATCCGTGGTGATGGAGAACAGCTAGGTCGACTGCTAGGCTAGATCCTCACGATTGCGCCCCCTACCTAGCGCACCAAAGATGTCGGTGGGAAACGACACCTATGGGATCACTGCAATCCCTTCTATGGTTGTGGGGTGCAGGGATCGTGAGGAGAGAGGGACTAATAGACGACACAAAAGGATTTACCCAGGTTCGGGCCGCAAAGATGCGTAAAACCCTATGATCCTGCTTTGGTGGATGTATTTAGTGTTCTTGAGCTCTTGAACTAGCTCTGGGTGTTGTGTGGTTCCAAAGAGCCGAATTCTTTCCCCGTGTGCAATGGGCCTCCTTTAATAGGCGGAAGGGGCTGCCACAGTGGCACACAGGAGGTGGAAAGTGCTACAGCGTCGCGAGCTTATCGCGGGTATTACAGGACAAGGTGCATTTAATGCAAGGCTTAGGCGTCCCTTCGCTTTATCGGGGATGGAGGTGAGGCCCGTCCCGTCCGTCGCCGCTCCTCTTCGCTTCGACACGCGCCCTGGCCAGTGGTGCATGCGGAGCCATGTAAGCAGGCAGGCAGCTGAGGTGACGCGGTGGTGGAGCCTCCACGAAGAGCTGCATGTTGCCACGCAGGTGCCTGCCCAGCTGGCTGGGTCGGCAGCTGCATGCGAACAGCGGGGAAGACTTGGCTGGCTCGGGCCTGGCAGTGGCCCTGCTGGTGCGTTTGGCGAGGGCCTTGCCGGGTTGCCCAGCAAGGGTTTTGCCATGGCGCGCAAGCGTCCCCAGCAAGGATCTTGCCGGGGGTCTTGTGGGTTTCTTCGGTGAGGATGGTTGCCTCCCTATCCTCATTGGATCTTGAGCATTCTATGTCTTCACAAAGATCTGCATGCCACCACGGAGGTGCCTCCCGAGCCTTGTCCCAACGCATTTGTCTAGCGTTGGTGGGCTCAAAGGTGGCTCACTTCGGCTGGCGTGGGCGAGCTGCCCCGGCAAGGGTCTTGCGGGGGCTACTGAGGCTGCCCCAGCAAGGGTCCTTACCGGGGAAACCTGCTATGTCTATCTGGTATTTGTGGCCATGGTCCTTGTTGTTGCTTTGTTTTCCTTGTGGCTTGGGCTTCTCTCCAGCTTCCCTTTCCTGTCCTTTTATGCGTGGCCGTGACGGGAGGCTCTGACTGCCCATGCACAAGTAAAGGGGTCAAAAGCAGAGCCCCTACTTTTGTACACCAACAAGCGGGCAAATGCGGTTCATCCGAGTAGTGTGTGATAGCCACTACAGAAAGGGATGATGTCGAAGATCAAGTCTTCACTTTAGATGTTGTCCGGCGAACCGAATACGAACTCCAATGTGATTGAGCCCGTGCAGCGGGCCTCTACACCAGGTATTACTCCCTTAAAGGTATTTTTAGTGGGTTTGATTCTTGACGAGTCAATACCCATTTTCTGGACTGTGTCCTGATAGAGCAGATTAAGATTGCTGCCACCGTCCATGAGGACTCTCGTGACGTGGAATCCATTGATAATTAGATCGAGGACTAGTGTGGATGAACCTCCATGATGGATACTGGTCGGATGGTCCCTGCAATCAAAGGTGATCGGGCATGCTGACCATGGGTTGAATATTGGGGCGACTGGCTATATCGTGTAGACGTCCCTTAATGCGCGCTTGCACTCCCATTTGGGGATGTGAGTAGAGTATATCATGTTCACCGTCTTGACTTCGGGGGGAAATTTCTTCTATCCCTCTGTGTTCCATGGGCGAGGCTCCTCATCAGCATCCTCGCTGGGCGACCCTTTCCCCGTGTGTTCAGTGTTTAACTTGCCGGCCTGCTTAAAAACCCAACAACTTCTGTTGGAATGGTTGGCAGGCTTGTCAGGGGTACCATGGATCTGGCAAGGTCGATCGAGTATTTGGTCCAGGCTAGATGAACTGTCTTTGTTTCTTTTGAATGGCCTCTTCCGCTGACCGGGCTTGGAGCCACTGAATCCGGCCTTGACCACCGTGTCTTTGGTATTGTCAGTGTTGCTTCGACGCTTGTTTTTGTTGTGTTGGGGCCTACTATTTCTATTCTTTGCTTCGGAAGTGCCCGGATCGCTGGTACTGTTGCTACTGCGCGCAAGCCAGCTATCTTCGCCCGTGCAAAAGCAGGTCATGAGTGCTGTGAGGGCTGCCATAGACTAAGGCTTTTATTGGCCGAGGTGTCGAGCAAGCCATTCGTCACAGATGCTGTGTTTGAAGGCTGCTAGAGCCTCAGCATCTAGACAGTCAACAATTTGGTTCTTTTTGACTAGGAACCTGGTCTAGAATTTTCTGGCTGACTCTCCGGGCTGCTGAAGTATATGACTAAGGTCATCGGCGTCCGGAGGCTGGATATATGTGCCCTGGAAGTTGTCTCTAAAGGCATCCTCCAGGTCTTCCCAACTCCCAATAGATTTTTCTGGGAGGCTGTTTAACCAGTGCCGACCTGGTCCCTTAAGCTTGAGAGGGAGGTATTTGATGGCATGTAGATCATCACCGCGAGCCATGTGAATGTGGAGAAGGAAATCTTCGATCCACACTGCAGGATCTGTCGTGCCATCGTATGATTCGATATTCATGGATTTAAACCCTTCTGGGAACTGGTGTTCCATCACCTCATCAGTGAAGCATAGGGGGTGCATCGCGCCTCTATATCTGGCCACGTCACGGCGCAGTTCAGATAGAGTTTGTATGAGGTTTTCAGCCCTGGTCAAGTTATGCTTGTCGCGCCAGGCTTGATGGCCGTCTTCTCGTGCTGGGGCTTGGCCCCTTGATCCATATATTGATCTGGTCTGACCAGCTCTATTATCCAGGTCCTGTCGTAGGTCGTAAGTGTATCTTGCAGCTGATGTCTCTTTACCTTTACGGCAGGGTGGTGCAGGCGGGTATTCGGCTTGAGTTGTCGCTCTGTCTCGGCCACGTGGTGGTCAGTCAGGTCCGTCAGTAGCATTATGCTTGGGCGGTATAGGCTCTGGGCCTCGTCGTCGAATTGGGGTAGCAGCTTGCGCTTCGGGTAACTCTTGGTTGGGCATCCGAGGCCATATTCCTCGGCTGCCAGGACATCAGTCTATCTGTCATTGAGCAGATCTTGATCAGCTTGAAGCTACTGTTGCTTCTTTTTCAAGCTTTTTGTAGTGGCTATTAGCCGGCGCTTAAAGCGCTCTTGTTAGAAGGGTTCCTCAGGCAGGATGAATTCTTCGTTCCCGAGGCTCTCGACTTCTTCGAAGATTGGTATGTAATCATCATCCTCCGAACCCTCGTTCTCGATGGGCTTGTCGGGTTTGACTTGCCCCTCCTCCCAATCATCATGTTCGGATGTTGGTTCGACCGGGGCTTCTTGGTCTTCGGCGTTATCCGGAGTATGGTTTTCTTTGGTGCCGGTATTGCTGTCTTTTCTCAGCGCGGTTTAGAGCGGCGCCGCTTACGACGACACTTTGGTGGTGCCTCAGGAGAATTATTCCCGACTGGATCCTTCCCGCCTTGGCCGTCATCTTCTTTGGGTGTATCCACCATATACACGTCATATATAGAGGTAGCCGTCCAGCACCCGGTAAGAGGCGGATTCTGGCTTTGCTCTTCTCCAGTATCATCGTCTATGCCATCGATGTCCTCGGAAGTGTAATCGAGCATGTCGGTTAAGTCCTTGATAGTGGCTATGAAGTGGGTGGTGGGTGGGACGTAAAATTCCCTTCTCTCAGCCCCTAGTGTGGGCTGGGCATAGTTTGCAAGTGATTCTTCCATAATGGCAAGAGATGGCATTAGGTCTAGAGCCTCGTTTAAGGGCAAGGCACGGACAAGGAAGCGAGAATCCGTGGAGCAGGGTGGGAGTTCCCTGGCCGAGCTCGTGTGACACAGACCTCGAGGGTTCGGAGCTAGTGCGCGGAGGTGAGTCCGGCTTGATGAGGATAAAGGGAGGCAGGAGTGATTCCGGGCCGGCCGGTGAAGCAATTCCCTCCATATCTCCGGTGTTGAGCTCAATGGCTGTGAAGAGCCCGGCAGGTTCTAAATTCCCGTCTTCAGACTCGGTGAGGAGTTCCGGATCTGAGGCCAGAGCAGCGGTTGAGGCCGCGAGCCCTTGTAAGATCAAGTCTCGATGGATATCAGCGATGTAGTTTAGGTTTCCGAAACTGATCTAATGACCTGGGGCGTAGCTGTCGATCTGCTCCAGATGGCCAATCGAATTGACACACAGTGTGAAGCTGCCGAATACGAAGATTTGACCGGGGAGAAAAGTCTCCCTCCGGGAGGTGTTGATGTGGATGGTTGATGGAGCCATCAAGCCTTCTGGTGACAACACAGTGGAACTCTCAATGAAAGCACCAATGTCAGTGTCAAAACCGGCAGATCTCGGGTAGAGGGTCCCGAACTGTGCGTCTAAGGATTGAAGGTAACAAGGAGGCAGGGGACATGATGTTTACCCGGGTCCGGGCCCTCTTAATGGAGGTAATACCCTACTTCCTACTTGATTGACTATAATGAGTATAGGGGTTACAAGAGTTGGTCTACCTCGATATCGTAATGGCTAAACCCTAGATGTCTAGCCTGTATGATTGTGATCTCGCCCTACGAACTAAACCCTCCGGTTTATATAGACACCGGAAGGATCTAGGGTTGTACAGAGTTGGTTACAGAAGAAGGAAAACACATGACCGAAACGCCAAGCTTGCCATCCACGCAAAGCAGAGTCCCATCCGGACACGGGCAAGGTTCTTCTATCTTGTATCTTCCTGGCCCATCAGTCCGGCCCACATCACATGGCCCGGACACCCGAGGACCCCTTAGTCTATGACTCCCTCAGCCCCACCCCACATCGGCACACACGCTACATACTTCATGTATCGACCAATCTTCCTCTCCTAACCACCTTCCAAAGCTATTGGTTTCCATCACACATTCATTCTTTCTCTCCATGTTTTGATCTCTAACTCTCTCAAGTACACAACCCCCTTTTTCCACTCTGTTAACAAATGTATCTCTCTCACACACCCGCCATTGCACTCCATGCCGAGCTCTCTATATCTCTCCCTCCCTCCCACCCTCTCTTGCTAGATACATGCATTGCCTATCTAGACCCCCCCCCTCTCATGCGCATGCACACACATTGTCTATCTAGGTCACTCTCTCGAGACTGTCTCACTCTTTCTTCCATAGTGGCCCACACTCGCCCAATATCTCTCTCTCTCTCTCTCTCTCTCTCTCTCTCTCTCTCTATCTAAGTCTTGATTAACCTATCTTTGTCTCACACACAAATGATATATCTCCCTGTTAGAGCCTCGATCGACACACTCTATACTCTGACACACAAATTGTCTATCTAGGTCAGTCCACCCAAGCCGCCCCCACTCTTTTGACCTCATGACGGCCCATGCTCGCTCAATCTCTCTCTCCCTCTCAATGTATGTCTCGATTGACCTCGGTCTTTCTCAGACAAAAACGATATATCTCCATGTTTGGGCCCAATTCGACATATTCATATTGTATACTCTCTCATGCACATTGTCTATCTAGGTCACTCTCTCCAACCTGTCTCACTCTTTTGATCACATGACGACCCACACTCACTCAATCTCTCTCCCTTTATCTATGTATTGAATGACCTTGCTTCCTCCCACACATAAAATATATCTACATATCTGTGACTGGAGCATCTCTCAATTTCTCTCTTACAACCCTCACCCTTCCCAAAAGCTCAGTCGAGCAATATCTCTCCAGAGCACATATATCTGTTCAACGAATGCCGGACCGCTCTCACTTTGTCTCTCTATCTATATATGTCTCGGTTGACCTTGATTTCTCACGCTGTATCTTCCACACATTGAATCTACCTTTCCATCCCTAGTAGAGCCGGAGCTATTTACATTGCGAGGGGGACTCAACATTGGATTAATTTGTGAAGGCATTTATTCCAGTAGGTTTAGATTATATTTTCGTAGCATTCATCCACAACTACTCCGAACACCTTTGCAACCCCCAACCTCCCCAAATTGATTTCCCTCTGGCTCGGTTACCACTCTCTCGCATGCCCTTTCTCAACTTCCATGTCGCACCATGTTTTTTTGCAAAAAACTATGTTGTTCTCTTTAATTATTACAAATAAGCTACAAACTACACACCAATAGTCCACCTATATTGGAACAAATTTCGACCCAGAAATTAAAGTGCTACAAACTACTCACCGAGGGGGCCACCTGTCATGGAACAAATTTGGACCCATATATAAATTAAAAATGAAAAAGGACAAGAATCAAACATGCGACCAGGGCCTTCAAACCGCACGTCAATAGGCAACATAGTAGCAACTTTTGTTGTACCCCCTTTGTTGATAAAATATATTTATATTACCATGGCCTATTTAATGGATAACATGTTTTAATATGATTTTAGTACATTAGTGGGATCAGCTCATTAGCACGTATTGTTCGCCTTCACTTACTAGTGGGTTCCATATATGCTCTCTCTCTCTCCTCCCCTTCCATGTTTAGATGCACGGGCAAACACGAAGAACGTGCGGGCGGTGTTGCGATTGACCATATCTGGACATGTTCACAAGTTACGACACAAGTTTCATGTACTAGTAGTATTATACATGTAACAAGTTTAGGAACAAAAGTGACCATGAAGGACAAGTTAGGCTAGTTGTAGTACTATTTATCTACCACTCCTAATAATTAAATGTGTGGATAAATAGATGTATCACCTAGTGCTCGAACAAGGGGACTGGTCGCACCCTACAAGTATTTGGAATTGACTTCCCTAAAATAATATTTAGAATTTACGTGGTATTTAATATGAAATTTTTTCTCTGTGTGTCGTCGGGCCACTGACCGACGGCGATGTTGACGGCGGCGTCTTACGCCGTTGTTGGTGTACTCCTGGAAGTTGGCCGAACAGGAGGTTCTCTGCAGCAAAGAAGGGGAAGGCCCCTAGGGAGGGGTCGGACCCTCTTCCGCCAAAGAAGCAACTCCACCTCCATCACGAGGCTGGCGCGAGGCGGGAGGTGGCCAGGCCTTGGCTATCGAGGCCTCCGCCTGGCTTCACTACAAAAAAAGACACATCCGTGACATTTTGGGCCGAACGAATTTTTTTTTCTGTCATACATATGACACTTCTGTGACGATAATTGTGACAAAACCCGGTATCATCATAGATGTGGTGGGCTCCTACTTCTATGACAAAAAATCATGACAGAAAATGGGCTTTTCGTCCTGGGCGGTCCGGAGACGCAGCTGCATGACATTCTTTGGGCCGTTCGTGACGGAAAAAACCATGGTAGAAGCGAGGGGGAGGAAAATTTCGGGGAGATGCCGGTTATGGTGGGAGGTCGGGGGCCGAGCGATGCGTGTTTCTCTTATACACGTACGCACTTGTGTGCGAGGCGTTGGCTCTAACTGAACCCGAGCGAGGCATTGGGCTCTAACTTAACCCGAGCAATTGCACTGCAGGCTACGTGTTACTGAACCCGAGCGATCGATCGATGGCTGTTAACTGAACCCGATCGAGCGATTCCTTCGCTACTGCTGCTAACTGAAGCCGATCGATGTTGCCTCTGGGATGAACAGTGACCATTGCAGGGGGGTTGGATGAACAGTGAGTGGTGGCGTTGCCTCTGGATGAACAGGACCCCGTGGTGTGGATGGCTGGATGAACAGTAGACGAAGGAGGGGTGGCCGTGGAGGGGTGGTTGAACAGGACCTCGTGGTGTGGAGGGCTGGATGAACAGTAGACAGTGGAGGGGTGGCCGTGGAGGGGTGGTTGAGCAGGACCCTGTGGTGTGGAGGGCTGGATGAACAGTAGACGATGGAGGGGTGCCCGTGGAGGGGTGGTTGAACAGTAGCCGGTGGAGTAGCGCGCGGTGGAGGCTGGATGAATAGGAGCCCGTGGAGGCTGGAGGAGGTCGACGGTAGCCCGTGGAGGCTGGAGGAGGTCGACAGTAGAGATGAACAGTATCCCGTGGAGTCCCATTTTGCGGTACGCCACACCCCTCCCGATGAACAGGACCCCCGTTTCGACCGTAGGAGGTCTGTTTTGTCCGTTTTGCGGTACACCACACCCCTCCCGATGAATGGGACCCCCGTTTCGACTATAGGAGGTCCGTTTCATCCGTTTTGCGGTACGCCACACCCCTCCCGATCAACAGGACCCCCGTTTCTACTGTTGGAGGTCTGTTTCCTCTGTTTTGCGATACGCCAGGCCCCTCCCGAACAACAGGATCCCGTTTCGAACGTGGCCGGTCGAACACAAGGCCGTTTCCTCCATTGTGCGGTACGCCGGGCCTCGTTTCCATCGCCTGTTCCATCCAAGCCCTCCCGATGAACACGACCACGCATTCCATTCCGACCCAGCCGGTTGGCTCCCCATGAACATGACGACGATGCTGTTTCTCCATTTCGACCTAGTTATGTACGTATGCGCGAGTAGGCATCCGAGAGCCTGCCTGTATGTACGTATGTGGCCGTATTTTCTTTATTGCACCCTCACCGCAGTACGTATGTGTACATGCTACGTGCGCGCCTCTACTACGACACGTGCGCGCCTCTACTACGACACGTGCGCGCCTCTACATTGACTAGTATGTACATACACGTTCACGACCAGAATGACAACGCTACGTATGCTTCGACCAGGTGGGTCCCAACTGTCAGGCACTTCCTTGCCTGCGAAGATGTAGCTGGTGGGTCTAGCAGTCAGGGGGGCGAATCATTTTTTTTTGCCCGGACGTACTTCCTTGCGTGCGAAGATGTAGCTGGTGGGTCCCAGCAGTCAGGGGGGTGAATCATTTTTTGTTGCCCGGACGCACTTCCTTGCGTGCGAAGATGTAGCTGGTGGGTCCCAGCAGTCAGGGGGGCGAACCGTTTTTTTTCCTAGACACACTTCCTTGTGTCCGAAGGTGTAGCTGGTGGGTCCCAGCAGTCAGGGGGAAACATTTTTTCGCGAAATATGGTGGCCTGTCCGGTGGGTCCACGCTGTCAGGTGGAGGAATAATTATTTTGCGCGTAATAAGGAGGCACTTCCTTGCTGCAGCCGTGGACCCAGCTGTCAGCCTCTCCACGTATAGTCCACGTCTGATGGAAGTCGTTCCTTGACCACATTAACCACACCGCGCCGAGAGCACCAGAGCGGTGGACGACGGCGATGCCTAGGAAGGGGACGACGCGGAGTCGGGGAAGACGCGGCAGTGGATGCACACGCGTAGAGGAGTACTAGGGTTCACTGGTTCGCTACGGTGTGAGACGGCCGTCGCCACGGAATAACAGGGGGTGTGGGTGAGTAGAGGGATGGCCTG
This sequence comes from Triticum aestivum, assembly GCF_018294505.1. Taxonomy (NCBI): domain Eukaryota; kingdom Viridiplantae; phylum Streptophyta; class Magnoliopsida; order Poales; family Poaceae; genus Triticum; species Triticum aestivum. The sequence goes on along the minus strand of NC_057810.1, from coordinate 349,181,138 downwards.
GACAACGGTGGGAGTAGTAGGGGGCGGTGAGGCCTCCGCCGCATCGCAGGCGGCCACGGGAGGCAGGAGCACGAGGCACGACCGGCGCTGGTTTGGGCGGCTGGAGCAAGAAAACCAGAGGTTGAAGAAGCACTACAGCCGTTGGATGGACATCGTACAGTCACCGGAGCTAGAATCGTGCATATTGACTAAGTTGACAAAGCCCTCCGTCCCCGTCAACTTAGTAGGCCCACAAGTCAGTCTGCCACTATACTGGGTCCTAGCTAACAGGGGGAGTATTCATTTTTTTGTGTGTAATAAGGAGGCACTTCCTTGCGTGCGAAGATATAGCTGGTGGGTCCGAGCTATCAGAGCCGGCCGTGGGGAGGAGGGAGCAGGCAGTCCCGCCGGCTCTTGTTTGAGCGGCTAGAGCAGGAAGAGAAGAGATTAAAGAAGCACGACGGCCGTTGGATGGCCATCCAACAGTCACTGCTTGTGCGTCAACCTTTTTTCGGAAAGCCTCAAATCTGTGGAAAACAGCATACAACCCATCTGCCATTATTTTTAATAATTTACAGCCCATTTGCTAATTCTTAAGGTTTTTTTGGAGCCCATATTATTTTTGTTACCATTACAGCCCATATTGTGGCCACAGTTAAAAAATTATACAAAATTTTGCATATTTCGGTGCGGTCCGAACTGTTTTTAATCCCGAAATTTCGACTTACATTCAAACTGATTTTAAAAATAAATGTATATCAATATAAAATCCAACAAATTCTCCACGCATAAAAATTAATATAATCTAAAATCTCGAAATGAAAAAAAAAGATATTTGAAACTAATTGCCGGTTTGATGTGTTTTAAAAATGTACAACCCATTTCTCATTACTGATGGGCCATTTTCTCGGCCAGCCGAATGAAAGCTCTCCTCGTCTTGAAAGATTTGCAGCCCAACAGGCCTGACAAAGCGACTTACTTGGCAAATCACAAAAAACTGGGTGTGTCCATGGACCCAGCTGTCAGCCTCTCCACGTACAGTACTCTTCCGATGGAATGTCGTTGACCACATTGACCACATCGCGCCGAGAGCACCAAGGCGATGGACGACGGTGAGGCCTAGGAAGGGGACGATGCAGAGCCGGGGAAGATGCAGTAGTGGATGCCCACGAAGAGAGGAGTACGAGGGTTCACTGGTTCGGCTGCGGTGTGAGGCTGCCGTCGCTGCACGGCCTGGCTAGCGGTGGGAATAGTAGGGGGCGATGAGGCCTCAACGGTAGCACAGCCGGCCACTTGAGGCAGGAGCAGGCGGTCTCCCCGGCGCTGGTTTGGGCGGCTGGTGCAAGAAGAGCAGCGATTGAAGAAGCAGCAGGACCGTTTGATTCAAATCGAACGGTTACTGCTGCTAGAATCGTTTGTAGACTAAGTTGACAAGCCCTGCGTACGCGTCAACGTAGTAGGCCCATAGGTCAGCCTCCCAACCGGTGCGCCCCAGATGTCAGTGGGAGGAATCATTTTTTTCGCGTAATAAGGAGGCAGTTGATTGCGTGCGGCCAGGCCAGCGGAGGGAGTAGGGTGGTCCGAGGAAGCCTGCGCAGCATCACAGCGGGCCACAAGAGGAGGGAGCAGGCAGTCCCGCCGGCGCTAGTTTAGGAAGCTGGAGCAGGAAGATCGGAGATTGAAGAAGCATGTCGGCCGTTGGATGGACAGCCAACAGTCACTGCTGCTAGAATCGTGTGTTCACTGACAAAGGCTTGCGTAAACAAGTCAGCCTCGAAATTTGTGGCATGTACAGCCCATTTGCTATTATTTTTATAATTTTTACTCATTTTCTAATTCATATGGAATTTATTGCAGCCCGTTTTCCATTTTTAGAATTGCTGGCCATTTTCTGATCAGTACCTGGGTCAACAAATTAACTAAATATGTGGGAAAATTTTAAAATTCGCAAATTTTGGCTGGGGAACGAAATATTCTTAATCCAAAAATTAATAGCCATACTAAAACAAATTTAAAAATAAATTAGTACTATGTCATGTTAAATCCAATGAAATACGTATAAGATATCCGTGAAGAACAAAAACCAAAAAAAAACTAATATCCCATTTGCTATAATTTTTTTGGAATTTTCAACCACTTTTGATATTACTTTTAACAGACATTGACCATACTCTTTGGCCAGGACGGAATGCATCCCTCCTCATCTTGAAAGATTTGCAACCAAGTAATTCGGAGAAAACAAATAGGCCTAGCTTGGGTATTCTTCAAAAAGAAATACTGGGCTACCTATTTTCCCAAAGAGCTGGTGCATGAGCATTTAGCTTTATTTATTTATTTACTTATTTATGTTTAGGGGACCATTAGCATGTACCTAGGACGGATTCATGTGAGAGCCTCCCTTCCAGTTAATTATGGGTTTCTCTATTGGGCCTTCATCAATGGGTTGCATGTTATGAATAAGTGGAAAATGTGTTCCGTATGAAAAATAGTATGAGCTACGTACGGTACGGGGCACTAAAGGATCAAACCGTGCAAGGACTTCCAAAACATTGTGTTTGTCGTTCTAACAACACATTTATTCAACCAACAGACAAAATATACTACTGATTGTACATTGAAAACAGCAGCAGCAGCAACCAGGGCTGGGGGTGCAACAGAAGCAGTAAGCAGGCCAGAAGAGTGAAGATGCAGCTCTCTCTTCCAAACCAAACATCAGCCATCATTACAAAAGGGCTACCAAAAAAGAACAAGTGTATGCATCAAACTAAATAAAGATCCTACTACACCAAGTGTACGCATCTAACTAACTAGCTCAGTTAGACGTTACTATTTATTAAGCTATGGAGATTGGCTGACGGCTTGAACCAGATGGGTGCCTGATTAAGGAAATATGCCCTAGAGGCAATAATAAAGTTATTATTTATTTCCTCATATCATGATAAATGTTTATTATTCATGCTAGAATTGTATTAACTAGAAACATGATACATGTGTGAATACATAGACAAACTTAATGTCACTAGTATGCCTCTACTTGACTAGCTCATTAATCAAAGATGGTTATGTTTCCTAACCATAGACATGTGTTGTCATTTGATTAACGGGATCACATCATTAGGAGAATGATGTGATTGACCTTACCCATTCCGTTAGCTTAGCATTTGATCGTTTAGTATGTTGCTACTGCTTTCTTCATGACTTATAGAAAGTTCCTACAACTATGAGATTATGCAACTCCCGTTTACCGGAGGAACACTTTGTGTGCTACCAAACGTCACAACCTAACTGGGTGATTATAAAGGAGCTCTACAGGTGTCTCCAATGGTACATCTTGAGTTGGCGTATTTCGAGATTAGGTTTTGTCACTCCGATTGTCGGAGAGGTATCTCTGGGCCCTCTCGGTAATGCACATCACGATAAGCCTTGCAAGCAATGTGGCCAATGAGTTGGTTACGGAATGATGCATTACATAACGAGTAAAGAGACTTGCCGGTAACGAGATTGAACTAGGTATTGGATATCGGCGATCGAATCTCGGGCAAGTAACATACCGATGACAAAGGGAACAACGTATGTTGTTATGCGATTTGACCGATAAAGATCTTCGTAGAAAATGTAGGTGCCAATATGAGCATCCAGGTTCCACTATTGGTTATTGACTGGAAACAGTTCTAGGTCATGTCTACATAGTTCTCGAACCCGTAGGGTCCGCACGCTTAACGTTACAATGGTAGTTTTATTATGAGTTTATAAGTTTTGATGTACCGAAGGTTGTTCAGAGTCCCAGATGTGATCACAGACATGACGAGGAGTCTCGAAATGGTTGAGACATAAAGATTGATATATTGGAAGCCTATATTTGGATATCGGAATCGTTCCGGGTGAAATCGGGATTTTACTGGAGTACCGGGGGGTTATCGGAACCCCTCCGGGGGTTATTGGGCCTACATGGGCACTAAGGGAGAAGAGGAGGGCCGGCCAGGGCAGGTCGCGCTCCCCCTCCCCCTAGTCCAAATAGGACAAGGAAGGGGGGCGGCGCCCCCCTTTCCTCTTTCCCCTTCCCCCTTACTTCTCCAACAAGGCAAGAGGGGGGGAGTCCTACTCCAGGCGCACCCCTAGGGCCGGCCGCACCTCCCCCCTCCCTCCTTTATATACGGGGGCAGGGGGCACCTCTAGACACACAAGTTGATCTTCGTGATCGTTCCTTACCCGTGTGCGGTGCCCCCCTCCACCATATTCCACCTCGGTCATATCATTGCGGTGCTTAGGCGAAGCCCTGCGTCGGTAGAACATCATCATCGTCACCATGCCGTCGTGCTGACGGAACTCATCCCCGACACCCTGCTGGATTGGAGTCCGGGGATCGTCATCGAGCTGAACGTGTGCTGAACTCGGAGGTGCCGTACATTCGGTACTTGGATCAGTCGGATTGTGAAGACGTACGACTACATCAACCGCGTTGTTCTAACGCTTCAGCTTTTGGTCTACGAGGGTACGTGGACAACACTCTCCCCTCTCGTTGCTATGCATCACCATGATCCTTGCATGTGCGTAGGAATTTTTTTGAAATTACTACATTCCCCAACAGTGGTATCAGAGCCTGGTTTTATGCGTAGATGTCATATGCACGAGTAGAACACAAGTGAGTTGTGGGCGATACAAGTCATACTGCTTACCAGCATGTCATACTTTGGTTCAGCGGTATTGTGATATGAAGCGGCCCGGACCAACATTACGCGTACGCTTACGCGAGACTGGTTTCATCGTTACAAGCACTCGTGCTTAAAGGTGACTGGCGGGTGTCTGTCTCTCTCACTTTAGTTGAACCGATTGTGGCTACACCCGGTCCTTGCGAAGGTTAAAACAGCAATAACTTGATGAACTATCATTGTGGTTTTGATGCGTAGGTAAGAACGGTTCTTGCTCAGCCCATAGCAGCCACATAAAATTTGCAACAACAAAGTAGAGGACGTCTAACTTGTTTTTAGAGGGCATGTTGTGATGTGATATGGTCAAGACGTGATGCTATATTTTATTGTATGAGATGATCATGTTTTGTAACCGAAGTTATCGGCAACTGGCTGGAGCCATATGGTTGTCGCTTTATTGAATGAAATGCAAACGCCCTGTAATTGCTTTACTTTATCACTAAGCGGTAGCGATAGTCGTAGAAGCAATAGATGGCATAAACGACAACGATGCTACGATGGAGATCAAGGTGTCGCGCCGGTGACGATGGTGATCACGACGGTGCTTCGGAGATGGAGATCACAAGCACAAGATGATGATGGCCATATCATATCACTTATATTGATTACATGTGATATTTATCCTTTATGCATCTTATCTTGCTTTGATTGACGGTAGCATTTTAAGATGATCTCTCACTAAATTATCAAGAAGTGTTCTCCCTGAGTATGCACCACTGCGAAAGTTCTTCGTGATGAGATACCACATGATGATCGGGTGTGATAGGCTCTACATACAAATACAACGGGTGCAAAACAGTTGCACACGCGGAATACTCAGGTTAAACTTGACGAGCCTAGCATATACAGATATGGCCTCGGAACATGGAGACCGAAAGGTCAAACGTGAATCATATAGTAGATATGATCAACATAGTGATGTTCACCATTGAAACTACTCCATCTCACATGATGATCGGACATGGTTTAGTTGATTTGGATCATGTGATCACTTAGATGACTAGAGAGATGTCTGTCTAAGTGGGAGTTCTTAAGTAATATGATTAATGGAACTTAAATTTATCATGAACTTAGTACCTGATAGTATTTTGCTTGTCTATGTTTGTTGTAGATAGATGGCTCGTGTTGTTGTTCCGTTGAATTTTAATGCGTTCCTTGAGAAATCTAAGTTGAAAGATGATGCTAGCAATTACATGGACTGGGTCCGTAACCTGAGGATTATCCTCATTGCCGCACAGAAGAATTACGTCCTGGAAGCACCGCTGGGTGCCAGGCCTACTGCAGATGAAACTGACGACGTTAAGAACATCTAGCAGAGCAAAGTTGATGACTACTCAATAGTTCAGTGTGCCATGCTTTACGGCTTGGAACTGAGTCTTCAACGATGTTTTGAACGTCATGGAGCATATGAGATGTTCCAGGAGTTGAAGTTAATATTTCAAGCAAATGCCTGGATTGAGACATATGAAGTCTCCAATAAGTTCTATAGCTATAAGATGGAGGAGAATAGTTCTGTTAGTTAACATATACTCAAAATGTCTGGGTATAATAATCACTTGATTCAACTGGGAGTTAATCTTCCTGATGATAGTGTCATTGACAGAATTCTTCAATCACTGCCACCAAGCTACAAGAGCTTCGTGATGAACTATAATATGCAAGGGATGGACAAGACTATTGTTGATCTCTTCGCAATGCTAAAGGCTGCGGAGGTAGAAATCAAGAAGGAGCATCAAGTGTTGATGGTTAATAAGACCACCAGTTTCAAGAAAAAGGGCAAAGGGAAGAAGAAGGGGAACTTCAAAAAGAACACCAAACAAGTTGTTGCTCAAGAGAAGAAACCCAAGTCTGGACCTAAGCCTGAGACTGAGTGCTTCTACTACAAGCAGACTAGTCACTGGAAGCGGAACTGCCCCAAGTATTTGGCGGATAAGAAGGATGGCAAAGTGAACAAAGGTATATGTGATATACATGTTATTGATGTGTACCTTACTAATGCTCGCAGTAGCACCTGGGTATTTGATACTGGTTCTGTTGCTAATATTTGCAACTCTGAACAGGGACTACGGATTAAGCGAAGATTGGCTAAGGACGAGGTGACGATGCGCGTGGGAAATGGTTCCAAAGTCGATTTGATCGCGGTCGGCACGCTACCTCTACATCTACCATCGGGATTCGTTTTAGACCTAAATAATTGTTATTTGGTGCCAGTGTTGAGCATGAACATTATATCTGGATCTTGTTTGATGCGAGACGATTATTCATTTAAATCAGAGAATAATGGTTGTTCTATTTATATGAGTAATATATTTTATGGTCATGCACCCTTGAAGAGTGGTCTATCTTTATTGAATCTCGAAAGTAGTGATACACATATTCATAATGTTGAAGCCAAAAGATGCAGAGTTGATAACGATAGTGCAACTTATTTGTGGCACTGCTGCTTAGGTCATATCGGTGTAAAGCGCATGAAGAAACTCCATACTGATGGACTTTTCGAATCACTTGATTATGAATCACTTGGTACTTGCGAACCGTGCCTCATGGGCAAGATGACTAAAACACCGTTCTCCGGAACTATGGAGCGAGCAACTGATTTATTGGAAATCATACATACTGATGTATGTGGTCCAATGAATATTGAAGCTCACGGAGGGTATCGTTATTTTCTCACCTTCACAGATGATTTGAGCAGATATGGGTATATCTACTTGATGAAACACAAGTCTGAAACATTTGAAAAGTTCAAAGAATTTCAGAGTGAAGTGGAAAATCATCGTAACAAGAAAATAAAATTTATACGATCTGATCGTGGAGGAGAATATTTGAGTTACGAGTTTGGTCTACATTTGAAACAATGCGGAATAGTTTCGCAACTCACGCCACCCGGAACACCACAACGAAATGGTGTGTCCGAACGTCGTAATCGTACTTTATTAGATATGGTGCGATCTATGATGTCTCTTACTGATTTACCGCTATTGTTTTGGGGTTATGCTTTAGAGACGGCCGCATTCACGTTAAATACGGCACCATCAAAATCCGTTGAGATGACGCCTTATGAACTGTGGTTTGGCAAGAAACCAAAGTTGTCGTTTCTTAAAGTTTGGGGCTGCGATGCTTATGTGAAGAAACTTCAACCAGATAAGCTCGAACCCAAATCAGAGAAATGTGTCTTCATAGGATACCCAAAAGAGACTATTGGGTACATCTTCTATCACAGATCTGAAGGCAAGATTTTCGTTGCTAAATTTGGATCCTTTCTAAAGGAGTTTCTCTCGAAAGAAGTGAGTGGGAGGAAAGTAGAACTTGATGAGGTAACTGTACCTGCTCCCTTGTTGGAAAGTAGTTCATCACAAGAACCAGTTCCTGTGACAACTACACCAATCAGTGAGGAAGCTAATGCTATTGATCATGAAACTTCAGATCAAGTTACTACTGAACCTCGTAGGTCTACCAAAGTAAGATCCACACCAGAGTGGTACGGTAATCCTATTCTGGAACTCATGTTAATTGACAATGGTGAACCTATGAACTATGAGGAAGCGATGATGAGCCCAGATTCCGCGAAATGGCTTGAGGCCATGAAATCTGAGATGGGATCCATGTATGAGAACAAAGTATGGACTTTGGTTGACTTTCCCGATGATCGACAAGCCATCGAGAATAAATGGATCTTCAAGAAGAAGACTGACGCTGATGGTAACGTAACTGTCTACAAAGCTCGACTTGTTGCGAAAGGTTTTCGACAAGTTCAAGGTGTTGACTACGATGAGACTTTCTCACCCGTAGCGATGCTTAAGTCTGTCCGAATCATGTTAGCAATTGCCGCATTTTATGATTATGAAATTTGGCAAATGGATGTTAAAACTGCATTCCTGAATGAATTTCTGGAAGAAGAGTTGTATATGATGCAACCAGAAGGTTTTGTCGATCCAAAAGGTGCTAACAAAGTGTGCAAACTCCAGCGATCCATTTATGGACTGGTGCAAGCATCTCGGAGTTGGAATGAAAGCTTTGATAGTGTGATCAAAGCATATGGTTTTATACAGACTTTTGGAGAAGCCTGTATTTACAAGAAAGTGAGTGGGAGCTCTGTAGCATTTCTGATATTATATGTAGATGACATATTGTTAATTGGAAATGATATAGAATTTCTGGATAACATAAAGGGATACTTGAATAAAAGTTTTTCAATGAAAGACCTCGGTGAAGCTACTTACATATTGGGCATCAAGATCTATAGAGATAGATCAAGACGCTTAATTGGACTTTCACAAAGCACATACCTTGATAAAGTTTTGAAAAAGTTCAAAATGGATCAAGCAAAGAAAGGGTTCTTGACTGTATTACAAGGTGTGAAGTTGAGTCAGACTCAATGCCCGACCATAGCAGAAGATAGAGAGAAAATGAAAGATGTTCCCTATGCTTCAGCCATAGGCTCTATCATGTATGCAATGCTGTGTACCAGACCTGACGTATGCTTAGAAATAAGCTTGGCAGGTAGGTACCAAAGTAATCCAGGAGTGGATCACTGGACAGCGGTCAAGAACATCCTGAATCACCTGAAAAGGACAAAGGATATGTTTCTCATTTATGAGGTGACAAAGAGCTAGTCGTAAATGGTTACGTCGATGCAAGCTTTGACACTGATCCGGACAATTCTAAATCGCAAAACGGATACGTGTTTTTATTAAACGGTGGAGCTGTAAGTTGTTGCTATTCTAAACAAAGTGTCGTGGCGGGATCTACATGAGAAGCGGAGTACATAGCTGCTTCGGAAGCAGCAAATGAAGGAGTCTGGATGAAGGAGTTCATTTCCGATCTAGGTGTCATACCTAGTGCATCGGGACCAATGAAGATCTTTTGTGACAATACATGGTGCAATTGCCTTGGCAAAGGAATCCAGATTTCACAAGAGGGCCAAGCACATCAAGAGACGCTTCAATTCCATCCGGGACCAAGTCCAGGTGGGAGACATAGAGATTTGCAAGATACATACGGATCTGAATGTTGCAGACCCGTTGACTAAGCCTCTTCCACGAGCAAAACAAGATCAACACCAAGACTCCATGGGTGTTAGAATCATTACTGTGTAATCTAGATTATTGACTCTAGTGCAAGTGGGAGACTGAAGGAAATATGCCCTAGAGGCAATAATAAAGTTATTATTTATTTCCTCACATCATGATAAATGTTTATTATTCATGCTAGAATTGTATTAACCGGAAACATGATACATGTGTGAATACATAGACAAACTTAATGTCACTAGTATGCCTCTACTTGACTAGCTCATTAATCAAAGATGGTTATGTTTCCTAACCATAGACATGTGTTGTCATTTGATTAACGGGATCACATCATTAGGAGAATGATGTGATTAACCTAACCCATTCCGTTAGCTTAGCATTTGATCGTTTAGTATGTTGCTATTGATTTCTACATGACTTATACAAAGTTCCTACAACTATGAGATTATGCAACTCCCGTTTACAGGAGGAACACTTTGTGTTCTACCAAACGTCACAACGTAACTAGGTGATTATAAAGGAGCTCTACAGGTGTCTCCAATGGTACATGTTGAGTTGGCGTATTTCGAGATTAGGTTTTGTCACTCCGATTTTCGGCGAGGTATCTCTGGGCCCTCTCGGTAATGCACATCACTATAAGCCATGCAAGCAATGTGGCCAATGAGTTGGTTACGGAATGATTGCATTACTTAACGAGTAAAGAGGCTTGCCGGTAACGAGATTGAACTAGGTATTGGATACCGATGATCGAATCTCGGGCAAGTAACACACCGATGACAAAGGGAACAATGTATGTTGTTATGCGGTTTGACCGATAAAGATCTTCGTAGAATATGTAGGAGCCAATATGAGCATCCAGGTTTCGCTATTGGTTATTGACCGAAAACAGTTCTAGGTCATGTCTACATAGTTCTCGAACCCGTAGGGTCCGCATGCTTAACGTTACGATGACAGTTTTATTATGAGTTTATAAGTTTTGATGTACTGAAGGTTGTTCGGAGTCCCGGATGTGATCATGGACATGAAGAGGAGTCTCGAAATGGTCGAGACATAAGGATTGATATATTGGAAGCCTATATTTGGATATCGGAATCATTCCGGGCGAAATCGGGATTTTACCGGAGTACCGGGGGCTTACCGGAACCCCCCCTGGGGGTTATTGGGCCTACATGGGCCCTAAGGGAGAAGAGGAGGGCCGGCCAGGGCAGACCGCGTGCCCCCTCCCCCCTAGTCCGAATTGGACAAGGAAGGAGGGGGGCGGCGCCCCCTTTCCTCTTTCCCCCTTCCCCCTTCCTTCTCCAACAAGGCAAGAGGGGGGAGTCCTACTCCCGGTGGGAGTAGGACTCCTCCAGGCGCACCCCTAGGACCGGCTGCACCTCCCACCCTCCCTCCTTTATATACGGGGGCAGGGGGCACCTCTAGACACACAAGTTGATCTTCGTGATCGTTCCTTAGACGTGTGCGGTGCCCCCCTCCACCATATTCCACCTCGGTCATATCGTTGCAGTGCTTAGGCGAAGCCCTGCGTCGGTAGAACATCATCATCGTCACCATGCCGTCGTGCTGACGGAACTCATCCCCGACACCCTGCTGGATCGGAGTCCGGGGATCGTCATCGAGCTGAACGTGTGCTGAACTCGGAGGTGCCGTACGTTCGGTACTTGGATCGGTCGGATCATGAAGACATATGACTACATCAACCGCGTTGTTCTAACGCTTCCGCTTTTGGTCTACGAGGGTATGTGGACAATACTCTCCCCTCTCGTTGCTATGCATCACCATGATCCTTGTGTGTGCGTAGGAAATTTTTTGAAATTACTACGTTCCCCAACACCTGACGAGGGAAACTCTAGCCAGCAGGTTGAAGTCTGATACTTGCGACCCTCTCTCCTACTTTGGGCTGCAGAGAGTGGCGGCACATATCAGGGTATGGTGCATGCAGAGACGCATGGTATGCTGTGTACACACTGTTTTGCCTGATGAACGAAACCGCGCTGCCATCATGATCCTTGTCGTCGGTTATCTCCTGGTTAATCGGATAATGTAGTCTGACAAACAGAGAACGTGTACCAAGGCTACTTACCAGCCTCGAGTCAAAAATTCCTGAAGGCCTAGAGAAGCTGGGATCCTGCTCAAAGACCTTGCAGCGACTGTGATTGTATTCCACGAAACAACACGTTCGGTACATGTGAACGATCATCAATCTTTCGCCGTCGTCTGATCGAGCCAGGAACCACCTGCAACTGCCATGCCGCTTTTCTTTGAAAGGTTCTGGGATTAGGAAGGGTAGGGACACCAGGCGGCCTACAACATCATATCAAGTTGGAGTCAAATAAAAAAGGCTCTTGATTTAGTCAATCTTAAGAACAACGTGTTATGTGCAAGAATATTTTTTCAGTAAATGTTGACAGTAATATAAGCAAGCCATCATGATATCCTAGGGAAGTACATACTGCTGTAACAGCCGTTTGTAGCGATGACTGGAGTAGGCCAGCAATACGTCCAGCCATAGAAGGAGTCGACAGCGTAAATGAAGCCCTTGTCTTCAATGGCATTAGAGAACCATGGAGGATGTATGATCCTGCGATGGACGTGCAGATTTATCCACTTACCACAGTGAACTGTCAGATAGGCGAGACCGCGGTTGAAGAGCACAATTAGCCTGAAGTATTTATAATTCGTAGATCTTGTGGGCACTTGGCAGATTACAACCTTGAGCAAATCAAACTTGGTATCATGTTGGCTACTGTAAGATTCCAAGTATTCTGGGCCGCGGTGCCAAAGCAAGGGGGGTCAATCGCCGGGTGTAGACCTCCACGAGCATCCAGCTGCCGCGACCGTCGATGAGCACCATCCAAGACGTGTTCATGCCGACCCAGTCCATACCTTTAATGTAGCTGAGGCTGACGGGGATCGGATCGCAGTGAAGGGGGTTGATGCTCCCCTTCCTACAATCGTTATGCTGCGTGACATGTCGTCTCTGAAGATCAGGCGGCATCAGCAAGCAAGGAGTTGGCTTAAAAAGCTCCGGCCTGAGGGCTTTGAGTAAACAGTACAGCCCCGACGAGCACGCGGCGAGCGGCATGGTACTGAGATTGTCCACACGGAAACAATGAGCTTGATTACCTCTATGGGGAGCGAATTCCAGCCACTCTTTCGGCGGACGCTGCTCGGTTCTGCCATTGTTAGTGCTTGGGTTTCGGACGAGGGGGGGAGGCGCCTTAACGGGGATGGAAGCTTGGACGAGATTATGTGCGAACAAAGATGGAGAAGCGAATATGTGCTGCGGGAAGTGGACAGGTGATGATGACTACAGCACGCCGCTTGACTTACGAGACACATACCAGCAGCATAGGGTCATATCGATGCCAGACAAGTTGCTTGAGTGATCACAGTACTGGTACTCCCTATAGTACCTACTACAGTACTATGCCCTAGCTTGCTAGAGTAGATTAGTAGAGTAGGACTCTGCTCTACTACTAGCACCAGAGGAGTAGTATATTCTAATCTAAAATAGTTACAAACTTCAATGCCCGAGCGTGGAACGACTATGAACCGTGCTCAAATACCGTGTCTACGTGGTGTTTGGACTTATATGCAAAAAAATCGCAAGATGCACGTGCATTGCACGGCACACCATCATCACCAACTCGGTTTTTTCTCTACTCCTACTCCTATAAAAGACTTAGTTGGTGATGGTGGAGGCGAGGAGGCATGTTCAGCCGGGCGTGCAGCGGAAGCACTATTCGATTTGTTATAAAAAAACAAAGAAGAGTAGTAGAGATAGAGACATAGGGAGGAGCACGAGGTTGTGGGAGATAAGGATGAACGAGGCAAGGCCTTATCTATAAATGTGGAGAGAGGTGCGGGTATCTTTTGTAAAATTGTCATAGTTGGCTTTCTATCCGTCAGATATAGATCGGACGATCTATATTACAAGATGGCACGCATACCATCATCACCAACTCGGTTTTCTATAAGAGTAGATATATATAGATATAGATAGATAGAGACTAGGGAGTACTAGTTAGGACACCATCTACTACTTCGTGTGCTACTCATGCGCTCCATTCGGCGGCCGCAACGCCCCCTACAACCATTCCCTCCTGCGCTCCATTCGGCGGGCGCCGTTGAAATCTGGGGAGCGCAATCTCACGACTGCTGGCAGCCACGACTTCACCGACGACGACTTCTTCCCTGACCTTGGCAACCTCTTCCTCAACGACATGGGCGACAACCTCAACGCCAATGGTGCTGCTCCCGTTGCACCGTATGTGTTTCCGTCCTTCCTGTTCGAAATCGTGGTAGAATTCATGTTTCTACTCTGTATCCTACTACTATGCTAGTCTGCATGATTAGTTTCATCTCTGTTATAGCCGTCATGATTTATTTTGTGCTTATTCGGTTTAAATCTTGTAATAACTTGCTCATATATTCAACTGGCGCAACGTCCCCTACAGCCACTCCCGTTTTATGGACGTCCTGTTCGACGCCTCCAAGGAGCCCTTCGTCCACTGCTATGAGTGCCCGATGCCGTTTTGTGGCTCGCCGACGGACATGCTGCATCACCTCACGGATGCATGCAGTGGTCATTGCTGGCCCTTGGCGGAGTACATCATGTACGACATGTGCTACGGGTTCACCATGCCGGAGTCACTAGAGGATCAACGCCGCCTGCTAGTCTCGGAGGAGGACGGAAGTGTCTTCTTCTTGATCGTGGGCACTGGCGAGGCCCGCGCAGGCCATCGCCCCGTCGCTGTAATGTGCGTTAGGGGCATCGCCGCTAACGCTGACACTGACACGAGGCAGATGTACGGGTGTGTGCTCACTATTACTACCACTCCGGGTCGCGTGGGCGGCGACACCGGCCTCATCGGACGGACTTGGACTCTGGGGAGCTGGGACTATCCCGCCAATGTGGACTTGGAAAATCCATGGCATCCTTTACCCATCGACACGTTACACGGGGACTCCAAGGAGGTTCACCTGGACATACGCATTATCAAGTGCACTTAGAAAACATGTAGTGTGTGGGGGGGCTTATGGACCGTGTCTTTGCCGCTTTTGATTCTGTAAGCTTGTCATTAAAACTTGATTGGCTTCCGCCGCAGTCCTTCCTTTGAACTGCTCCTCTCAGTGAGCTGATGTAAGACACTTTGGGTTTAATTTGATAATGCAACCTGGGAGGAGCCTCCCTGTTCTTCTAAAAAAATTACGCATTATCAAGTTAAATGTTGATCATTAGTCTTCGCTCAATGTAATCCGCTGTCTAAGCATGTGGAGACTTCCATGCAGGATCTTGCTCTATTGGAGTATCATGCTTGAATAAAAGTGTATCCATTTATGGTTTAGTCTAGAATCTTCCATGTATGAATTTTTACTACAGTACTGGTGAAAGACTTACGATGAACCATTTCTTACATCTCCTCTGCCCCTTGCAAGTCATCCTGATTTAATCCCTCTGTCTAGGTGTATAAGGGCATGGTTAATATTACTTAATAGTATAGCCAACTGTTGACTATAAGAAAGTGCCATGTCATCTGTAGCCAACATGTATAACAATCGATACTCAAAAACTAATTCTTAAAGATCATTCTTGCAAAGCACAATAAGTGTTATTTCTTCACAAGTTTTGGATGCAGGTTGAACAGTTGAACGCTTTTGTTTGCAAAAGATACCTTTTTATCTATTTCATCCGGATGTTTGTGAGCTCTAGAAATGAGATAATATCCGAAGAAACCTATCGATACCCGTTACACATGAGATGACCCCCACATCCTTTGTCAAAATAAACAACTCCCCGATCAATGCATTTCACTCTTTGGTGCAACGCACGGGCACCTTACTACTATAGATTAGTACGACCAAAAATTGAACTAACATTATATATAGTACGATAAATACTGACGCATGTCACCTAAATTATATCATTCAAAACTACGTTCAAATACGAATTCAACGATATAGTTTTTGTTGACATGCACTAACATTTTGTCAGTTAAATCTTCAGTCAAATTCAATGGGGGACTAATAAACCACGACCGATGTAGTACAAGTGTAGAGGGCGGCGCTGCACGGGAGTCTCACCTCTCACCCCGCTCGTGGCGCGGCAGTAAAGCCGTCATATCACAAAACCCAACCACTCCCAGTAATAAGTGGCCTGGTAAAATAAACGGACAAGCAACCATCACATCCCTCCGTCTTTTTTGCATTTCATCTCTCTGCATTTACTTTCTCCGGTTCATCTCGCACACTCGATCCCTAGCTACTACTCCTAGGGCCAGTTCTTTTGGCGGCTTCCCCAGCTTTTCCCACAAGACTAGTCACAGTGGAGAGTAACAATAAGGCGCCTCACTCATTTATTTGGGCTTCTAAACTACTACTCCGTCCTGGTTTATTCCTCACCATTGTAATTTGTGCTAAATTTTGACCAAAGATTTAACTGATAAAATGTTACTCAACCTGCCGTCTAGGTGTGTAAGTCATCTTACGAAAACCAAATAATCCCAAAACACTTAGGCGCGGTGCATTAACTTCTACCTCGTTTCTTGTTTCTTGACATATCAACCAATAAGAGATAAAGAGTGTGCATGCTTTTAATGACTTGAGATATCAAACACGACATGCAGTGGTTAGTTCATTGCATGCAATACTATTAATTAGCAAATAAACATTAATGTTTCTCGTTTTCTCCTCCTACTTGGTCACGGTGCACAACCTAAGATGACTTACTCACCTAGACGGATGGAGTAGTGCTTGTGACATGCACTAACATTTCATTAGTTAAATTTATGATCAAAATTTGACACAGATTACAATGGGGACCAATAAACCAGGACGGAGGTAGTAGTTATGGGATTACTAATCTAGAAGCCTAAAAGAACTGGCCCCTGGTACTCCTACTAGTAGTAGTACTAAAGTTGGAATTCCAATTGCACGGCACAACTTGTTAGGCAAAAAAATTCGATACAGGGTGTAGGAAGCGGTTGGGGAATTTGCATGCCTTTCTAACCAGTGAGATACTCCGTACAAAGTACGACAGATAAATAACCACAGAGAAGGAAGCTAAAAGTAAACAATCAAACGAGCATTTTTGCATTTGTTTTGCATTGAATCGTTTCACAAGCTTGACTAGTGCTGTTTTTCTACTTTTACAAAAACCGCATCGTAATGTTAAAACGTGCATTTGCACGTACATAAGTAATAGTAGTACTCCCTCCGTCTAGGTGTATAAGTCTTCCCTCCTTCTTGGTCACGGTGCACAACCAAAGATGACTTATTGACCTGGACGGAGGGAGTAGCACAGTCTGCAAGCATATATCGAGAGAGACGTGTAGTGCGATAGTATATAGTAAAGTTTGTGCTATATGCACGTACTTGCAAAATGCGTACGAATACACAAGGTTTCCAAACTTTCCCTTTTACATACTTAATTAAGGACGCTAAAAATTCCTGAACGTTCGGGATTTATCATTTGCGTCCCAAAACTAATGAGATCGCCTTACGAAACAAAAATTATACTCCTCCTAAAAGCCACGGCGCTCGCAGGAGCGCTTGCGGCGCGCCACGAGTGCCCTGGTGCGCGGCCGTTTCCCAGCGCGCCGACACAACGCCTCTTCCTCAGCCTCGCAACTCGCGAGGTGCTGATTGGCGGCTTGCCGGCGGGCGAGCGCGATCTCACCGGTGTGGTGATCCGGCGCCAACAGGTACTCCTCCTCGCTGGAAGCGTGCACCCGGTCCACGTACCGCCAAGCGTAGATGAGGCGCTTGGGCCCGACTGCACTCAGGGCGTCGGCACGGGCGTCCTCCGCCACCCTCACGGCCCTCGCACGAGCCTTCTGCCAAAGAGCCAATTGCCTGACTCTCTCGGACGCGACATAGGCCTCCCAGGCAGCTTGTTCCGCGGTGCGCTTCTCTTCCTCGGCCTTCTTCTCCGCCTCTATTTTGGCGCGCTCTGCTGGAGGCAAAGCCTCCCACAAGGCGACATCCATTTCTTTCCAAAGCTCCTCAAGGCTGGGGGGCTCGGCGGGCGGCGCGGCGTTCTCCTCGTAGCGGGGAGCCGACGCGTCCTCCGACGCGCGTGCTGGCGAGATTGGGAACGCCGACGCGTCCACCTCGACGCGTCGCGGCGAGGAGCGGAACGCCGACGCGTCCTCCTCGACTAGTGGCGGCGAGGAACGGAACGGCGACGCGTCGCGTCGCGGCGAGGAGCGGAACACCGACGCGTCCTCCTCGACTAGTGGCGGCGAGGAACGGAACGGCGACGCGTCGCGTAGCGGCGAGGAGCGGAACACCGACGCGTCCTCCTCGACTAGTGGCGGCGAGGAACGGAACGGCGACGCGTGACCGTCCGCGCGGTGCAGCGAGGGGCTCCTAGGGCTTGGGAGGGGCGATGCCATGGTGGTCGACGTGAGAGGGAGGGGGAGGAGATAGCGATGAACGTGAACGTGAGGGGGAGGAGATAGCGATGTCGTGGGAGGCGCAGTATTTATAGCGAGCAATGGCACACCTACGTAAGATATGGACTGAGCTGCACTGACTTAACTGCAGGTCCAGTTGCGTCACTGACATGTGGGCCAGACCCCTGTTGGGCCCATATGTCAGTGACCCAATGCACCTGCAGTTAAGTAACAGCTACGTGGGCATATTTGTTGGAGTAAATTACGGGGGAGCGAAGGGGTGGAAATATTGCTGGTCACAACGGATTGGACGAGCGTGGGGGGAGGAGAGTCATGCATGCAGATTTTTTCACACGGGGTGGAGTGGTGGGACCGCCGGAGGGAGAAGGAGAGTTTGGCAGGCATATTGTTTCCACACATGGAGAGGAAAAGATTTGGAGACGAACGGGCTTCCTGCAGGTATGGGGAACGGTGCATAATAAGTCATCTTGCATGCCGGGCTAGGTATAGTCTCAAGTCATTAAAAACATACACGCCCCACACATGTTCATATTTCAAGGTGCACTAAATTATTGCATGCGATGATTAAGGCTGGCCATAATGGTGGTATCTTAGCTGGTATCATGCACACGGGAATAGCAAACATGCTGATGTGGCAAAGAATTAAAGAAGAGAGGGGGTTAGAGTAACTAGTGTTCATGCATGCATTGGTAAACACATTTTTTTGTGAAGAACGACAGCACTAGTTGAGTACTTTTGCAGACTTCAAAAACTATTCCACCGCCTCTACTATCTTGCTAAGAGTAGGTGAAATTTTTGAATCGAGCCCTTTAAACTAGAAGGGAGGTAGTGGTACTCTAATAGCTAACCTTGTTGTGATGACAAGATAGGACATGGCACGCACCTGGACGGAGGAACTAGTCTGCATTGTGCATTTAAGTTTTGTCTGAAGTCAATGTACCTCTACTTTCACCAGACTTATAGAAAAATGTATCAACATTCACAATGTCAAATCAATATTTTTACACTCATTATAAAACGTAGTTCTTATACTCATTATAATCAGTATTGTAGATATTGATATTTTTAGTATAAATTTGGTCGTGGGATTTCATTGATGCCTGTCAAAGCATGGAGGAAGCGGAGCTTAGGGCTTGCATTGCCGGTCTCTACATAGGTATTTCTCTTCATAATCCTGTAATTTTAGAGACTGGTTGCGCTTTTGTGGTAGCGTCTCTTGCATCGGGGGACTATGACAGGTCTGCTATGCGTGACCTGAAGATGAAAGCGTTGAGCATCTCGAAGTTGATCAACAATCTTCAATTGTCAAAGATTAGCCGTTCGGCCAATAAGGTGGCACACTTAATCGCTAAGTATAGCTTTGACAATAGATTAGATGGTATTATTGTAAATAATGTACCGCCCTGTGTGGTGAATATTGTATCGAATGAGTGTACTGGTGTGGCTGGTTAATTAATATAAGGTGGTGTTCAAAAAAAGTATAAATTTGGTCAAACACTTTGCAAACGGTTGACGGGAGTAAAAAGGACCAGAGGGAGTATCATGCATGCGGAGTAGGCAAAATTTAAAAAAAATTGCTCATTTATAGCCGGTCGAAGTCTCAAAGGGCGCGACCGCGCGAGGGAGGCGAAGGTCGTGGGAGGCGCGACGGTTGACGGAATTAAGTGAAGTTACATCCACGCGCCGGCATGGCGTGCGAACAGGCAGAAGCTATACCGTCAGGCCTACGATATGGGTCTAGTAGACATGACATCTAGTGGGTCCCGCATAGTTCTCGAGAACTCTTTGGGGGCTTGCAGCCGTTTATCCACCGGGCAAGCCAGCAACCCCACGCCGTTCGCACGCCCTACTCGTCCCCGTCTTCTACCTTACAACAGTTCGCTCCCAGTCGTCCCGTCCTTTCACATTAGTTCGCTCCCAGTTTTTTGCGGGGTACAACAGTTCAACTTCTCCTAACCCTCCTCCAAAATCCATGGCCTCCCAAATCTCCATGGTCGCCGCTGAGTACCAGGTTAGAGCCATCACCGGCGATCAGTTCATCGTCATCTACACACGTGGATCCGCGACGGTGAAAGCATGGCTTGCTCGCTTCCTACGCATGTTCAACAGTTCAACGGATGAGTGGGTCGCTGGGCTAGATGTTGAGTACACCACAGTCCTGGGACGAGAGAAGGATCTAAAGGACGAAGAGAGGAAGAAGCCCGCCGTGATCCAGGTTTGCGTACATAACGTTTGCTTGGTCTACCACATATGCCATGCCGACGTTGAGTGCCAGGATTTTAAGAACTTCCTCAAGGACAAAAGAGTGAAATTCGTTACTGTAGGCTTTAAGAACGACAGGGATGTCCTGCGTCGGATAGGTCTCGTTGTAGGCCAGCCCTTCGATCTCCAGAAGGCAAGCCTGGTGTCCTCCTCTCAACCTTCAATGCTGACCCTGGCAGCAGCCATGATTGATCCTTCGTACGCTAAACTGAAGAAACCTCATCACGAGTTTCATCATGCATGGGAGTCGAAGACATTAGATGAAGATCACATCCTGTACGCAGCAATGGATGCCTACCTTTGTTTAAATATCTACAAGGGTTGGATGAAGAAGCAGAGCCCAGTGTCCGGTTCAAGCAAAGAAGCGTCGGCGAAGAGGAAGAGGAAGAGGGACGAGGACGAAGTCGAGGACGTGGACTCGGACTCCGAGTAGGTGGCAGTGCCGTCGCTCATGCTGGTTCTACTGCAGTGTCAAGCGGACTAGTTGCTTAGTTTATTTTCAAGGGTGTGTTGTGCTGAGGCCCCAGCAGAACTATGTTTATGTTCTTTCTCGTTATTTGAACTCTTTAGTACGTACAGTAGTACTAGTACTATGTCTTACTACTGTTCTTCTTGCAGTTGGTACTACTGCTCGTATCTTCGTGTTCCTACTGTACTTAATACGTTCGTACTAGTAGTATAATTTGGGTCAGTCGATTTGTGAAAGAAGTTCGACGGAGCGAAGGAAGAAGACGGCAGAAGAGGTGGAAGAAGCCCTTCTAGCCATCCATGTTGCATCAAACGGCTCACATGAGTCGACTGACCCAAATTGCTCCTTCAGATTGCAGGATCCACGTGGCATTCAAGGTCTCGAAGGTAGATTCCGCGTCCGCACCCGGTTTGCGGGCTCGACGCGCGCGCGACCGGCTTCCGCCGCGACAGCCACCATGCGCGCCTCCTCCGCGCGGGCGGAGACGACAATGAAACGCTAGTTCCTCCTCGCCGGTGTGTTGGAGCACGCGCCCGTCCTCCTATTCGTACGCTGCGTGCATAGACGCGGCTCCACCAGCTGCTCGCGTGCTTGGCAGCGCGGCGGCATCGCGAGGAGGGACTGCAGACGACGTGAGCAGGCGAGCCTTCAGCTTCATGGTACAGGGATGGCGGCGACACGACGGTGATGGGCGAGAAATTGTTGGCCGGAGCAGGCGGGCGCCGACATGCGCAACGGCGGCGGCGGCATATTGATGAGTGCGCGTGTGGGAGCTTACTTTAGTTTCATATAAGGTTGGTCAAACCTAAAAGAAAACCGTACTAGTACACGTAAATGTTAGACTTAGGCAGCGCTTTTATTAGTTAGGACCACAACCATGATACGGAATCCTGTGCAAGCGCATGAACCGTGGCCGCGCGGTTGATCGAACGGTGCATCACCGTGTCGCGCTCGAAGGACATCCACCGAAACTTTTTGTGTGTGTGAAAACAATCCTCGAATATTACTCAACTTTTTTTCCTGTGAAAGTTCTTGACGCTGCAATATTTCCATATATTAGAATTTAGCTCCAGTTCGTGTTTATTTGGATTTGGACGTTTTAGGTGCGCCCTAGTTTTTTAAATACTGATTTTGTGTGTGTGACTGAGAGAGAACGTGTGTATGTGTCCATATGTGTGTTGTGGCGGAAGGGCAATGTGGAGACGGTGTGCGTGTGATACAGACATAGAGAGGTGTGAATGTGCAAATGATCATGCATGAGTGAGACATAGACAGATGCCGATACGTTGTGTATACATGAGAGAACGGTCTTCTAGTTTACTTGTGTGTGTGTGTGTGAGAGAGAGAGAGAGGGAGAGAGAGACAGAGAGAGGAGCATCCGTAACACAACAACCATCTCTCTCGATTCGTCCGTCCCTCGCACGGTCGCATGCAACACATGCATCAACGCGCACATTTTGACACCCTCACCCGGCCCCTGCCCACCTCAAGGCCCGCACAATCTCTTCGTGAATACCCATTTCTCTCCTTAGGTTTGTTTTCTCTCAATATCTGACACACACACACACACAGAGAGACACACGCAGCACAACACACACACACACACTCCCCCGAGCACACAATTCATCCCCATCCAAGGTTATACGGCGACCACTCTCGCTTGTGCTTCTTTGCACCCCAACATGCACAACACCTCAATCTTCAAAGAGGGCATCAAGCAGATCGAAGACGGCGACCACACCGCGCTAGAGAATGCGGGGTCATTTGGAAGCAGGGTGATGTGACGACGGCTGACTGACTCCTCCCCCCACCCTCTCTCTCTCTCTTGCACAAAATTACCAATCCCTCTCTCCCCCGCACAAAATTGTCAATCCCTCAACCCACGAGATCCTTCCCCTCTCGTCCATGTTTTTCCAGCTCTCTCATCAAACATGTTGTCTCTTCTCCTTCCACGTATACAGAATCCAGATGCACACGCATCTCACGTATATTACATGTCTCCATCTTTCTCACAGACCTAACTTCTTCCTCTCTCTTTCTCTCTCTATCTCTCTCTCTGTCTCGTTAGGTTTGTCTCCTACTCTCTCGTCCACATACATACAATCTTTCCCGCCCTATCTGCTCCATCTTCAAAAGCTCTCTCTGCACGTTTCATTCACACATCGGGATATGTCAAAATGTTGCTTCTATAATGGCTGGTGTAGAGTTATGGTTGGTTTTGTTGCATCCTACAAAGTAATAACTATGAAATGCATTTAGATTCTCATTTGACTGGGATTATGTGAGTTTGAGCATGTTGTGAAGTACTATAGACCTTGTATACATCTTGGGATTCGACAATGATTGTAACTATTGAATTGTATAGACCATTACATTCGAAGTCAATAGCCTAATATATTTATTTCACAATTTCAACAAATGATTAGTTCACTACAAACTAAGAAAACAAATGTGTACTCCCTCCGTTTTTATTTAAGTCCGCGTATTAGCATTGGTCAAAGTCAAGTTTTG
This sequence comes from Triticum aestivum, assembly GCF_018294505.1. Classification (NCBI taxonomy): domain Eukaryota; kingdom Viridiplantae; phylum Streptophyta; class Magnoliopsida; order Poales; family Poaceae; genus Triticum; species Triticum aestivum. The sequence goes on along the minus strand of NC_057810.1, from coordinate 349,157,755 downwards.
TAAACTCTCAGAAAGCTTATAACAAAAAATATTAACATATACAATAACAAATAAATACCATTAGATTCATTATTGAATGTACTTTCACATCATACATATTTGTTATGGTAAATGTTTATATTTTTCTATAAACTTGGTCAAACTTTAGGAAGTTTGACTTCGGTCAAACCTAATATGCAGAGTTTACTACTACTACTCGCTAGTTGCTTAGCCGAATCACTCAACACGCCACACGGGGAGTCCAGTGTCACAAAATTTTGAGGTCGGCGGGAAAATCTCCCGCGACCCTGATTCGAGCAGTGGGAAGTTACCATCATAGCCTTCGGAACAGGCCTACGGATGACGCTTGGTAGGGGGCTGTTTTCGTAACTTCAGGTTCACCCTACCCAGCCAACCCCACCCCGGCACCCAGAGTAGTACACCTGAATACTCCCCATTTTCTATCCCCACCGCAAAATAGACTTCTCCACGGCACCGCAGCCTTCGTGCTCCTCCCCTTTACATCGGCGCACTCGTCCACCGCAGCGCATCTGCCTCATCGACGACCTCGTACGCCGCACTGGAGCCGGTCCACCGTCGTCGTCGTACACGGAGCCTCTTCCCCGGCATCGTCTTCCACGGTCTCGGATCTGCTTCCCGGAAGCCGACGCCAAGCGCAGAAGTACCACCGTCGTGGACAATGAACTGACTCCCGTTGCCGACCATGACTCACAGAGGCCGCCGCGACCATCGTTCTCCTCCTCGATTGGTAATGTGTGTATTGAATCACTTAGCAGTACATGTGCAGTTCCAATTTTGTTCATACCTACCCTTCAAATTTCCTGGGTGCTATTGTTCCCGTAAAAGTAATTGGTTATAGCCTCCATTGTCCAACAGAATATCAGCTTGTAATTGTGCGTCGCTCCTGTATCGCGCTGTGCTTGGGTAGGTTTTTCATCTGCAACCAGTAGTGTGGCAAATGATGGAAAGGTTTTTAGAACTAGCAAGATGCCCATGCGTTGCACGCATCAAGATGCATTTGTATGAGTAGTTTATCTTGTGGGAGAAAAGGATGAACGAGGGAAGGCCTTATTTGCAAATCTGGAGAGGGGTATGGGTATCTTTTTGCAAAATTCCCATTTGTTTCCTTCCTATCTGTCAGATATAAATCGGACGGCCTATATTGCAAGAAAAAAAGTATAGAGAAAAAAAGTAGACAGTAAAGGAAGTAGAGATAAATATTAAATATTAAATATTAAATAAATATAACAGTAGAGAAGAGAGTAGAGATAGCAGAGACGTCGGGAAAGGATCGCGCGCGCGGGAAAAAGCGGCCGGGCGTGCGCTAGTTTTGGCGCGCGGCGTCCGGCGCGCTTTATAAAATCCAACGCCCTCCCACCGCTCTGTGCCTTGCCACCGCTCTCTCCCCGCTCTGTGCCTCGCCACCGCTCTCTCCCCGCTCTTTTTCGCCTCGCCGCCGCCGCGTCGCCGGGAAACTTGGGGATACCGCGGCGTCCGCGCGCGCCCCTCCGGCGGCTTCTCCGCCGAGATCCGGTTCCGCGGGATGCGCCTCGGCCTCGGCAATTTCGACACCGCCAACGAGGCCGCCCGCGCGTACGACGCGGCGGTGTGGCGCCTCCGGTGGCCTCATAGAACATTGAACTTCCCCAACGTGCCGACGCGGGAGCGGGCGCAGGAGCTCGCGCCTCTGCCGCGGCTTAGCACCGACGAGGATCGTCGCGACAACCGGAGGCGGGAGCACCGTCTCGGCATCGCCGAGATGGACGAGGAAGCCATGGCGCTGTGGCGCCAACACTTCCCGCAGGACATCATCAAAGAGCGCGAGTTCTACGCGCAAAGGAGGGCGGAGAGGGATAAGAGGAGGGCGGAGCGGGCCGCCTATCGCGAGGACAAGCGTAGGCGAAAAGCGGACGCTCAATTCAACATGAGGCTAGGAGCAGCGTCGCCCTGGGAATCCGACGACGATCGGTATCTTCACGCCTACAGTCAGACGTCGGAGGAGGACATCACCGAGGAGGAGTCGGACGACGAGGAGTAGTTGAATTATCTTTTTTTATCTATCTATGCTGAGAACTATCCTCTACTCTCTAGTATCTACTTCTCGATCTCAGCACTGTAAACGCTTTTTTAAAGCGCCGCGCGTTGCGATTCTGTTGGAGATGCTCTAACATGGCAGACGAGTGCTTTAATGTTGCCCACAAGATGCGCGAGTATTACTAGTAGTATATTTTTCTTGCCATGTTGAGATTTTAAAACCACGAGTGCGAACATGCAGAGGAGCAATGAAGACCAAACACGGGATATTCGGGACATCTTCAAGGAGCGTGGCAAGTTAAAGAGGAGCTGCACCGAACCTGTAAAACGAGCTTTGGTAAGTAACACCCTTTCAATTACTTTCGTGTAGCCTCGTGTTCTTCGATGTGTATATGTTGTAGTTTCTGTTTCTCTTAAGCGTGGTGTTCTTCGATGTGTAATAAGAAGAGTCTTAATCGTCCTAATGCTTTCGTTTTTAGCTTGATGTAGGAAGTGGGTGTTCTCACCTTGTAGTCTGTTTTATTTTTTTCCTTTTGAATTCACTTCTCCGAGTTCTGTTTATCTGGCTTCTACTAAATGGATCTAGGTTGCTCTGAGTATTGATCTAAAAAAGAAGTAACTTCATGTCAGGATGCAGTTCCTGCGAGGAGGGAAGTATGGTCAACCTCGAGATCATGTTTCCAAAATGAGGCTGGATTACACACAAGGTGCCAGTTCCCTAATGATGCTGGATTAGACACAAGGTGCAAATTCCCAGATGATGCTGGATTACACACAAGCCAGGTGGAGTCGTCAGCTGTTCGTGTCCTCGTGGCATTAGTAAAGGCTGAAAGAAAGCGTGCAGCAGCCCTTGAGAATGTAGCTGAGTTCCTGAAGAAGCGAAAAGAGCAATCAGATGCTCTCTTCACCCAAGCCAAAGAAGAGATGGAAGAAGCCAGAAATAAGCTAGCAGAGGCAGAGCAGGCTAGGCGTCTCCTGCTATCTAAAACTGTTGTCAATACAAAATTTCCTTCATAATAGCTAGGTTCAAATGTTTATCCAGTCAGCATGCCTGTTGTGATGTCCGTGCATCTACTGATGTGGCACAAAATGTTTTTTTCGGGTCATGTAATAACAGCAATTACTTTCCAAACAATAACAGACGAAGCATTGGACATGGTATAGTTCACGCGCAAGCCCGACATTCCAAGTTCAACTTCCACATCAAACTCATGTTCACAGATATCTGCACATTCATACATAATGTCCACAACCATGATTCACTTCAAAGCCAAAAAAATGTGAGGAGAGTTATAAATAAAGAAAATCCTCTACTAGTTCCTGCTACCAGTGCGAGCACAACAAGTCAAGACCATGCGTAAATTAATTATATTTTAGTCATTTTTTGTGTTCTAAAATGCCTGCCGGCTCGCGGAAGGACGTGTTGCCGGCACACGCGCGGATTCAATGAAGGCAGGCGGGGCAGTCTTAAGCTGGTTGCACGCGGCGAGGAGGCGTGCTCAGCCGGGCCTGCAGCGAGTGCGGCCCTCTTGGCCGGCGCGCCGGTTCAATGCCTGCGCTATGAGAGGTCGCGTCCGTGTCAGAGCAATCACTCCCTCCAGTCCTTTTTTGTTTGGGTATAACAAAATCTCGTTTTCCATTCACATTTTACAAGTAAAATTCGTGGACAAACTTTGACCCAAAGTACGATGGGGACTAGTAAACCAGAATGGAGGTAGTAGTTTTTTTAATCAAAGAAGGGTTTCCCCTTCCGATTTTCATTACTGAAAACCAGCATCTAAATCTAAACCATAGTATTTGCCCTAGAACTACCAGGTTCAACATCTCGCAACATAAACCCATACAACCTCCATCGCAAAAAAAACCATACAACCATACGCCAAGGAGGTACGTAGTACTATGAATTCCATTTTCGCTCCATACCAATCGTTCTAAAAACTACTTACTACTTATAACGCGCCATTGAAAATCGGAACTCTTAACCCCGCTAAAAAATGATATTTTAAACGTGGCTACTCGATCTGTGGCAACTGGCGAGCCACCGCGCTCCAAGTCGTTCACCTGTGGTCCCGACCATCAACTCCTACGGATCAAATTATCACGCGAGCTGACTATTCCTACAAAGGTGCTCCACCACGTACCCGGTACCCGCGAATGCAGCAATCGTGCACCTAGGGTTTTAGGGTTTATTTGTTAACGTCGCCTTTACGTAACACTCATGTGTGCGAGACAGCGAGAGGCCGACTGCGTGCGTGCGCCTCTTCTCTTCGTATATGTACTCCACCGTTTGTCTGGTGTCCAAAAAATTATAATAACTACTAGCAATGTGCCAATGCGTTGCCACACGATCAAAGTAGATTAATACATATTCACCGATTTGATAGAAAAAAAGTCTAGTTTTGAAATACGTATATCACTAAAAATATGTTATGTTTCACTCAAAATATATTCCTTTGGCGGTTTTGATGAGATAAGGGAGGAATGTTGTTGGTTTCAAGATTCGAGAAGTGGTATATGTCTAATTTCTACTCTTACTAGCAAGATGCCCGTGCGTTGCACGGAACATCAAGATCTTGTGGGAGAAAAGGATGAACGAGGGAAGGCCTTATCTGCAAATGTGGTGAAGAGTGCGGGTAAATTGCCATATTTTCCTTCCTATCCGTCAGATATAAATCGGACGACCTACATTGCAGGATGGCAGGCCCACCATCATCACCAACTCTATTTTTTATCCCTACTCTTATAAAAAGCATTGTCGGTGATGATCGTGTGCCTGCCATCCTGCAATATAGGCCGTCCGATCTATATCTGACGGATAGGAAGGAAACTATGGCAATTTTGCAAAAAGATACCCACACCCCTCTCCACATTTGCAAATAAGGCCTTCCCTCGTTCATCCTTTTCCCCCACAAGATAAACTACTCATACAAATGCATCTTGATGTTCCGTGCAACGCATGGGCATCTTGCTAGTTGTTGCAAAAAGCCCATGTGTGTGTGAGAGAGAGGGAGAGTGGAGGAGGACGGAGTGCATGTGTGACAAAGACACAAGGAGTGTGTGTGCGATAGGTATCAGCTTAAAATGAGGCGATAGTGTGTGTGTGCACGATCGAGAGGGCGTGTCTCAAGAAGGGAAGAAAAATCTACATAGATACAAGGAGCGGGAGAGAGACATGTATGCGATGGTGGAAGCACGAGTGTGCGGGTGTATAAACCTATCTAGAGGCTAGCTAGTCGATAAATGTTTGTGAGAGAAATACGAGTCGGGGTGCGAAAGCGAGAGTTTTGTGTGTGTGAGAGAGAGACGGTAGTCGGGAAGGGGAGTGGAAGCAGGAGTTGTGTGTGTGTGTCTGTGAGAGAGAGAGAGGAGACGGTAGTCGGGGTTGTCTGATCGGTAAACAAATGAATAATGTCAGTCTGGGATGGAGACGAAAAGGAGACCGCAACAAATGTTGTGTCTACAGGAGAGAGAGAGAGTAATTTTAGTGGTATGAGTCATATGTAGAGACATATAGGGTGTGTGAGAGAATCCCATAGAGAGAAAGACAAAGTGAAAGACGAGTGGAGACTGTGTGTGTGGCGGTGAAAAAGAAAGCTTAGGTACCGAGTGATACCAGAGAACAGTAGAGACGTGAGAGATAATGAAAACCGTGTAATGTATAATGATAGGGAGAGTGTGACACTTCTCAAGGGAGACGTCGAGAGACCATGTTTGCGAGGATAGGAGAAACATGAAGTGAGCGTGCGGGTGAGCTGGAGAAAAGAGAGTGATAGCTACCTGAAGGAGCATGCATGCGAGAGAGATGGGCGTGAAAGGAGTGAACAAAAAAGGGATTCAAATATTTGAATTCGAGATGATGATACATGTAATCCATACTCGAACCAAAATTGATCTATCAAACATGCATACTCATATGAATTCACGCACATCTATGTTATTTAATATGTAGATATTACTGATCCATACATTTTAGTAGAACATAATTTGGTTAAATTTTTCGAATTCAACCTTAAGATTTCGAGATCGTTGTATTTGTAAATCATATTATACATATAAAGGAGCAGAATTCTTTGTTGTGCTTTTGAAAGTATATATAAAAAATGATGTATATAGAATGTAATTCCAATTGAAAATGGATCCCGCCCGAAAAAAATAGAATACAAACGGGATTCGAATTGAGTTGGCACGGTAAACGTGCACTCTGCAAAATTTGAACGAAGCGGGGAAAGTCGCAGTAACCGCCCGAAACCAAAATCTGCGAGATGGAAATCACTACTGCCTATCCCTGCCACGCAAAGCCTATCTGCTGGATTTCTATAGGTTTCGATAGGGGTAGGTTTGTAATTTCACCCAAACGTGACGTAACCGCCTCTCACCCGGATTCATACACGGTGGGCGCCAAAACACAGTGTGTCCTCGGCCGAAATCGACTCCCTCCCCGATTCATATTCATACACGGTGGGCGCCAAAAACAAACTCTCGTCGGCAAATATTCGGTGTATGCGAGATTACCGTCCTATCCCCAACCGACTAATGTTGCTGTGATGTAGTAGAAATTTGAAACGGGGGCTAAGTTTGTAAATTTCCTCGCATTTGAGACAAGCGCGCCCTGAATACATGGTTCCCCCCTTCCTCTCTACCTCCCTTTTCCCCATTCGTACTCCGTGGGCGCCAAAACACCCTCTCCACCCCACCCTCCTCCGTCCGCCGCCGTCCGCCACCCCATCCACCGCCGTCCTCCTCCACCATGCCGGAGCTGATACCCCGACGCCGCCGTCCATTACAAGAGATCGACCTCTCTCATCCACGGCTTCGGACCGGGATCCTTGCATCCCGTCCTCTCGCTTCATCCCCGCCGTCGTCCACCTTGCCGGCGCCGCTCCTACGACCGTCTCGTCCACCGCGCCCCGCCGCCACCGTCTACCCTCCTAGATCTGCTTCCACGCCGCCGACAGCCATCGCTACCGCAGCACCGTCAAATTCTCAGCAGATGCGTACACGGCGCCGCACCAGAGGCGGTACTCTTTCGTATCTGCTCAACTTATTTATCGCAGCAAGAAAATAGATCGCCACTGCTTTACTCTGATTTCTTGTCTTGGTTGCGAAGTTGCCTTTGTCCGGTTTGCACCTTCAGATCCGCCATGGCACGCTCAACACTATACTCCCAATGCTTATGGTTTTCCCCTTTTATATTCCACACTAGTTAAATCACAGTAGACTAAATTTCAAAATTGGGTCAGTCGATTTTTCAGAGCTCGCCGGAGTTCGCCGGTGCGATCGAAGGGGCTCGGGTGGTTGTGGGGCCTCGCCGAACGAAGAAAACTCGACGCGGGTGGGGGTTGGGGCGGGGTGGGGTGGGGGTGGCGGAGGAACACAGGCGGTGGGGGCCGGTGGTCCGGCCGGCGGCCCGTGCGGTGTTCTGTATGGGAAGAATCAGAGACGAGGAAGAAGAAGGGTTAGGAGACGTAGGATCTTCATCCAACCGCCTGAAATGGTCGAGAGACAGCTGGGAGTTGCATTCTTAATGCGCTCTGGTTCATCATGTGTGGGCACTGCGCAACCAACATTTTATTATCCAAAATCTGCTTGCTCTTCTTTACCATGTTCCTCTTCCGTTCTTCTTTAATATGTACTCTCTCCGTTCCTAAATACAAGTCTTTGTATAGATTCCACCATGGACTACATATGGAGCAAAATGAGTGAATCTACACTCTAAAATGTATCTGGATACATCTGTATGTGATCCATAGTGGAAATCTCTACCAAGACTTATATTTTGGAACGGAGGGAGTATGATAGTAGTACAGTATGTTCCTTGTACTGAAGATGAGCAGGGACATTTGCAGTGTAGAGGTCTATACGGTCGGTTGTGATGGACACTTTGAGCCTCTTTGATTCGTAGGATCTTGTAAACATAGGAATAGGATTTGTAGTGGCCTGCCCACTTGAATCCTATAAGAATAGCAAGGAAATGCGGGGAGCTGTGTCGCCTTTGAGAGTTACACTGATATTAACAGTACCGCACCTTCACTTGAAGAGAGCTGGTATCCGAAGCCTTTCTAGCCGTACCGGCAATACTAGCACATATATTCCAGCAAGTTCCACTTTGCTGATTTTACTCTGATGCTTAAGGTTTTCCCGTTATATCTACACTATGATCTGTGTAGCTGCTTTGTGTCACACTAGCAGCAGTCCACTCTTGAAGCTAAACACTGCAATGACTTACAAAATTGGCACCAAGGCATTGAGTGCCATTCTGGATGCAATGAAACTCATACGCTCCCCACCTATTGATTCTTGTTCAGAATATGATCCTAATGACTATTCTAACCTCGAGGAGTCAAAGGCAGATGGCCTGTCCTGTTCACCCATCAAGGTGCCTGTTCTAATTTGGCAATGTTTTATTTATTGCGGGTATCTTGCATATGTTGTCTTCCATTTCTTCTACTTTGTTGCACCGCCATCTGCTTAGTTTACTCATCATATATGTCGAGATGCCATGCCCATCCATTATCAATACATATTCCATCTGTCATCATACCATGTTTTTTCACTCAAATGCTGTTCTTGTGCATCAGACATCAAAAAGGAAGAGGGTGATTGCCGAACCTGAAGGAGCACCAGCAAAGTCCTTGAAAAACATGGTGGTGCTGGAGAAATCAGACAGCACCCCACTTATATTGGTTGTACAACTAGTGACACAAAACGTAGGACCGACTCCAGCATACTGTACCCATACTTCACTGGCCACACCACTAGCCCCACCACACAGGACCTGCACTCCAGCAAAAGGTATACTGATTTCATTTGCCATAGCACCAGCTGTAGCACAGAAAAATCCCACTGCAGCAAAAAGTATAGCAAGTCCACCGGCCGAAGACCTATCCCAACTACACAGACGGCCAATTCCTGCAGATTGGAACACCATTCCATTTATTCCTAGTTTAAAAGACAATTCTTTCAATGTTGTTAGGGACTACGTGCATATATTCCCATCATGGGAAGATTATAGTGAAGACAAACACCATTTTCACATCTTCTAGTCCAACTTACGTGTAAGTGCTATTATTCATGGTTATTATTTTCCTATTTTCTGCTGATTGAACACATCAATGATTTACATTACATTGTTGTAACTAGGCGAGGGTCAATCTGGATAGTCATGACGAGCAAAGCTTGCTTGTGCTTTTCAAGGAAGCATTGCAGTAGTATCGGTGTTACCTGAGGAAATCAAACTTTGATGGCAAGTTTATAAACGAATTTCCGGTGAAGTCTCCTATGCTAAATTTATAAGACATTTAATGGAAAAACCTTGTTATGCACTGGTCTCGTTCCCAGGATGAGGTACTGTCTATGAAATCACATGACAATTTGAACTTCTACTTTTCCGCATGTGCCTTATGGATCTTTTTTGCAGGAAATCTCCTCGAAGAAGAATTCCGGTTTGAAAAGAACAATAGGATATCGCAAATATGCTGCCCACTGCTTTGCTCTTGTTAGTACCTGTTGTCCTGTATCACTGTACATGCATACATACCTGGTTCATTACGTGACAGTAGTATGCATGATAGCTTGCTTATCAATTATTCGCTCCAAATTATCTGATCTGTATGAATGGTTACATTAGTGTAGAATATATCTAATACTAATGTTTTTTTAGCTTTGCTTTGTTCTTGTAAGTACATGCTGTGTTTTATCAGTGTACTTATAATGACAGGTAGTTGTTCATGTACCATCACTCTGCAGCTTATTTTCCTTTGCCCTCCATTTTCTACACATCAGATCTATATTTACTCTTACCATAAGGTTGGTACTGAAGAAGTTTAGCTGTGCATTGCTCTCGGCTGTACCTTTTGCTTGTATCGCTGCACTTACATTTATATCTACTTGGTTATGTAGCATCACTCTTCATCTTATCTTAAATATTCTCCATTTTTTTGTATATTATCACATCTATTTACTCTTAACAAAATGTACAATAAAGGCAATGCTTTTGAAGAAGATTCTGTGGTAAACTTCTTGAATTGCCCCCCCCCATCAGCATGGACAAGGCCTTTATAGAGCCTGTCTTCACCAATAATGTAAGTTTGTCCATCTCAAGTCTTCAAACTTTGTTGTATATATTTGGTTAGGCATGACTGCAACAGCTGTTTATTTTTGGTGTTTGCATCAAATTGCTTATTTAAAGTTTATTATGTAGTTCATAAACAAAAGTTTGTCCTTTCTCAATTTAAGTTTTCAGTTGTACAACCAAGTTCCTTCTTCATACCATGTAAATTAAACTATACAGAGCAAGTGATCTTCTTTTGCACTGCATGTATGCTTCTGTTCTTCATCCGTAATCCAGTGGTGTGGTGAACCTACCCACTACAGCACAATGTCATATTCTGCAATATGAACAATGTCATATCATTCTACTATTATTTAAACCGTATCTTTATTTGCCAATTTGAAATGGGATAAATTGACATCACACTAACCATTGATACTTATGAGTTCTTGATCTGTAATCCAGTGGTGTCGTGAAGCTGCCAACTCCTTCACAATGTCATTTCCTGCCATGTCTTGACCTGAACAATACCATATTGTGTTAATGCAAGTTTAAATTGTGTCACTTTATTCGTTAGTAAGAAATGTGATGAATTGTCAGCACTGATACTTTTACGTGGAAAACCTGTCATCTGTCTGCTTGTTTATATTTCAGAGTGAGGAAGATATAAGTATTGAACAAGCGTAGTCTCATCATCTTGCTCAGGTGCTTGCTGCAGCTCCCCAGCATGGCTAACCTTTCTTGAACTCTATTGAAGTGTTGTCAGTTTTGTATATTATTTTGTCGGCGTGTTTATTTGCACTGGTGGCGATCTTTGATGCCCAATGTATGTAATCTGCTGTCTGCTTGTGCTTTGTTATCATAGTGGTGAACTTTGATGCCCAGTGGATGTATGCCGTAATTTCCTTATTGTATAGTCTAGGTTTTTTCTTATTCACGATGTTGCAGTTATTTTATTGTATATATATCCTGTCTTCGCAGCAAACCGGCCAAACCGTAAAATTACGGTACATAATCGGGCCATCGTGCAATCACGATATAGGTTGGGCCTGAAACGTGCCGAACAGCTCACGGGCCGGCAGCAGCCCGAAATGAACCCCGGCCCATGATTGTGCGAATCAAATCACGGGCTTTTAACAGGCCAAAATTGTCTCGGTCCTTGTTTGGCCCAATCAGATATCGGCTGCGAGCAGGCCGGATGCAAATCGGGTCGTAGTTAGGCCCAACTATATGACAGGCTTTTAACAGGCTGAAATTAATATAGGGCCAAAATGTTAAACGGGCCCTTAACAGGCCAAAACTAATATCAGGCCGAATTAATAAGTGGGCCTTTAGCAAGTGGGCCCCAAAGCATAGTGTCAAGTTGACGGGTCAAATTTGATATGGGCCATAATTGAGCCCAAACCTCTTAAAGGGCCGGACCTGATCTGGGCCATAATTTGGCCCAGAACGTGGTAGGCTTATAACTGGTCGGATCTCGTATGGGCCACTTTTAGGCCCGGAACGTGGCAGGCCATTAATGGACCGGATCAAATATGGGCCGGCATTTGGCCTAAAACATGGCAGCCAGTTAATGGGCCGGCCTACTAGGCTCCCCAAAATCTTGTGGGCCTACAGCTGGGCTGACCCATTAATGTCAGGGAAATCTCGTGGGCCTTTAGTTGGGCCGGCCCATTATGATCCGCAAGAATCTTGTGGGCCTTTACCTAGGCCGGCCCATTATGGCACACAAAAATCTTTTGGGCCTTTAGCTGGGCCGGCCCATTATGGCCTGCAAAATCTTGTGGGCATTTACCTGGGCCGGCCCATTATGGCCCGCAAAATCTCGTGGGCCTTTAGCTGGGCTGGCCCATTATGGCCTGCAAAATCTTGTGGGCCTTTAGCTGGGCCGGCCCAATATGGTCCGCAAAAACTTGTGGGCCTTTAGTTGGGCCGGCCCAATTAAACTTGATGGGCCGGTCCATGTGTCAACATATCATAGGCACGTCCCGCCCATTGGATGAGTGACACTTGTGCCAACGCGGACCTGACACGTGTCTCCTCCAGCCAATGATGATTTTACACGTGGAAAATCCCCATTGGTCGGGGCTGTTAACGGGTTATCGAATCCAAAACCCGACCCAATAGCTTAACGGCGTTTCGTTACGGTGGATGCCACGTGTTGGTCACCCTTGACGAAAGCACTTCTGTGACGCGCGATTTATCATCATGGAAGTGGACACTTCTATGATGATAATTTGGTAATGTCATGGAACACTTCTACACAGCACAGGTATGACTATATTGATTCTGTCATAAATTTTTCATGGATGTACATGCATGACAAAAAACGCGACCTACTATGACAAACACGTATCATCATGGAAGTATATTTTTTTTGTAGTGCTTCCCCCTCCCCTTGCATGCCCGAGCGCAAGGTGAAGGACTGTGCCGACGAGCAGCGCCTCGCGAAGATGGCAGGGCCACCATTGCCCTTCCGGCCGCGCCACGGACCCACGCTGAGGATAGCTCACGCGAGTTCGTGGTGTGGGCGGTGATGCCTCCTGATACCTGGATTTGTCTCCCTTGGTTCTTCGCCAGTGAACTGCCTCCGAGGGGGGCGATGGAGTGGTGGCTGCAGCATGCGAGGTGCAGCAGCCTAGCCACCGGGGCTGAGGTCGAGGTGGTGTCGTCCACAGATGTCTTCATGATGCGAGGATGGGGTGAGGTTGCCCGAGCTTGCCGAGCAGAGGGAGCCCTGGCGAACCACTTCAAGTACAACGGCGCAGCCACCTTGTTCTTCAAGGTCTTCAACGAGCGGGGCGAGTGGCTGGAGTGCTGCCCTGTAGGTGACAGGTCAAGAGACACCATGATGGGCACTGGGTATGTAGCTGCCCCTTCAGCGCTTCGCCCAGCAGCAGCGACGACTCTTGGGAATCCAGCGACTCTCATGAGCCCAGCAATTCTATGGAGTCGAGCGACAATAGCTACATGCCGTCGAGCTCACGCCGAGGCCGAAGTGCTACTGCGACTGCCGCCACTCGTCTTCATTGATGCCGTAAGGCTTTGTAGTTGTTACTCCTGCGCGAGATGAAAATCAGCCCCCGTGGGGCTTGTAAGGACCGACATGTATTCAGTAGTATCGTTATTCCTTTTGACTTGGTAATGGATGCGCGAATTCCAGTCTGGCTGAGTCCCTCCCTTTTCTCTTCCCTAAACAGTGTGGTGCTCTACGCCGGCAGGACCCAGTCCCCAGGGAGGCTTCAGCTGTCACTAGTATGCCAGGTCGCGATGTCGTGGTCAAGGCTAGGAGGTGAGCAGCCCAAGGTCCGGTAAGAGCACATGAGACGTGATGCTCACGAGGTCCCCCTTGGCGTGGAAGCAGCTGCATAGAAATTCGAAAAGGGGAGTTGAACCGCCCAAGTGGACCTGAGGGGCGAGGCGTGTGGAGTGAAAATGGCGCCGTAGCGAGTCGAGACTTATCTTTGCGGTCTGAGCCCGGTGGAGAGGCAGTGTTTGCCATCGCGCCTATGGTGCCGTTAGGCGCAGCCCATCCTGGCCACCCTCCTGCCTTGCTTGCCAAGATGCTCTACGTCCTCGGACCCAGCCCTCGAGCGAGCTCAGCTGCCGCTGGTATGCGAGGACGAGATGCCATGGTCAAGGCCAGGGGGTGAGGTCTGGAGAGCTAGTAGGAGCTCCCGAGGCGCGATGCTCGGGAGGCCCCCCTTTAACATGCAAGCGACTCGCGAGGCTAGACGGTGGTGGTCTGGGCCGACCCTTGGCTTGCTGTGGGGTGATCCTACAGGTTAGATGACCAAGGAGGCCGAGAGCACCAGGCGTGTGTCAGAGGCACTGAGGACCCTGCGAGGTGGTGTATGCGAAGCGGGCCGCAAACCAGAGCTCGATCCCTGGGTTTATCAGCGTGTCGTGCAGACATGGCGTTAGTCAGATGCGTCAGGGTCATGAGGTGGAGGTCACGAGGCGACAATCATAAATAAATTCATGGAAATGATTAGATAATCCTGGTGAATGCAAAACGATACACGCCGTAGGGACGGACCCACACGGCTTGGGGATGATGCAGCCTGAGGGGAGCCCCCAAACTGAATGAACTAGGGAGATGTCACCTGGTACCGTTGTTGAAGAGCTGTTGAAGTAGCCAAAAAGTGCATGCTACTGAAGCCGTTCCTCATGAGCCGCTCTGGTGCCGATCCTTCAGAGGCTCGGACGGACCGGAAGGCTCATGAGGGTGCTCCTCCATATCTGCCAAGATTGCCTGGCACGTGGCATCACAGGCCGCCCGAGCGTCCCTCATGCAGCGCTGGAATGCCTCAGCCGCACCTGCCAGGCCGAAAGGCATGCAGACGTAGCTATGCGGCGGTCCCTCGCATCGGCCGACACGAGACGACCACATGAGCTGCCGAGACGCGACCCTGTTGAGTCCCGGGATGTCGATGCAGACGCGGAACTCTTTACCCTTGCTAAGGCAGCGAGCTCCTCCTCGCGGCAGGCGACAATCACCTTGCAGAACCCTTCCTTCCTGAATCTCTTCGATCGCCTCGCTGATGAACTCCTGAATGCCTGGTGCCTCACGCCTACTGCCTTCTCCTCGGAAGCGTGCTCCGAAGAGAGCCTCCACATGGTGCCCGAGCACCACTCTCGCAACATGGGCTAGGTCTGAGGCCCTCCAGAGGAGAGCCCCCGAGCCCAGCCTGAGAGGGGAGCTGGGCGCCCCTTCCTATGCGATGGGTGAAGGTGCCGCGTCCGGAGATGCGAGACTCAGCACTGCGTCCTCATGTGATGCTTCCTCACGAGACCCATGGCTCAGCTGCAACTTCTTTGTCTTGGAGGCGACCACAGGAGGGAGGGCGCCGTCTTCGTCTTCCGAGATCTCAAATGCTGCAGCTTGGAAGGCCCGCTTGAGGGAGCACACCACATCCTTCTCTTGGCAGGTGACCGTGATGATGCCGCTGCTTCCTGGCATCCTAAGGATGTTGTAGCTGTGGTGCGTGGCCGCCATGAACTTGGCCAGCGCTGGGTACCCAAGGATGGCGTTGTAGGGCAGGCGGATGTCGGCGACGTTGAAGTCGATGAGCTCGGTGCGGTAGTTGTTGAACTCGCCGAAGGTGACTGGGAGGCGAACCTGCCCGATCGGGTGTGTCGATCCGTCGGTCACTCCTAAGAATGGCTTGGTGGGGTGCAGCTGGTAGTATGGTACATGCAGTCTGTCGAACGTCTGGACGAAGAGAACATTGAGCCCTGCTCCACCATCAATGAGAGTCTTGGTGACGGTTACGTTGCTGATGACGGGGGAGCAAAGCATGGGGAGCACGCTAGCGGTGGCCGTGCACTTGAACCGGTCTGAGGAGTTGAAGGTGATGGCGCACTTTGTCCACTTGAGAGGGCAAGTTGCCTCAAGCTTGGGGAGTGCCGCGTTGACCTCGCGCGCAAACTGCTCGAAGACACGGTAAGAAGCTGGTGCTTGTGAGCCGCCCAAGATGCAGGCGATGGCTCGCGGCTCCTGGAAGCCCCTAGCCCCCTCGTCCTGGTGGTGATCTTCGTTCCTTCTTTGCGGTGGAGGCCGAGCAGGCAAGGTTGCATTGCCCTAAGGGCGATCCTCACGAGGATGCTCCCTCCAGTTTCCCTCGCGAGGCTGGTCCTGCCAACGGTCCTCACGAGGCTGGTCGCGCCACTCCTGACGGCGGTCACGTCCGTCCCAACGACCTCCACCTCGGCCACCTCCACGACTGTAGCCCCGATCGTTGCGCTCGGGGCATCGACCGAGGCGCCCATCGCGGAGAGCCCTGATCTCCTGGCAGTCGCTGGTGTTGTGGCTGTAGACGTTGTGGAAGGTGCTGAACGGCCGCTTGCCCTAGGATGACTCGGCGTGGTCGCAACCACCCTTGGTCTCTGATTCTGCCGCAAGCACGGCTGACCCCTTATGCTTCGTATCCTTGGTCTTGGTCTTCTTGTCCTCTGGATCAGCATCAGGGAGCTCGAGGAGAGAAAGGCGTCCCTCCTAAGCTCTTGCACACTTGTTCGCCATGTTGAACATCTCCAGAGCTGTGCAGAGGTCCTCGTGGATGGCGAGCTCTTCCTTCATCTTGATGTCGCGGATGCCGTCGATGAACGCGGAGATGATGGCCTCGTCGGACACCTTGGGAATCTTAAGGCAGACATTGTTGAAGTGCTGGATATACTTATGCAGAGTTTCTCCAGGCTGCTGCTTGAAGCGGCGCAGGTCTCCCGCGGCCGGGGGACGGTCACGAGTGACCTGGAAGTTGGCGATGAAGTGGCCACACATCTCCTCCCAAGAAGAAATCGACCCCTCGGTCAGGTTCAGAAGCCAAGGACGCTCGCCATCCTTGAGGACCACTGGGAACCAGTTTGCCATGATCTTCTCGTCGCCATTGGCCGCCTCGATGCTCAGCTCATAGAGCTGTAGGAACTCGGCGGGGTCTGCGGTGCCGTCGTAGCATGGAGGTAGGTCGGGCTTGAACTTGCTCGCCGAGGCGATGTTGCGGAGCTCTGCAGTGAACACACGGCATCCTATCGTGGCCATCGGAGGCCGTCGAGGGGGTGGAACGTGGTCCTGGTGCACGCGCACCGCCACCTCCTGTGGCGGCTCATGAGCCTGGTTCTGGGGCGCTGGAAGTACGCGCACTTCTCCTTGGGGGCGTTGAACCACCTGGCAGCTCACGTCGTCTCGAGCTGGCGCCAGGTGCTGTGGGTCGCGCCATGGAGCCATACGCCTTGGCTCGACGATGGTGCCCTGGGCTGGAGGCGGAGGAGGAGCCGCATGCGTGACGTCGCCCGCTGCAGGCGGGTGCTGAGGCAGCGAGCGAGCCGGCCTGTCGGAGCCCCTGTGCGCGACGCTGATGAGCTCGACGATGCGCCCGAGCCACTCCTTGTAGAGATCACCCATGGGGTGGTAGCGAAGGAACTCCCGCGTCGTTAGCACAGCGGCCTGCGCGTCCACCTAGCCGCGGCGCGCGTGGGATGACGAAGCTGCTGGGGTGAGCGATGGAGTAGAGGTGCGGCCATCACGGCGCTCCGACGAGTGCAGAGACGAAGCTTGCTGCTCGTGGCCGGCAGGGCCCATGGCGGCGCTGGCCACCAGAAAGGCAGCGCAGCGGGCGCAGCCGTCACCCACTGAAGCCGTCTGGGCAACGCGAGCGGCGACCGCGGCCCGACGCTCGGCGCAAGCCCGGCACGCGTCGGCCTTGGTGATGTCATAGAAGTGGCGGATCGAACGACGGAAGAGAGGATCCGACGCACCCCTACCTGGCGCACCAAATGTCGGACTTCGGGATTCGGCAACCCATCAGAGGTTCGAACACTGGGGTGCGTGCGGAGATCTCAACCTGTCCAGCCTGCCTGCTCGCGATCCTCCCTAGCCTAGCACGAAGAGCTCACAGAGACACAAAGACACAGAGATTTTTATACTGGTTTGGGCCACCGTTGTGGTGTAATACCCTACTTTAGTGGGGTGTGGTGGATTGCCTCGTGGGGCTATGAATGAACTAGTTACAAGGATGAACAAGCCTCAGGAGGTGAGGTGTTCTTGAGCTGGTGCGATGCTCTACTTGCTCTGGTTTTGGTCCTCGTCTATGGTGGTGGCTAAGCCCTATATATAGTGGCCTTGGTCCTCTTCCCAAATATGAGCGGGAAGGGATCCCACAACAGCGGGATTTGAAAGGGGACAAGTAGTACAGTCTATCCTGACAAAAGTAGTCTTCGCCTAAGAAAAGCCTTTGGTCGCGACGCTACGGTGGGCTTGGTGATGACCTCCATCTTGTCGTCCTAGCGGTCTTGGTCTCATTGCACAAGAATGGAAACCTTTGGCTGCTTCCTCGGGACTCCGCGCCTGCGGCTTGCCTCCCTTGCACCAAAGAGGAAACCTATTCTCTTCGCCCGCCTGGCGCCGCTTGGCCTTAGTCGTCATGGCTCACGTCAGCTGAGCCTCATGAGGTACCTGCATAGAACTCTCTGCCCCTCAGGAGCCCTCCTGAGGAGGTTGACTCCTTCGGGGGTCTCGGTGTCGTACGCCTCACCAGGCTTGGCCCCTCGTGAGGGTCTTGCTATGTTGTTGTTGTAGCTGGGCCGTACCAGGCCGTTGATGGAGCCACGCGGTGGGCCACAGGCAGGCGGGACAGGATACCCCCAAGTCCAGGCTGCCGACATGCGCATTAGGCTAGGGAGGATCGCGAGCAGGCAGGCTAGGCAGGTTGAGATCTCCGCACGCACCCCAGAGTTCGAACCTATCAAGGGTTGCCAGATCCCAAATCCGACATTTGGCGTGCCAGGTAGGGGTGCGTTGGATCCTCTTTTACGTCGTTCGATCTGCCTCCGCTCCGACATCTCCACGGACGACGTGCGTAGGGCTCGCGCTCAGCATCGGGCTGCAGTCGCCGCCCGCGTCGCTCAGACGGCTCCGGCGGGTGACGGTTGTGCCCGCCACGCTCCTTCTCCGGTGGCCCCCACCGCCATGGGCCGTGCCGGCCACGAGCGCAAGCTTCATTGCTGCACCCGTTGGTGCGCCGTGATGGCCGCACCGCCACTCCATCGCTGACCCCAGCAGCATCATCCTCCCACGCGTGCCGTAGCTAGGTGGACCCGCAGGCCGCTCTACTCACGGCACGGGAGCTCCTTCGCTATCGTCCTGTGGGTGATATCTACGAGGAGTGGCTCGAGCGGATCGCCGATCTCATCAGCATCGCGCATGGGGGATATGACGGGCCGGCTCGCTCGCTGCCTCAGCAACCACCTGCACTGGGCGACGTCACGCACGGGGCTCCTCCTCCACCTCTGGCTCGGGGCTCCATAATCGAGCCAAGGCGTATGGCCCCACAGCACGACCTGCAGCACCCGACGCCGACTCAGGACGACGTGAGCTGCCAGGTGGTGCAACATCCCCAGGAAGAAATGCACGTGCTTCCAGCGCCCCAGCACTAGGCTCGCGCGCCTCTACAGGAGGTGGCGTAGCACGTGCACCAGGACCATGTTCTACCCCCTCGACGACCTTCGGTGGCCACGGCAGGATGCCGCACGTTCACTGGAGAGCTCCGCAACGTCGTCTGGCCAAGCAAGTTCAAGTCTGACCTGCCTCCACGCTACGACGGCACCATAGACCCCGCCGAGTTCCTACAGCTCTACGAGCTGAGCATCAAGGCGGCCAACGGCTACGAGAAGATCATGACAAACTGGTTCCCGATGGCCCTCAAGGATGGCGCACATTCTTGGCTCCTGAACTTGATCGAGGGGTCGGTTTCTTCCTGGGAGGAGATGTGCAACCGCTTCATCGCCAACTTCTAGGGCACTCGCGACCGTCCGCTGGCCACGGGCGACCTGTGCCGCATCAAGCAACAGCCTGGAGAGACCCTGCATAAGTATATCCAGTGCTTCAACAACGTCCACCTCTAGATTCCCAAGGTGTCTGGCGAGGCCATCATCTCCGCGTTCACCGATGGCGTCCGCGATGTCAAGATGGAGGAGCTGGCCATCCACGAGGACCTCTGCACTGCTCTGGAGATGTTCAACATGGCGAACAAGTGTGGAAGGGCTGAGGAGGGACGCCTCTCGCTCCTTGAGATCCCTGATGCCGATCCAGAAGACAAGAAGACCAAGACCAAGGACACGAAGCACAAGGGGCCAGCAGTGCTTGCGGTATTGCCAAAGACCGAGCGCGGCTGCGACCACCCCGAGTCATCAATGGGCAAGCGGCCGTTCTGCGCCTTCCACAACGTCTACAGCCACAACACCAGCGACTTCTAGGAGCTCAGGGCTCTCCATGACGGGCGCCTCGATCGACGCCCCGAGCGCAACGATCGAGGCTACAATCGTGAAGGTGGCCGAGGTGCAGGACGCTCGGATGGACGCGACCGTCGTCAGGAGTGGCGCCACCAGCCTCGTGAGGAATGCTGGAGGGAGAAGCTTCGTGAGAAACCGCCCATAGGGTAATGCAGCTTTGCCTCCTCTGTCTGCACCGCTAAGAAGGAACGAAGATCACCACCAGGATGAGGGGGCTGGGGGCTTCCAGGAGCCTCAGGCCATTACCTGCATCTTGGGCGGCTCGCAGGCCCCGGCTTCCCACCGTGTCTTCAAGCAGTTTGCACGCGAGGTGAATGCAGCGCTCCCCAAGCTTGAAGCAACCCGCCCTCTCAAGTGGTCCAAGTGCGCCATCACCTTCGACTCCACAGACCGGCTCAAGTGCGCAGCCACCGCTGGCGCGCTCCCCATGCTCTGCTCCCCCGTCATCAGGAACATGACCGTCACCAAGACTCTCATTGACGGCGGAATAGGGCTCAATGTTCTCTCTGTCCAGACATTCCACAAACTCCAGGAGC